>NC_064757.1:2558579-3164829 GCF_011397635.1 Epinephelus fuscoguttatus
ATTAGGGAGGGGAGAAGTTATCTTACGGCATAACCTCATAACTCTTTTCACACTATATACACTACATAAGGAAAATGTGCAATAACTCTTTTTCGCACTATATACATCACATCAGGACATTGTGCAATAACCCCTTACAACAATAATGTGCAATATTCATAATGTACTTGTTTGTTATGTGATTTAGTGTGTTTTCTTTATTGACCTTTGTGTCTTTTGTTTTTAACTGGTGCTCGGAGAAACGCACAAGAATTCCAATGTACCTGTACTGTGATGTACTTGTGCAAATGGCAATAAAACTCTATTCTCCAAGTACATTTTTTTATACATCCCAATCAACGTAGAATTGAGCACACGTTGGAGTACCCGACTCCTCCCTGTCAGGAGAGGAGGAGCTCACCCCATTTGAACAGAGAGTCGCCTAGGGTCAATTGAAAGCAGACAAATAATTATGTGAACTGGATTTACAGTTTCCATTTGTTAATTTTATACACCACTTACAGGGATCACATACTATTCTTGTAAATGAATGCAGAGGTGCATCGGGGAAAAGGTGTGGCTGATTAAGAAATGTCACACTTTACGCACAGGTTTATTGACATGAGTACTTTACACACAGAGACAATCAGGGGGTTGTCCGTAAGCTCTGAAGCTGTAGTTTAACCAGCAAAAAACAGCAAGTCACTAACTTTAACCACTGACTAGTACTGATGCTGTGAAGACAGGATAATATTTGGGGGCGCATCAGGGGGATTGATATTAGGACAATTAAACGAATAAATTATTTACTCATCAAGAAGCCACCCATCGCGCACAGTGCCAGCTACTCTGTTCCCAACCATGCTGTTACTCAGAATATAGGCTATGAATCGTGCGTTGAACCAGGCCACCTTGCCACAATGTTGGTTAATTGCATTTGCGCATCACATGTGATCTGTACATTGATCGAAACAAAAACAAATTCATCCTGCGATGGCGCTTTTATAATGTGTGTGCAGTCGATAGCTCTGGTAACATTAGGAAAACCAGCTCTCGCTGCAAATTGCGCTTTAGTGTCGGCCTGTTCAGCTGCATATGGGAATTTGATATACCTGGCTGACATGCGGATAATTCCGTCTCACACAGCTGGCATGACTCGGCTCAGGGTCGACTGGCACAGTCCTGATCGGTCGGCCAGCTCCCTCTGGAATGCCCGTGTTGCTAGGAGTGCCGGTGTGGTCAGCACCTGTATGGATACAGGCAGCGCATGGCTCCTCGCCGTATCGCGCTCCAAGGTCGGCTGCAGCTCTGCGCATAGTTCCAGGAGGATTGCCCTCGGGAACCAATGCGGCAAATTACTGCTAAAACAGCCATTGTTGTTAACGGTATTTTTGGCACCACATTGTGCATGCTTTTATATCCACTCATCTAATTGCAAACACGTGGGTGTGTTAATTGTTCATCAGTGTTAATTGTTCATGTGTCTCTGATGTGCACATCACTCTGAGGACTAATTGCTTTCACATTTATTTCTTATAACAGTTTCCCAGCATCACCTCTAATTGTCGCCAAAGGATCAACAGCTGTAGAAATGTGCGTACGCCAGCCTTGAAGTTGGCGTGAGGCACCGCACATTTCCACGGTCATTTCACTCTTGATACATCTGAACTTTGCCGTGGAAAAGGACGTTTGCCACGTTTTTGTGCGTACACACCCTTTGTACATGAGGCCCCAGATCACCACAGAAACACCTACTCTCAATGGCTCAACTTCGATTTGTAGCACATTACATCTTTCCACAGAAAGGAGTGTCGGGCATTGGTCCGTAGCTTCATGTCACGGGTTTCCATTATAGGTTCTTTCAAGACGAGCCAGACCTGCAGAGAATCAATCACCACCAATCGTCGCACACTGCTTGCCAATTAGAATGTGTTGGACGTGATCCCACAGTTTTCAGAGCCAGGTGCTGCAGCTGCTCTCCATTGACCCAGGGGCATGATGGGAGACGCTTGACTTTCACTTGATTCAAATGTTGATTGGCTCATAGTTTTGACCACAAACCCCACATCTTGTAGAAAATCCTAATTTTCTTTGTAATTGTAATGTTTAACGCTAGTTTGTAGGCTGTTAGTCTCATATTGTGCAATAAAGCTTTAATCTGTTAAATTTTTTGTTTTGTTAAGAATAAGAATAAAATATATAACTTGCAAACTACAGGTAGCCTTCAGGTGGGTCTAACAGGATGTAAATATTAATTTTTCTTTATATATACATATATATATATATATATATATATATACACACACATACATACATACATATATACATATATATATATATATATGTATATATATGTATATATATATACAAAATAAGTAAAGATATTTAATACTGTTCTTCAAGCAATCCACATAAAAAAGAAAAGCAGTGCCAGATGTCATATGTGCATGTTTTTGTCCTTGAAAACTTAAAATCTCAGGTTTTTTTTTTTAAAGAACAAAAATGTGACCAATTAGCATACATGGTACTTATTCATTGTTTAGTTTAAGTTCAATATTTGTCAGCAACACAAAACTAACTTATTTTTTTAAATGTGTAAGACTGAATATTATCTCTTTTAGAACTGGGTTAATATATGTCCCATACTACCTTATGCATCTGCAATGTCTGTAGACAAAATCATGCCCATAAAGCAGCTACGGTAAATTAACAAGGAAGAATGTATTCAGGTCCTTTCTTATCTTGTCAGATAGCACAGTGACATTACGTTTCAGAATTGGCTGGCTCTGTTGTGCAGTATTGTGTCTATATTGCTAAATATTGCTTGACATCATAACTACCTTACTACTACAATTAGCTTTCATGAAATCATGAGAGCCCTTGAACATCTGTCTGCATGATTATTCAGCTTCCAAAGGTGGGGGCAGAACGGCTGAAGGCTCTAGACCCGATGGTAGTCAAGTGGGCAGATGGTGATGTGCATTTGATTGCAGAAGAGGATCTAAGAGTACAGGAGGGTGTGTAAATATGAAGGAGTTCAGAAAGAGACAAAGGGGCTAAGTTATGAAGGGATTTAAAGGTGAATTCAGAAATAGATGCTATATTTAACAGCAATTCAGTGAAGTGTCTGAAGAACAGAAGTGATATGATCTATGGAGGGAGTTCTAGTGAATATATTGTCGGCTGAATTCTGGACTAATTGGAATTTATGAAGATACATGACAGGTAGACCAAAGAGTACAGAACAGCAATAATCAATCCAGGATGCAACAAAAGTGTGAACCAGAATGGCACTACTGTTCTGTGTAAGCAATGGGAGAAGATGATTAATATTTTGCAGATGAAAGTACGCAGACCAAGTAGCATTGTTGTGTTCCTGTGATACCCCGACTCTTAACCTGAGGGACTTTGGAGTTGTCAGTGATCAGTGAGAGAGACTAAGCACTTTAGCTGGAATAGTACCTCCAAGGAGAACCTCAGTTTTATCACTGTTAAAGCTGCATTAGGTAGAAAGCCTGAAAACGGTTGATTTTTTTTTATTTTTTTTTCTTTAAGATAATTTTTGGGCATTTTTAAGCCTTTAATTGATAGGACAGACAAGTGTGAAAGGGGAAGAGAGAGGGAGTGACATGCAGCAAAGGGCCACAAGCTGGATTCGAACCTGGGCCGCGGTGGCAACAGCCTTGTACATGGGGCGCCTGCTCTACCACCAAGCCACCGACACCCCGAAAACGGCTGATTTTTGAGTCTCATCTGAGTTAGGTTTTGTTCGTCTCTGTCCTGAGCCCCTCCTACCAGACAAGCACGTGAGTATTTTATCCTACTTCGTTCTATTTCTCCTTCTCTGGGTGCCTCGGCTCTCCCTCACCGCACAGCAGCCCTAACCTATTGTTTGTCTCAGACCACTTGATTTACATTATGCTTACTCAGTTATACCAAAACAATGTTGCCTACTGGAGCTTAAAGTTTAAGGAAGTTTTATCAAAGTCAAGATTTAATATCCAATAATATTTTATAGGATACACTCACCAAAACTAACTGACACTGACAAACCGACTTGGGCATACTGATTCTTTAGGGGGTTGTGTATGAGCACAAGGAAATATGGTGAGTGAAAATTAAGAAGAATGAATATGATTCATGTGAGGACAAGAAACAAACGCTGATAGCAATCTTGTGACCTGAATCCTTTGTTCACTTCGATAAAATGAAACCTGGCTCATTTTACCAGTAGTTTACCTTGTATTGTTCATAACTTTATTTATTTATTTATTTATTTTTTAATTGCTCAGAGTCAAATGTTTCAATAATTATTGGATTGCCTTTAAATTTGGTACAGATATGCCCCTCAGGATGTCCAGTAATAACAGTTTGCTTAAAACAGCACCACAGCTGAGCACAGCCTCAACAAGCCACCAGCATGGCTGTAAACTCTTAAACCCCTTTTCTACCAAAATTATCACATGTACGCAGGTTTTTTAAACACAGGTAAACCTGCTAAAAACAAGTGATATACTCCTTTACCATTGCTAGTAGACTAGAGGCATGTTCAGGGCTCTGCAGCAGACGTTTATGCCTTTTTTGTTGGTGTGTCACATTTAATGTCACAAACAGGCTGGAAAACAGGTCAGTAAACAGGAGAAAGCAGCATGAAGGCCTGTAAAAACTTTACAGTATCCTCTTTTCATATTTCTCTTACTTATTCAGTCTCTCTTTAAAACTTGATGCAGACCAATTTGGACAGAGACAGACGGTATTTTGTTGATGCGCGTATTAGCATCTCACTGGTAAAGGGGCGAAAATTAGCATGTTCTCCTGGGTGTTTTGCTTCCATTAATACTGATCAGAGCCAGAGCCGATAAATACCTGTGACTACTGCAGAGTCATTTGACCCAAGTGTGACTGGTGATTGTAACTTTTCCCATTACATTAAAAAGCCAGGTGTTAGCTGTTTTTTGCGCAGTGGAAAAGGGGCTTTAGGCCACATTAAAAATGACTTACAACCTCCATTAAAAAACCCAGCCCTCTCATTCATTTCAATGTGCAGCACCGGTGCTAAATTCAAGATCTCCAGCAAAACAACGTTCAGCAAAAAATTGAACTTGGATTAACTTCTTGTCCAAAATGCAATGCAACCATATCCAGCAAGACACTGGAGTTGCCAATCACAAACATGGACATTCCTGGTGGATTACTTTGTAACGTGAACATCTTATTTCATGTTTAACTTTAAAATGCTTTGCTTATCAAAAAATTTTAATAAACACATTTTATTTAATCCTCAAACAAATGTTTGTTTTATGTGATATGAATACTAGCTGATATGTTGTTGGTAGAACTTGTCAACTGTGAGGGGCGATGTCGAGCGATGAGCGAATAGGACGCACTCACCGGTAGCTCTTGCAGATTTTAATTTAGAACTCCATTACAACAACACCACACGAACGCAACTCTGAGAAAACTGCTGAAGAGCGGGTTAGGAACTTATGTGCCAAAGGAGACGCCTGGAAAATGCCAAGAAAAGTTAATTCAAAGCTCGACCTGGACGAGGAGGCTGGCCAAGGAGACTCTGGCAAGTGGGCAAGTGGATTCACTGTCAGAAAAATGCCTTAACCTGGAAGGCCGCTCGAACCGACAGAACCTAAGAGTGGCCGGATTTAAAGAGGGGGAGGAAAATGGCAAGAAACCGAGGGAGTTTGTGGCTCAACTGTTAAAAGAAGCACTAAACTTTGAAGATGCACCAGTAATAGACCGAGCCCACAGAGCCCTGCAGAAATGACCTGGTGGCAATGAACCCCCCCGGCACTTCATCGCAAAACTGCACTATTGCCACATTTATGAAGATATAATACAGAAGGCGAGGTCCACCAAAAACATAACATTCAGGGGCCAGGGGATACAGATCTTCAGAGACCTTCCACCTGAAGTCGCCAAACGCCGAGCTGCCTTCACCCCAGTTAGGAGGATGCTATGTGACAAACCCGGGGTCAAGTTTGGGCTTCTGTATCCTGCTAAGCTATGAGTGACTCACAACGGATCAGAGAGGCTGTTCACGGATCCAGAAGAATTCTCTTAATTCTCTTTATTGCAAGGTGCACATTGTATGAAATGCTTGTTATTTACAAAGCAACCATCATTATTCGTTTTTTTTAATAACAGACAGAAAGAAATGGAAAAAAAAATAAATAAATAAATAAAATAAAAAAATAATAAAAAAATAAAATAAAATAATAATAGCCAAACGAGACAAAACAAAAGCACAACAAAAAGAAAAAAAACAAAACAAAAAAACAAAAAAAACAAAACAATAACAAAAAACGGCGGCAATGACATACATGAAAATGAATTGGAGATATCACTGGTGGATTTCTACACGGAATTGGTAAAGTTCTGTAACTAAACAAAGAAAGTGCAAGTTTGAGCTGGACACCAACAGCAACCAAAAGTTAAAAAAGTAATATGTCTGAAAATAGATAAAATTAAAATAACATAAGACAGGACCTACTTACAGCCACTGTTCAGATATTTCAAGACCAGCTCCCATACTTTATCAAAAGCTGCCCCTCTACCTGCATTTTCATATCTAAGTTTCTCCAGGCATAAACTCTCACCAAGCTCCCTCACCCACATTTCAAATGAAGGTACAGTATCCAACTTCCAGTGCCTTAAGATAAGTCTTTTAGCCAAAATAACACCAAAGTATACAGCCCTTTTTGTACTTTTGGGGTACTGAGTGGAGTCACCTATAGATCCCAGAATGGCCACAAGGGGGCATGGTTCACACATTAAATGCCTTTGAGTAGAAATCAAATATTGAAGACCAGAATGAGTGAGGACTGGGACATGTCCAGAGTTGATGTGTGAGTGTACCAACCTGATTCTTGCATTTGTTACACATAGCTGATACATTGGGATACATCTTGTTAACTTTCAGTTTTGAGTAGTGCAATCTATGTATTATTTTGAATTGTATTAGTTTATGTCCAACGTTAATTGAGCATCGATGAATATTCAGAAGACAAGTTTTCCAGAATTCTTCAGAAAGGGATATTCCTAATTCAGATTCCCATTCAGACCTTTGTTTTTCTGTGTTAATTACTATCTGACTAAGAAGTGTCTGATACAAAATTGACACTGCCCCTTTTTTACCTGGCATAATTTTAATTATTCTCTCAAGTGCAGGATGATGTGGAATATCTGACATTGTAGTCACATGGGTCTTTATAAAACCTAAAATTATAAAACCTGTAGATATCGAAAAAAAATGCGAGGCTGGCAAATTGTGGTTAGACTTCAGTTGTTCAAAAGACATTAGCTGACCCCCCTGATACAAGTCACTCAGGGACCTCACTCCCTTCTCTCTCCATCGAACGAACACCGGGTCCTCAGCAGAGGGTTTGAAAGCATGGTTATCACAAATCGGTGTGTCCCTGTACATATGAGGGGACTTCAAGTATGATTTAATCTGATTCCAAATTTTTATTGAAATGTGTATCACCCAGTTACCTTTGTATAGAGATTTGCTTATTTTGATGGGGCTGTTCAGTAGGGCTAGGAGAGAGGTCCCCTCACATGCTGCCTGTTCCCAAGAAAGCCAGGCAGGGGTGGGTTTAGATGTATCCTCAGTGCGATTTGAACTTCTCAAAAAAGCCAGGATATTTAAATGTACTGCCCAATAGTAACATATGAAGTCTGGGAGACCAAAACTACCATCCTGTTTAAATTTACAGAGGTGTTTTTTGTTTATGTGTGCTACTTTGTTTTGCCAAAGAAAGGGAGTTATTATCGAGTCCAATTTCTTGAAGTATGCTTGTGGAATGTAGGATGGTACTGATTGGAAAATATATAGGAAACGTGGAAGAACCACCATTTTAATAGCATTTATTCTCCCTATCAGTGAAAGTGAAAGGGTCTTCCAGAAAACAATGTTCTGCTTCAACTGGTTTATTTTAGAGTTCCAATTTTCCTCAAGTAGCAGACCAGGATTTCTGGTGACAGACACCCCTAGATACGTAAACTTGTCTTTGGTGATCTTAAAGGGAACAGAGTTCAGCATAGTGCTGTTCTGGTTTAAATATACTGGCATTAATTCGCTTTTATCCCAGTTAATTTGAAAGTCTGAAAGGGAGCCAAGGTGGTTAAATACCTCCATGATCGATGGAATGGAATCTTTTGGGCTAGACACATAATAATATGTCGTCCGCATAAAGCGACAAATGGTGTTGTTGCCCTTTAATAGAGAGACAGAGATATCTTGGGGTGCTGGCGTATTTTTGCAGCTAGCGTTTCTACAATCAGATTGAACAAGTAGGGGGAGCTCGGATCCCTGTCTAGTTCCACGGAGTAGTGGAAATTCAGAGGAGACATCCTGATTCGTAATTACACTTGCAGTGGGATGAGCATACAAAATCCGAATTCAGTCTATAAATACCTTCCCGAAGCCAAATGCGTTTAAGGTCTCATACATGTACGGTCATTCGACCTGGTCAAAGGCCTTTTGAGCATCGACTGATATTACAACTGTTTCTGTGTTATGCTTACTATAGATAATCTTGAAATTTTGCTAATCAGTTTCGTTTCGTTAGGAATCAATGGCACTGGTCTGTAAGATGAAGCTTCCAACTCATCCCTGCCCTTTTTTAAAATTAATGAGATGTTTGCTCTATACAGTGTTTGAGGTAGTCTGCATTTTGCTGCAGCATGCTTAAACATACGCAGCAGGAGCGGGGCTAATTCCTTGTGGAAACACTTATAAAATTCTATAGTGAACCCATCGGGTCCGGGTGTTTTATTATTTGGAGATTCTTTAATCGCTTGTATAATCTCTTCTATGGAGATCTCCTTATCAAGCGTTGCTACTGCTTCAGTACTAAGTTGTGGCAGGTTTAGTTGGGAGAGAAATGACTTAATAGCTTTGATATTATGGTCGCCATTCGATTTGTATAATTTCGAATAGAATTCCATAAAATGTGTGTTTATTTCTTTGGGGTCTGTGAGAATTGTTCCCGAGTTTGATTTTACTCTGTGTATAGCCCAAGAGGCTTGAACCTGCCTCAACTGACGTGCTAGTAACTTCTGGGGTTTGTCTCCTATCTCGAATTGCATCTGTTTAATTCTATTTAACTGCTTATTGACCTGAGAGGATAAAATTGTGTTATACTCTTCTTTCAGAGAGATTATCACATTCACGGTGTTAGGATCTGGTGAGGCTCTGTATGAATGTTCTAATTCAGTAATAGACTGATTCAGTTCTGCCGATCTTTTATCAGATTGTTTTTTTCCTACTTTCCATATAAGAAATGATGTTATCTCGAAGCACTGCCTTAATAGATTCCCATAATATTGAGTCGTCGACGTCTCCTGTGTCATTTGTAGCAATGATTTCGGGCAACCTGTCTGACATGTACTTCAAGAAGCCTTTATCTTTTAAAATTATATTGTCAAATCTCCACGTGCGAGCGCTCTAACGGTAGTTTAATCTGATATCAAGGGACACTGGAGCGTGGTCACTTATCACAATATTATGGTAATGCATAGTTACAACGTTGGGAATCAATTTAGAGTCTAACATTATGAAGTCAATCCTTGACTGGGAATTGTGTACTGGGGAGAAAAAAGAATAGGCTCTAGTGGTGGGGTTACGTAACCTCCAAATATCAACAAGATTTAAGCTGTGCATTATGCTTTTTAGCACCTCACTGGATTTACTATTCACTGATGCCTTCCGTGACTGTTTGTCTAAGGAAGCATCAATTACACAGTTGAAGTCGCCCCCCATTATGATGTTTGTGTCGCCCATATCTGGAATTCTATTCAGAACTGTTTGAAAAAATGATGGGTCATCGAAGTTTGGACCGTAGATCTTTATCAAGGTTACTGGAATACAATTAAGTGTGAAACAATTATAAATCTACCATTGGGATCCCCAATTGTGCATCTGTGATCAAAGGATACATTTTTCATAATAATAATAGCTACACCGCTAGCTCTAGCTCCAAAATTCTACTGGAATATTTGAGATCTCCATCCCATGCGTAATTTTTGTTTGGCTGTATTCTTAATGTGTGTCTCCTGTAAATAAATGACATCGGCCTTTAAACCTTTCAAATGTGCTAGTATTTTCCCTCTCTTGACTGGATGGTTCAGGCCTCTTACATTCCAGCTCACAATTCTTGCAACGTCACCATTATTTGAAAACATAACAAGCACCCATATCCATGTGATAAGCATACATTACACCAAAATATACTGTAGAAGTTCCGCCATTATTGTACAAAAACATATGAGATGCCGCTTTAAAACATGGACAAAAATTAAACCTAACCATAAAAAACAAAAAATATAAATGTCCTCCGGGGCCCTCTGCTTCTCCTTCCCTTCCCTCTGAGACCCGGCACTCAATTGATGTTTGTTTGCTCTCACACGTGTATAAAGCCTTTTATTTCTCTTCCCCTTATGTGCACGCTCAACCCAATTTTGAGGAGGCATATATCCACCTTATTTTTCACGGAAACACGGTGGCAAAACAGAACGCAGCCAGCTTCCGTGTTTTTTGTGCGACACTTCCGGTCCAGCACTCTTGACCACTGTGTAAATGGGAATCGCCTTGTTGTTTACCTTGTTGAGTGATATATTTTTCACGTCACTATATCACCGTTTAGACTAATCTGATGTTTGTAAAGTCTATAAACACAATGATTGAACAAACGTTACTATTTCTGTGTGCACGTTTTGTTTGTAATTAATAACATGGTTATCATAGATTAGCTGGGCTACCCGTTAGCTGTTAGCCGTTAGCTGTTAGCGGTGTCTGGAACTAAATAACTCAATAAACGGTACGTGAAAAAAAATTTTTTTCCAGCAGATGTCTTAGTTACAACATGATTGAGCTAACTGGAGTAGTTTCACGTCGTATCCGACAACGGGAGGCTTTTAACGGATGACGTCGTGATGTTAGCTTTGCTGCTAGTGTTAGCTGTCCCTGTCAGCTGCAGTCACTGATGCTTTCTAGACATTGTGATTTCCCAAAACTGAATAAATACCATGCACAGCAATACAAAACTGCTTTGCTAGCTCAATCATGTTGTAACAGCTGGATGGTTGATGCGTACATGCTGATTCGGGTGCTATCAGAGCCGATCCACGCATCAGTATGGCTTAATAATCAACTCAGTCAATAAAAACAACCCGTCCTGTGTTATGAGTGTATGTCACTCACAGAAAGAAAGAAAGAAAGAAAGAAAGAAAAGGGAAAAAAAGATAGAAAAGCAGCGTATACCTCACATATTTATTTCTCACAGTTGCGCACACGTTTGGCTGGCATGCAGAAGCACCGTCTGTATGTCTGTGTGTCGAGGGTGCAAGCCGCAGCTACAGCTGCTCAGGTAGAGAGGCTGTCTAGCCCGGTGTGTTTTTTTGCTGATTTGGTTCTGCAGGCTCTCTGCTGGTATACTGGAGACGGGGATCAAGCAGTTTGTCTCACTCGGGATAGATTGTGCTTTTTTGGTTCATAGGTTTTGATTGACGTGCGATTTATTCGCGTTTAGAGGGAATAAATTTCCGTTATAACAGAAACGTGGGCACAGTTATCTATATAAAATACACAGACTAACTAACTAACTAACTAACTAACTGATTGCCTAACATAAACAACTGAAAATTGAAAAAAATTAGCTTGCACCGTTAGCTCCGGTAAGGGAAAGCATGAGGTAAAGCGGCTGACCAGAAGTCACGCACAAAAAAACGGAAGGTGATCACTATTTACTTCCGTGTTTGAAAATAAGGTGGATAGATTAGAAATAAATACTGCCCTCAGATTACTTGCTTACTACATGATTATGAGTATTCCACTTTGGTGTCCAATAAAGCCACAGTTCGTTTAGGTTTTGGATTGTTTACATAACTGCAGAGCTACACAGCTAGGAGTAGGAGGATAAGGATTCAGAACAGTTTTTTGTTTGATAAAAACAGGGCCCAACGGGAGATGGGCTTTTTCTTTTTGTTATGGGTTTTAGTTGCGGTGGGTAATGAGACAAGCGTAGACTGGGTTGGAGTGCTACTTAGATCACAATACACAAAAAATGAGGATGCCGTATCGGGTTTACAGTTTATGAATGTTTTGTCATCATGACTGCATATGCTAACACAGGAGGGGAAGGCATAGGAAAGGAAGGAAGTCTAACATTTTGCTCATGGAACGTAAATGGAATTAATGAGCCAGTAAAAGATGGAAAGGTACTATCTCACTTGAGGCAGATGCAGGCAGACGTGATATTCTTACAAGAGACACATTAGAAGAATAAATAATAAAATTAGAGCCAGATGGATAAATGAAGTATTTCACTCCAGGTTTTCAGTGAAGGCAAGGGGAGTGGCTATAATAATTAGCAAAAAATGTCCCTTTTTTACACAAATCTACTGTGGCTGACAAGGAAGGGAGATTTATTTCGGTTACAGGAGAGATACACTCCATTCCAATTACATTACTGAATGTGTGGACCAAATAAGAAAGAAAACTTTTAGCCTGATTCCAGATATTTCCACAAATTTGATTATAGGTGGGGATTTCAATTTGGTCTTGGATACCTATTTGGATAGATCGTCAAATCAGAGGTTAGCTCAATCCAATGCATCCAATTTTCTGAAATCATTTATCAAGAATACAAATTTAGTGGATGTGTGGAGAATCTTGAATGCAACAGGTAGAGAATATTCGTTTCACTCTCGGGCTCATAATGTGTATTCCAGAATTGACTCCTTTTTGCTGGACAGCAAACTTTTGTCTGGAATTAGTAATGTCAAATACCACGATATAATGATCTCGGACCACTGTCTGGTTTCTGTCTCACTAAAACTGCTTGAGGTGAAAAAGAATTCTAGATCCCCAGCTGCTGACGAGAAAACAATTCTGTGATTACTTGGAGACTCAGATAAGATTGTTCTTTGAGACTAATGATAAAGATGATATTTCACCAGTTCTTTTATGGGAATCTTTCAAAGCATAAGAGGATGTATTATTTCATACCAGTCTTCACAAAAGAAACGCAACAATCAAAAACAGGTAGAATTAGAGGGACAGATACAAAAATTAGACACAGACAATGCTGCTCAACCTTCTGCAGAGAAGCACAATAAAATTTCAGCTCTCAAATACCAACTTAATATGATACTCTCTGAAAAAAATTCTAAAGCCTTTGCATTCACTAAGCAGACCTTTTTTTGAATTTGGGGATAAACTTCACAAATTGCTGGCAAGACAGCTGCGGAAAAGGGAAGGTGATAGAACTATTCATAAGATAAAATCAGATGTCGGCATCTCTATCACTTCACATAACGATATTAACAACAGATTTCGCCAACTCTATGAAATATTGTATAGTTCCCAAGCACATGCACCGGAAGCTATGAAACAGTTCTTAAGTGCGTGTCAGTTACCAACATTAACAGAGAGAGACCAGAGTTCTTTGGGATTGGAAATCCCAGAGGAAGATATAAGACAAACGATCAGTTCCCTTAAAAATGGCAAAAGCCCGGGACCAGATGGAATATGTAATGAGTTTTATAAGAAGTTTGCCAATATAATAACTCCGTTTCTACTTAGGAGTCCAGGAACAAGTCCCTGGAAGCTGGCAAGCTACCATCAACACTAAATGAGGTTACCATTACACTCATACCAAAGAAGGGGAAGGACTTAGAGCAGGTGGGATCATACAGACCAGTGTCTCTGTTAAATTCTGATCTAAAAATCTTGGCTATAACTCTAGCATCAAGGCTTAGCCCTCTGGTAACCAAATTGATACATCCAGACCAGACCGGGTTCATCCAAAACGGACACTCATTTCATAATGTTAGACGCCTCTTTAATATTCTGTATTCACCCAGACATCCAAAGGAAGATTTATTCATTCTAAGTTTAGATGCCGAAAAGGCTTTTGATTGTGTAGTTTCCATATCTATATGCTGTGTTAGAAAAATTCAGACTTGGAGCAAAATTTATTTCATGGATAAGATTAATTTTTTCGAATCCTAATGCCAGAAGCCTCACTAATCAGACAAGCTCAGACACAATAAATTTATATAGAGGCACGAGACAAGGGTGTCCACTTAGCCCCTTGCTGTTTGCACTTGCATTAGAACCCTTAGCGGCAATGATTTGTGTGATGGTTCATGGTTATGACACAGAGTACACTTTAAACAAAATATCGTTGTACGCAGATGATATTTTGACCTTTATTACACAGCCACAAACCTCAATGCCTGTTTTATTGGAGACAATTGATCTATTTAGCTCATTCTCAGGATACAAATTGAACTGGGGAAAAAGTGAGCTGATGCCTGTACGATGCAGTGACACGGGTGTGCTAGAGTGGACTCCATTTAAATTGACATGGGAAAAATTTACATATCTGGGGTTAGAAATTACAAAGAAATACAACAGGTTATTTGAAGCTAACTTCATGGCAATATTGGATAAGTTTAGAAATAAACTAGAATTCTGGAAGACCCTCCCCATCTTCTTGATAGGAAGAGTAAATGCAGTTAAAATGGTATGTTTACCTCAGTTGCTGTGCCTCTTTCAAAACTTACCTATATTTGGACTTCCAGCGGTGCCATGTTCGTGTAGGACGGAAAAGTTTGAGCTCTGCTGATTAACCAACTTACCAAACGACATTTACACAGAACTCGGCAAAAAAATGCCCAACGACACCACAAAGACAAGCTCGGCTGATAGACTCTCCAGATGTCAGTTTAGAAACAAAGAAGGGGAAACAACTGAAGCTAACAAGCCTGCTAAGCCTGACGCAGCTAGCGCTAGCAAAGGTACTGAAGCTGTTGCTAAAAACATGGAGGAGATGCTGGAAGCTATTGTCCAGTTGAACCGAGAAATACGGGGGAACATTCTACAGATGAAGATGGATGTAAAGGAATTTAAAGGCCAAACCAAGGAATCATTCACAAGACTTGAAACATCAGTTGGAGGCTTGAGTGCACAACTAACAAAGCTGGAAAAGAGGGTCGTTGACGCAGAGGAATGTATAACAGTCATCAGGATTGACCGGGCGCACAGAGCGCTTATGCTGAAACCGAAAGAAAATGACCCCCCTTGCTCCATCGTGATTAAATTCACGGACTACACAGTGAAGGAACAGATCCTGCAGCAAGCCTAGAAACAGCGCACAGTGAAGATGGGTGAGAGGCAGATCTACTTTGATAATGACTACTCACCTGAGCTGCAGAGGAAAGGTCAGATACGTTGTTAAACAGCTGAAACAGAAAAATATTATAGCGAAGTGCATATACTCAGCTCGGTTGAGGATGACGGTGGGCTCAGAGGAAAAAACTTTACAGACGGTGATGGACGCAGCGCCGGTACTTAAGGACTTGAACATCCAGGTCCGAGTTGACGAGCGGGATAAAGTGGAGCGAGAGCTGGCCAGACACAGGTGGGAGAGACAGGATGCCAGCCGAGGTGGGTGGAAAGTCAGCATGTTTATGGAAGAAGACTGCAGGTTTTTCTTCCCTTGAAATGACTGGACATATTATGCAAAAAATTAAGGTGTTTTTTTTTCTTATTTAGACAGCTATGAACAGCTGTGAATAATTTTCTGTTAGATGGGCTAAAGTTAAATGTTCTTATTACCCTCCTATTACAGTGGTGTTGTTGGGTTTTGTTGGGAATAGAATGATTTTATGTGTTTTACTATCAGTTGTGTTTCACTATATAAGTTTTAGATGTGTGAACAATGAGAATACTGAGATGATTTCAGCTGATCTGAATGTGTTTGCTTTGCAGAAGTGGAGAAGTACAGGAGAGGAAGAGACATGAAGTCTGAGGAGCACATACCACAATGCTTAGATAATTAGTTTCATATATGGTAAAAAGAATAGAAAGTGATGTACAGATAGTCAGGTACAGCACATGTAGGGAGTTGTGTTGTTCTCTTGTCTTTCAAAACAGGAACCACGCCCCCACTGTCAGCGGGAAGGAGTCAGATTAACACGAGGCAGGGGCGTGGTGTGGTGAAGGAGGAAGTGGAACTGCCAATGAGAAGAGGACAACACCTTGCGTGCACAATGACACTCTGTTACGCTCAAATATACTGGGTCAGGGAAAGGACAGGAGGTCAGACTTCGTGAACTGACACACCTTTGTGTTCGTCAGGGACGTGAAGTTGAGACCCAGAGCTCTGTAATTTTATTCCTTTACTGCTTAATAAACTACATTAACTGAGACCGAATATCTTCTCCTATTGCTGTTGCAACTTGTTTCAAGTTTATATTATTTTTTTATTTATATTTATTTATACTTTGCCGAGCCCAGAATGTAACAATAGTATATTATCTGGTCATTTTGGTTAGTGGCATCAGCTGCAACTGACTCAATATGAGTGATTTACACTCAGCCATCATAGGGCCGCAGCAGTTTACCCGACGGAGCGGGACTGCTGCACAATGTGACATTATCCCGGAGGGATTCCACCACCCTCCGCCCGATTCCACACAGGGACTGGTCGCTATTGGAGATAGGCCAGTTGAGGACTTGGAAGCCAGGTTGATGTGTTTGATTTCTGATGTTTTTTATTGGAAATTGTTCATAGTTTCTGTTCTGTTTTGTGCTACTTCCTTGACAACTGATAGGACTTTAACAACAGGTGATGGTGCATTTGGCATTTATAAGATGACTACAAAGCATTATGACAGTAAGGATTAAAAGTGGTGTTATATGGATGGTTTGACTGTGGTTAGCTACAAAATAAAGGGTCTGGAAATTCCAATTAAAAGAAAGAAAATACTCAACCAACTTAAAGCTTTACATTGTTCAATTGCGATGTTACAAGAGGGAGGGAGGGAAGGAGGGATTGGGTGGAACAAATATACAGCGCATCTCATGAAGAAGGAAGGAAAAGAGGGGTTGCTATTTTATTTAGAAAGAGTGTTTTTTTAATAGCGAAAAAGTACTGAAAGACAAGGAAGGCAGATATATCATGGTGATAGGTACGATTGGGGAAAATAGATTTACCTTCTTGAACTTGTATACACCAAGTGAGGACTGTCCAAATTTTTTTTTAAGAAAATAGCTTCCAAATTGGCAGATGAAGGGGAGGGAATCATAGTGGTTGGGGGGGACTATAATTGTGTACTAAATTCAAGTATGGACCGACTACCTGCTGAGAAGGGACCTCAAACTAGAAAATCAGTTACTGTTCTGGGAATGATGGGTGGATTGGGCTTGATTGATGTATGGCGATATCATCATCCCAGAGACAGAGATTACACATATATGTCCCAAGTTCATGGGAGTTACTCCAGATTAGATATGTTTCTTGTTTCTTGTTTGCTGCATATTATAAAAAATTATATGAAGGCCAAGAATTATTAGGGAAGAAGGAGAAAGTAACAAAACTTCTGGATTCGATCCAGTTGAATAGATTATCACAGGATGAGGCTGAGATGCTGTGTTCCCCCATAACTGTACAGGAAATAATAGATAGTATTTGTAAGTTAAAAAACAGTAAATCCCCGGGTGTCTACGGATACTCTGGGGAATACTATAAAGTTTTTGTTAATGAGCTAGCCCCAATTTTATGTCAGGTATATAATTATGCACTGGATGAAAGGGACCCCCCAAAAACCTGGTCAGAGGCAATCATCACAGTCATACACAAAGACGGAAAGGACCCCACTCAATGTATGGGATATCGGCCTATAAGTTTGCTTTCTCATGATTTAAAAATCTTGACCTCTATCTTGGCAAACAGAATACAGAGATACATTAGTAAATTAGTGAACTCAGATCAAACAGGGTTCATCACTGGACGGCAGGGCACCAATAATGTTAGACAAGCTCTAAATCTACAATCTTTTGCTTCTGATAGAAAGACTCAATCAATGCTTCTCAGCCTAGACGCTGAGAAAGCATTTGATAGATTGGACTGGACATTTTTGGAGCAAACACTGGCTCATATGGGTTTTAATGAAACTTTTTTGAGTTGGATTGGAGTGTTTTATATGAACCCACGGTCAAGAGTCAGAGTTAATGGCCAATGCTCCGATTTCTTCGATCTGGGACGGGGGACGAGGCAGGGGGACGCACTTTCACCAGCCCTGTTCGCTCTTAGCATTGAGCCCCTCACGGAATTGATTAGAAGTACCCCCCTTATACAAGGAATAAGAGATGAGGGTGGAAACCAACATAAAATAGCACTATACACGGGTGACATATTATTATTTATTGAAAATCCCATCCACTCAATCCCGGCTCTCCTACAAAATCTAAATGAATATGGTCTAGTAGCTGGTTATAAAGTTAACCCTAGTAAATCAGAAGCGATGATGGTGTCTGGGGCATGGCCTAGCCAGCTTAATGATATAGTGTCTTTTCGCAGATCTAAACAGGGTTTCAGATATTTAGGGATCACACTCACTCCCCAAGTAACACAACTATACCAGGCGAATTATAAAAAAAATATTTGAGATATTTAGAAATGAATTGGCAAGATGGGATGTGCTACTGTTATCCCTTTTGGGTAGAGTAGAGGCTGTTAAAATGAATCTACTTCCCAGACTCTTGTTCTTGTTTCAATCTCTCCCAGTCGGGACCCCAACATCAGCCTTCAATATGCTGGACAAGCTTATATCTAGATTCATATGGCAAAATAAGAGACCAAGAGTGAGACTTAAAACGCTCACTCTTGGGAAGAACAGGGGTGGACTCAGCCTCCCCAATATAAAATATTATTTTTGGGCCGCACAACTAACAGCAGTGAAAGCCTGGATTAACAATGACATGGAGTCGGGATGGGTAAACATAGAGCAGAATTCATTGTCAGTTAATCCTCTATCCGCTGTAGTGTTTTTGAGCAAGCAGTCCCAGAAGAAATTGGAAATTAAAAATGTATGGGTGAAACACACCTTAAAAGTATGGTCGACAGCTCAAAAGAGAATTAGAGGGACAGCTGCCCTTTCACGGGCTATGCAGATTGCTGGAAATCCAGATTTCCCCCCCTCAACAACAGATATCACTTTTAAGAGATGGGCAGGCAGAGACCTAAGGGTTACTGACCAGTTGTTCTGTGACAATGTTTTACAGCCATTCTCATATCTCCAAGACAAATTCTTTCTACCCCGAAGTGATATGTTACGATATTTTCAGATTAGGCATTACATCATGAGTCATAAAGATTGGAATACAATTAAAAGTGCTCCAACAAACGTAGAAACATACTTTATTAATATAATTAGCTACCCAACAAAAAGCATGTTTCCCATATATACAGAAATCTGTTACTGGATACACCAGACAATACGTTTTATATCAAAAATAAATGGGAGCTGGAGTTAAACATTATAATTGAGGATGGAGAGTGGGAAACATTGTGCATTGGATGTCATAAGGTTATTAATAGTAACATGTGGAAGGAGTTTGATTGGAAGATGAAGACAAGGTTCTTTAAGATGCCTTCGGTGGTTTCTAAATTTGTAGATAACCCAGTGGCAATATACTGTTGGAGAAAATGTGGAATGGTTGGTGACCACTCGCACATATTTTGGGATTGCCCAATGATGCTTCCTTTTTGGAAGGGGGTAAAGAGAGAGATAGATAAAGTTCTGGGAATTGATTTACTATTCACCCCAAGTCAGTTTCTTTTCGATCTAACTCCTGAAGACATGTACACCAACTGAACAATTACAATTAAGGTCTGATGTCTTTGTGAGGAGGTGGCTACCTATAGCAAGATACCTCTCTAACTGAGGGGAACCCCACATTATGCTGTAATGTCTTAACTGTCCGTTTATTTATTTTTCATTCATTATTATTATTATTCAGCTCTCTGGACCCCGATGGCTTTTTTTTTTTCGCACTGTCATACATATTCTGTGATGCTGTCAAGAAATGTTCTGTATTGTGTTTTTACATGTTTCATAAAAATACAGTTAAAAAAAAACAACTTACCTATATTTCTAAGCCAAACATTCTTTAAAAAACTAGACACTATGATTCTTTCATTCATTTGGAATTACAAAATGCACAGGATCAAAAAGGGACATTTGTGCAAGAGCAAAATAATTTTATAAAGTATTATTGGGCAGCAAATATTCGTTGCATCTCCTATTGGCTGTGTGAGACAAATGTGCTTGCCAGCTGGCTAGACATGAAATGAGAGGACTGTATTCCCTACTCAATTGGTGCTATTATAATGTCTCCCACACTCACACTCAAGACCAAAATATGGCTATTCAACTCAAGCATAAAAACCATACTCCTCTATGGATCTGAGACGTGGAAAACAACAAAGAACCTGCTGAACAAGCTACAAGTCTTCACCAATCACTGCCTCAGATGTATTCTTAACATCAGATGGCCTGATAAAATAAAGACTGAAGAGCTGTGGGAAAGAGTAAAGGAGCCTGCGATAGAAGTGGAAATAAAGAAATGAAAATGGGGATGGATTGGGCACACATTGCGTAAACCGAAGAATTCCATCACACGCCAAGCCCTGCAGTGGAACCCACAGGGTAAACGTGGTAGACGGAGACCAAGAAACACCTGAAGGAGGAGTGTCACAGCCGAGATGGAAAGAGCTGGATACAGATGGCAAGATCTGGAGAAGCTGGCACAGAACAGGACAAAGTGGAGAAATGTTGTCAGTAGCCTATGCTCCTTCTTGGAGTAACAGGCCTAAGTAAGTAAGTATAATGTCTCCCACCCACCTTAAAAAATCATGTTACAGCTATAACCCAGTCATTCACAGTACTATTCAAATCTGGAGACAAGTAACAAAACAGCTTAAAAAACTATCATTTATACTACCGATATCAGCAAACCCATCATTCACCCCTTCTATTATAGATGGAAGCTTTGATAGGTGGAAAGAATTTGGATTGCAAAATATAGAAGATCTGTACATTAATGGGACATTTTCATCATTTCAAATACTACAGGAGAAGCACGGTCTGCCGAAAAGTGATTTTTTCAGATATCTTCAAATCAGACACTTTGTAAGAACACATCTGGATCAGTTTGAAAATGCTACACCCGACAAACTAGACAAGTGTCTCAGAGACTGCAAAACGGAAAGAAATGCAATCTCATTTGAATATGATTTATTGCAAGAGCAGGACCAAGTCAATATAGAACACATAAAGAAAAGTTGGGAAACAGAAATGGGTATGAGAATAGCAGACGACATCTGGGAGGAAAGCCTGAGGTATGTCAATATTTGCTCTCTGAACACTAGACACTGCTTGATCCACTTTAAAACCCTGCATACGTTACATTATTGAAGGGCTAAACTACATACAGTTTTTCCAGAAATATCACCTATTTGTGAAAAATGTAATCACGCAGAGGCAGACATATTTCACAGCTATGCGCTATGCCCCAAACTAGAAGATTTCTGGACAGCAATATTTTCTTTTTTTTTCAAAGGTTCTTAGGATTACAATAAAACCAGATCCACCCATCAGGGAATACTAGGAGTCTGCAGAATATTCAGCACTGCCTTCTGTCTTACAGCCTACTACGCGGGAAAAAACTCATCCTTTTACATTGGAATTCGAAGGAGACACCAACTTTTAGGGCCTGGTTAACTGCACTGACTGATACACTACATCTTGAAAGGATTCGGTATGCTCTGAACGACAAGCTGGAAGACTTCAACAAGATCTGGAAACCAATAATCTCATATTCAGGACAATATGTAGCACAACCTTGAGCAGCACATTTCCTTTTTATCTCATTTTATATGTATATATATATATATATATATATATATATATATATATATGTGTGTGTATAAATATATATATATATATATATATATACAGTACAGGCCAAAAGTTTGGACACACCTTCTCATTCAATGCGTTTTCTTTATTTTCATGACTATTTACATTGTAGATTCTCACTGAAGGCATCAAAACTATGAATGAACACATGTGGAGTTATGTACTTAACAAAAAAGGTGAAATAACTGAAAACATGTTTTATATTCTAGTTTCTTCAAAATAGCCACCCTTTGCTCTGATTACTGCTTTGCACACTCTTGGCATTCTCTCCATGAGCTTCAAGAGGTAGTCACCTGAAATGGTTTCCACTTCACAGGTGTGCCTTATCAGGGTTAATTAGTGGAATTTCTTGCTTTATCAATGGGGTTGGGACCATCAGTTGTGTTGTGCAGAAGTCAGGTTAATACACAGCCGACAGCCCTATTGGACAACTGTTAAAATTCATATTATGGCAAGAACCAATCAGCTAACTAAAGAAAAACGAGTGGCCATCATTACTTTAAGAAATGAAGGCCAGTCAGTCCAGAAAATTGCAAAAACTTTAAATGTGTCCCCAAGTGGAGTCGCAAAAACCATCAAGCGCTACAATGAAACTGGCACACATGAGGACCGACCCAGGAAAGGAAGACCAAGAGTCACCTCTGCCAGATGAATGCCACACAGAGTTCTAGCAGCAGACCCATCTCTAGAACAACTGTTAAGAGGAAACTGCGCGAATCAGGCCTTCATGGTCAAATAGCTGCTAGGAAACCACTGCTAAGGAGACGCAACAAGCAGAAGAGATTTGTTTGGGCCAAGAAACACAAGGAATGGACATTAGACCAGTGGAAATCTGTGCTTTGGTCTGATGAGTCCAAATTTGAGATCTTTGGTTCCAACCGCCGTGTCTTTGTGAGACGCAGAAAAGGTGAACGGATGGATTCCACATGCCTGGTTCCTACTGTGAAGCATGGAGGAGGAGGTGTGATGGTGTGGGGGTGTTTTGCTGGTGACACTGTTGGGGATTTATTGAAAATTGAAGGCACACTGAACCAGCATGGCTACCACAGCATCCTGCAGCGACATGCCATCCCTTCCCGTTTGCATTTAGTTGGACGATCATTTATTTTTCAACAGGACAATGACCCCAAACACACCTCCAGGCTGTGTAAGGGCTATTTGACCAAGAAGGAGAGTGATGGAGTGCTGCGGCAGATGACCTGGCCTCCACAGTCACCGGACCTGAACCCAATTGAGATGGTTTGGGGTGAGCTGGACCGCAGAGTGAAGGCAAAGGGGCCAACAAGTGCTAAACACCTCTGGGAACTCCTTCAAGACTGTTGGAAAACCATTTAAGGTGACTACCTCTTGAAGCTCATGGAGAGAATGCCAAGAGTGTGCAAAGCAGTAATCAGAGCAAAGGGTGGCTATTTTGAAGAAACTAGAATATAAAACATGTTTTCAGTTATTTCACCTTTTTTTGTTAAGTACATAACTCCACATGTGTTCATTCATAGTTTTGATGCCTTCAGTGAGAATCTACAATGTAAATAGTCATGAAAATAAAGAAAACGCATTGAATGAGAAGGTGTGTCCAAACTTTTGGCCTGTACTGTATATATATATATATATATATATATATATATGGTGGAAAAAAGTTTTCGGACACCGCATGCATTTGTGAAATATTGCATGAAGAATCAGTCTTAGGTCTTCAAGTGCACTTTCTTTTAGTACAGTCACAGCCAAAATACTAAATAAATCCTAAAAAAGCCATTAAAAACTTAAAATTGATTGGTTCCATAAAAATACATAAGAAATTTTGAGTATTGGGTCATTTTGGTACCAGTGATGAAGGTCGTTCTTTTTATTAAAAGACACAATTTTTGTTGCCAAGCTTCGTGTCTACATAAAGCCAGCACATTTGAAAGTTCTTCAGACACAAAAATGGCTAAAACAAGGAACCTAACGCAGGAAACACGCCTGAAGATAAAGATTCTCAGCCAGGAAGGCTACAGCGGCCGCCAGATAGCCAGGAAGTGCAGATGCAGTCCTTCAGCAGTTGGATACACTCTGCAGAAATACAGACGAACCAACAGCTTGGAAGACAAACCAAGATGTGGGCGTCCAAGGGTTTCTTCAGCAAGAAATGACCACATCCTGATCCGCATGGGCAGGCAAAACCGCCGAATGACATCACAGGAGCTTCAGCAGCAGTGGTCAAACCAAACTGGTGTCCAGTGTTCCACCCGCACTGTACGTGGCCAACTTTTAGATCATGGCTTAAGGTCCTACAAGGCTATCAAGAAGCCCCTGATCAATGAGAGACAGAGGTTAGCCCGGCGTCGTTGGGCCCAGGCACACAAGAACTGGACAGCCAGGAATTGGAAGAAGATTTTGTGGTCAGATGAGTCCAGTTTCCAGCTTTATCTTACTCCTACTAATGTGAGGGTATGCAGAAGGCCAGGCGAAGCATTATCTCCAGCATGTACAGTACCTACTGTCAAGCATGGTGGAGGCAGTATCATGGTTTGGGGATGCATGAGTGCTGCTGGTGTTGGTCATCTCACTGTCTGTGATGGCACATTGAACTCTACCAAGTATTGTACCATTCTCAAAACCCACATGCTCCCTTCTGCGCGTGCACTGTTCCGTCGAGGTAAAAACTAGATGTTTCAACAAGATAATGCCCCTTGCCACACATCCAAGCCCAGTAGAACTTGGCTGCAGGAGCACAGTATCCAGGTCTTAAGAGTGGCCAGCTCAATCCCCGGACATGAACCCCATTGAAAATCTGTGGTGGATTATCAAAAGGTCTGTTTCAAAGCATAAACCAAAGAATTTAGAAGAATTAAAAGCAGTAATTCAAGAAGAATGGGACAAGATTACCCCTCAACAGTGTGAAAGGCTCGTGGGGAACATGCCAGCCAGGATTAGAGCTCTACTACGTGCCAATGGCAGGACTACTAAATATTAATTTGATGATGTGATGGTTTATTTATTTTTTGTTCAGTTTTGAACACATTCTCTGTTATTTGTTGACTTTGATACCGACAATGTTGAGAACTGACATATTGAAACTGTCAAGAATTTAGTTTTGTTAGTTTTTCTTGTAAACAATAAACAAAAAAATATAATTTGTATTTGTTTGTATCTGTCTAATGCAGCCACATCTTTTGAAACACAAAAAAAGATTTTTCTACAAATATTTCATGATAATATTTTGTATTTGTATTACAGTTCTGTAATGTGTTTGTTTATAATGAAAATGAGGCAATGTGGTCACTTCTGGCTCTGAAAAACCAAAGATGGCGAGGGCCAAAATGCAGAACACAAGGCTTCAAAACCACAGCTCACAAACCAGTGGGTTACATCACTGTAGCTACATCCATTATTTTTATAAATAACAACCAGAGGGAAATGATCGTTGGGATTTTTTTATCCAACATGTGTTTCACTACCCTAAACATGACTTTTTTGTTTTACTGCTTTGTAGTATCAGAAGTAAATACTGTTGCAGATGCATTATCTCCAATGCCATTCTCGAACCACTGAAGCAGAAAAGACAATATTTCTTCAGTCAAACATGTCATACACTTAATATTGTGCTGGTGCAATCCAGTGGGGCTGGGCCATCTCTGTGATGGACAGTAAGTGCAAATCAATGCTTTGAGTTCAGTCAGAGCTTGGGACCAAAGCCAGTGTCCATGTAATGGACATCAGCTTAACATAATGACAAACCTCACTCAATAAACTACACTCATCACTGTCTGGCACCTAGACAGAAACATACCATGGCTGAATGGGACAAAATAACCAATTCTGCACCAATCCTTTTCAAGAGTTGGAATTTGGGCATGGTACTCAAATACAGCCAGTATACATTAGACGCCTGGGTTCATTAATCCCTCTGTATATAATCAGTCAGTCAAGCTTTGCAGCCACAAGCTGATTCTTCCAGCATGGCCTCTGGCTGGATTCCTCTGCAGATGAAAGTGAAAGCAAGGTAGCATGCAGAGATACATGGCTAGTAGCTATGTGGAGACAGCCGTGCCTGGCTCCCTGCAGGGTCCCAACCTTCCCTGACAGTCAGCTCTCAGATCAATCAGCTCCCTGGAGGAGGACGTGGTGGTGGTGGTAATGGAGTGGGGGGCTTGAGATACCTTCCAGGCCATCAATTGGCAGTCTTAGACACATCAGCCTGAAAAAGAAAACACATCAGTGCAGACTGTCTGCATCTGTCTCGTTTTCCACCTCTTTTTCCTGACGACGTGTGTGATCAGCTGAAACAAGCTGAGGCCAGATATGCTGAGTGACAGCACATTCCCCCCTTCACAGTAATGAGGCGACACCGAGACAAAATTCCCCACCTGCTCTCAGAGAGTCCGAAGTGAAACCATCATTGGTTATCTGCACCGCACATAACACCGCACCAAATGAGGCCTTAAAGAGGACCTATTATGGTTTTGGGGTTTTCCCTCTTCTTTAGTTTGTTAAACATTTTTATGAATCTATAAGGTCTGCTGAGTAAAAAAAACCAAAGACCAGTCTAAAGGGAGCTCTCTCTCCCAACAGACACACAGCTCCTTAGCTGCCTGAAATAGCTCGTTTGCATTCCTGCCTCTACTTCTGTGACTTTATTGCATCACAATGTAACACATTATCTATGCACACAGTGCCCGCCTGCAGGCCATTGACCTGCACCCTCAAACAAACCTAATCAGAGCAGAGCCAGAGTGGAGGCTGCAGAGAGTTTGAACTGTTGAGTTGTTGAGGAGCTGTTGAGGAGACGCCATGTCTAGAAGACTAGTTTGTCAGTGTGACCACAAATTACCCTTGTTTGGACTGCCAAAAGAAGAAGAAATTAAGAATAAGTGTTTTTTTTTTGGAATTTATTTTCAATACTATTCCTCAGCAACATAACCGGAACATTTTATTGTGTTCCCTCAATTTTCCTGAGGACTGCTTCACAAACTGCCAACAGTTTACAGCTGGATTTTCACAATAGTTACTCTTGAAAGACGGGACAGTTCCCACTTTGTTGGGCAAATCTGGAGATTCGGGATCACAACCTGTAAGTATGCTTTATGAGTTGTGAATTTGTTGTGTAAAAACAAACAAGGAGGCTACTACTGAGTGTTGAAGTGTGGAGTGGATGGCTGTAGGAGCTAATGTTAGGCTGTACACCCAGTGCTTTGCTGTAGGCCTTGGCTAACTGGCTAACCATAAGTATTGTTTGAAAATGATGTTGCTACTCAGCTTATAGTAAGTCACACTGCCAGCTGGGTGGTGTCATTAAGATGAATTTAATGATTGAATTGTGGAGAATCTACGGAGCTAAGATGTGCAGCATGTCCATATTGACAAAAGTTTCAATATTTATATGTGTGATGCCTGATCTAAGCAGTTAACTTAACCCTCAGATGCATAAGTGGGGTCAAAAATGACCCCAGGGGTTGTTTTTCTTCAATATCTATGGAATTAAAAGTTTTTATCCTTTCATATTCCAGATATTCCTCATAAAACATGTTTTTGACAAGAGGCCATTTGCATAAAAAAAAAATTATATACATTTTAAGAAATTGTTGTTTTTGTATCACTACCCCACTCTTCCATAAGTGGGGTCAAAAATGACCCCAAGCATTTCCTATGGAATATCAAGGGTTAGACCTAGGAATCGTTGATTCTTATCATCTGTGACTGTCAGGTATACATTTACTGTCGCACTTACACATCTAATGCCAGCAGTCTCACCACCCAGGAGGATTTTTATACAGCAACATACATCTAAGTATTATATTCATTTTATATCTTGGAATACATATGACGTTATAAAATATGAACTTATTTTCCACATCCATGACTTTTGTGTGATAAAGTATAGTATTATTGTCATCAAATCAGCCTACTTTGTAGTTAGCTAACATTAGCTAACTTAGCTAGCTAGTGTTAGCTAACTACAATCTAGGTACTAGTTAGCTAACTACTAGTCTATGTAATGTTAGTACTATGCCTAGTAGTATATTTATAGCTTCCTTGTAATAAAACCTAACCATTATTGTGTGTGTGTGTGCGTGCGCATGTTAGGTAGCCTATTATGCTATTGATTATTCAATGATGTCATTAGTAAGTGTGTGTGTGTGTGTGTGTGTGTGTGTGTGTGTGTGTGTGCGTGTGTGTGTTAACATTACTGCATTTGTTGTGTAGAGATAAGCACACTTACTATGATATTTATAGCTTCCTTGTAATAAAATCTAACCCATTAGGTATACTATTATTGATTATTCAGTGATATCATTAGTTGTTAAAATGTTAATAAAAAGTAATAAATGAACATGTCAAACATTAAATCATTCTTTTGTTGACCAAAATATAATACAAATGATCATCTTTTACCAAAATGAAAGAAATTGCTTAAGTTTATCACATAAAATGCATTGATTCTAATTGGGGTCATTTTTGACCCCACTTATGGAAGAGTGGCATTGGTAGGTAATGCATCTAAGGGTTAACACTAGCTCAGTTAGCCGACAGCACGGCAGCAATCAGACCTAGGGTGGAAGTAAGACCTCAATCAATCAATCAATAAGGAAAAACTCCCCAAAAAAACCCTTTAACTGGGAAAAAAAATGGTAGAAACCTCAGGAAGAGCAACTGAGGAGGGATCCCTCTTCCAGGACAGACAGACGTGCAATAGATGTTGTACAGAACAGATCAAAATAATAAATTAACAATAATCCGCATGACACAATGAGACAGAAAGATAGAGAGACAGAGAGAGAGACAGAGACAGAGAGAGATGCAGGACACACGGTAATGACAGTAGCTTACAACAACATTAATGAAAGTAATAATATTATAATTAAAAATAATATATTAATATCTGATAGTATACATGTGTGACAATAATCATATGTGTATAATAACAGTAGAAGTATGACTAAAGATAACAGCAGCAGCTTGAGGCATCTGGCAGGACCACAGCAGCAGCACAACCACACACGTCACACTATAAAGACACTGCTGCAATACAAGTTAACCTGAGAGACAGTGGAGCACAAAGGCTCCGGAGAAGAAGCCGAGTTAGTGACATCCAGAATGGCCGAGTTAGCAAGATGCAGTAATAGGACACGAGAGAGAGAGAGAGAGAGAGAGAGAGAGACAGAGAGAGAGAGAGAGAGAGAGACAGAGAGAGAGGGGGTGCCCGGTGCATTATAGGGGGTCCTCCGGCAGACTAGGCCTAAGTCAAACTAACTAGGGGCTGGTACAGGGCAAGCCTGAGCCAGCCCTAACTATAAGCTTTATCAAAGAGGAAAGTCTTAAGTCTAGTCTTAAATATGGAGATGGTGTCTGCCTCCCGGACTGCAACAGGAAGATGATTCCACAGGAGAGGAGCCTGATAGCTGAAGGCTCTGGCTCCTGATCTACCTGCATTTATTTGTCAAAATGTGTTGCTGCACTTGGAGTTTGGTTGTGAATTGGCTTTTGAGGAGGACCTCAGTGTATAGTAAGTCAAACTGCCAATTGAGTGGTCTCAATAAGATGAATTTAATGATTGAATTGTGGAGAATTTAACGGAGCTAACAATATGTAGCATCTCCATGTTGACAAAAGTTTCAACATTTTAATGTGTGATGCCTGATCTAAGCAGCTACCTAAGACCTGCATTTATGTGTCAAAATGTGTGGCTGCACTTTTGATTGTGAATTGGCTTTTAATATACGTTTTATGGAAGATGTACAACGTTTTTTTACTTGGAGCTCTGTTACATGGAGGCTGTTCACTATATCGTTACCAGACCTTGTAGTTAGCCTGAGTTACACAGCTAGGGAGGAATGAAAGGACGTTGTGGGTCGGTCTCTACATGTGTTTGAATAGGTATGTGTGGTCTGCTGATTTTACAGGGGACAACACTGTTGAGCATTTTAGATGTTGACTGTTTTCATCTGGTGCAGTATTAGTTTAAGTTATTTATTTTCTATCTTTTAGAGTACATCACAGCAGGGCCCTGGTGCCCAACACCTCTCTACTACAGCCAGATTCCCTGATGTATGATGCCAAATGGATCCTCCATAAATCGTCACAGTGGACACACAGTCTGTGGTATGCTGTAAAACCATATTGTATGCTGTAAAGCCCCCTGAGGCAAATTATGATTTGTGATATTAGGCTTTAAAAATAAAACTGAATTAAATTGAATTGAATTGTCTCCACTGTCAACCACCTTCTCAAACCACAATCCCCCCCACTTACTGGCACTACAGAAGAGCAGTCCAGTCATTTCATGGATTTTTTCACATCAAAAATTGCACATATTTGCTCTGCCCTCTCTGGTCCTCCCACTCTAACTGTTCCCCCAAGATATGCCATCTCCCAACCCCTAAACTGCTTTCCTGAGGTTTCATCAGAAGAGGTGCAGAACATCATCAGGAAGACAAAACCCTCCACCTGTGCCCCGGACCCTCTCCCAACCCCCCTAGTAAAAACCCATATCACTGTCTTAAGTCCCCTGATCACTGCTATTATAAATCGCTCCCTCCAAACTGGTCACGTTCCCCCAGTCTTAAAGAATGCCATAATCAGACCACTGCTCAAAAACCCCACTCTCGATCCGGAAGTCCTGTCCAGCTACAGGCCCATCTCAAATCTCCCCTTCGTATCCAAAGTACTTGAGAAAGCAGTTGCCTCCCACCTTCAGGACCACCTTAAACATAACAACCTCTTTGAAAAATTCCAGTCCGGTTTCCGCTCCACCCACAGCACAGAAACTGCCCTCGTAAGAGTCACTAACAACCTCCTCATATCATCCGATGCTGGCTCCCCCTCCCTCCTCATCCTCCTGGACCTTTCTGCTGCATTCGATACAGTCGACCATGACATTTTACTAAACCAGCTCCACCTCACCATTGGACTCAATGACACTGCCCTCAGTTGGTTCAAATCATCCCTCACAAACTGGACAGAATACATCTCCCTGGGTAACTCCAAATCAAATCCACACACAGTCACTTGCGGTGTCCCCCAGGGGTCAGTCCTTGGCCCCATCCCCTTCATCCTCTACCTCATCCCCCTTGGTCAAGTCATCAGCCGCCATTAAATTTCATTCCACTGCTATGCCGATGACACACAGCTCTATGTAAATGCCACAGCTGCAACTCCACCCTCATCATCACAGTCATCCCTGTCAAAACTCACCACCTGTCTGGAGGAGATAAAGGTATGGATGGAGCACAACTTCCTCCAACTCAACAGCTCTAAAGCCATCTTGGTTGGCACCCCTCACCAGACCAAATCATCATCCATAACCAGCATCACCTTTTCTGGCTCCAACATCCCCCTCTCATCAACAGTCACAAATCTTGGTGTAAAAATGGACCCCCAGCTCACCTTTGAATTCCATATCAACCACCTCTGCAAGACCTCCTTCTACCACCTCCGTAACATTGCCAAACTCCACCCCATTCTCTCCCTCTGCCGAAAAGCTGGTTGTTGGGATTCACAGGACCACAGATGATTTATCATTTGGTAAAATCATCACTGATTTCAAGGTTTTTTCCTCTGCATGCTCTTTGTTTTCAAACAAAGAGAGCTAAGTGGCACCCCTCTCCACAGGAGGTCTCACCTCACACCTCAGTGAGACTCAAGTCCCAAAACTTGATTGGACAAGACCTTTTACAGTGACATGTGACCCTGTGATGTCACAGGCATCGGTACAAGATCTGCTCCCTTCCACAGAACTTCCACTTCTTGCTCCAGCTGTTGAACAGCTAACATCTTTCTCCGGTTGGGCCTGGATCAGCCTGGAGGCCCAAACCCTGGCTCCATAGCCCAAACCACTAAAGGGAGGGCAACTGATCACAGACTCTGTTGCAAACACAAGGTTTGCAACCAGCTTTCCAGCAACAAGGAACTAAGTGAGTTAGCACCCAGCGTCTAACTCTGCAAGGACCCCGAGCGACCAGCTTCCTCGGATCAGAACCTTTGGAACAAAGGACACAACAAAGACTGCAGCTGAAACCACACCTTCCCAGCCTTCTTCTGCCAGCTAACAGCAGCACACCACCAAGTGACTCTTTCTCCCATCCATTCAAGGATCGGTAATGTAACAACTGGGCATAGCTTATCACAACTTTACAGGCTAAGCAAGACTGTTAACTTGTTGTATGTGATTTGATGCTGTTTACTGAGTATTGTTCTGATAGACTGCAGTTAGGTCATTGATTTGTTGGCTTCGCCAAAGCTAAGTGTTCAGTTTGCTAATACTATTCACAAACAGATTCTTGCACACAACTAAACAATCTCTGCACTAATCCAGACCGTTTGCAACACACGTCACATTGACATAGACTCATTAACAAATAGGCTTTCAACAGAGCTACACCCAAACAGGCATCTCCAAGTTCCTGCTTCTTTTCCTTTGTCTCTGTCCTGACCACACGGTCAGACAAATACCTCCCCCTGAAGCCAGCCTCGATTCGGCCATTTTGGTAGTTCTCTGTTGTCAGCCATTTTGTTTTGTAGGCCAAACGACTACTTGATCACCACACCCGCCTTTGTCTTTCTCTTCTTTCTCTCTCTCACACACACACATATACACACCAAGCTTGTATATAGTTAGTTAGAATTTGTGTGTTTTGGTTTGCTTTGCTAATTTGTGAATAAATATAATTCTTTGGAATCATGCCTGCTGTCTGTTTAATGTTGCACAAGGGTGAATGAATAGTCAACCTATGCTGTGTCAAGAACTCCGAAATCCTTCAGGCATTACTGTTAATTTTGGTTGTTGTCATTAATTTAATTATTAATCAAACTCCAAATTAATAGTTTAGCCCATTTTATGAGACTGATATCTTTAACTGGCTATCATTTTTCCCTTTACAGGAATGGTGCCCCATGAGGTGATTTAATGTTAATTAAGTCACATTATTTAACATAATTATTAATAATAATTATTAATTATTTCCGATAGCCAATTAACCCCAACATATTTGGTGCCTCTGTGTGAAGCCTAAGGTGTTGACCCCAACATATTTGGTGTCATCGTGTGAGGTAAATATATGTTGATTCCCAACATATTTGGTGCCACCGTGTGAGGTAAAAATATGTTGATTCCCAACATGGTTCATGCCTTTATCTCCTCCAGACTGGATTACTGTAACGCACTTCTCATTGGGATTCCTAGCAAGACCCTGCAGAGGCTTCAATACATTCAAAACTGTGCAGCTAGGATCCTAATGAGAATGCGGAAACATGAGCACATTCTCTACTCACTCCACTGGCTTCCTGTCTCCATCAAGATTGAGTACAAGGTTTCCCTCCTCACACACCAATGTATCCATGGACATGCCCCCCCCCCAACCTCAAAGAACTTCTCAACCCACAAAACACAACACGCTCCTTTCTTCTTTCTTCTGTCTTTCTTTGTTTTTAACCTGTAGCACTTTGAGATCTTTTGATGAAAAGGGCATCATAAATAAATAATAAATAATAAAGGTACATAACACAGAAATTATATATATTTTTCTGTTTGAGATACAGTACCTGAAAATATTTTACAGTAGTGAAATGCTGTTTCCCAAAAGCTTCAGGATATTTATTTCTGCCTCACATTATCACATGCCTTTGACTTATGATGTTAGAACAGGAAAAAAACCCACATATATATATATATATATATATACATATATACACACACAAATATTTTCTTTCATTTGGACTTTCAGCTGTCATCAACACCTATAAAGGGCATAAGTTTCAATCCAAGTGTGAGACCTCGTGTTGACTTGGAAGAGAGAGGGAGAAACTTAAACAGAGCTAGTAGACACTCATAACTCAACATGTAACCCTGGCAACTCTGTTATTACAGTGCAATCTGAGATTTCATAAGTTTCATATTTTTGTATATGTTACTATGAGTTATTAGCAGAGTTTTTGAAAAAGTTTTGGAAAAGTAAAGCAAAAATATATTCTTTCTAAAACCCGAAAGGTGCTGGCATGGGTTAGCATCCCATGGTAGCAGTGGTGAGGCCTAGCAGCTTTATTACAACCAAAATTAGCTACAGCCAACATAGGGAAAATACCCAACATAGGGAAAATACCCACCCCAGCGAGAGCAGGGGTGGAAGATGACTCACAGGTGGATTACACGGTAACAGACATTGGAACAGACATGACTATGCATTGGATCTGTGACTCAGTGAAGCATAGGGGCACAGACCTATACACCAGGGCTAGAATTAGCAGCACTCAGGGCAAGGCGAGTGCATCTGTAGAGGATAAAAGTAGTACAGTTGAGAACAAGATGCTTCAGGTTTGTCCTTGTGGCTGGCAGAAAGTAACATCAGTGAAAGGCCTCAGAACTCATTAGGGAAAGAAGTGTGTGGCAAAGAAAGGGCAGAGTAGCCGCACTAATCAGTACTTCCTAAGAAGTCAGTTGAGTCAGTCGGATGAAGTCCAGCGGCAGGTAGAAAACCACAGTTCGCAGGATATCAGTAACACTGCCACTGAGGAGGAGGAGGAGGGGGTAGTAAGAGAGGATGCAGGTGACACTGAGGCCAGTATGCCAGTCAGAGAGAGAACCATGGAGCAGAAGGTTAGAGTTAGATGGCCTAGGGCAAATGACAGTAAAGAATGGGAGATAGTTAATAGAGATTTGTCAGTAATCTTAAGTAGGCTTAGAGGAAATGCAATAGAAAGGTTAGAAAAGATGGGACATATAATTTACTCATATGGTGTAGGGAGGTTTGGGGTGCATGAGAGGAAGAGGAGTGAGAGGGTACAGTCAGGTAAGTCTAGGTGGAAAAGAGAAATAGAGAAGTTAGTCAAGGAAAGGAGACAGTTAAGAAAGCAGTGGAAAAAGGCTACAGAAGAAGAAAGGGAGGGAATTAAGGTGTTGCAAGAGGAGTTGAGAATCAGGTTAGCAGTTCTTAGAAGGGCAGAGCATCTCAGGAAAAAGAGGAGGAAGAAGGAACATGCTAGGACAGGTTTTTTCAGGGACCCTTTTAAGTTTGTTAAAGGATTGTTCAGCCAGGAAAAGGGAGGGCAGCTTAAAGCAGAAAGGCTAGAGGTTGAAGAATATTTGAGAAATACATATTCAGATTTAAAGAAGAATAGGATAGTAGATTTCCCACTCGATATCCCTCCATTAAGAGAGATAGAGCAAGAGATGGATGTCAGGCCACCTAGGTGGAAGGAAGTTCAGGAGGTGGTCAGGCATGCAAAGGCTTCTTTGGCCCCAGGGCCCAGTGGAGTCCCCTACCAGGTTTATAAAAGTGCGCCTGATATCCTTAAATTTTTGTGGAAACAGCTAAGAATAGTTTGGGAGAAACAAATTATACCAAGATCATGGCGTAGGGCAGGGGGCGTCCTCATTCCTAAGGAGAAGGAGTCTGTGGACCTTAGCCAGTTCCGGATGATTTCTCTCTTGAATGTGGAGGGGAAGATTGTCTTTAATGTAGTTGTACAGAGATTAGCTAGCTACTTAGAAAGGGATATCTTAATAGATACCATGGTGCAGAAGGCAGGAATACCAGGTTTTTCAGGGTGTTTAGAGCATACTAGCATGATCTGGCACCAGATTCAGGCAGCGAAGATTAACAAAAGGGACCTGCATGTACCAAATGCGTTTGGGTCAGTACCGCATGGCCTCATTTGGAGTGCTTTTGACTATTTCAGAGTGCCACACGTAGTTGTTAACTTAGTGCAAGCATACTTTCAGGATATTAGGTTGTGTCTAAGTATGGCAGGTTTCACAACAGGTTGGCAGAGGCTAGAAATAAGCATCATGGCAGGGTGTACAGTTTCTCCATTAGCATTTACTACGGCGATGGAAGTAATCATCAGGGCTTCTAAGTGGGTGGTAGGTGGGGAGAGACGGCAGAATGGCTTGCATCTTCCACCAGTTAGGGCTTTCATGGATGACATGACACTGGTGACCACAACAATGCCATGTACAAAGAGGCTACTAGAAAAGGTAAATAAGAACCTCAAGTGGGCCAGCATGAAGATCAAGCCTAGTAAATCTAGAAGCATCTCGATACATAGAGGGAAGTTAAGTGATAGGAAGTTTGTCATAGATGATGAGGAAATCCCAACAATTAGGGAAAAGTCAGTCAAGAGCTTAGGTAGATGGTACAATGTGGAGTTGAATAATGAGGAACAGGTAGGGAAATTTAGAAAAGTTGTGGCAGAAGGATTGGATAGAATAGATAAATCAGAACTTCCAGGAAAGTTGAAGTTGTGGTGATTGCAATTTGGGCTATATCCTAGGTTAATGTGGCCACTGTCAATTTATGAAATTCCAATATCCGTTGTGGAGAGAATTGAAATGTCGGTTAGCTCCTATATTATGAAGTGGTTGGACACTCCTAGGTGCCTAAGTAGTGTTGCATTGTATGGAAAAGGGATGCTTCAGCTGCCAGTATCTAGTTTAACAGAGGAATTTAAATGTACCAAGGTCAGGACAGAGCCCTTGTTATCTGGGAGAAAGGACGTGGTAGTTAGGAGTGTGGTTCCAAATCCAATCAAGGGGAGGAAGTGGAACCCAAGATCAGCAGTTCAGGAGGCAGAGGCAGCTCTTAGGCATGCAGAGATTGTAGGTAATGTTCAGTTTGGCCGGGGAGGCCTGGGGCTTGGCTCAGGCAAATCGCTATGGAATAAAGCAGGTCTCAAAGATAAAAGAAAGCTGGTCGTGGAACAGATACGTAGACAGGAGGAGATATTAAGGGGTGCAAAGGTAGTGGCCCAGGCTTAACAGGGACAGTGGTCGAATTGGGAAAGTGTAGAGAAGAGGAAGCTTAGTTGGAGGGACCTGTGGAGTATGGAGGAAAATCGTATTGGATTCCTGGCAGGGGCTACATACGATGTGTTACCAACCCCTCAGAAAATAAAACTGTGGGTAAATGAGGACCCATCATGTCCATTGTGTTCAGGTACTGCAACCTTAAAGCATATTTTGTCAGGCTGTAAAGTTAGCTTGTCACAAGGCCGATATACATGGTGACATAACCAGGTGTTGAAATGTCTAGCTGCAGGCATTGAAGGGAAACGAAGACAGGTGAATTCAGAAGGTGTTAAGGATAGGAGTTTAGTAACTCAGTTTGTCAGTGAGCGAGAGAAATACAGAAGGGATAAGTTAGTAAGGAGGCAAGGGTTTGGCCGCCTAGAAGGTGCTTGTGATTGGGAAATGCAAGTAGATTTAGGGGGAAAGCTTGTTGTTCCCCAGGAAATAGTTTGTACCAAGCAGAGGCCTGACATAGTGTTGTGGTCAGTGAGTCAAGAGAGTCAGAGATAGTTTATTTCATTGAGCTGACAGTTCCTTGGGAAGACTCAGTGGAAGAAGCCTATGAAAGGAAAAAGCTTAGATATGCAGACTTAGGAGCAGAAGCTGAGCAGCAAGGATGGAAAACTAGGATTTGTCCAGTGGAAGTGGGGGGTAGGGGATTCATAGCAAGATCAGCTGTCTCACTCCTGGGGGAACTCGGAGTGCGGGGACAGACTTTGAGGAAGACAGTAAAGGAAATGTCAGATGAAGCAGTTAGATGTAGCCAATGGATCTGGAAGCGAAGAAATAATGTCAGTTGGGGGCCAGCAGGGGGAACTACTAAGCAGGGTACATAACTCCTTGAGATCAGGTGGAGAGATTCACTTCCTCTCAGGAGGAAATCCAGGAAGAGGAAGGTTATTTAAGTGTGGGAGTGGCCTATTTGAATCCCTTTTGTTTGAGACCATGCTGCAAGGTGAGTGTGTTTGCCGATCCTGTAAGTTTATTTATCTCCTTTAACTTTAGCTTATATTATGGTTATGCTATGTAGCGTGTGAAACAGAGTATGGTGAATGTGCTAGGAAAGGTAGTATCAGCACTGCTTCTACCTGGAGCTCGCATGTACAGAGCCTGGGTTTGATTGAAGGTAGCAGTGTTGTTTGGGCTCAGAAAGCCATGTGTAAGTAAGGTAAAGGCGGTTATTGGGTTGGTGTGGGGAGCAGTGAGACCTGGCATTAGGGGAGTGTCTCTGGGACGCCAGAGAACACTGTCTAGCCTCCTGGAGGTGTCGTGGGACCAACTAGACGAAACACTGGTGAAAGGAGGTTCCCACCCAATGACCCCAAAGACATGTTAGTTATCACTGCTCACTGGTCTGTATAGTTAAGCCTTGCCATAATAGCTTATCATAGGGCTTAGGAGGTGATTCACTGAGTGCTGATCCTTTCTTTAGAGCACAAACTGTAAAAACAGACCCTACACACAGTAATTTGGAAATAATTCCATTTTTATTACCAACATAATAACATCAGATAAAAGATATAAAATTGTTATGGCAACATCTGAAATGAAAGGTGGATTCAAGGAAGCACTAAATTTAAAAACACAAGGAAATCAATATTTAAATGCAATATTTTACAGACTGTTGATGACCTGATGAGGCTGAGATGAGAACCCGGTGCCATTTGCTGAGGAGATGCAGAAAATCCCCATCCCAAAGGATCTGGCATCCCAGTATGAGAGACCCTCAAAGGTGGAAGTAGTTGTCTTACGCTTGTTGTCTAACTTCAGCCAAGGGGCAGCTGGAGGCCATAGCAATGACCAGCCGGATCAGGAACCTCCTGGCGTATCCAGAGTACAACACAGAATGGGATGGATGCCTGAATGGAAAGAAATGGACACTATTAGTGTTGCAGATAAAACGCTTCTATGTTAATATTTATGTATATATCTACTGTGTATTATTTATAAAATTTTTTGTAGTTTTCGTTTTTCACATTTGCTAAAAATAAAGTTTGACAAAAAGTTGTCATTTTTTTATAGTGTGTTATTTGGTATAATGCAACCTCAGAGTTTACACAGTTGTATCTCATTACATGTCATAAATTCTAGGCCTGACACTATTCCTACAGTAACTCGAATAATTCAATTACTAAAAAGCCTCAAGGCAAATTATTTGCCTATATACAATATAACATATTTCTGTTACACAACCTGCTTATTTTACCTCTGCTGTACAGCTATAAATAAATCGTCAACAATCTGTCTTTAATAATGAGATTGAAATTTCACCAGGCTTTTGGTTTGCAGGTAGACCTACTGTATGTGTGATGAATTAGTGGCACGAGCGCTATTAATAGCCACAGCTGTGCGTAATGGTCGCATGTAATGACAGCTGTTCAGTCAGAGAACCCAGCTCCTGCAAGACAATCTGTAAAACTGCAATTCTTCTCTGCCGTATTTTTATATTTTACAGCGTCTAATGAGTGGTGGAGCGGGCACAGATATTGATATGCAAACTGAGTGAAGTTTGTTACTGCATCCATTTATGTTTCACTGCGAGAGAGTAAACAAAGCTCATGCATGTGTGCCCAGCTCCACAATGACTGAGATATACTGTAAGTGCACGTGAGGCTTTATAAATCCATAAGCTCCATAAGTTTAACATCCGGGTGTAAACCTTCAGATAACTTTATCAAGCAGCCAGCGGGTCAGTGAGCAGGCTAACGGTGGTCCTGTGCGGAGTCTCCGTAACCATGACAACGATGATGCTGAGTGACAGAGTGACAGACTTGTCATCATGTGATGTTCTCCTCTGCAAATTCTGATTTAATATTTCTCTGCTATGTCTTGTGAAACTCTTTTGGTTTGATATATCTCATATTGGGATTGATGGCGGCTTAGGAGATGGTCAAACTTGAGGGAGCTCTGCAAATACCTAACTTAACATTCTAGCTTGAGATAAGTTTTTTTTTTTCTCCACTGCAGATGCAGTATTATGACTCTTGAACATTTCTGGACAAAACAACATCAGACAATGCCATGTTCCAAGGGTAAAGGCAACAGCAAACCGTGACAGCAGACCACCGACAACACAGCTACAACACTAGCCCAACAAGACCACAGGCAGGAAGAGATGACAACGAGATGGAGCTGGAACCTGGGCTTGCTAAAGCGTTTGAACTAATGACTAGTAAAATAATGCTGGCTACAAATGAAAAACTCGACCCCCTGTCTAAAACAGTCCTCTCGCATACCAATTAATTAAGAAGGGCCATGACCAAATGATGTGGTAGAAGTGAGGATTCTACAGGTGGGGATGGATAGTGAGTCCCAAGTAGATAAAATGCTAGCCCTTGAGAGATAGGTTGAATTTCTCACAGATCACATAAACGAGCTTGAAAACAGACGGCAAACTCTGTCTGTGGGTGTGTCTGTCTGTGTCTCTGTTCCACGTTTTTCTCCTGACTGACTTGGTCAATCCATGTGAAATTTGGCACAGTGGTAGAGGGTCATGGGAGGATGCGAATGAAGCAATATTACATCAATTGGCCAAAGGGGGGGCGCTATAGCATTCAATTGAAATTGCAAACTTTGAATGGGCATATCTCATGCCCCGTATGTCATAGAGACATGAAACTTTGCACAGAGATGTCTCTCCTCATGAGGAACACATTTGCCTCAAGAACTCATAACTTCAGGTTATACAGATTTTCCGCCATTTTGAATTTTTTGAAAAACACTTAAAATCAATCTCTTTCTAGGAAGTTTGACTGAGCTGCATGAAACTCTGTGAACATAATCTAGGGACGCAACTTTGTAGGCATATGAGCACACATAATCTGAGGGGACACCTCCATTATTGGCCCGGTCAAACAAAATGGGGGCACTAGAGAGCTAATTTCTTTTCTAGGCCTAAGCCCCATATCGATTTTTACTAAACTTGGTAGATATGTAGAACAGGACGCCTCAAGGTGACAGTAGAAATTTAACTCTAATTGGCAACTGGGTGGCGCTATAGTAACAGACAAATGCTTAAAAATGGCTAAAATGCGACCAATCGCTGTGGCTCCCCCTGTGGCCGAATGTTTTTTGTTTTTTTTTTTCTAATTTTTAGTGTGACTAAGTCATGGCATGGTATGCTGTACTCAGTGGGTATGGACTAGTTTTAAATATTCCAGAGAACATGGAGGGAAGGAATGCTTTGGACTTTTTTGAGCACTGGCTCCCAAATTTCCTTGACATGGAGACCAAGAGAGGCCGAGTCAAACTTGAAAGACCTCCCGAGCGCCCAAGCCTGGCAATGACCAGCAGCCGCGCCTGGTCATCATGAGATTCCATGCCTTTCCTGACAAGCAGAAGGTGATGGCAGCTGTGAGGCGCAGAGTGGGTACTGGCGATATCATCTTGGAGGGGGAGAAGATCTCCTTTTATAACGACCTGTCTGCCACAGTGCTTCGAAAGCGCAAAGAATTCACAGAAGCTTAGCAATGTCTCAGAGATATCGGGGCAGAATACTCCATGCTTTTCCCAGCGAGGCTACAGGTATCATTTAACGGCAGAAAGACAATGTTCCTCTCCCCGACTGAAGCCCTGTCATTTGTGACCAGCGTAGCAAGCCAGGGCTGATGATGGATGCGCCAGTGGCAGAGCCAGGTTTGGACAGTGAGTCGTTTATACTGATGGATATTCTTTATTATGACATATTGAGTTTAAATGTTTATATTGTTGATCATTTCTTATTATATACAGCTTAAACGATGTACACCTTGTTAATTGTTATGCCTGCCGATGCACAACCCACTGTAGCCCAGCTGGGGCAATACCGTATCACATTTAACATCATTGTTTGACATTAATGTGAATGTTAGATTTATTATGCAGGGATTTTTACAGTGTTTCAGTTGCTCCCAGTCAACTGAGTTATGCGAGTTGCTTTGATCGTTTGTGCACTGGTAATTCAAGTGTTATTTAATACCAGTTTTCAGTATACTTTTTTGTACATACAAAATATGCTAAACCTCTTACAGGTGCCTCACAGATCAGTAATCTCAATTAAATTATTTTCTTTTTATTGTTTTTCATTGTTCTTTATGCCTGTGGTTCTGTGTTTTTGCTTGTATTTCATGTTCAGTAATGGTCTGTCACATTTATATTATCATGTTAATGGGGTTACTGATGTTGGTTGAACAAAAGACTCAGCTGTGCAAAATAAGGTGCACTGTCCTGTATTTGAGTTTGCTTTTGGGGAGAATGAATCTTTCAAGTCTCTATTTGTGCTAATGTCATATAATAAGATACATTTTTGTTACTGGAATGTAAGGGGTTTGTGGGGTAATGTCAAACAGAGAAAAGTTCTGCTTTATTAAAAAGGGAGAGTTGATGTAGCCTTACTACAAGAGTCACATCTAGATGTCAATGAGCACCTTAAACTTGCACAGAGTTGGGTTGGCCAAGATTATTTTTCCTCCTTTACTACCAGCAGTAGAGGAGTAGTCATACCTATAAGTAGGAATCTACCCTTTCAATTGAAGGCGTGTGTCAAGGATAAACATGGAAGATTTGTAATTATTAAGGGTGTTTCTCAGGGTAAAAAAAATAAAGGTACAAATCTTTAAATTACACCCCAGACTTTTTAACAAAAGCATTTTTGGAATTTACAGAACTATCCTCAGCAGTGACTTTAGTAGGAGGGGATTTCAACTGTTCACTCAATCCTTTAATTGACAGACATCCCTCTCGAAACTCGCCTCTGACAAATCAGGCTCATGCCCTCTTGGCCATTTATGAAGAGAGAGTGCTATTCTCTTTTCAAAACAAAGGCTTTCTGAATATGGTGATAAGCCAAGCAAGTATTAATCTCGTCTAACCAAAATTAAGATAGACCCCCAAGTAATACCCTCAGTTTTAGATGCAAATGGCTTCCATCATTTTGACAACAAAAATATGAACAACACTTTCAGGCAGTTTTATATTCAGTTGTATGAAGCAGACCAGCCATAGGGGACTTTGGAAAAGATGTAACCTTTTTTGGCAGGTGTAGTTCTCCCTACCATGTCTGATGCTTAGAAATGTGAATTAAATGCTCCCATCTCCAGAGAAGAAACCATTTTGGCACGCAAAACCTTACAGTCAGGTAGAGTACCTGGGCCAGATGGCCTTAGCTCTGAATTCTATAAAGAGTTTAATAAAATCCGGATGGATCCTTTCTTAGAGATGCTGGAACAGTCTTTTATATCTGGCAGCCTTCCCCATTCATTAATAGAAGCTGACATCTCTCTAATCCTTAAAAAGGCAAAAATCCTGAGGACTGTTTAGGTTATAGACCTATTGCCCTCCTAAATCAAGATCTTAAGATGCTATCTAAGATAATAGCACTGCAATTGGATAGGGTCTTGCCCTCTATCATTAAAGGGATAGTGCACACAAAAATAAAAATTCAGCCATTATCTACTCGCCCATATGCCGGTGAAATTTTAGAGTCCTCACAACACTTCCGGAGATCCAAGGGGAGAGGAGGTCGCGACACAACTCCACCTAATGGAGGCTTACGGCGCCCCAGATTCCAACATCCAAAAATACATAATTGAAACCACAAAATATCTTCATACTGCTCGTCCGTAGTGGTCCAAGTGTCCTGAAGCCCCAACATAAAAAGTTGTTTGGAAAAACAACTGTAGCTCTAACTGCCTCTCTGTGCACTGTGCACACGTGTGCGTGTGAGGCCAGCGAAAGCACGTGAACACACATGAATGTGGTACCCATGTCTCACGATAATGGCTGAATTTTCATTTTTGGGTGCACTATCCCTTTAAGGAAGACCAGACTGGCTTTATCACAGGCAGGAACTCTAGTCACAATGTTAGGAGGCTTTTGAATATTATTCACCTCTGCCAAACACAAGAACTTGATAGCATTGTCATCTCAAAGGATGCAGGTAAGGCCTTCGACCGTGTCAAATGGCCTGATCTGTTCCATTTTTTACATAAATTTAATTTGGGTGAAAATTTTATAAAATGGATTTAACTATTATATAACAAACCCTTAGCCTCAGTCATCACAAATGGTTATAGATCAAACAGCTTCTAACTCCGTCGCTCAACACGTAAAGGCTGCCCTGCCCTTTTTGCTCTTGCAGTGGAGCCTTTAGCTCAGGCTATCAGGCAGTATCCAACTATAAGGGGTGTAAGTGTCGGTGAAATCCAGCATAAAACCTCACTTTACACCGATGACATTTTCTTGTTTATTGTGGAGCCTACAACCTCTGTTCCACATCTCATTGAAATTAATCATCTGTTTGGAGCCTTCTCTGGTTGCAAAGTCAATTTTTTGAAGTCTCTTGCAATTGCAATGGGAAACCTCAGAGATAAAACAAATTCCTTAGTCCCATTCCATGTCAGGATTTGTGTATCTCAATATTCAGATAACTCCAATGTTTCATCAGATATTTCAGGCAAATTTTACTCCCCTCCTAGATACTATAATAAAAGACCTACAAAAATGGAGCCCACTTCCTCTGTCACTGCTTGGCAAAATCTCTGTCATTAAAATGAATGTGTTGCCCAGGTTATTATACCACTTACAGATGATTCCTTTGCTGTTATTAAACAAAGTACTGAAGCTACTTAACAGCTGGTTGAGTGACTTTATTTGGAGCAACAAAAAAAGTCAATATTGCAGCTTCCTAGCTCAAAAGGAGGCTTAAATGTTCCTAATATTAAACAATATCAGTTGGCATCTGAATTGAGATTTATAGCAGAGTGGGTTAAAGAAGATCCTACTTCTGTTTGGTTATATCTTGAATTATCACAGATCTCTTGCTCCTTGTTGGGTCTCCTGTCTTGTAACAATTTGAGATTGGCGATTGGAGATTGAGATTGAAATTTACGTAACAACAGCCCCATAATTTCCAATATCTTAAATGCATGGTTTCCTCATACGAAAACTTGGAGGGAGGTCAAATTTAACCCCCCTACTGATTCCAATTCAAGGTAACTTGGACTAAAAACCAGGCATGATTGACACTGGATATAGTGCTTGGGCAGCCCAAGGACCAAAGAAAATGTGTGATTTATTTGATGGGACATCCTTGTTATCATTTGAACAAATCCAAAAAAAATATAATCTCCCCAGATGCCACTTCTTTAGATTACTACAGATAAGAGATTTTGTGACCAGGAAAACCACTTTTCATATTAATACCACAATGTCACCAATTGAGCAGTTACTGCTTCAGTGTCCAACTTGAAAATCCATTACTCGCTTTCATAATGTTTTAAACCAGAATGATGTGTTAAATGTCCTTGGTGTAACTTGGTGTAAATATTGATGAGGATGAATGGGATTTGATATGGAACCATATAAGGAAGATGTCAGTGTGTAATCTTACTAGATTGTTATAATATAAAATCTTGCACCGCTTGCAAATCTCTCCCAGTATAAGACATACAATGAACCCCCAAGTTTCACCTCTGTGTTTAAAATGTAAAATCTCAGTAGGAACTTAGACACATTATGTCTGGCTTTGTCCTAAAATTCAAGCATACTGGGTAGAAATTCTACAGGATACGGGAAAAATTGTGAGTGTTGCTTTGTGTATGAATCCTGTCTCTTTACTTCTTCGTCCAGTGTTGGGAACATTACTTTAATAAAGTAATTAGTTATAGTTACTCATTACTTTCTCCACAAAGTAACTGAGTTAGTAACTGAGTTACTACACTATTAAAGTAACTAATTACCTGGAAAAGTAACTATAGCGTTACTTTTTGATTAAATGCTCAAATATGTCAAATTGCTTGGACACCCCCCCTTAATGGAACTGTATGTAATGAAACTCAACATTGAATATGTTAAATGAATGAAATTGACAAATAAATCATTATTTTAAAAACACTGTACACTTATCTACACTACACCGCATTGTTGTGTGGGACAACGCAACAGACACAGACAAATTAAGTATTATACAGTGGAACGCCAAAACACAATAGATGGTTTAGAACTTTTGACATATAATAAGCCATTTTACTTTCACTGTAACAGTGCTGGCATGCTGGACAAGATCTGAATGATGAGTACATATTTCACACAGAATCACTGCCTTTGAATCGTCCCCCTCTTGAGGTCAAGTCTTTTAATCCTCTCTCTTTCTATAAATCTTTATTGTATTCTTTACATATTTTGCCCACTTGTTAGCGAAATAGTTAAAGAACCTCCATTAATCGCTAATTTAAATGTGAAAAGTCGCATTGACTGACCGTCACCTGTGTGTATGCGGAGAAGGAGAGGGGCGGAGGGAGCAGAGCTGTGGAAACATCCTGCAGCCCGACATACTATCATGCGTTTAAATAACTTACTAGACAGATATATAGAGAAAGGCGACGTTTAGAAAGCAAGCCCAAAGAAGCCACTCCACTTTAGAAAAAAGCCCCAAAAAAACGCAACCCGCGACTTGTGAATACCCGCCCTACTCTGCCTCTGATTGGTTTATGATGAAATTTTACTCTCCCTAAGCCAATCATCATCACTTATGCAGTTGTCTCTCCCTCCCTTCCCCCCTCACCTGCCTTCACCTAAGAAAAAAACACTTTGGAGCTCCACTGAGAAGGAGCTTGCTTGGGTGAAAGCCGCTTCAGTGAACTCAAGTAAAGCCGAGTAACGGTGCATTTTATTGTGAGTAACGGTAATGGCGTTATAACGGGGGAGAGAGTAACTCTTCTGATTACTCGTTACTGAAAAAGTAGCACTGTTAGTAACGCTGTTTATTTATAGCGCCGTTATTCCCATCAATGCCTGTGTCAAGATGCTATTGTTGGTTGCTCTCGCAAATTATATGACATTCTTGCATATGGTGCAAGGAAGAAAATCTTTTTGTCATGGATAAGTGACAAACCATCTTCTAAGGTAAACTGGCATAAGAGTGTTTTCCTCTGCAATACCTGACCTGTTTGCTTCACTCTACAAAGGGATGATTCATGGAAATATGGACACCTTACCTCTGTTTCTCAAACATTACTGTGGCTTCAACACTTGGAAGCATTTTGCTGGATTGACTTATAGACACTGCACCTATGGATCGTACTGTTGTTTTAAAGTTATATGTAAATGCTTCATCTTTTTTTCTTGATGGTTGTGCAGACCAGTGTTGTGCTGAGCTGTTGGATGATGTATATTAAGAGAAGACAAGTCAATAAATATATATGACAAAAAAAAAATATATCCAATATCATTCCCAGCAGGTGAAAACATAAGTTTATGCAGTAGAGCATTATGTGCACAGAAATACGGGATAAACTGAACCCGTATTGAATCAGTAAGGGACAGTACACTTTATTTTTCAATATGGGACGCAGGGGCGATTGCTCTGAGACAACAAGGGAGGCTGAACTCCCCCTAAAATTTCATAGAAGAATTGGTCAAATATGCACTATTGAATTTCCATTAAAATAAGAATTTACATTGCATTAAACGTGCACTTGGATGCGTTTAACATCATGATTATGATGTTCAAACATCAGCTGTTTATTACCAGTTTTCAAACGTGACTTCCCTGTCACGCACTCTCGTGTCAGCACAGTGGACACGGAGCCTCCACACTTTGTCAAACCCTCCAAATGTATTTTTTAGAGTAACAGTTAACTGTATTTATGTATGTTAAGCTAAAGCATTGACAGTATGAATGCAACTTCTGTTAAAATTGCGCCCAGCGCTCCGCGATTCAAGCAGTCCATTCCAGCGGTCCGCTAGCACTTCTGTCAATCTACCAGCATGTCAGTTGAGTCATGTCTCAAAACAACAACGTGTGCTGGTGGTAGGAGCAGGCTGATGGCTGAGCATGCCGAAATGCTCATCTTCTTAAAAAAGAATCTCCACATCATGTTTTTTCCAAGACAAGCAAGGTAAGGAGAAGGAACACTGAGGTAGACCGGCAATATTAAGCTTATCACTATACTGTTGCCTCTCTGGTAGGCATAGCGTGCTAAAATAATCCTTTGCCACCTTATTATTAGCTAATTATTATCTAGCTATAGCTAATAATTTTAGCTAGCTAGCTAGCAATTCAGTCGTGGAGACTTGAAGGCACGGCTGCGGAGGCAGAATGACAGCGAACGACCATTGGATGTTTCTATTGGATAAATGTAACAAAATCGTCACTTCCAGGGAAGCTCATGGCCTATTTCCACCAGATGCATGTTGGTTGTGTCTCCGCTCCGGCACGGCAGCGTAGCCGATAGGATTCAATTCTAGTCAATGTGTGTGTTTCCACCGGCTGCGGCTGTGCTGCGTTCCGGCTCCGTCTCAGCTCCGGCACTCCGGAGCCCTCCGCAACAGATATGCAGGACTTATATTTTTGCCGGACACTGGAGCACAACGCAGCAATTCAGCACAGAGTAGATCGTGCGGGGCAGGAAGTCGTGCACAGAAACACAATAAAACATCCGGTTAATTTTCAAAATAAAATACACAGTGTTCGCGGCAGATCATATTTCCCTGCACTACACCTTGAAAACTACATAACGGGCAGAGGCAGGCCTGAAGTCAGGTCAGAGGTTTTCAGACATCATTTCATCCCGTTAACACCATGGACGAGGAGCTATTAATCATGGCAGTGCACCGAGATGTCTTCCGGCGGAGGTGCACCGCACCGCACAGCAAACGCAGCCGGTGGGTATTGACGGACGGCGGAGCACGCAGCGGATAACCAGCACTGCCGTTCCGCAACGGACACGCATCCAGTGGAAATCCGGCGTCAGCTTCCCTGGGATGATTGGAGGAATTGTCTAAAAGGCTGAACCCCTTTGTGATTGACAGCGCTTTGGAAATACACACTAGCATCGGCGAGTGGAGTCTTCCGACAGAGTGCCGTCCGGAGCTCCTTATTTCCATAAGCAATACAGCTCATTTTCACCGTTTGTACAGTACACACACAACACACACTGTAAATAAAGACATGAACATTACGTTATTGAGTTTGTACCCTGTTTAGTGTCGTTAGTTAGTTCGTTTGTTCTTTGAATCACAAAGCTGTAGTTGTGTTGTGTGTGTGCAGTTGTTCACAGACCATCTTCCGCAAAAGGAACGGAGGGCAGAATTCATATAATAAATGTGTGTTTCAGTAATACTTAAGAATGTTCAGAGAATGTTGCTATATAGCACTGTTTGTTTCCTGGGCTAGCGTTAAGGTGCTGCTCCTTTCAGGGAAACTTATTTTGAGAGAAAATCAGTTCTGGTGGTGTAGACACAGTTCTGAAAATCTTTGAGGTGTGTTTTGTTGTGGTTCTATGGCATGACTGTGGTTGAAAAATGGCTTTAATTAAATGTTCCTTTTATAACTTACTGCCTCGCTACAATATGACAAATTTTATGATGTAAACTTAAAGTGAGCTTCCCCTGTCAGAAAGACCAGCAGCCGCCACTGATGGGACAATCCCATATTATACAGGACAGGTGGCAACCCTATCATCTACATGCCTCGGTGTGGCGCTTGTGTCAATCACATCACTTATCCTCAGTTTTATTATCCTAACTTTTATCCAGACCGCTGCAGAAAAAGTCTGCTGCATTTCAGAGCTTTTTCTGGGAAAAGAGTTTGTAACTTTAATGGATGCTGCCGCGCTACTCAGTCAATTAATTAACTTCACTGCTAAAAAGCTATTTGACTCAGAAAGTAGTGATGTTACCACCACGCTACTGACAATGTTGTTAAATTTGTAACGTCGCTACTTGTAGTGACATTACTGCCTAACACGGATTATTTTTGACATTGTGAGAAACAGTGGCGTAGTGTGAGTGCGTGTGAAATCAACTAGCCTATCATGCTGATTGCATGATAGTTGACTGCTCTGACTTTCAAAAAAGGAAACAAATTTGTTGCTGATTTCTCTAGTTTCAGAAACTTTTCTTATTTTCTCTTTTATAACTATAGTCCTTAAATAAAGCTTAAGTAATTTAATGAAAACATGCAGTACCTCTTCTCTGATTACTTGATTAATCGCTGGAATATTTGACAGAATACTCAATTACTAAAAGAATCGATAGCTGCAGCCCTAATAAAAATGTACTCTTGGGTCCACAGTCATACCTGTAAACATTGTGGATGTTCTGCAGGGTGTATGGATTCAAACAGTCAGTCTAGGCCTGGATGGTGTATCAAATATGTAGGATGAACTGGAACCTGGCTCATAACCCCGAAACCTAATAAATAAAAAAGAGACAAGGCATACTGTTTTATGTGTACGCAAATAAAGACTCAGGAGACAAAATCACTGCATAGAACAAATACAGATCTAGAAAGCAACATGTGTTTTACTATGAAACTTTGATTTCATATAAATGATGTGGAGAAACTGTGATACATTGGTACATTGTGTATATTGTAAATTACAAACATAAGGTGACGATGATTGTAAAATGCAGCTACATTTCAGTAGAATGGTTTCAGTAAACATGACAGCTAAGACATCTGAATGTACTAGTTATTTCTATTCATTTGTTTCTGTAAAATACAGAAATCTGTCATCTACAGTCTGGTAAAATTGCTGAATTCATGAGTTACAACTTGTGGTTTTAATGGGAAGTGTGTTAGAAGCCGAATTTATAATAACTTTGGATTACCCAACACAAGCTACATAAGTCTGATCTTAGATAAGCCATATTGTTAGAAACCACTGTACTCTGTAGCAGATGTTTTCAACATCAGTCAGACAGACATACAAATGCTACCATAATGTCAGATAAGTTACAGTTACCATGTTACAGCTGAAACATAAGACGGCTACAAAATAAAAACTTACCACTCTGAAACGTCGCGCTCCAGTCTTTGTTGCAAAGGTAGTTCAGTCTATCAGCTTGTGTTTCTTCACTCAAACTGGTGCAGGGGGAACGGCTGCCATTGTTAGCTTAGCCACAGTGGGTTTTTAGCAGCTCATTTATACGTAATTTATAGTTCTGCGTTTAATCAACGCCTAGGTTACAACCAGTGCTTAATTTGTAAAATTAGAAGTAGGGGAACAATTTGGGCCTCTGAGAGAGCAGTGAGCAACACTTTTTTAAGCGGCACCTGAACTGCCACACTGTGCGACTCCGAATGGAATGGTTGTGACATCTAGTGTTGTGCGTGGACATCGGGGGCAGTGCCTCTGGAGTGGCAGACCAGGGTGGTGGTCCCCATTTTCAAGAAAGGGGACCAGAGGGTGTGTTCCAACTACAGGGGGATCACACTCCTCAACCTACCTGGTAAGGTCTACTTCAGGGTGCTGGAGAAGAGGGTCCAGTCGATAGTTGAACCTCAGATTGAGAAGGAGCAATGTGATTTTCGTCCATCTCCAACCTCCCTTTTCTATCAAAACTTCTGGAACATGCTGTTGCTTCACAACTCAAAGCCCACCTCTCTGCCAGTAACGGCTATGAATCATTCCAGTGCGGTTTCCGTTCCCACCATAGCACTGAATCTGCCCTCTACAAAGTCACAAACGACTTTCTCTTCTCCTCTGATGCTGGCAAACTCAACATACTCATACTACTTGCCCTGAGTGCAGCATTCGACACCATCAACCATTCCATCCTTCTCTCGCGCAGGGTGCTCGAGCACCTGCCCCTTTGCCCCTTGATGGGCAAGTGCCCTTTTGTCAAGGCTTTTTCTTTTTTTTTTTTTTTTTTTGGTGCGTCTGTGTGTGTGTAGGCCTGCCTGTGCCCTTTAACAATAACATTTAACAATTAATAATAATCAATAATAATTTAGCTAAATAAAATGACCTGGCTGCCGTCAGTTACATGATGACCTTTAACCTTGTTCATCCTTGACGTGCCCCGACACGCCCTCACGTGCCCTCACTTGCCCTCCCTGCTCTGACCGCCACTGACAACACCGGATGCTGCAAACTCTGCAGGAGAAGAACTTACGAGCTTACAGGAGTTATTTATCTTCAAATGCCGGTAAGTAGGGTTTGCAGAATGTGCACATTGTTTGGTGTATTGTAAGGCAACTGACAAAGTGAAATAAGCATGCTGTGTGCAACGTTACCTGTTACCAGAGTCAGATACTCTACTGTTACTAACTTCACAAGTAGTGGCCATTAGCCGCTCATTAGTCTGAGTGGGCGGAAGTTTGCTGCAGAGATCAGCCTCTCATTGGGCGGAACGAGCCACCCGTTGAAGTCCCGCCCTACCACCTCCGGTTGTGTAGCAGTTTTCAACACATCCTTTACTAACTTTTGCGGTGTTTGATCTTGCGGGGATGTAGCCATTTTTTTGCCATGGTTTGCATCCTGTAGGCGATATTTTTGTGGGCGTCTTACACCAAAACCTGTTTCCCCCCGGCAATATTTTTGCAAGCGCACCATTGCTGTGGCACCGCCAAGAACGATTGTGATTGGTTGAAAGAAATAAAAAAAGCTGAGGCGTTTTTTTTCTCCAATCTTAAAGTGAGAGTCGGCGCAGCCAGACCTTTCTTTTCTTGAGAAAGGGGCGGAGGGGAGTATGATCGGCTTCTTGTTTCTGTCTTTCTTTTGTCATGGGGGAAGTGTAGTTCTGTCCACCGTTTTAGAGAACGTATGATTTACAGGGCTTTCCCCGCCTTTCTGGAAGGCTTATATTTCAGTAAAACTATGCAATATGCATGTTCACATAATGTTGGACTGTTATAATTACAATATTTTTAAATAATGCATTGTATTTTTATATTTTGTAAAGAAAATGCATTCTGAGCAGGATTAGAATAGATGTATATTGTAAATATGACAAAATATTGCTTTCACAGCAGCAAAGTTAATGTTTACAACAGCAAAATTATTATATAAACTGAACAATATCTCACTAGGAAGAAATAGGAAAATGTCAGTAAAAAAATGTCAACTAACTAATATATTGTGTGTATGTATACATCTATAAATATATGTATATATCTGTGCAATTTAAACATTTAGCTTTCTGCCTTGTGCAAAATGGATAGTCAAACAAACTGAATGTAAGCATAAAAACATTATGTTATACTGATTACCTTATTACATTATTCTTCTTATTATTATCACTTTATTATTATAGCACTAGGAATAAATAATTAAGGATAGATTCTGGATCAGCACCATGGAGCAAACTTGTGGCCATAGTATACAGTATTTCTGGAAAAAGAATGAAAAGTCACTATGTGTGTACATATGTGTGTGTGTGTGTGTGTGTGTGTGTGTGTATGTATGTGTATGTGTGCATGCGCTGGGGAATCAGATTTTCTTTTATTAATCATGATATTTCATTGTGCAGACATGCCTCGTAAGGAGAGGAGGTGGAAGCAAAAACAAAAGGAGCTACGTGAGGCTGCTAAAGGTAGTGGATCCCTCACCAGCTGGGTGAAGAACACAACAGGTAAGAATAACACATGTACCAGTTGTTACATTGCAGAGATATTCGGGTATAAAATACAACAGCTTGTTTTAATGTCTACAGTCTCAGATCAACACAGCCCTCCCACACTTCAAGCAGCAGCAGCCCCAGCAACCCCTCAACAGCAACTGTACCCCATCAGGTAAAACACAGGCTACTTTAGATTGTCCCCACCTGATGAAATGGGATGGGGACAATGATATAGTATGATGCGATTTCATGTTACATTCTTTATGACTATAGGTTGCTATAATTCTGCTAGTTATGCTGTTAAGTCATCATAAGGTGTTTTAAAGTCTTGTTCCATGGGCCCCCCCCCCCCCCCCCCTTTTTTTTTTTTTTTTTTACTTTTTATTTCTGAGTATTTTTTTACATTGTCAGGAGTAAACAAAACACAATACAGGACGAACATATGAGGTCATGGGATGAATAGCGACTCAAGGCAAATTTAGCATCTTTACTATGTAATGTCACACAGAGAATAGTCGTTATGAAGTGTCTGTCTTATTGGCTAAATAAATACACCATTTTTCCCACTGTTTTTTTCCCAGTTCTTTTTGAGTCGTATGGAGTGGGTCATCTGTTCTAGGAGATGTAGGTGTTTAACAATACTAACAAAAAGGCCTGCAGTAGGACTGTGTTTTTTGGAGCCAACATTTTGTAATGGCCTTTTTACTTGCTGCCAGCAAGATCTTCAATAGGTAAATGTCATCTTTGCACAGTCCATCAGGAATATGACCAAAATAAAGAGATGTAAAGGTTGGGCTGATACTAAAACTCAGTATATTTGAAATTATTGTTCCTACATCCTTCCAGAAGGTCTGAATAGATGGACAGGTCCAAAAAACATGGGCATGATCCGCCATCGTTTCTCCACATTCCCTCCAGCAAGTTGGCTGATTACCAGTTTGTTTAGCCTTCTGTTTGGGAGTAATAAAGAACCGAATCAAGTTCTTCAAACAGAAGTTTCTCCAGGTCAGGGAATTGGTGGAGGATGACTGTGTTTTCCAGGCATTCAGCCACATGTCTGCAGATATTTCAATGTCCAGCTCTCTTTCCCATCACTGCTTTATGTAGTCTGTGCTGTCCTTCTTCAATTATGTGATACCAAGGTATAATTTGCTTATGAGATGTTTATTACTTTCTGAGTTATATGCATTAATAAATATTTGAATAACCATTGGTGGCTCTATTGGATTAGGACCCTTCACCTTTTTCCAGAAATAATCATGAAGCTGTAAGTACCTATAGAAGTCTTGCCCACCTAATCCACATGTCTGACATAGATTATCAAAGCTATTAAGCTCCCAGTTTTTAATGGTAGTGCATATAGAGGTGATACCAAGATAGATCCATTGTCTGTATCTATGATCTTGCAGTGCTGGTATAAAATTTTGGAACATGCTGTTGGAGTTGGAAATGAGTTGGAAATGTTTGACCACTTCGACCCATACTTTCAGAGAAAGATTTACCCATTGACTCTCTGTCTGTAATAATTCCTTTTCCTTGCCTGCATGTCCAAGAATTGACTGTATTGGTGTATCTATTAAAGATAACTCTATGGTCTTCCATTTAGCAGTATAAGATGAGTGACACCAATATACAAGCGGTCTCAACTGAGCAGATAAATAATAATCCCTTAAAGATGGGAGGCCCATGCCCCCCCTCTCCTCCAGCAGCTGGAGAGTAGAGAATTTGACCCTTGGTCTGTTCTTATCCCATATAAATCGTGAAATTTGCTTGTTCCATTCTCTAAATTGTTTCTGTGGAATTTCTATTGGGAGTGATAGGAAAAGGTATAATAATCTGGGAAGAGTATTCATTTTAACTGATCTGATTCTACTCATGTGCCCCTTTTTAAACATTCAGCACCTGCCCCTCCAAAGGTCTCTGCATGGCCCTGTTCATAACCTCCACTGGCTCCCCATCCCCCAGTGTATCCACTTCAAACTCCTCATCATTACTTTCAAAGCTCTCCACAACTTGCCCCCTTTTTTTTTTTTTGGTCCCCCCCAAAAATTGCTCTTGAGAAATATTTCTGTTAATTGTCCACTGCCCCTCCCCGCTACCCCCATCTGCTGCACATCTGCTGCATAAGAAAAATGTGCCAAGTGGCCAAATATCCATGTATTGCAGGTTAAAATGTCAAATGTATGACAATGTTTTAACATTTTTATGTTATTATTTTCAGCATAGGCTTCAATAACACTTAACTGTCAATTGGTCTATATTATCTAAGCTTTTTGAGTGTGTAGACAATCCCATAATTCAAATTATGTGAGTTTACAAATACTGAAAGCTGCTCATATTTTTGTATTAACAGTTCATCAATGATGATGTGTAATGTGACAGAGGTTGCCTTTGGTGACAAACCCACAGAGAATTTTCTCCTGACTCTGCACTTCACTTTAGATCTACAGTACATAGCTTTTTAGTCTCTTTAACTTAGTGTTCTCGTTTTTACCTCATTCCTAGCAGCAGCAGCAGCAGCAGCAGCAGTAGGGAGCATTATTTGTGACGAATAGCTACAGTTAAAATGAAAATTCTACCCCAAATTAATTATTTTTTTCCATGATTCCATTCAGACTCACATCAAAATGGTTCCTGTCATTAGATTCTGCAATTATGAAATTCTACTCAAAGAACAAAACAGCAAAAATTAGCCTAAGCACCCTTCAGAAAAACAAATTGGACGCTCCTAACTTTACATACTACCATTTAGCTAACCAGCTACAATACCTATTGAAATGGTTATATCCTAACGAAGATTACAACTGTTGGCTCGAACTAGAACAGGCAGACTGCAACAACATAAAACTCTCTGACCTCCCGTTTATCACCACTACACTCAGACATCATAACTGTTTTAAGAACCCAATGATTGCTTCCACCTTGTCTGCCTGGTGTAAAACACTAGAAATCACAAACTCTCAAATAGAACCTTGCTTGCTCTCTCCAATTTGGCACAATCCGGATTTTGAAATTAACAAAAGACCTCTCCATTTTAGCACATGGGAGATGAAGGGAGTAACTCATCTCCACCACCTTTTCCAAGAAAATATACTTATGACATACACAAACTTATTTCAAACTTTTGAAATAAGAAATGGAAATTTTCTACAATATTTACAACTGATAAAAACAATCAAGAAGAGAATTCCAGCACCTCAGGATACTTTGCAGCCACCAGAATTTGCCAAACATATTACAAAGCTTTCTCCAAGAAATAAAAAGAACCTTTCTAAGACTTATAAATTACTGTCAGAGACCAGTTCTATACATTTACCAATTTTAAAATGGGAAATCTGACATATGCACTCAGAGTACTCAGAACACTGCAGACACCTACTTTCATGCTCTCTGGTTATGTTCACCCGCCCAGCACTTTTGGACAACAGTCACTCAAAAACTCTCCTCCATTTTGGACTGCAGGATCCTATTATCTCCCAACCTGTGCTTAATTGGTGACCTGATGACAATTGACCTCCCAAACAGCCACTGCAATTCTCTTCTTGCGTTGGGCGGTGGATGGGCGGGCCTTCCTGCCCCTCCCATCTGGGGTGCCTCTCTGGCTCTCTGGGGGTGCTGGCCATTGCGGTCCCGGGTCCTTGGGCCTGCGTGGTGTCCCGCGGCCTCTGCGGCTCCCTGGATGTGGGGTCTGGGTGCTCCTGCGGCCTTAGGGTGCCTTACTGGCCGCCTTCCCCCGCTGGGCTGGGACATTGACCCTGGACCCTGGTGATGGTTCTCATAAACACATTGGGAGGGTTCAAATACACGCATGCATATTTGATACTTCAGCTCCGTGACGTATTGCAAAGAACCGATGGGATCACTCAGAAGGGGCTCAGTTGCCTCTCAAACCTACCACACTGCTCTGGCAACTCTTCTCCACAATCGGGCTTTCTTTCGGGGTTTTTTTTCTTTTCTTTTCTTTATTATACATTTATTTGTTTATTTTTGATAATCTGTATGGAGCACAACAACCTCAAGGCCACAATACATCAGCTACATTGCCTGTTTCTCCTGTTTTGTTTTTTTCCCCTCTCCTTCTTCTCCACATGCACTGTCGCTATATAACTCAGGACTTAAGCACCTGTCCCTCAATCCCCCCTGCTTGTTCCTTACTTTCCCCTTGACACACTATGGTGTATCACGGCCCTCTCTGGCTGATATTAGGAAGTTTTTCCAATAAAGGCTGATAGGCTAGTCTCCAGGGAGGGTGGGTGACGGTCACAATTACGCACAGTATAGGTATAAAATACTTGACTGCAAGATTACCAGTGCATCAGTCTTCATAAGAAGCTTACACCCTTTGTGGCGCTAAGCTACGAAGACTAATGCAGACAGGTATAAAAGAAGAAAAAAAAAATGTGAAAAAGCTTTGACAAATCCACTGTACACTACCTCTGCTAACAGACACTGCTAGAGACTAGCTGGTGAGCACAGCACAGCATTTAGCAGCTAAAGACATTTTTTTTCCTCAGGAATTGGTGGAGGCCACAACAGAGCTGAAAGTAAATACTGGACTATAACATTCATCAGGTGGACGACACAACACATCCAGCAGACACAGTGCAATGTCTCAACAGGCAACTTCTTGTTAACATGTTATGTATAGCCCCTTTTACACTGCCTGTTCAAGGTGGGACTTTATCATTATGCTGCCTTGCTGTTCTGTATAAAAGATACAATTGCAAAATGGGGGAAAAGACTCATCCCACCTTTAAGCCATTGGCGAAGGTAGTGTCAGTGTTGAGTCAATGGCCTCTAGTTTCGCAGACCGAGCGAGGCGGAGGCGCAGCGCACCTGTGCTTCGCCAACTGTTAGTGGCCAGGCAGATTTTGCAAGTTTGGCACACCGTGCGTGCTGGCGCAGCTACTCCTCTTTTCCACCTCTGTCCCTCCTACCTGCGCAAGTCGGAAAGAGGGAGGAGAGGAGGCGTGGAGTGGGTTTTACACACATCACACCAATCAAATGAGCCCCTCTCCTTGCCCTTAAATGCGCTGCGGTTCGGGAGGTCCAAGCTCGCAGTGTCCGAATATACGGAACTGCAAGCAGACCTCCATGGGCTGATGATGCAAAGGTAGCCTGGGAGGAGGTCACCACAATTGTAAATCAATGTTGCGTTTCTCTCGTGCGCGCATGCTCTCTCTCTTTCTCTCTCGCAGTCTCACTCTGTTTCTTTGCTTTTGACTTTTCTAAGATGACAGATGCTGAATATATACTCCCTATCTGATGCTGTGGCTGTTTGTGGTTGGCTGAGAGGGATGTGAACTCATTAGTTTGTAGCTGTGTTAATCAAATCAGGTTGGGTTTCCATTACGCATGCCAAACGTGCCAATTGTGCCAATTGTGCCAATCCCCTTTGATTTGACATCAGATGTGACGGGACAGTTGATATAGAGATACATTTATGTGCTGATTGCAGATAGTTGCATTGAATAGTGTTTTTTGTGGGTATTTATTGCATTGTTAATGTGCCTGACATTCTGGAGACCTGTCTGTGAGGTTTTGGTGACGTGTGCGCACTGTCCGCCAGTCAGCCAAACTTCCACTGCACCGGCTGTGCTCCGCTTGTGCTGACAGTAGACAGCTGGCGAGCTTTTAGCGCACCTTCGGCGAAGCCTTTTGGCACGAAACTATCACTACTCGAAACTAGCTCTGCGCGGGGTCCGCCACCATGCGCTGCGCTGGGAAACTAGAGGCCTCAGTGTCTCCTTTCATAAAATTCCAGATGTTTCAGTCATTTGTGGACCTTCAATTATAAGAAAATGGGGAAAAAAAAATTATTTCAACTACAGTACTTATCCCTAATGTTCTACTGTGTTTTTATTAGGATCCAGTTATCCTGTGTTTTCTCTCTTGGTTTCCTTCCTGTCAGTACATATGGGTCTGCAGCACTGTGCTGTCTCACACACTGTTACTACCATTGGCACTGTGAGCTGGTCTGCCAAACGCAGACAGCCAGCAGTCCCTGGTGTTGGTTCAGGGGGAGGTGTCGATGCTGCTGAAAGAGAGCCAGGATCCTATGTTGATCACAAGGCATTTACACAGCAAATACACAAAGTGGCTCCTATCATAATCATATCAAGGCTGTGTCACTCCACAGTACATCTGAGACTTGAGTGATCAAAGAAAACAGATTGGGGGCTTACAGGAGGACACACACCCACTTTTCTCCATTTATTTCAACACAGAACAATTTTTTTAAAGAAATTATAAATCATGGCTATGGAAACTTTTATGAGGCTTGGCTGGATTTACTTCCTAATATCTCATCAGTATTTATTTAACTTGATGACTCCAGCCACAATGTCGTTTACAACAATGTACAAAGTAGCCATGGCCTGGGGGTACAGCTAGAAAAAGGCATTCCTCTCAGGTATAGAAAACAAAGGAAGGACAACAATGTGGACAGTGCTAGAAGAAATGCAAGCATACAATACTAGGCCTTATTATTATTTGTCAGTAACGTCGAGTACGGCTATTATACAACAGTGATAAGGCCCAGAGAGGCTGAAGATGATGAGAGATTGATGTGAAGAGCAGCAGCTCATGGGAACACACATTTTATCTTTGTAATAAAACCGCTGAAATGTTTATCTGTAATATACTAGACTATAATGTATAGAACAGTAATGTCAGTTAACATCAACATTCATAAGCTTCTGGTCATATAGACCAAAGCCTTTATCAATACAAATTATGCCATGGTCAAACATATGTTCTTTGGAGTTCAAACTTGTTAAGTTAAACTCAAGAGTCCAAACTCACAACAACTGGAATACACAATATATTCCATTTTGTACTGGGACAACATTCATGTCAACAAACCAACATAACCAGATGAGCCAGGCTCTGGTGATTATCAGGAGACTGATGTAGGCATGTAGACATTTCCAGTCGCCTCTCCATCAGCTCCGCTAAATTTGTGCTAAATTTGTGCTAAATTTAGACTTTTATGTCTATTTTGCAAGTCTTGGTGGTGCTTTTTGTGGTTGACTTTTGATGGTGGTGGCATGTGGCTGTGAGTCACTTTTTTGGGACAAGAAGTAAGCTTAGCAGTCTGTAAACTCCTGCTACTTTTGCTAGTTAGCTGCTAGCTAGCCAGTTAGAGGTTTTCAAATGTAAACATCAGTAGACATCAAGGCAAGATGGAGAAGAATAAGCACAACTCACTCTGACTACTGGGGTTAAACACTGCAGGCGGAACACTGCCTGAAGGTGCTTATGGGAATTTAAAGCTAAGGTTTATAAAATAACCTAATTATTTGCTGAGATTGTCACTACATCAACACAATATTACATGAGGTAGATAGTATGTGAAAAAAATCATGGCAATGGTAACAGAGGCTTTTGCTAGAATCTACCACAGCTTATGGATAGCAACCAGTCGGAGCTAAGGAGTCTCTAACACAGCCATTAATGATGTCAATCACGGCTCAAAATAAACTAGGCAGCACTGATAAAATATGAAACACAATTCTGTTACTGTATTTATTTCTCATCTTAAATGTGTTCAGAAACATATTTTAGTGAACTGTTTGGCTATAAAATGAGAAAGTTTGTGACCACCATGTTGGAAACAGTCAAGTGAAGCACCAAGCACCGCAAACATCTGGACCAACTTTCTTATTTTACAGCAAAACAGTTCACTAAAATATGTCTCTGAGGTGAAAAATAAATAGAGTAACAGAATCTTGATTCATAATTGATCAGCACTGCCTAGTCTGACAGTTTGATCACAGGTCCCGAGCAGTAATTGATATAGCTGACAGCTGTGTTAGAGACTCCTCAGCTTTTATTGCTTGTTCTTGTTCACGTGCGTTAAGGTCATTAAAAGAAATTCGGGAGAGCAGTGATTTTTTTTTTTTTTGACAGATCATCTGTTTCATGTACGACTGTGTGGATGTAGTGACAGTTTCAAAAAATATGACAAAAAATAGCTTTATAAAAGTTACCAACTGTCGCTTTAAGAAACTTTAGTGGTTATACTGCAAAACATCCTTCAAGCAATTATTGATTAAACACTTTAATAAGTGTCAAACTTAAAGCTATAGTGCGTAACTTCTACAGGTCCGTAAATGTCCGTTTCACCCAAGCCACTACTAGAGATGACACAATGCTGATTAAGCCGATCGGCTCCTCTAACATCTCGTGGTATTTTTCAATATATATCATTTTTAGTATGCGTGTCGACCGGCGACATTCCCGCGTTGGCACACAGGAAATGCTTCCTCACAACAAGAAGGGAGGAGAAGGAAGAGTGGAGAGTGTCATAGCAAGAGGTAGAGCGCAGGTAGAAAGAGAAAGCAACATGGCAGAGAAGCGGCCGAGACACGGTTCAGAAGTGGATCCTACCACAAAGGCAAGTGTTACTCTGTGTATGGTGTGTGACGACTGGCAAGTGTTACTGTGTGTACACGGTGTGTGGCGAGTGTTACTTTGTTTACATGGAAGTGCCGCCGGCTTATTAGTTGTAATAATGCATTATCCGCTGGGAGGCGACAGAAGTTACGCACTATAGCTTTAATGTGTCCAAGCAGAGATCCTGCCTGGCTGGCAGGAATTTCATGGATGTACAAGTATGAAAATGGCATTTTTGCAGCAAGCTAAGCCTAAGCAAGCCATAAAATGACAAAATGATCAAATCAAACAAAAATTCCCACTAACGTTTCAATTATCACCTTATTAGCACTGCAATGATATGACGTTTTTACAGAATGATAACATAACTGTATAAGAAAATAAAATAGAATATGTTATTACACAATCACTATTATTATCAGTTAGAATGATAATACTATGATCAAAACTATGGAAGGAGTTATAGAGGAGTGTATAAAAAGTCTGACAGGGGGTCAAGGAGGAAAGGAAATGTGCATGTGCAGATGACATTCTCTATCCAGTCGCTTTAAAAAAATAAATAAATAAACCTGTAGGTAAGCAAATGTACACAGTATAATAACCATCAATTTTCATGCCATAGTATACCTTGGTTTACCGTTGTCCTACGCCTTCTCTATACAAAGTCCACCATCTGAACCCGCATGAAACAGAGGGTCTTAGAGTAGCCACAATACTCAACTTCCTCAAATTAGGCCAACATGCTGACTTGTGGCTTTTAGATTTAATTTAAATATTGGATAGCGGCCTCAATGGTGTGACTATAGGGGGGGGTCCAGTTGTAATGTATTAATTGGATTTATGTGAAACTGTTTTAATTTTTTTTTTAATGTGACATTTTTGATGATGTGATAATTATTACTTACTTACTATAGGGCTGGGCAACATGGACAAAAATGTATATCTCTGTATTTTCAGGCTGAATGGCGATACATCTTGATATTTTCTACGAAATGGGCTACATGTTCAGTTGCAAGTCAAAGCCACATTTGAGATGTCACAAGAAACAGGGTTGTTAAATAGTAATTTTCCATGGTCTTTCAAATTAATCTAGTGCTGGAAAATGATTTTAAATATTTTCAATTATTTAGGCTATTAAATCTTACTAATGCACATAGTATCAACAGAGAGGCCAAGGGAGGGAGGGAGGGAGAGACACTGTCTTACTGTCACACAATAGACTACAACTATCAAGAACAGCAATACGATATGATCTATCTCACACACAAACTAGCAAACAAACGCTCACCAGACAAAATCAGGTGGTTCTGTTTCCCACACACGCAGCACAGCACTGGATTACACATGTGCTACTGTGGTCATTTCATTCATCGCACAGACTGATTTAGTGCAGTACGTGCAACATATAGACTGAGGTCGTTCTGAAGACTAACAGACAGATTGAACAGAGGAGCAGCTCCGTGTCTCTCGTAGTGTTGCTGGAGAACTTGTGACTGAGTGAGTGGGGTGGAGCTGTGCGGAGAGTGTGAGATATGAGAAATGAACGCTGGTATGGCTTTTCTGAAGAACAGCATTATGTAACATAACTTGACCCTATGTTGATATAAATGGTATTGTCTAAATCTCTATCTTGCTTCAAAATACATCGATATATTGTACATAGTCATTTTATCGCCCAGCCCTAACTTACTACATATAAAAACAAACAAGAAATTCTTAAAATAAAGCCACCTCATTCCTGTTGCGAGATGTTGTATAGATTATTGAAAATGAAGTATTTCACTGAAGAATCTTCCCATTCAGCCGAGCAGTGCTATCCTAAGCTGTGTGTGGCGGTGGGGAGGGCAGGTTGCACTGTAGGAGCAAGCCACTGCAAAGATCCAACAGCAGCTGCTTTGATCCAGCCAGCTATAAAGAGGAATGCTGAAGTGAAGCTATTCCCTCTGCGTTCAGCTCAATACACTATTGATCTGGGTTGGAGCATGGAGAGGCAGATATGTGCTCTTATTAGCAACTCCCTACAACTTATTGGAACATGGTACAGGTCAGGCCTGGCCTACGGGACTTAAATCCAGGCTCTTCTTTTCATGCAACCCACCACATGATTTGATTAGCAGCTCATGAACGACAGCTCAGGCCCATGTCCTAAGAGTAAATGTGCAATTTGCACTAGGATCAATTGATGGCATGTTTGAAATGGTAATGGTGTTAGAATGAGACAGCTCCTGAACTGCTTCACATATCAGTACTATTTAATTAATGTGATCCATTCATTTAGTTGTCCTCAGACAAGCCCTCCATCGGCGTCTCCAGTCATCTTGATCTTCCATGCATCTGGCTGCTCACCAGTGCTTTTGGCTCCTGCATCTTTCTTCAGGACATCCTTGTATGTTGATGTGGACGTCCTTGTGAATGATGTCCATGTTTTGGCTCCCACAGCTCCAGTTTGCTGGCTAGGAGTTTCCAGTGTCTCTGGCAGTGACCAGCCAGTCTCATTCTCCTGGATGCTATTTCCTCGCTCACCCTAAACAGCTCTCCATAAAGATTCCTGACAATGACGAGCATACCCTGGTTGATGTTCAGCTCTCCATATAGATTCCTAACAATGATGTGCACACCCTGGTTGATATTCAGTACTGCACCCAGCACTCTGGTGTAGCATCCACCCAGGGACTTCTGCAGGGTGGGCCTCAGGGTCCATTATTCAAATATGTGTAGGAGAACGTCGCAGAGATGAGCTTGGTATGTCAGGTTGGACTTCCATACACTGGCCATGCCATTCAGAGCCCTCCATGCTAGAGCTTTCCTCACTTTAGGTTCCTGCTGTGCCGAGTTGATCCATGAGCCAAGGTATTTAAAGTCATTGACTGGTGTCCTTAGGGATGGATGGTCCAGGAGGATGCTGTAGGTAATGACCTCAGTTTTCTTGGTATTTAGCCTGAGACCAACCTTGGCACACTCTGTCTCCACTCTAGTCAAAAGCTCCTGTGCTTGCTCCACTGGGTCAGAAAGCAGGCTGATGTCATCTGTATAGTCCAGGTCTGTTAGAACTACTGCAGAGAGTCATCTGGACCTCTTTGGTGTGATGGTGAAGTCGAGTTCCTGCTCTCGTCCACTGATAGCCTGTCTGAGTGCATAGACTTTATGAAGAGGAAGTGGCGAGGGTGTCTCCTTGCAACACCCCTGCCTGGATGTCAAACTCCTCACCATTACCATCTGGGGTCACAACCTTTGCTCTCGTAGTCATGTACATGGACCCCATGGGCCGGAGCAGGTGAGGAGGGGCACTGTGGGCCTTGAGTATCCTCATCATTACACCTTTGTGTATCAAGTCAAATGCCTTTTTGAAGTCGACAAACACAGGACTGCTGTCAGATTGTTCTTTCTCGAGTTTAGTATCATGCAGATGTACATCTTTGCAATGATACACGTTAGACTGATGCCACGGCAGTTGGGATGATGTTGGAGAGAGACTACATATCAGACTGGCTGCTTTTCAGCAGAGCAAGGTTACAGATCTCTAGGATGATGTCATCAGAACCACAGCTATTTTATTTATTTATATTTTCCTTCATTTTTATTTCATTTGATAGGGACAATGGAATTTAACATAATTCCAATACAGAGTATGGGACTGATGTATTGCACAGAGAGTTTATGGCTATTGCTAATTTTCCACTCTTGTCCCAAGTTGGGCTTTTACATGTAGACCTAAAATGTTATAAATTTATACAGTTTAAAACATCATACATCAACTACAATATACTTTAAACATGGAAGGCACAATAAAACACATAAACCACAATCCCCATACTACAATACGCATACCACAGCAGCACTGGATGAAAGACCTCTGGTGGAATGCCATCCGGCCCAGCACTTTCCCCCTGTTTCATAGTGGAGTTCATCCTGGTGAGCTCCCTGGCTATAAAGGGGCCATCGTCAATGTTGAAGTTTTTAAGGACTGCAGGTATCTCTTCCTCAGTTCCCTCCACTGTCAGGTGTTTTAGGTGTGCATAATTTGTGCAGTATGCTGTGCAATAATGCATTTGTACAATATTTTCTCATTACTGTGTTAATTTTTGCATTCATACATGACACAATTAGTATGATACACATATTTGTACATATTTGCTATTCTTATTTCTATATTTAATTATATATATATTGTGTTACATATTTTTGCAGAATGCACTTTTTTTTTTACATACTTTTTATGTTATAATTCTATTATCATGTCTTAATGGTTACATACAGTATAAGAGCATCTTTAACATGTCACAACTTGCCCCTGGGGATAAATAATTTCTCTTTCTTCAGAGGAAAACATTGACAGAAGGTTCCTTGCTTTGTATGTGCTCACCAAAAATATTTGCTGAAATTTGGGAATGCATGACAATGCAACCAATGTAAATAAGCCATCCCTTTAATCTTACGGTCTAAACCACTTTATTTGGTATACTTAAATGAGCACATCTGAACTGAAAAATTACAAGTCAAAGTTAAAGCTGGACGTCAATTTGCAATTTCTGATGGATGGTTACAGTGGACAGTTTGGGTAACAATTTTACCGTTCGTTCGTTTCTCTTCCAACCAAGTTTGGCTTAGAGTAGTATGGTGGCATGCCTTGTTTTCATATCAAAATAACAATTTAAAGTGCAATTTTCACTTACTGCAAAAAAAAAAAAAAAAAAAAAAAAAAAAAATTGCTGTTGTCTGGTTAATATGCTTTTGGTATGATTGCGTCTAGGCCATTTACTCTTGGCAAAAGATGAGTTGTGTCTTTTTACCTTCCAAGAAGGCAGAGAAAGTACAAAGTCTTTTTTTTATATAAACAATTAGAAACTTACCTGAAGAGACTTTGTCTCTTCTAGTTGGATCTTTGTTACTTCAGGTAGCTCAGCAGTTGTCAGTGTAAATGGCAGCTGGTGAACAGAGTTACTTGAAACATTTAGGAACATCAAATTATTCTTTTAAACTTGTTATTTTAAAAGCTCTGAATCACTGCCTCCAGGATTCAGAGCTGTGGAGCCGCTCGTCCTGTCAAGTCTGTGAAGCTATGAGCCCAAGGAGCTTCAGTGCGGAGCTGTCAACAGTACCACTCATCCATCTGCTATCAAAAATCTTGTTGGTCATTATTGCATAAATGGATGACCAATCAGCTACAATCAACACGATAACACTGCTTTTATATCTTTGTTTAAAACCTTGTCTTGTGGACCTGTTTCTTGCCCAGTCTTATTTTCTTACATCAGTCTTGCCATGTTCCAAGAACTCAGCAATTAACTTGATAAGTATAATGTTATTTTCACTGATAGGAATAACTGGCCAGCTAAGATCCAAAGCAACTGACACTTTGCTAAATCCCGCCCCCAGACGCAGACTGGCCTATCATAATGTAGCAGACTAGGGTCCGACAACAACACAGCTGTGCTCCATTGACTCTAATGCAATCATTTCAGATTTCCTTCATTTTCAGGTAGGTTTTGTGGATTTGGAGCTAAATGTTGTGTCTGGGGTACATCGTGTATTAATGATACCTGTTACCTGGAGAGGTTGGAAAAAGATATATGTTTTTTTTCCCTGTTCCAAAACCAAAATCAAACCCTGAAAAGTGTAGGGTTAGCTAGCTAGCTACTGAAGATACTGCCTACTGAATGTATACACATGCTGCTTTTGCTGTTTTATAACAGTGAAAAAAAGGCCAACCCTGCTGTGCAGGAACCAGTGAAGGGAAGCAGGGAAACTTTGCTGATATTCAACCAGCTGTGTGCAAACGCATTTGCCCGACTGCTCCTACTACCACAGGGACCACATCAACTTTGACCTTTAACATCTGTTCCAGCTGTTCTTTCAACCCTTAATACTTCTCCACCTTTTTGTGTTCCTTCTCTCTGATGTTGCTGTCAGCTGGTATTGCCACATCTACCACCATTGCCCTCTTCTGGTGTTTGCCAACCACCACTATGTCCGGTTGGTTAGCCAGCAGCTGTTTGCCAGTCTTTAAGCTGAAGTCCCACAGGATCTTACCCTGTTGTTCTCAACCACCTTTGGTGGTGTGCCCCATTAGGATTTGGGTACTTTGAGTCCATACTGGGTACAGATGTTCCTGTAAAGCTACTTGGTTGTGCCTCTCCATGTACGTAGATCCTGCTTGCATCTTACTCCCTACCACTTTGTACTGAACTGTCTCAGGGGCATCTTTGCACAGCCTGTACCTTGGCTCTGATCTGCTGTGGTAGACCCTGGCCTCTATGGCCCTTGTGCTTAGGGCCTGTTCTTGTGCTGCTTTGATTAGTGCCTCTGTGCTGTCTGTCAGTCCAGCATTCTCCAGCCACTGGTAGGTCTTCTTGATATCAGCCACCTCCTCTATCTGACGGTGGTATGCACCATGTAGGGGCTTGTCCCTCCGTGTTCTTTGCTCCTCCACCTCTTTGCTCTCATCAGGTTTCTGTTGTCTGAGGCATTCACTTAGCAGCTCATCCTTTGGGGCCATCTTCTTAATGTACTTCTGGATTTTGGATGTTTTATCCTGAATAGTGGCTCTGATGCTCACTGGTCCTCGGCCTCCCCCTTTCCGCTTAGTGTATAGCCTCAGGGTGCTGGACTTAGGGTGGAACCCTCCATGCATGTTGAGGAGCTTTCTTGTCTTGATATCTTTGGCTTCTATTTCCTCCTTAGGCCAGTTTATGATCCCAGCTGGGTATCTGATGGCTGACAGTGCCTACATGTTGATGGCTCAGACTTTGCTCTGACTTCTCAGGACTTGCCTTACTCTCTGAAGGTATTTGGTTGTGGTCGACTTCCTTGAGGCCTCCTCATGATTTTTAGTTAGCCTGTAGGATCCCAAGGTACTTGTAGCTGTCCTGGATGTCTCCTATGTTGCCCTCTGGTAGGTCAACTCCATGTGTATGGCATTGAGTCGTAGGCTTTCTTGTAGTCAGTCCAGGCGGTGCACAAGTTGGTCTTTCTGCTCTTGCAGTCTCGGGCGATTGCTCTGTCAACCAGTAGCAGGTGCTTGGTTCCTCTGGTGTTACTGCCAATTCCTTTCTGTGCCTCGCTCATGTAATGGCCCATTTGCCTAGTTATCTTAGCCGCTATGATGCCTGACAGGAGCTTCCATGTTGTGCAGGTTGGATGGGATGGTTCCCTTCTGGGGGTCTTTCATGATCAAGATTGTCCTGCCCTGTGTCAACCATTCTGGGTGGGTCCCATCCCTTAGCAGCTGGGCCATCTGTGCTGCTAGGCGTTCATGGAGTGCAGTTAGCTCCTTCAGCCAGTATGTATGGATTATATCAGGGCCCAGTGCTGTCCAGTGCTTCATCTTTGACACTCTTTCCTGGATGTCTGCCATTGAGATGGTTACTAGTACTTGTTCAGGGAGGTTGCTGTGGCCAGCTCTTAGGTCCAATTAAAATGCATGCTCCACTCATTAGAAAACTCAGCTGCAGATCAAATCAAGTGCTTCCTAAACTGACAGCCAGCCTTCTCATTTGAAGAGCTGTCAGGCTGCTATGCGTGCACCCTGCAGCAACAGCCTGTGAAAAACTGTCCTGAATGTTGTGGCTGCAGATGAGCAAAACGAAAATCACCCATCATCAACCATCATCATCTGTTTTTTGGACACAGGAAGAGCAAATCATATGCAAAGAGCGCACAAAACAAGAGTGCCACAAAACAACCTCAGTAACTTGTAAAACAACCTGAAAAAACACCATAACCTGCAGTAAGATGAATGCATCAAGAAGAATGGCGAAGAAGAATACCTTTGCTCAGGTTCAATTTTGGGTCAAAAGTTTTGGTATAATTTTATTCATATTTTGCTTTGAGGAGACGAGAAGGAATAAAGACCAGTCTTATTTTGATGCAAAGATGAGGACATCAACAGAAAAGCAGCTTGGACGTACAAGCAGTACTCTATTGACTTAAGTGTGCAATAAAAATAGTTTGTTATTAAAAACAACAAATAATTGTAAGAAATAATTGTGATCTCAATATTGATCAAAATAATCATCTGAATCATATTGGCCATAATCGTGCAGCCTTTATGTAATAATTAGTGAATATTAGAGGTGTTGATGAGCATATTTTGGAAGTTTGGACAGATCCATAGCTAAGCTAGGCTAACAATGTCTTGACTCCAGCTGTGTACAAAAGGCACACACTTGAGATTGATCTTGATCTTCTCAGCCCACTGTTGAAGCTTTTATATACTAGCTTATTGTGTTTAATGTTCTTTGTGGCCTGTAAATGTACTGTAAGGTTGGATCCCCATACCCAGCAGCAGCTACATCTTCAACAAAATCAAAACATAAAATAAAATAACATAAACACACTGTACTCTACCTGCCCAGCACCAAACAGCACTCAGGTGTTTTATACTGGATACTCAGCCAGCTTCAGTATTACCACTAAGTTCAAGTAAGAAAAATGGTAATGTAGTCCTTAATGCTGTTGTATTGATAGACCACATTTGTTGTTGGAATCATTTTCATGAAAAATTGTACAAGAACATTGAGTTGAACCCAAAGCCAATGGTGGCTGATAAGCTTACAGTGTAATAATAGCTATTTATAACAGATCAGTCCTCTTTGTACTTGCTGCTGGGTTGCTGTGGTTGAAGACCCAACCTATGATTTCACTATCTTTCAATTTATTGCTAAAGAAAGTTGTGAACATCATACGTTGAACACACATTGCTGAGTTGATATTATTAAGTCCTCTCCAAATGAACTGAATGCAATCAAAAATGAGTGACTCATCGCTGATGCCTTAATAGCCATAAGTCTCCACACAGCACATTCTGCTGGAAACAAACATCATCATGGAGAGGTGATTTGTTAGCATGTGTGTACATGTTTTACTGTGCCAAACTGCATGTGTATGTGCATCCAGCTGCATGCATTTAATATGAGCGGTGCAGTATCTACCCTGACAACATGCTTAATCAGTCATCAGTGTAGCGTGGCCTTGATAGGAAGACCAGCCTGCTGCTGTAACTGCCTCGATCCACCACCCAGCTCCTCAATCATGGTTATCATGTCAGTCTGCTTAGCTCCAGTTCACTAAGGCCTGCTTGGGCCACTCCTATTCACACACACACACACACACACACACACACACACTGGAAGAGGCTCTGGCTGCGTACAGGCCTTTAGAACTTAATAGCCGTTAATGGCCTTCACCTCTACACTCAGCGCACTCAGCACAGAACAGAACAGATGCTACATACATATAAATATGCACATACACCAAGCAGCACCTCTGAGGCCTAAAAATGACACCAAAACAGACGTGCCAAAAACTGCAGTTCTTTGGACGACCACTTCAGTAAATACCCATAGTCTCCCATGTTAAATGCCCGACTTTACAGCAGAAATTAACATGTTTACAGCCTGGTACAACTCACCCGTTTACATTTTAATAAGGGTTAAAGTTGTGCATAATTAAGGGGGACAGGGCCACTTTTAAGTGACAGGCTGTCTGCTGATAGTGTCCTCAGCTTCTCAGTCAGACCCATCCCTCACTCCTTCACAGCTCTACCCTCTTGCCCAAATATAGTCACTTCTAGCTCCCAAAAAAACAAGATAGTGACGGCCATAGTGCCGAACTCAAGGCTTCAAAACGGTGGCCAGAAACCAATGGTTGATGTCACAGTAGCCACGTCCATTATTTTTTTACAATTCATAGTATATACCCACACACATGCACTCACACAGCTCATACTAAAAAGGATAGCTGCCACTTTTTGTGTGAAATTCAAACTTTCATTTGAACATGGGGGAAAAAAAATCAGGTATCTGAAATGTATTGACCTATTAGAATTAACCATCTTTTAGGGTTTGAAGGAGTCTGCCTTGTGGTAGAGCAGAGGAAACTCTTAAAATTCACTATCAGATTGAATTACTGTATGCTCTAACCCCCTGTCAGAAGACTAAACTAACTAATAAAAATGGAGGAGGACACTTGCAATGAGCTGATTAGATAATCACAACATGGAAGCATCTGAGAACCATGTGTGGAGGTGTTTTGGGTTCTACATTGTAGATGGCAAAATTACCAACAAATTTTGTCTGAGTTTGTATAAAGCAAATAACTTACTCTACAACCACATCAAATCTGTGGAATGTTATGCTTGCCTTCCAAATGAAGCAGCAGAGGTACCAGAAATGAGAGCACCAATGTCAAGTGTAGAACCTCGTCTCACTGCCTACTTTTCTCCACACTCGCCAGAAGCTTGATAAAAAGTACACCAGAGATAAGATAACAAGATTTATATTCAAGGATATGCAGAGAGGATTTTCAGAAAAATTACAAAACTGGAGCCTCTACTGCTGCAGTTGTATGACACCACCTGGGAAAATATACAGACCATACTGAAGGGTAAAGGTGGATTTATAGTTCAGCATTTGCTCTACACAGAGCCTACACATGTGGCCTACATCGTTGAGCATTTATACTTGAGCGATGGTGTGTCTGTGTACACCTCCAAAACACTAGCCTATGGTGGAGTTTCTGTGAAGTGCTCTAAGTCTGATTGATTCAGAATACACCTAAGACACATTAAACATTGCTTAATAGTGACAATTTCAAACACATGTACACAAATCAGCTTTATTATACTTGAAAGACTCATAGACAAAGGATTGTCTTTTGCTGGAAACATTTTCCCCACAAATGCAACATGCTGATTAGGTTTATTAGGCTTATTAGCCTATGGCATTTTGCATTGTATAAATCAGCCTAGTGGCTAGCAGAGTTTAGGAGGGGGGGACTGACTGTTAGTGAGCTAATGTTAATGAACCTAATCGTATCTGCATGCAGATGTATGACTTTTGGCCAAATTCTTCTTCACACAAAGCTCAACACTAATTATTATTTTGTTGTTGTGTTTTAGTCATAATTTTTGTTTTTCTTTAGGGAAGATAATGCAAAATATCTCAACTGTAGAGAGACCCCCTCCTCCTCGTGTTTGTGACTATTTGTAATTTGCTCCTGTTTTTAACACTGCAGCTGATCAGTTTTCAAAATGTGCTGTACTGTATCCACCTTATTCCTAGCCCCCATGATCCCTTGCGTGAATTATGTGCGCGACTTCCGGCTTTGAAACGAAACAGGCAATTTCTAATGGTAACAGTTTGTTGACAGTACTCTATTCTTATTCTTCGTATTCTTCTTTTCAAAAGCAATTGGGAAATAAAACACGGAACACACCACCTGTTGTAGCTCAGAGAGGATGTGTGATCATACCTCTGCCATCTCTGACAGCCATCTCAAAACATTGTTGTTGTTTTTTTTCCTTTTCAACCAAGAACGCTAGCAATTAGCTTGCCTTGCCTTGTTAAAATATTGTTAACTTTAACATGGCCTGAGCTAGCTTAAGGTAAACATCCGCTTTGGTAACACTTTATATTGAGGTACTGTAATAAGCGTTAATTAACGCTTAATAAGCACAAATTAACAGTTAATGAGCACTTATAAGACAGAATAAGATGTTTATTACCATTAATAAGACTATATAGGTGTTAATTATAGCATAATTAACATAGTTACTATTGCATATAGGAGCATTATAAGCACTTAATAGAAACTTGTTAACAGTTTATAAAGCTATCCTAAATATTAATAAGATGTCCATTTACATTAATTTTGATTAATTTATTAGTTTGTTAGCAGAATTATACAAAAACTGCCTCACCGATTTTCACAAAATTCGGCCCACATGTGGCCGCCCATTCACTTCCATTCATTTTTTGGATGAGGATTACGTGAAAACTGTCCAACTGATTTTCACAAAACTTGGTGGAGGCATGTAGCATGGTCCAACTTAGAAGCCATTACATTTTGGAGTGGATCCAATTAACGGGATGGGTCCATGGGCAGGTAGGATTCAATTGCCTGCTCTGGCCACCAGAGGGTGAGTTTCTGATGCCCCAATATCCAGATTTGTTCTAAATATATTTGTCAACACATCTGCCAGATTTGGTGCTTTTATCACAAAATTGAACGATTCTAGAAAAATATTGAGCTATGCTGCCCCACTATATTTGAAGTGTCACCTCTTCAGAACGAAGCATGTCAGTTCTGTTTTGAAATTCATGTTATTTGCAAAGTCATCAAAACTAGACATAATTTTGACGTTACTTTTAATCGTTTAAACAGAAAGTTAAGAACTAGTAAAGACTATCGCCAAGCTGTGCAAAATGCATCCTGAGATATTCACTCAACTCACTGCATGACGGTTACGCTGGGTGCCACTCGCCAGCTATGCTCGCCACTCCACATCAGAGCACAGAACCTAGCAATGCTGAGATGGTTGAAAAAACTGATGTAAGCTCCTCCAATGCCGCTCCAGTTGGAGTAGGATGCGACACTTCGCTTTGGGACTCTGAAGACATTGTTTCATCCATAGACATATATACACAGATGCCGCATCGACTGCCTGAGCGCGTCCTCGCCGGCTGCCATCTTGGATGGGTCTCGCTTCGCCTCCACAGTGCATTCACTTCTATTGAGGAAGGAGCTGTATGCACAAGTAAAATAGAATAACTCGCTGAATTTTCAACTGATTTTCACGCGGTTTGGTTTGTTACAAACGGCACACATGTAGTTATGATACAGGATGCTTTCGTACATTAAAAATGCGGGATTTCATGCTTTAATACTTCCTGCAGATAGCAACAGCATGTTATTTAGGTCACAACACAGTTATTTTATTCATCTCAACCCCAGAGAGGATATATGGATCTATATATATATATATATATATATACAGTACAGGCCAAAAGTTTGGACACACCTTCTCATTCAATGCATTTTCTTTATTTTCATGACTATTTACATTGTAGATTCTCACTGAAGGCATCAAAACTATGAATGAACACATGTGGAGTTATGTACTTAACAAAAAAAGGTGAAATAACTGAAAACATGTTTTATATTCTAGTTTCTTCAAAATAGCCACCCTTTGCTCTGATTACTGCTTTGCACACTCTTGGCGCATTCCTCCATGAGCTTCAAGAGGTAGTCACCTGAAATGGTTTTCCAACAGTCTTGAAGGAGTTCCCAGAGGTGTTTAGCAATTTGCTGGCCCCTTTGCCTTCACTCTGCGGTCCAGCCTACCCCAAACCATCTCGACTGGTTCAGGTCCGTGACTGTGGAGGCCAGGTCATCTGCCGAGCACTCCATCACTCTCCTTCTTGGTCAAATAGCCCTTACACAGCCTGGAGGTGTGTTTGGGGTCATTGTCCTGTTGAAAAATAAATGATCGTCCAACTAAACGCAAACCGGATGGGATGGCATGTCGCTGCAGGATGCTGTGTAGCCATGCTGGTTCAGTGTGCCTTCAATTTTGAATAAATCCCCAACAGTGTCACCAGCAAAACACCCCCACACCATCACACCTCCTCCTCCATGCTTCACAGTGGGAACCAGGCATGTCCTTTTCTGTGTCTCACAAAGACACGGCGGTTGGAACCAAAGATCTCAAATTTGGACTCATCAGACCAAAGCACAGATTTCCACTGGTCTAATGTCCATTCCTTGTGTTTCTTGGCCCAAACAAATCTCTTCTGCTTGTTGCCTCTCCTTAGCAGTGGTTTCCTAGCAGCTATTTGACCATGAAGGCCTGATTCGCAGTCTCCTCTAACAGTTGTTCTAGAGATGGGTCTGCTGCTAGAACTCTGTGGCATTCATCTGGTCTCTGATCTGAGCTGCTGTTAACTTGCCATTTCTGAGGCTGGTGACTCGGATGAACTTATCCTCAGAAGCAGAGGTGACTCTTGGTCTTCCTTTCCTGGGTCGGTCCTCATGTGTGCCAGTTTCGTTGTAGCGCTTGATGGTTTTTGTGACTCCACTTGGGGACACATTTAAAGTTTTTGCAATTTTCCGGACTGACTGACCTTCATTTCTTAAAGTAATGATGGCCACTCGTTTTTCTTTAGTTAGCTGGTTGGTTCTTGCCATAATATGAATTTTAACAGTTGTCCAATAGGGCTGTCGGCTGTGTATTAACCTGACTTCTGCACAACACAACTGATGGTCCCAACCCCACTGATAAAGCAAGAAATTCCACTAATTAACCCTGATAAGGCACACCTGTGAAGTGGAAACCATTTCAGGTGACTACCTCTTGAAGCTCATGGAGAGAATGCCAAGAGTGTGCAAAGCAGTAATCAGAGCAAAGGGTGGCTATTTTGAAGAAACTAGAATATAAAACATGTTTTCAGTTATTTCACCTTTTTTTGTTAAGTACATAACTCCACATGTGTTCATTCATAGTTTTGATGCCTTCAGTGAGAATCTACAATGTAAATAGTCATGAAAATAAAGAAAACGCATTGAATGAGAAGGTGTGTCCAAACGTTTGGCCTGTACTGTATATATAGCCTATATAGATAGATATAGATATACACACACATATATATACTGTTTTAACACAATATACACAATACAAAACATAGTATAGCATATTAATAAATTTATTAATATATTTTAATAAAGAAAAAGCTCTATTGTTGATTGAGTTTATTTCTCACACACACCCACTCTCTTTTATACCCACAGCCATCAGACTTAATAATTCTTTGTTAAATAGATGATCTTACAGACTTCTTTCAAATTTTCTTTTCGGGGATTAGTAAAGTTCTTCTTATTACACTGACTGCTGTGATCCCTCAAAAGTAGTAAAAAACATTTTCAGTATTTACATAAACACTGAAATTAATTTTGGTATTGGTAGCCTATTATAACTATGAAAATGGGACTGTGGTCAAGATAATTTGAAAAAAAATACAGAAGGATGAGCAGCAGGGGATATTTGCAGCACAGCTGGTGGAAAAGTGAATATGTGCACAAAGGTGTGCTAGGCAAGGCAAGGCAAGTTTATTTGTATAGCACAATTCAACACAAGGTAATTCAAAGTGCCTTACAGAGACATTAAAAGCAACAAGACACAATTTAAAACAATAAAAACAGTCGATTGAAAAGGGAAATAGAAATTGAGAATGATAGTGATAATAATAAAATACAGTAACATAAAATAAAAACAGGCTCAATACATTGAACCATCAGGATAAGAAAAGAAGTAGAATAATAAAAGGCATAAATCAGCAGTGTGTAGTTAAAAAGTACGGGCAGTAGAATACAGCAGGTAAGTATTTAATCTAAGAGTACGCTTCAGTAAACAATAGTGTTTTTAGCCCTGATTTAAAGGAGCTGACAGTTTGAGCAAACCTCAGATCTACATAATATGCTATACTGTGTTTTGTATTGTGTATATGGTGTTTATACAGTGTATATATATATATATATATATATATATATATATATATATATATATATATATACTTATACTTATATAAATAAATAACTGAAAACATGTTTTATATTCTAGTTTCTTCAAAATAGCCACCCTTTGCTCTGATTACTGCTTTGCACACTCTTGGCATTCTCTCCATGAGCTTCAAGAGGTAGTCACCTGAAATGGTTTTCCAACAGTCTTGAAGGAGTTCCCAGAGGTGTTTAGCACTTGTTGGCCCCTTTGCCTTCACTCTGCGGTCCAGCTCACCCCAAACCATCTCGATTGGGTTCAGGTCCGGTGACTGTGGAGGCCAGGTCATCTGCCGCAGCACTCCATCACTCTCCTTCTTGGTCAAATAGCCCTTACACAGCCTGGAGGTGTGTTTGGGGTCATTGTCCTGTTGAAAAATAAATGATCGTCCAACTAAACGCAAACCGGATGGGATGGCGTATCACTGCAGGATGCTGTGGTAGCCATGCTGGTTCAGTGTGCCTTCAATTTTCAATAAATCCCCAACAGTGTCACCAGCAAAACACCCCCACACCATCACACCTCCTCCATGCTTCACAGTGGGGACCAGGCATGTGGAATCCATCCGTTCACCTTTTCTGCGTCTCACAAAGACATAATATATATATATATATATATATATATATATATATATATATATATATCCCACTCTGGGGTTGAGGTGAATAAAAGCACTGTGTTGTGACCTAAATAACATGCTGTTGCTATCTGCAGGAAGTATTAAAGCATGAAATCCCGCATTTTTAATGTACGAAAGCATCCTGTATCATAACTACATGTGTGCCGTTTGTAACAAACCAAACCGCGTGAAAATCAGTTGAAAATTCAGCGAGTTATTCTATTTTACTTGTGCATACAGCTCCTTCCTCAGTAGAAGTGAATGCACTGTGGAGGCGAAGCGAGACCCATCCAAGATGGCGGCCGGCGAGGACGTTGGCTCCAATAGGCAGCGGCAGTCAATGCGGCGTCTATGTATATATGCCTATGGTTTCATCTGTTTCTGCCCCTGTGGTAAGTTAGTTTGTTAAAGTAGGCTATAGGCTAACGTCAGCTTGTTGATTTTTAGCTAGTTCTAGTTCTTTGCGATAGCTAACACTACCAACTCAGCTAATCATATACATGATGGCCTTACGAAGTTATAAAATTTGACTGTGTGTTCTAAATTTTGATGTTTAGGATAATGACGGTACAGTTAATCAGAAGAGGTGTACTCGGTTCATTCAGTCAGTAATAATTAACGTTAGGCTAGCAACTTTAGCTACAGAGATGAAGGTCATGCTTGAACTAGCAGCCAGTAATGTTTCTAAATTTCCTACGGGCAAGCTGAGAATAATGAACACCCAGATAACAGTAGTACGTTTTAGAAGAACCTTAGTGTGTAACTGTGACACTCAGAGACAATGACTTTGACCGTGATTAAGAGAATGTGTGTGTATCGCTTGTGGAGGGTGCCGCTAGAAATAGCTTCGGTAGCTAAGTGCGTCGCTAATGACGTTCTGTGTGAGTTAAAGTGAGTGAAATGTGTGTGAAGATATGGTTGAGATATCAGAGTGACAGTAAATTGTGTAAAGTAGGATGAGCAGAGTGAATGTGTTAGGAGCATCAATGAGCTGTGTGTTATGGTGAGCAGGCTAATGGATATAGGCTGCGTCATGTTCATGCTAACTCTGCTGATTTGCTAACATCATTGCCTGACTTCATTCCTCTCCAGTGTTCAACATAACATTTTTTCCAGTGTTGCCAACTTAGTGACTTTGTCACTATATTTAGTGACTTTTCAGACCCTTCTAGCGACTCTTTTTCAAAAAAGTGACTAGTGACAAATCTAGCGACTTTTTCTGATGTTATTGATGACTTCTGGAGACTCTGTTGTGAGAGCACGTATCATTCTTATTCTTCCCAGTGAGCAACGGATGCTGCTGTGGGCCCTTCCCTTGCCCCAAAGCACTCACAGACGGCCCAGTCCTCCCTCCCAGCTGCAGTCAGAGCAGGAGATGTTAACCCCTCCACGTTCAGACTGCAAGTGAATCGCACATGCGCGTAACCCCTGCTGGCTGATCCCGACCTGGTTTACAGTCAGGGCAAGATGTAAATGTAAAGTTTTCTTTGTCTAATATAAATCACTTAAAGAAGGTTCATTTGTAGTTCTAAACATATTCAGGGTGTTTTTTTTACTCAGTTTTTGTCTCTCCCACGACGTTATTCCTCTCTCCTACAGCAGCCATTACAATTACATGCATATGGGTAATTATGCAAATTAGGTGATGATGTCATTTAGCAACTTCTATGGCGACTTCTAACGACTTTTAGGACAGCCAATAGCTAATTTTCTTACTGAGGAGTTGGCAACAGTGATTTTTTCCCCACTGGCCCCCTGGGCCAGTAGTTCAGTTTTACTGGCCCCTTGTATATTCTTACTGGCCCAAGTAAAAAAAAAAAAAGAGAGAGAGAGAGAGAGAGAGAGAGAGAGAGAAAATGTCTATAAAACTTCATTGAACTTCATTTCATTTAACTCCATTATACCTCATCGTAGTGCGTGATGGTATATACAGCAGTCCTCGCAGAAGCTGATGTATGATGTCACAGCCTCTGTGTACTCATCCACTTCTTAGATGACCTCACAACAGGTTTACAGAGCTTTAACTTCTGCCTGTATGAGGGAATCAGGTGGACGGTGTGATAGGCGTTGTTAACAGTTGTGTAACAGTGATCCAGGATATTCTTCTCTCTGGTTGGACATTTTATAAACTGTTTGTATTTGGGGAGTTCATGGGTGAGGTTACCTTTGTTAAAGTCGCCAAGGACAATAACTAAGGAGTCCGCTCCACACACAGTAGCCTATCTGGTCAGCGAGCATGCGCTGTAGCCTACTTCCTGCACGTTGGCCTGCGGTGGAATGTAAACTAGTGATGGGATTTCTTGTTCACTTGTGAGAGCCGGTTATTTGGCTCTCATTCACTTTGAAGAGCCAGTTCAAAGATGCAGTTCGTTCATTAGGTTGTGTGTGTGTGTGTGGATGGGGGAAGTAATGGGGGAAGTAAAAAGGTTTGCAGTTGATGAAAAAAAGATTCCAGATCAGGAGAGCAGTGCTGCTGGATCACTGTCACGTCATTACACCAGCCACTGTTAGTGTAAAAACAGATACTTCCACCTTTAGTTTTTCCGGAGAGTTCCGTGTTACGATCCGCTCAAGAGTTGGAAGCCTGCCAGCTGCAGCGCAGAGTCCGGTATCGATCCACACAGCCACGTCTCTGTGAAGCACAAAACTGTAGATGTAGAAAAATATCCGTTTTTCACCATCAGTAGCTGAAGTTCATCCAGTTTACTGGCTAGCGAATGCACGTTGGAGAGAAATATACCTGCATGGCAGCGGTGTGCGGTGTCCGCGTTGGCGGAGACGCACAAGCGCACTGGCACGTTTCCCCCTCCTCTGGCGTTTCACTGCACGAGCAAAGGTGAGGGTACCTTTGGCCAAAAAGCCCAATAAATCCTAGGAAGGCTCGAGAAAAGTGGGATAAAAATCCACTGGAGTTGTTCCCCTGACAAAAAAGCCTTACAGCGTCACTGGCCCGAGCGGGCCTGTGACCTGTCAGTCAACTTGCCCGACATACTTTTTGATTGGCCGCAGGCCATCGGGCCATTGCTTATGTCGAACCCTGCTCTTCATCAGTAAGGTTAAAGGAGCATTTCATACATTTTGGTGATTGAAGTTTGAATCAGGCCCAGTGTGTAAGTGTTTTATTATCACTCTCGTGAAACCATTGTGAGAGTAATTCAGTACTAGGCTGTGGATTAAAAACAAGGAAAGTTAGATCAGATATGTTTATGGGTTTAATTCTGAGCCTTCTCTTTCAGAGGGATGGGCTTACATTGCAGATGGTGTCTTGTAGCCATGCAGGTAAACAAAATAAACTCCCTGGAGAGGAATGAATATACTACGGTGTATGTTTAGCTATCGTGACAGTGAAAGCTTTTTTCTTCTGTATTTCAGACAGTCCCAGGTCAGCATCTGAAGCAGTTCCTGGATGAAGTGGGACCTTTTCCCAGAAACACTGTCTCTGTTGTAAAACTCAACAGGAAACAAGTGGATCATGATGACTTCCACAAAGTGAAATATAAACTAATCAGTGGCTTCTGTGACAACCTCACCACGCGGTTTGGCAACCTTGATGAGGGTGTCTTGAAGGCCGCTGCCACCATGTTTGACCTGAGCAACTGGCTTGAAGACATCACTGACCTGGCCACCTTTGGCCTGGCCGACGTTGAGACTTTTGTCACTCACTTTCAGAAAACTGATGGGTTACAGGGAGCTTTGTGGAACACTGTATTCCCGAACAGTCAATCTAAGTAACAAAACTTTTGAAAAAGCCAAATGAACTCAGATCTGTCATTTTTTAAGAACTCAAATATTAGGGTTTCCAATCCTTTTCCTGTTTTTGACAATAGTGGTTGCATTAAAAATCAATATGAAACGGAAATATGTCCTTGTTGTGTTTTTACCACCATCGGTAGGCTGAATTCTCATCACGAGTGAATAAAGCAGCTATCTCTAAATCAATCTACACAAATTTTTTTAAGTTCAAATAACTTGTCTTGTCTTAGTGTGCCATTTTGAGGAAATGAGATTCCCATGATCCTTTGCTAAAGAAAATAATAACATACTAGAGTGAAAAGAACGCATCACAATTCTTTAATGTTGAAATAATGATTGATATCTGGATGTTGCAATACGTGCATAATTAAAAGAATTATTAACTTCAGTGAGTACATAATAAAGAGTTTATGAATGTCAACAAGACACTGTTCCCACTTTAAATCCAGTAGCTGCAAAGATGCACTATGAGCTGTTAATAAGTGCATATTAATAATTTGTTAAAGTTTATACAAAACTCTTCCCACTTTAGATCCAGTAGCTGCAAAGATGCATCATGAGCTGTTAATAAGTGCATATTAATAATTTGTTAAAGTTTATACAAAACTCTTCCCACTTTAGATCCAATAGCTGCAAAGATGCATCATGAGCTGTTAATAAGTGCATATTAATAATTTGTTAACGTTTATACAAAACTCTTCCCATTTTAGATCCGGTAGCTGCAAAGGATCATTACTTACTATTAAGTGCATAATTAAGCATTTATTAACCGTAATATGGCATTTATATTAACTTCTTATAGTCTCATTAATGTTAATAAACATATTGTTAATATTGATAAATTGACTATAAACTCTTAAGGATGTTTTAATACCCAATAATATCTTACAAGCCAATAATAAATGTGTTGTATACCATTATTAACAGTCATTAGGTCTAATTAATGTTAATAAACTCCTTATTAATTTCATCTTATAGGGTCTTATAGTGCCTTATAAACCAGTAATAAATGTGGTTATTGTTCTATAATTAACCCTTATAAATTATAATTAATGTAAATAGACATCTTATTAATATTTAGCATAAGTTTATAAACTGTTACTAAAGTTTCTATTAAGTGCTTATAATGCTCCTATAAGCAATATTATACAACAGTTAGTTCCGGCCCTGCAATCTGATTGGTCGAGAGACAGTAAAACCGTGATGATATTGGAGTACAACATCACGGTTATTTCACTGTGTATGTATCACTCCGCCTCACAGCTGATTGCAATCAACAATCAAATCAAAACTGACGGTTAGTGTCAGTTAGGTCAGCAGTTGCGTTGTAGGCTAATTAATTCATACACTGTCAAACAGCCAAAAATATGGATTTATTTCCTAAAATAAGTTTTGAATTGAACTATGAATGGTCATCAGAGGAAGATGAGGGAGAGGAGAAGCTGAATCCATCTGATCACACATCCAGGTTTGTCAGTGTTTCATCAGCGGAGCTCAATGACTTGGAGAAAAGCAACATACTGTCAGATCAGAAGGCAGAGTTGGCTGTGCCTGTGAAGCGGAGTCCTGAGGGAACTATTTTTGTTGGCGGAAGACAAATAAAATGCTTAAATTATCTATTTTGTCCTCATTTTTCAATATTTCTTAATCAGCCTTGCTTATTTAACTGTTGAACTGTTGTATAAAAGCAAAATCACACTCGAGCTTGTGATGCTGTACTGTGTGATATTGTCACGGCTGTGATTCGGTCGTAGAAGACAATAGTACAACATCACGAGCTCGAGTGTGATATTGCTTAAATAACTGTTAGTTATGCTGTAATAAACACTTAAATAGTCTTATTAATGTTAATAAGCATCTTATACCGTCTTATAGGTGTTCATTAACTGTTAATTTGTGCTTATTAAGCATAATGCTTATTACAGTACCTTAATATAAAGTGTTACCTCCGCTCCTTCTAAAGATGATTTATGTTTTCTGATGACTGTGATACTAACACATTCAGCAAACATTTAACATAATTCAGTACTAACTGTAGCTCCATGTAAAGTGAATAAATGAGATGTTTCCCAGCTAATCCTCCGTTCGTCTGCGTTAACGACAGTTTACACGTTTTTTTTTAACTTTTGATTTATTAAAAACTGTTCTAAGCGAAACATGATGCTGAAATTAGCAGCACTTCAGTAACAGTAATATATAGTAGTAAAAGAAATAACTTTGGCATTCATGTTTTTATATGATATGAAGGAAGTACAGTAAATCAGTAAAACATTCTCAGCACTAATGACTAAATACATATTTCAAGGTATGCTGCTGAGTGCATTTTATAAGGAGCAATTTTCTTATGTAGATTGAGGATGAAGTCAGACGGGGAAAAACAGGGATATCATGTACTGACGTTGAGTGGCAGACCTGTCATTCCCTTATGCAAATTCTGATTTAATACCTTTTCTCTATGTCTCAAAAAAAGTCTTGTGGTTTTATTTCTCATATCAATGATACCTTTGGCAACAGGAATAATAATCCATTTTTATTTAAAAATTTAGCTTAGACTGGGTGTTAGTAGTTACAGACACGGACAGTGCAACAGGTACCAGAGTTCCGCAAAGACATTTTAAAAAATGCTAAGTTAACATTAGTTAAATATTTGTTCAAAAATAAATCAGTATTTGCTAAACTAAAGGCAAATTACTTTCGAAAAGAACCACTGTTGGTGGTTATCCACCAAAAGTAGCCACTGGTGCTAACCACAGACAGTCTATGGGACTTACTAGCTTAATGCTACTTCCCCTATTTCACCAGAAGCTGTGCACATAATCATTTCTACAGTAGTCCCCTCAGGAATAAGGTGGATATGAATGTGTTTTTTCCCCTTTCCAGACATTGTTATCTATTGGTTTCAGTATGGTATGAAAGTAAAACTAAACAGGTGGCAGGATGAGGCTGGTGTTATGCTTTGTTTTCATTACTTTCAACAAATCCCACAAAAAGACCCAAACCAACAATGTGTTAGTCTGTCTCTAAATATCTAACTTTCCTACCCTGCCTGTAGCTCTCACTTCCAATCCCATTCATTACCAAGTAAGACGTAAATTATTAAAACTGTCACAGTTACAATTTAATTCAAGAAAAAAAGGCAGCTAACTGTAGTTTTTATCAAGTGTTACTCAAACAGGAGGAAACAGTAGCTATGTTTCCATCCAAAAGTGATTTGAATCATTGGGAAATGCGCATTAAAAGAAATACGAATCCTGTGTGTTTACATTAACTGTACGGACTTTGGTGAAAACTACGAACTCGCACAAGTTTTCCTCAGAACCGGAAACAAAACAAGTCTCGCATTCTTCTTCTACATTTTCTGGCAGTTGGCAACCAGCTTGTAAATGCATTACCGCCTCCCCGACCTGGAGTGTGAATATCACCATGGAGAGAGGTGCTCTACGTCAGGCTTAATTCGAACATAACTGTTTCCATCCCCTGTTTTGCGAATCAATATTTTTTCGAATCAACCAAAACCTGGCTAAAGTGAGCGTATTTTAGTTTGTGCAAATCAGGGGATTTTAATTCGAATTTTGGCGTTTCCATCATAATTTTCCGATGCAATACTTCTAGATGCGCATCTAAACAGGCTGATGGTAACATGGCTAGTGACTTTGTTGGGACTATTTTCAGTGGCGGACAAATCCAGATTTGGTGCTCTAGTGAGTATTTGTGGGGGCAGAAGGATGTCAAAACAAACTGAATCAAAATAAATTACAGTGTGTGTGTTAATGATGATAAAAGAACATGTCACCCAGTGCAATAGTGTAGATTATTCAAATATTTCTAATAGTTTTTGGAGCTCTGCGGCACAGAGGAAGATCAGGCTTTGGTACACATTCAGTATTTTTTGTTAGCAGGATACATCCATTACTGGATTGGTCTCTTGGTAGGATTCGATGGCAGTAAGAAACAGAATATGACCACTCCTGTGCTTAAAGGCAGGTAAACCATCACACAGTATGAGTATGTCACGTGTATAATTGTGTCACAGCCTGCATTCTGCTCCCCTTCTCTCTCTCACCTGCTCCTGGTAAATTTCCATTCACCTGCACCCTGCCATCCAACCATGTCCCCTCATCAAGACAACTCCCCTCACCTGTGCACACAACTGCTTCTCATCAGCACTCCCTGTATATAAGCAGCTGCTGCCTTTCCCTCAGTGCCAGATTGTTCTTCAACCTCATGCAAGACTTTCCAGCACTTCTTACCTGCCTGATCTCCTGATATACAGTGGTGGAAAAAAAGTTTTCGGACACCTCATGCATTTGTGAAATATTGCATTAAGAATCACTCTTAGGTCTTCAAGTGCAATTTCTTTTAGTACAGTCACAGCCAAAATACTAAATAAATCCTAAAAAAGCCATTAAAAACTTAAAATTGATTGGTTCCATAAAAATACATAAGAAATTTTGAGTATTGGGTCATTTTGGTACCAGTGATGAAAGTCGTTCTTTTTATTAAAAGACACAATTTCTGTTGCCAAGCTTCGTGTCTACATAAAGCCAGCACATTTGAAAGTTCTTCAGACACAAAAATGGCTAAAACAAGGAACCTAACGCAGGAAACACGCCTGAAGATAAAGATTCTCAGCCAGGAAGGGTACAGCTGCCGCCAGATAGCCAGGAAGTGCAGATGCAGTCCTTCAGCAGTTGGATACACTCTGCAGAAATACACACGAACCAACAGCTTGGAAGACAAACCAAGATCTGGGCATCCAAGGGTTTCTTCAGCAAGAAATGATCGCATCCTGATCTGTATGTGCAGGCAAAACCACCGAATGACATCACAGGAGCTTCAGCAGCAGTGGTCAAACCAAACTGGTGTCCAGTGTTCCACCCGCACTGTACGTGGCCGACTTTTAGATCATGGCTTAAGGTCCTACAAGGCTATCAAGAAGCCCCTGATCAATGAGAGACAGAGGTTAGCCCGGCGTCGTTGGGCCCAGGCACACAAGAACTGGACAGCCAGGAATTGGAAGAAGATTTTGTGGTCAGATGAGTCCAGTTTCCAGCTTTATCTTCCTCCTACTAATGTGAGGGTACGCAGAAGGCCAGGCCATTATCTCCAGCATGTACAGTACCTACTGTCAAGCATGGTGGAGGCAGTATCATGGTTTGGGGATGCATGAGTGCTGCTGGTGTTGGTCATCTCACTGTCTGTGATGGCACATTGAACTCTACCAAGTATTGTACCATTCTCAAAACCCACATGCTCCCTTCTGCGCATGCACTGTGCCGTCGAGGTAAAAACTGGATGTTTCAACAAGATAATGCCCCTTCTCACACATCCAAGGCCAGTAGAACTTGGCTGCAGGAGCACAGTATCCAGGTCTTAGAGTGGCCAGCTCAATCCCCGGACATAAGCCCCATTGAAAATCTGTGGTGGATTATCAAAAGGTCTGTTTCAAAGCATAAACCAAAGAATTTAGAAGAATTAAAAGCAGTAATTCAAGAAGAATGGGACAAGATTACCCCTCAACAGTGTGAAAGGCTCGTGGGGAACATGCCAGCCAGGATTAGAGCTCTACTACGTGCCAGTGGCAGGACTACTAAATATTAATTTGATTATGTGATGGTTTATTTATTTTTTGTTCAGTTTTGAACACATTCTCTGTTATTTGTTGACTTTGATACCGACAATGTTGAGAACTGACATACTGAAACTGTCAAGAATTTAGTTTTGTTAGTTTTTCTTGTAAACAATAAACAAAAAAATATAATTTGTATTTGTTTGTATCTGTCTAATGCAGCCACACCTTTTGAAACACAAAAAAGATTTTTCTACAAATATTTCATGATAATATTTGAGATTGTGTAAAATTTTAAGGGTGTCCGAAAACTTTTTTCCACCACTGTAGACCCTGCCTACCTCTGACCTGTCTATGTCATCTGTTTCTCTATAACTCATAAGCTTTCTGTCCCCAACAGTCAGTACGTTTACATGGACAGTTTAATTCCACTTTTAATTGGAATGAAAGGCCATTCCGATTAAAAGTGGTCACGTAAACAGTCATTCCGATTGAAAAATGGTCATTCCGATTGAAAATTTAATCCGATTAAAGGGGGTGGTTTATTTGTCATTCCGAATGAAAGAATTTTGTGTGCATGTATACACTCATTCCTCTTTAAGTTCATTCCGGTCTTTCTGCGCATGCTCGTTTCCTTGCCCTTCTGGCGTGATGACGTGTATATAGTACACATAGCAACGGGCTGCATAGGAACGAGCTGAGATAGAGTGGGTAGACTCGTTGCACTCACCGGTTTCCATTCGCCACAGCAGTCTTCTACCTCCCTTCTCCTACTCAACGGATGAAGCATTAACAGAACAAGGTTGCTGTCGTACTGCTGCTTCAAGAATATAAGCAAAACACGCCCGAAACAGGCACTAAGAACGGCGTCGTCAAGCATCTTGTTAGCCGGAGCGAGGACTACAGTGTTTTCTTCCGGTAAACATAAACACGTAACATCCGCCCCGCCCCCTATCCAATCAGAAACCTTCCCTGCCCCAAACCTTGCGCAGACCTGAATAAAGGCGTTTAAACTGATCTCCCGTGTAAACTACCTGGAAAAACTTTAATTCCGAATGATTTCATTCAGATTTATTTCATTCCGAATGAGAAGCCATCATGTAACCGTAGTCACTGAGTTCTGCCACAGCGTAGGTTTCCGTCTACCTGGGCTGTGTGGTGGTTTCCTGCCACGGCGTTTCAGCGTGAGTGCTTTCACCTACCTGTCTGCCCCTGACCCCAGAAACTGCGTGAAGAATGAACTATTAACTGAATATTTTTGTTGGCTCAAGTTTCTGTTTATTCTGTACTTAAATAAAGGACATTACCAACTGTCACTGATTGCTGCATTTGGGTTCAATCACATCCATTACAAATTGTGTCGTAATAGAGATGTTAAGTGCAGGTTGATTTGAAAAATCTGCACTAAAAAAAACCAAATGCATATTATTGTAATGGATCACCTCGACTTGCAAATCTGCAAGTTTATGTTCTCACTGATGAAATGGAAAAGCTATTGCTGCCTGGAAGGTGGAAAAATATTCAATCATCTATGGAGACACACACACACACACACACACACACACACACACACACACACACACACACACACACACACACACACACACACACCTCGGCATCATTCTGGCAAAGCTAGACTCTTTCTAGTGGATGGCATTTAACATATTTTTCACCGCCTGCTTCCCCTTCTTTTCAGCTTAGAGTAGGACCAGTGACTTCCAGAGGGAGGGGCGGGGGTGCTGATGAGAGGTTTGGGAATATGCAGAGGCCCTGGTTATTGCAGTGAGGATTCTGACACAATCCCCAATAGATGAGCCAAATAAATCTCTGTATTATTATGTAAGAGAGGTGGGCCGTCGCCTGGTGGAACCAGCAAGCACCCAGGGACTTACTGCAGCGTAACAGCATCCTCTGTCACTACCCCCCGCCCTTCCCCACCAACCCGTAACACTCAGCCTCCTCTGCTCTCCATCCCCCCACAACAACAGCCCTATTCCCATACTAGCTCTCTCATCCAATACAAAGGGATCCTCTGTGTTCACTCCACAGACAATCTGAGATGACAGAATGAAATAAGAGCTTACAACTGGTTAACCAATGTTTTAAAACCTACTGGGCATTTCCACAGCATAACTACTGTATATGGCAATACTGTGTAGGGGGGTGTACAATCAACAGTACAATCAACTACTGAGAGGCCCGAGACACATTGCCTCCATTCTTTTAGTCCACACTGATCATAAACACTTTAGCAATGTCAGCTTTACATAATGCTGAAACACTTGTTCAGTTAATCTGAAATAACTGAGTATTAATCAACAGTAACTGTGATAATAGCTAAAAGGTTTACCAGCAGAATGTTACCAGTCAATGTTTTGCTTCCACTGAGGTTCAGAAAGTTCCTGCTCATCCAACTCCTGATGTCCTCAAGGCAGGTGGTGAGGGAGGTGAGAGGAAGGGCCAGGGCTGTGTTTCAGTACTGTGTTTTGGGCGGAAACAAGATTGAAAGGGTTTGTGGAGGTTGTTTGAGTCGAGGTGGGACTGAAGTTGAGCGGCAACCACCTTCTCCAGGAATTGGGATATGAAGGGAAGGTTTGAGATTGGCCTGTAGTGGTTAATGTCAGCTGGGTCAGCACCAGGTTTTTTGAGGGTGGGCAGTTCCAGGAGAGACAGTAATCGTAGTGATTCACCAAGTCAGGAGGATGGATGATCGGGAGGGCTGGGGTTGGAGGTGATCAGAGTAGTGAGGTCTGTAGGATTGATGTTTTTGTTTGGTGAAGGTGATAATCCGATGCACTTTAATTTTTGATAGTGAGGCATGAACCTCAAACAGAACAACTTTATGATCAGAAACGGGGAACTTGGTAGCAGAGAGATTAGAGGGAATGATACCAGTGCAACAGATTAAGTCAAGTGTATGACCCTTGTTATGTGTTGGAGGGTTGATATATTGGGTAATACTGAGACAGTCAAGGAATGAGGTGAAATCACTGGCAAAATGGTTGGATGGGTCATCAATGTGAATATTAAAGTCACCCAGGAGAATGAGAGTAGGGGACATGGCACATACAGATGTTAAAAGTGAGGAGATTTCAGTGAGAAAAACAGAGGAGGGCTTTGGTGGTCGGTAGATGGCAACAATAATGATGGGTTTGGAACCAGTGAGCTTTACTGCTAAGCATTCAAAAGAAGAGTGATTGGGGAGAGTAAGCACTGACTTTAATGCTCTCACGATATAGCACAGCGAGTCCACTCCTCCCTGCAGCTTGGTGTTTACTAATGTAAGCAAAACCCTGTGGGACAGCTTCGTTAAGATGGGAGAAGTCGTTTGGCTGTTGCCAGGTCTCAGTGAGGCATAAGAAGTCCAGCTTTTTGTCCAAGATGAGTTCTGAAACTAGCATGGCCTTACTAGTGAGAGATCATATATTGAAGAGAGCCAGTTTGAAATAGACGAGTGGCACATAGACGGCTGCCTTGGGAATGGGGGATAACACAATGTGATTGACTATGTGGGTACAGGTGCGAGGGGGGCAGGGCTGAGTGGACCAGAAAGAGGGAATATTGGTTTTGTTGGTGTGTTGTGAATACTGAACATTCCGACCAGATCCACGATGGACATACAGTATCTTGGTCGCCTGAGAATGTTATGATGGGTGAGCAGATCTGGAGGGACTCAGCAGCTCCTTTGCAGAGTAGCGCAGCGGGAGGGATGCACTTGTGATGGTGAGACACAGAGCGATCCATATGTAAAGGTTCAAAATCCACATAGTGAGGAAACGGTTTAGAGACTGTGTAATCCAGCAGATTGAGGATCCTGTTGATTATGAGGAAGCTGAATGATCAGCCTGGCAGGAGCAGAGGAGTAGAGAGTCTGCTGGTAGTGGCCATGCCGGGGTACACTACAGCGGGGAAACTGGAGAAACGCCGCCCGGTCTAGGTGGCAGATTGGCCGGCAGGAAAGCGCCCTGCACTGTGGTGTGACAGCTGTCGCGTTGGTGATAATCCACAGTAGCGACTTGGTATCCAGGGAGAGGAGGCAGTGTAGCAGCAGAACAGAGGATCCAGCCAAAGCGAGTGGAGAGGTTCACACAGGGAGGGCACACCAGGCACACGTCGCTGGGTCCGAGCAGCAGGTTATCCAGCAGGCTAGCACTGGGCGGCCTCTGCATAAACGATCCACAGGAACGACAAGGTGCCAGGGAGAGGAGGCAGAATAGCAGCAGGCTGTCCCAATCAAGCATGCGTGGCAAAGCCCACCAGAAAAGAGAGTCCAGCCACTACAAGCACAGTGGAGGTCCCGACCGCCCCAGGGCCACAGATGAGGCTTTTGCCGGCAGGATTAGCTTCCAGGCTACCAAGTGACAGCAACAGTAACACCAGGCAAACAGAGACAGCCGATTGTAAAACTGCTCTTTCGGTGTCTCAAAGTGTCATATCAGAATTGAAAATAGTAACTACTAGACTGGACAGACAACAATACAGGATTCAGTGGCTTAGAACCAAACAAACAAAACCGCGGAGGAGGCGCAGCAGCAGCTTGCCAGTGGATTATGTAGATTATCCAACAGATTAAACAATTAATTGATTAAAAAACTCACAAGGAAATCACTTTCTAGTTCCATCCCTGCAGCAGCTGTATTTGTATGAGTGGACATGAACTATTCCTGTCAACACTTGAAACCCAGTGATGTTCAGACAAAGCCTTCTGAAGCTCTGAGGCTTTGTCCCTGCTAAAAAAAAGATTTGACGCTTCAGGTCAGTGAACTCAGCACAAAGTATTGGTGCTAGATCACCACCTGAGTCTGGTACGAGCTCTCTAGTTAGTGGTGCCACTCATTCAGCAATGAGCAGAACCGCAACTAATGTGTGGCAGTAGTTCAGTCCATATGGACTTGGCTTGGGAACCGGCGGGTTGCCATCCTGTTTGTGTGTGCGTGTGTGTGTGCGTGTATTTCGGGCCTGTGTGTATATGTATATGACAACAGAATGAATACATTGAATTTCCCCTTTGGGGATTAATAAATAAGAATAATATTAATAATAAACTTTATTTATATAGCACCTTTCATACAGGGAGGTGTAGCTCAAAGTGCTTTACAACAAAATAAAAACAGACAAATACAATTTAAAAAAAAAAAGGACAAGTGCAAATCCTTTACAATGAAACCAAGAACACTATAATATGTAAAAGATAAAAGTAAAACAGCAGAATGCATGGAAGCAGATAAAAAATGTGAAGGATGGGGATAAAAACCAGGGAATAGTGACACTTGGTTGAAAGCAATGTTGAATAAATAAGTTTTCATTTGTCGTTTGAAAATGTTCACAGAGCTTGTATCTCTTATATCCTTGGGTAGTGAGTTCCATAATTTTGGTGCATAGTTAAAAAAGGCTGAGCTGCCAATTTTCTTATTAGAATACTTTGTATTTAAAAGCCGGCAGCAGAGGATCTACGAGGCCGTGAAGGATTATAAAACGACAAAGAATTAATAATGTAGGCTGGTCCCAACCCATTAAGAGCCTTAAAAACAAGAAAAAGCACTTTTAAAATCAATCCTAAAAGATACTGGAAGCCAGTGAAGGTTAGCTGAAACTGGGGTGGTATGCTCTCTCTTTCTTGTTCTAGTTCTAGATTTGTCCAGTGGAAGTGGGGTGTAGGGGATTCATAGCAAGATCAACTGTGCATGGACAGAGTTTGAGGAAGACAGTGAGGGAAATGTCAGATGAAGCAGCCAGAACCAGCCAGTTTATTTATAAGAGAAGAAATAATGTCAGTTGGGGGCCAGCAGGGGGAACTACTAAGCAGGGAACATAACTCCTTGAGATCAGGTGGAGAGATCCACTTCCTCTCAGGAGGAAATCCAGGAAGAGGAAGGTTATTTAAGTGTGGGAGTGGCCCATTTGAATCCCTTTTGTCTGAGACCATGCTGCAAGGTGAGTGTGTTTGCTGATCCTGTAAGTTTATTTATCTCCTTTAACTTTAGCTTATATTGGAGTTATGCTATGTAGCGTGTGAAACAGAGTATGGTGAATGTGCTAGGAAAGGTAGTATCAGCGTTGCTTCTACCTGGAGCTCGCATGTATGGAGCCTGGGTTTGGTTGAAGGTGGCGGTGCTGTTTGGGCAGAGAAAGCCATGTGTAAGTAAGGTAAAGGAGGTTATTGGGTTGGTGTGGAGAGCAGTGAGACCTGGCATTAGGGGAGTGTCTCTGGGACGCCAGAGATCACTGTCTAGCCTCCTGGAGGTGTCGTGGGACCAACTAGACGAAACACCGGTGAAAGGAGGTTCCCACCCGATGACCCCAAAGACATGTTAGTTATCACTGCTCACTGGTCTGTATAGTTAAGCCTTGCCATAATAGCTTATCATAGGGATTAGGAGGTTATTCACTGAGTGCTGATCCTTTTCTAGAGCACAAACTTCTTGTGTTTATTTGAACTGAAATCCAAAACTTTCCAGGCAAGATGTGTAAAAGTGTTGTTGACATTGTCCATATGAATATTTAAATCACCCAAGAGTAATATATTAGGGGACAGAGAACATAAAAGGGTTAAAAATGCAGAAAGTTCATTTAAAAAATCAAAAAGGGGCTTTGGTGGATGATAAACAGTTACTAGTATAGTAGGGATTAAGCCACTGAGTTGTATGGCAATGGACTCAAATGACATATGTAGGAGTAGTTATGGAGGACACTTTCCACTTGTTACTGTGGATTATCGCAAGCCCACCTTTTTGGAGCAGAACCATTATTAGGAGCACTGTTGGAATACATATATACCATTTGGTTATTCAGTGAATCACACTCACGCAGCACAGAGTGTAGTCTGGGTACAGACAAAGCAGCAGATTGTCAGGTGCAGTGAAAGTGAAACTTGACTGTTCATTGCACCTGGTCTAAAAGTTTGCCTCTGCAGAAGCTGATCCTCTCATCTATCAATCTGATCAGCTCTGACCAGATCAACTGATAAAATATCCAGCCCGCAACTCAAAACTTCACAAACTGCACAAACTGCGCGAAAAAAGAAGAGCAATTGCTTATGCTTTTAGACTGAAATAGATGTCTAAAAGCATAAACATTTGAAACAGACAAAGGTAGTAAACAGTTAACAATCTGAGCCTGTCAGAGGCAAAAACTCACACTTTTAGTAGACGTACATTGAGGGTGCACTATTGCTCTGAAGATTTTCCTGCAGCCCATTTGGTGTCTGCTGGCTGCAGTGCTCTTGCTAAATACACACTGTTGTTCCCCTTTGTCACTTAAACACAAAAACGTGAGAAAATGGGTTAAAAGGTTAAAAACTACTGAAGTTTCCAATGAATTACTCTACATTGGGTCAAAATGTTTGCAAAAGCATGATCATGTCTTTCTAGAGTATTCTTCTACTCTTCTATTGCTCCAATGTTACAGTATGTACGAGCTAAGCATATATTTCAACTGCAAACATTCAAAACTGTCAAACGAATGAAGCATTCTCAGAAGCACGAGTGATGTGTGAAGCTTGGCTTGTCAACCATCACGCAACAACCTCTGACCATCACTGCTGAAAATTCAGAATGATTTCAACTGAAAATCAAAACTCCTTATTGCTGAAAAATGTGAATGGTTTTCATCATTTTGAAATCACTATATATATTATACAAGGACTTCCCTCTGGTTTTCTGCTTAGCTAATGAGTACAACACCACCTTATCTAAATTTGTTTATAAAGACAGGAAGAAAACACCCTGCCATCTGGAAGGGCTGGGCTCTACTGATGATTAGAAATGCAACACACACACACACACACACACACACACACACACACACACACACACACACACACACACACACATACACACACAGAGCAGAGCTCTCCCCTCCCATCATTCATCACTGCTGCCCATCAGCTCTGTCAGTTAGCAGTTGTAAAAGCCATTAGGCCATTGCTACTCACCCTGTCAGGACCACCACAAAGTCCATTACATTCCAGCCATTACGCAGGTAGGAGCCTTTGTGGAAGGCAAAGCCCAGGGCAATGATCTTGATGCCAGCCTCAAAACAAAATATTCCAATAAAGTAGGGCTCTGTGTTGTCCTGTTAGGAAAAAGCAAAGTAGAAAAGGGAGGATTAATGGCATTACAGACTACCATCTGGCCGTGTCAATAAAATCTGATATTGACCAGTCAATGTCATCAACCTCCAATAAAATTAAGGGTCCTTATGATTTTCTCTAACAACTTCAGGATATCTTACTATAGGTCTATAACATTCAGTGCCCCATGATCATCTCCAATACTGCATGAGATGCAGTATTGGAGATGATCAATACTGCATGAGATGCTTTCACACCCTGAAGATCTCCTAGGAACAACTACCACTGAGGACACTAAGGTCACGTCTACAGATTTTTTATGGGAATTTGGCACCTTTGTACCTGAACGTGTCCTACAGTGAAATAATACATGGTGTGTATTGAATTTGGTGACCTGTGCAGACTTGACATGATATATTTAACATAACACACCAACAAGGATGAAGTAAGAGTCATAAAAGTTCTAATATTTATATTTTGTAGTCACTATCTCTTAAACTTATATAATTACTGAGTGTTATTGGAGAAATCTGTTAAATGTGAAAAAAAAAATACATATTTTGAAAATATATACAGTATTTATATACATATATATATATATATATATATATATATATATATATATATATATATATATATATATATACACAGTACAGGCCAAAAGTTTGGACACACTTTCTCATTCAATGCGTTTTCTTTATTTTCATGACTATTTACATTGTAGATTCTCACTGAAGGCATCAAAACTATGAATGAACACATGTGGAGTTATGTACTTAACAAAAAAAGGTGAAATAACTGAAAACATGTTTTATATTCTAGTTTCTTCAAAATAGCCACCCTTTGCTCTGATTACTGCTTTGCACACTCTTGGCATTCTCTCCATGAGCTTCAAGAGGTAGTCACCTGAAATGATTTCCACTTCACAGGTGTGCCTTATCAGGGTTAATTAGTGGAATTTCTTGCTTAATCAATGGGGTTGGGACCATCAGTTGTGTTGTGCAGAAGTCAGGTTAATACACAGCCGACAGCCCTATTGGACAACTGTCAAAATTCATATTATGGCAAGAACCAATCAGCTAACTAAAGAAAAACGAGTGGCCATCATTACTTTAAGAAATGAAGGTCAGTCAGTCCGGAAAATTGCAAAAACTTTAAATGTGTCCCCAAGTGGAGTCGCAAAAACCATCAAGCGCTACAACGAAACTGGCACACATGAGGACCGACCCAGGAAAGGAAGACCAAGAGTCACCTCTGCTTCTGAGGATAAGTTCATCTGAGTCACCAGCCTCAGAAATGGCAAGTTAACAGCAGCTCAGATCAGAGACCAGATGAATGCCACACAGAGTTCTAGCAGCAGACCCATCTCTAGAACAACTGTTAAGAGGAGACTGCGCGAATCAGGCCTTCATGGTCAAATAGCTGCTAGGAAACCACTGCTAAGGAGAGGCAACAAGCAGAAGAGATTTGTTTGGGCCAAGAAACACAAGGAATGGACATTAGACCAGTGGAAATCTGGGCTTTGGTCTGATGAGTCCAAATTTGAGATCTTTGGTTCCAACCGCCGTGTCTTTGTGAGACGCAGAAAAGGTGAACGGATGGATTCCACATGCCTGGTTCCCACTGTGAAGCATGGAGGAGGAGGTGTGATGGTGTGGGGGTGTTTTGCTGGTGACACTGTTGGGGATTTATTGAAAATTGAAGGCACACTGAACCAGCATGGCTACCACAGCATCCTGCAGCGACATGCCATCCCATCCGGTTTGCGTTTAGTTGGACGATCATTTATTTTTCAACAGGACAATGACCCCAAACACACCTCCAGGCTGTGTAAGGGCTATTTGACCAAGAAGGAGAGTGATGGAGTGCTGCGGCAGATGACCTGGCCTCCACAGTCACCGGACCTGAACCCAATCGAGATGGTTTGGGGTGAGCTGGACCGCAGAGTGAAGGCAAAGGGGCCAACAAGTGCTAAACACCTCTGGGAACTCCTTCAAGACTGTTGGAAAACCATTTCAGGTGACTACCTCTTGAAGCTCATGGAGAGAATGCCAAGAGTGTGCAAAACAGTAATCAGAGCAAAGGGTGGCTATTTTGAAGAAACTAGAATATAAAACATGTTTTCAGTTATTTCTCCTTTTTTTGTTAAGTACATAACTCTACATGTGTTCATTCATAGTTTTGATGCCTTCAGTGAGAATCTACAATGTAAATAGTCATGAAAATAAAGAAAACGCATTGAATGAGAAGGTGTGTCCAAACTTTTGGCCTGTACTGTATATACATATATATATATATATATATATATATATATGTATATATATCTATATATATATATATATATATATATATATATATATATATATGTATATATATCTATATATATATATAGATATATATATATATAGATATATATAGTAAGCTATGAGAATTATTATTCAGAAATGTTTTCGCAAATTCCGGTGAGACGGTACATCGTAGAGATGTGGAGAAATTTTCACCAATGACTGGAAGTTGTGTGCAAATGGTACTCAAGATATGTAATGCCAACAGGCCAGATGGGAACCTTATAATTAAGGTCCAGGATCATTTTGTTTTGAAAGGCCACCGTATGTTACTTGAAACTCAACACACACGTTCAGGTGAAGGGGTTCCACGAAAGACTAAAAAACCACTAGATTAAAGACTTTTTTTAATGACTTTTTTATATGTCATTGCGTTTTGATGATAGTGACCAATGAACTTTAGAGGGGGCGTGGCTCAGCACATAAATGAACATAAATAATCGAGCATCTGTCTGATTGTCATATAACCTGTTGGTAATCCTCAACACAGGTGTCCTGAACTGTCAAAGGTGTCTATCTTACCCACCTTTCAAGTGGGTAAGTCTGTTGATTTTTTTTTTAATTTTTTTTTTTGTTGTTTGGTTGTTTTCTGTTGAAATGTACTGAGATAGTAGAGGAGGCCACTGGGATGTTAAGTTTTTTGTCTGAGTTCAGTAATACTGCCTAGTTTATTTTTTATTTGAAAGTCCCGGTAATGCCAGACTGAGGGTAAATGTATTTAAAGATTTGAGATGTGTCTATTTGTTTGGTTGGATTTCCACCAAGCTGCCAGAATCTCAGTTATAAATGGGTCTTTTAAACAGTTTTTTTTTTCTTTTTAATTGACTCGATAAGAAACTATTATTTTTGACCTATCACCTTAATATTGATATTGTTGATTAAAAATTTACCCAATGAGATTTTTTTTAAAATTGTCATCAGTATGGATATAATGACTAAGTGGGTAAAGTAAATGATACAACATCTATAACAGTCTGACAAATTCAGAAAATTACACCACTTTACTGTAATACAGTCTTTAAAACCAGTGAAAAAGTCACAGTGTCATATCACTGGGTCACACAACATTTGCAGTAAAGTTTGGTCTGCACTTGTCAAAAGGTTCAATAGCTGGCACACTATGATAGCACATGGGGTTACTGTATCGTTCCACGGAAGGGGCGCAGTTGGGATATATTTTATACACAATTTTTACACAAGTCTCAATTCTGCAATGAGTGAAAAGATCTCAAATGAAAGGCTGGGCAAGGCCTTGTTTTCCATTTGAAATTGCTCTATTGTATATCAACTGGCATACATTAGAGCATACCCAAAAAGTTCAGTCAGGCAGAGTGTGCCCAAGGAATCTAAAAAGAGCGTACCCAGAAAGCACCTGAGTGGACACCATCACCTTATTTATAGTGCCGTCTGCTGTAACCCTCCATTGCAGCTCCAGTTACATTAGGCATGTGTCATACACCATCGATCCAATGGGATCTGAAACCCTGCCCCAGCCTCCATTAACAGGCTCTTTTAAAACCATGAAAAGACAACACATACAATATAACGGCACCAAGTCTATCCAGTCTCACATTACCATAGGTGCAATTTTATAATATTACATTCTGGGTACCATGGTCATTGTTATTACTGCTATTCATTCATTAGTGAAAAGATAAAAATGTTCCTGTAGGTGAAGTCTTCTTCTATGCTTATTAGGAAATGGTGCATAATTCTGAGGGAACAGCACTGAGAGCTTGGCGGAGATACTGATACTAGGCTATGACAGTAATTGTTTTTTTCATACTGTCTATCACTTTTCACTGTCAAAAGAGGACTCAAATGCAAATCACCACACAGGAAGGTTTGAAGAACAAAAAGCAACTTTTACTGACACAAGGCTGATTCAGAAAGAAAAAAACAGGAGCAGGCAACAAAACTAGGGTAGCAGGATGAAGAACAATAAAGTACCAATGAAAAAATACAGAAACCATCACTAGCACCGAGGGGGAAAAAAAAGTAATGTTGACACAGACCCTTATTATAGCATTTATGACATTGTCTTGCCTACAATGCTGTGTTTCTAATATGCAATTAGTCTACTTAGGTGAGTCTTGCTGGATTTAAATACTTACTGGAGGGCCCGATAACACTTTATGCTATGGTGAATACTGACATATCAAAGGATGAAGATGATGATGTGCAGGTGTTAGCAGACTGGCAGTTGAAATCATGTGGTTAATAAACTGCTTTTGTAGTTGAAAGAAGTCATCTCAAGATTAAGTTACTTGTGGCAACACTCAAAAACAGGGGCAGAGGAATTTTTCTTCTGCTAGTCCAGTAACAATATGCCCACCACTCTCAGTTGCTATCTTCCACAGCTCAGCAAACAGTGCCACCAGTGGAGACTGATCTCTGGTTGAATGTGCTATGCACTACATCAACTCATGACAGCAGCATCAATATTTTTGATGGTACTGAAATTCAAACCTTCGGAATTTCTATGTACCCCAGCGCCTTAATACTGTGATACTGCCAAAGCCTTACTGATACCAAGACATTCAATGTAACCTATTGTCATTGTTGTTGCACATAGCATTCCAGTTTTCCTCACACACACACACACACACACACGGACTAATCAGTGTTGGGATTCACTGGATCACACTGGACATGTGAAGGCTTCTTTTCTTGCCATCTGAAATGGTACGAGACCTCATGTTCTTTGTTCTTCAACAGAGGACAGTTATTTGACACCCATCTCCACAGGATGCCCCACCTCACACCTAAGTGAGAGTCTCAAAACTTGATTGGACAGTACTTTTACAGTGTCATGTGACTCTGTGATGTCACCAGGCAACTGTAGAAGTTCTGCTCCCTTCACTCTCAGTCTTCCCTCTTTTTTCCTCCTTGGCCCAGACAGGCCTCTCTTTCCTGCGGGGCTGCTGACTAGTTCAGACCCTTGCTCTTTGCCCCCAAACTACTAAAGGGAGGGCAACTGCTCACAGACTCTCTTTCTCCTGGACCATGACATGCCCTTGCTCACATCAGGAGCAAACCCTGGAAACCAGAGAAATTAGTATGCAAACACAAGGTATGCAACTAACTTTCCAGCAACAAGGAGAACCAAGTTGAGTTAGCAACCCAGTGTTTAACTCTGCACGGAACCCGAGCCACCAGCTTCCTTGGATCAGCACCTTCGGAACAAGGATACAACAAAGACTTCTTCTGGAACCACAGCTCTTTCCAGCCTTTCTCTGCTGGCTAACAAAAGCAGCACACCACAAAGTGACTCTTTCTTCCATCCATTCAAGGATTGGTAACGTAACAACTGGGCATAGCTTTATCACAGGCTAAGCAAGACTGTTTAACTTGTTGAATGTGATTTAATGCTGTTTATTGAGTCATTGTTGTGATTGTTTGCAATTAGGTCATCGGTTCGGTGGCTTGGCCAAAGTTAAGTGATGTTAGTTTGCTAATGCTGTTTACAGACAACGTCTTGCATGCAACTAAGCATCCTCTGCACTGATCCAGACCCTATGCAACACATATCACATTCACATAGACTCGTTTATAAATAGGCTTTCAACAGAGCTACACCCAAAGAGGCAACTCAAAGTTCCTTTGCCTTTGTCCTGACCACACAGTCAGACAAACCCTCCCCCAACCTGAAGCCAACTTTGATTCGGCCATCTTGTTGTTCTCTGTTGTTAGCCATTTTGTTTTGTAGGCCAAACAGCCCTTTGATTACCACACCCACTTTTGTCACGTGCACCAGAGTGCACACACGCGTACACACATGTATGTATGTATGTATACACACACACACACACACACACACACACACACACACACACACACACACACACACACACCAAGTGTGTATATAGTTAGAATTTGTGTGTTTTGGTTTTGCTTTGCTTCCTTTATGAATAAATATATTTTTGGAATCACACCTGCTGTCTATTTAATGTTGCATAAGAGTGAATGAATAGTCAACCTCTGCTACGTCAAGAACTCCAAAATCCTTCAGGCTTTACTATTAAATTTGGTTATTGTTATTAATTTAATTATTAATCAAAATTCCAAATTGATAGTTAAATTAACTTTTTGAGACTGATATCTAACTGGCTATCATTTTTCCCTTTTCGGGAATGGTCAATCAATCAATCAATTTTATTTATAAAGCCCAATATCACAAATCACAATTTGCCTCACAGGGCTTTACAACATATGACATCCCTCTGCCCTTAGGATCCTCACAGCGGATAAGGAAAAACTCCCCCAAAAAAAACCTTTAATGGGGGAAAAAAACGGTAGAAACCTCAAGGAGGGGCAACTGAGGAGGGATCCCTTCCAGGACGGACAGACGTGCAATAGATGTCGTACAGAACAGATCAGCATAATAAATTAACAGTAATCCGGTAATCTGTATGACACAATGAGAGACAGAGTGAGAGTGAGAGAGAGAGAGAGAGAGACTGATTTAATGTAAATTAAGTCACATTATTTAACATAATTAATAATTATTATGAATCATTATCAGTTATTTCAGATAGCCAATTTGATACTTTAATTGGAGATCTAAACGTAGATTTAATAAGATTGTTATTCATGTCGGCGGCAATGACACCCAGTTACGCCAATTGGTGTGTAAATATGCTAAAACTATATCGGACTCCGTAGTTTTCTCTGGACCCCTCCCAAATTGGACCACTGATGAGATGTTTAGCCGCATGTCATCATTTAATCGCTGGCTGTCCAGGTGGTGTCCAGCAAACGATGTGGATTTCGTTAATCATTGGCAAACTTTCTGGGAAAACCTGGTCTGAGACGGCATTCATCCCACTTTGGATGGAGCTGCTTTCATATCTAGAAACCTGGCCATGTTTATTAGTAATTCAAACTCCTGACAACCCAGAGTTGAGATCAGGAATCAGAGTCGCAGTCCTACATGCTTCTCTGAGCTTCTAGTGCAGTTACCCACCCATAGTTTTATACAAACAGAAGTCCATCCCTCACCACCTAAATTATCTAAATCGAAAATTAAACAAAGAGGAGTTGTGCATAACAACCTAATAAAAATTACAACCAATTCTGTGACAGAAAGACAAAACAGGAGAATTAAATGTGGACAGTTAAATATCAGGTCTCTAATATCCAAAGCAGTGTTCGTAAACGAATTAATAGCAGATAATCATATTGATTTACTCAGCCTCACTGAAACCTGGCTGTGTCACGATGAATATGTCAGTCTAAATTAATCCACTCCTCCCAGTCATGATACCCACATTCCTCAAGGCAGCGGCCGAGGAGGAGGAGTTGCAGCCATTTTTAACTCTAGTCTGTTAATCAGCCCTAAACCTAAACTAGATTATAATTCCTTTGAAAGCCTTGTTCTTAGTCGTTTACATCCGACCTGGAAAACCTCGCAGCCACTTTTATTTGTTATAGCTTACCGTGCTCCTAGCCCGTACTCTGAATTTTTATCTGAATTCTCAGAGTTTTTATCGAGTTTAGTTCTTAAATCAGATAAAGTTATTACTGTAGGTGATTATAGTATTCAGTGTACATAAACCCACTCACTGTTTTAACCACACCCTCGATCTTGTTCTGACGATTAACTTTTGATTTCTTACTACTTGATTACACACCACTCAGCAAAAGCTACTATGCTAGATGTTTATCAGATAGTACTGTTGCAAAATTTAAGGCAAAAATTCTATCAACGTTAAATTTAGTACCATGTCCTTCTGTAACAGAGGTTTCCCGTACCGACTTTAAACTCTCCAGAATTGATCATCTTATCGATAGCGCTGCAGGCTCACTGCAAACAACACTCGACTCTGTAGCACCTCTTAAAAAGAAGGTAACAAAGCAAAGAAAGTTCACGCCTTGGTACAATTCTCAAACCTGAAAATTAAAACAAATATCGCGAAAATTTGGAAAGGAATTGGCGATTAACCAAACTGGAAGAATCTTGATGAGTCTGGGAACAAAGTCTCAAAACGTATAAGAGGAGCCTCTGCAATGCCAGAGCAAACTATTACTCATCATTAATAGAAGAAAATAAGAACAACCCCAGGTTTCTTTTCTGCACTGTAGCCAGGCTGACAGAAAGTCACAGCTCTACTGAGCCTTGTATTCCTTTAGACCTTAGCAGTAATGATTTTATGAGCTTTTTTAATGACAAAATTCTAACTATTAGAGGCAAAATTCATGACCTCCTGCCCTCAAACAGAACCAATCTGCCCTCAAACAGAGCTGTAAGACCTAATATATATCAAGATAGCGTCTCCCCGATTTCTCTCCAACAATTGACCGCAATGATTTCTTCATCTAAATCATCAACGTGTCTCTTAGACCCTATCCCAACTAGGCTACTTACCTTTAGTTAACACTCACATATTAGACATGATCAATATATTTTTTGTTAACAGGCTATGTACCACAGTCCTTTTAAGGTAGCTGTAATTAAACCTCTTCTAAAAAAGCCTACCCTGGATCCAGAGGTGTTGGCCAACAATAGACCAATTTCTAATCTTCCCTTTCTTTCAAAGATCCTTGAGAAAGTGGTCGCAGACCAGCTGTGTGATTTTCTCCATGATAATAATTTATTTGAGTTCTTGGTACTTCTTTTATTAGATCTTAGTGTGGCATTTGACACAACTGACCATCAAATTCTGCTACAGAGACTGGAACATTTAATTGCCTAAAAGGTTCTGCACTAAGTTGGTTTAAATCTTATTTATCTGATCATTTTCCGTTCGTTCATGTAATATTTGATCAAGATTTGTCTTTTAATTCCCATTTAAAACAAACCTCACGTGCTGCGTAATCTGCATAATATTGTGAAAATTAGGCCTATCCTGACCCGAAAAAGGCTCAGGCTTGCCTTGTACCAGCCCCTAATTAAGCTGACTTAGGCCTAGTCTGTCAGGAGCTCTTAAAATACACCGAGCACCTTCTCTCCTTCTCACTCACTCACTCACTCACTCACTCACTCACTCACTCACTCTCACACACACACACACACACACACACACACACACACACACACACACACACACACACACACACACACCAAGCTTGTATATAGTTAGTTAGATAGTATTTGTCTGTTTTGGTTTTGCCTTGCTTCCTTTATGAATAAATACATTTTTGGAATCACACCTGCTGTCTGTTTAATGTTGCACAAGAGTGAATGAATAGTCAACCTCTGCTACGTCATGAACTCCTCAAGCTTTACTATTAAATTTGGTTATTGTTATCAATTCAATCATTAATCAACATTCCAAATTGATAGTTTAGTGAACTTTTTGAGACTGATATCTTTAACTGGCTATGATTTTTCCCTTTTCGGGCATGGTGTCCCACAAGCTGATTTAATATGAATTAAGTCACATTATTCAATATAATTAATAATTATTATGAATAATTATCAATTATTTCAGATAGCCAATTTGATACCCTAATTGGAGATCTATTTCACACCTGTGTTAAGGCTTAAGTCCCAACAAATGGTGCCGCTATGTAAAACATAGCACTGGTGCCTAGATCACAACAAATAGTATCCCCTCTTTTACAGTATCACCAGTAAGTTGCCTGCATTTTTGGTGCCTCCATGTGACGCCCAGTATTGTTCCCAACATTTATGATGTTCCCCCGTAAGGCCAAATATCATAATTTACAACATCAGATATCTTTGAATACGTGGATACGAGATTTAAAAAAATCTGGTAGGGATATAAAAGATTTGTAACATATAACAGGATGTTATCTGCACATTACCTAATTTTGCTGTGAAAAATGTCTTCTTCTTTGTATTAAGCAACAACCCCCATAGTCCATCATGTTAAAATATCCAACTTAACAGCAGAAAATAAAATGTTTACAGCCTGGTACAAAAAACACTTTTGGTCTCTGTACCTAATTTCAACATTCATGACAACTGTATGGGAGGGTGAATTGTTTTATCACTTCTCCATTTACATGTTATTAAGGGCCCAATTTACACATATTTATGGGCTAGCCTCTTGTGAGTGACAGGCTGTCTGTAAGGCGTTGCTGCACTCCACAAGTCAGATCCACCCCTCACTCCTCCACAGCTCTACCCTCTCATCCAAATATGGTCACTTCTTCCCATTAAAAAACCAAGACCGCTACGGCCGAAATGCTGAACTCAAGACTTCAAGACGACAGTCCACAAACCAACGGGTGATGTCATGGTAGCTATGTTCATCATTATATACAATCTATGGTTTGTATACCTGTGATACTAGTGGCAGCTAGGCAGCTGCAAGGGGGTCTGATGAAAATGGCAAACAATAATGAGGAAAGTGGCTATCCCTGGGTATTGCTTCGGTGCAGTTTGAGGCGTTGAAATGTGTAATCAATGGTTTTAACAGATGCAGACAGTGAATTGTGCAGAGTTTTTATCCAGTGACTGACCGACTCTGCAAAAACGCATTTTTTGAGGGTTATTTAAAAAAAAGTCCAGTTTAAAGATCTTTTATGCATCTAGTGATGTGTTCCTTAATAATAACAAAATGACCATCTGGATCTATTACTATGATTTTTTATGATATGAAATGAATTAATCAAAATAGTAGCTCCTATTTATTTTTAATTGTTAATGCGGGGGGGGGGGGTAGGTACATGGCCCTGCACAGTAACCACTCTGTAGAAGCCCTGTTGATTTTTCTATAAAGGGAAACACTGCCAGTTTTAAACCAGCTGTGTCATTGCAGTGTGGGCAGCGTGTGCAAATTAGTTTTAGTTTTTAGCTTCCAGCGATACTGCGACCACTAGGGGTGTAACAACAGAAGTATTTGTACTGAACCATTTGGTACGGTATGCATTACGAACCAAACAATACCTTGAACTATCCAATTACATTTGGAAAATAAAATATACAGCTTAAACTGTGTTTAATATGCCGTAACATTCTCAGTGCCACTGCACTCAACAGTAGCCCACGCCACAGAACAGGTCTGCCCCTCCCACCGCCAAGCCAAAACATTCTACTCCAGTGAGACACTGTGAAGCAGCTATGCCAAGCAAGCTCATTGCAAGATGGCTAGTAACACCATTACCAAACCAGAAATAAAAATATTAAAAATCATGGAAATTTCTCTAGCATTCTACTTTTTTTGCTGTATTGAAAACATACCTAACCATGATGCCACTGTATCATACTGAACCAAACCATTAATTTTGTGAACCGATACACCAATAGCAAGCGCCTAGTTAGTTAGTTAGTTACTTAGTTAGTTATTTTATTGACACAAATAGATAAAATATTTGGGTCCAAACACTATACAAAAAAAAATATTGCATACAACAAATCCATCAATATTATTTAAAAACAAAAGGGGGAAAAAAAGGAAAGAAACCAAAATAATACATATACAGAAGCTCCCAACAGTCATTCTTTGGGACCTTGCCGGTCCTCCAACAGTGTGAGACAAGCTTGTACCATAAATAAATTCCTTTTATCAGTGTCCACAAAGAGAGAGTTCAGTTCAGTGGAATCATGTCCATATTTTGCACGGATATCCTTCGTGCAAGGGCACACCAGTACATGTTTTTCATCTTGTATGCCAGTATTACAGCAACATACTCGTTGCTCAGGTGGTGTACGACTCCACCTTCCCGTTTCCACTCGCAATCTATGGGAGGACAACCAGAAGCGTGTAAAAGTTATTCTCAAATGATCTTCAATATAAATTGTGTTTGTAGTATGCAGTGGTTGAACAGATACGTCTGGGTTGATGGTTCGGTAGGTCTTGTATCTTGTTCCCTCTTTAGTTCCGAATTCGTCAATCATCTCCCTGTGACTGCGCTCAATGTAGTCTGGTCTTTGCATGATCTCAGATAGATATGAGTTTATAACTTGGTTCTCCTTTCTTGTTAACTCGAAAGCATAGTATAAAGGGTCATCAAGCATGCCATGACGCTGCTTTACCTTGTTCAAAAAAACTGGCTTGCTTTTCTCTCACTAGGGCTTGCACTGAAGGTAGTCCTGCCTCCAACAGACAGAGCACATTAGGTGTAGTTGACCTCACCCCTAATAGGGATTTCACCCCAGTCGTATAGAGAGACTCAAGAGACTTCAGGGAAACCTTAAACCAAGCCTCACACCCATACAAAATTGCTGATGAAAATGCTGCCTCAAAAAAGATAATTAATTTATTTAAGTGTTTTGTTTTCTCCTTTATATGCAGATCCAAAGAGGTTCGAGCATTTCCATCAGCAGTAAAGATGGCTCCCAGATATGAATAACTGTCATAGTGCCTCACTATAAATGATTCAAGTGGAATAGGCTGTCTGCCTTCATCCGATCCCAAAATAACCATAAACTTTGTTTTATCTCCATTAACAAGCATGCCATATTCATTACAGTATTCTTCTAAACATTTCAATTTTTCAATCAGCCTTTCTCTTGAGGTCGCCAGTATAACGGTATCATCCATTAGCATTAAAACATGAAGCCACCTCAAAAATCCATCTTCTCCACATTGTTGTTTTAATTTTTCTAATAAGCAAACATCATAAACAAAAAACAGGATGTGGGAGATCCTTGCCTCACCCCAACAGAAAATGTTATAGTGGAGCCCAAAATACTTGTTGTCACACTGTACATTGACATCAGAGCCTCTGTGCTCCACTGTCTGGCAGGTTAACTTCTATCACAGCGGTGCCTGGATAGTGTGACGTGTGTGGTTGTGCTGCTGCCGTGGTCCTGCCAGATGCCTCCTGCTGCTGCTGTTATCATTAGTCATACTTCTAATGTTATTATACACATATGATTATTGTCACATATGTACACTATCAGATATTAATATATACTTTCAACATATTGTACCACAACAGCCAGAATTAAAATTATAATATTATTACTTTCATTAATGTTGTTGTAAGCTACTGTCATTACCGTCTGTCCTGCATCTCTCTCTGTCTCTCTCTCTCTCTCTCTCTGTGTCTCTCTTTCTGTCTCATTGTGACATATGGATTACTGTTAATTTATCATGTTGATCTGTTCTGTATGACATCTATTGCAGGTCTGTCCATCCTGGAAGAGGGATCCCTCCTCAGTTGCTCTTCCTGAGGTTTCTACTGTTTTTTTCCCCCGTTAAAGGTTTTTTTGGGGGGAGTTTTTCCTTATCTGCTGTGAGGGTCCGAAGGACAGAGGGATGTTGTATGCTGTAAAGCCCTGTGAAGCAAACTGTAATTTGTGATATTGGGCTTTATAAATAAAATTGATTGATCAATTTGATCATAGTAAGTCCACACCCCAGGCTCTTTAGAATTCTAAACAATTTTCCTCTTGGGACCCTGTCATAAGCTTTAGAAAAGTCTATAAAAGCAATGTAAAGTTTAATCTTCTTTCTTACACAATATTCTATTAAAAGCCGAAGTGTCACAATATGTTCAACACAGCTCCTTTTTGGTTGGGCACCAGTCTGCTCTCGGAATGGCTTATACCAGGCCATTAGTCTATTATTCAGTACATAATCATATAACTTTGCTATGCTATTGATCACCCCTATAATTATCACAATCTTGGGGGTTACCTTTCTTTTCTTTTTTTTTTTTTTTTAAGATATTTTTAGGGCCTTTTTTGCCTTTAATTGATAGGATAGTAAAGTGTGAGGGGGGGAGAGACATGCAGCAAAGGGCCACAGGCTGGAGTCGAACCCGGGATGCTGTGGCAACGGCCTTATACATGGGGCACCTCCTTTATCACTAAGCCACCAACGCCCCAGGGGGTTACCTTTCTTGAATAACATGACCAGTTTAGCACAGGTCCAGCTAATTGGATAATCCATCACAAAGGCAATATTCATAAATGTGCATAAAAAGTATTACCCATTCCCCTGGCAGAAGTTTGAACACACCTGGGCTTACTCCATCAGGGCCTGCCCCTTTTCCTGACTTTAGCTGGTGGTCAATTACATACTGAACTTCCTCTACTTTGATAGGGTCATCTAATAGCGGCATGTTAACATCAGTCCTCCATATGCAGCGGACTTTCTCTCTCACCAGGAGGGGGATTCAACAGCCTCTCTATATGTGTTTGGAAGTCCATCCGGCGTCTCTTGAAGAGGAGTTACAGAAAACTCCCCTTTCCAAAAAATAGCCCGCCATAACATCTTAGCATCACCACATTCTAATATACGCTGCCACTGGGGTGAGAGTGCTACCTGGTTTTCAGGCAGACTATGTGGCAGAGATCTGGGGCTGGCTAGTTTGCTCTGGGCAGCACAGTTATACAAAGATTCTGTTAACCACACAGCCATATCATCTAGATTCTGGTCAAAGCTAAGGACAGGGATTTCTAGTAGACTTATGTTGTGGGCAAACTGGTCTGCATTAATTTTTGTGAGGGGTATTTGTTTCCTGCACAGGTTTACTTTAGCACAACTCGTACCAGAATGCACACATAGGTCTTGAGCACGCTGTTACAGAACCTTTGCATTTATCACACAAGTTCTATAGACAAAGGTGCGTGATCAGATAGCATGTCCAAATTTTGGTTCACTTCAAAGTTTTCAACACAACTAATACACGTAGCACTGATTAAGCAGTAATCCACTTCAGAAAGCCATTTTTATCTCTTGCAATAAGTTAGACAACTAGGGAAGGAGTTAGACATTGTATATAAATTATTCACAACCAATAAATTATTATCTTTACAAATTTGACAAATATTTTTCCCATTAGTGTTTACAGTTTCATCAGCAGGCTTGTAGTACATGTTAGTTCTACCTTCAAGCAGCTCATTCACCTTGTTTCCACATCTAGTGTTCATATCACCAACCACCACATAACCCATGGTGTTATCCTGAGTTCTGGCCTAGATTTCTGCAAAGCTTACATTAGAGAAAAAAGGTGAATCAGATGGTAGAATATATACTCTACCTAACCTTATACCTGGAACACTCTGCAGTTGAAACCAGATTTGCTCCTCAGCTGATGTATTAATTACAGTGATGTCATTTTAAATATTTTGCTTAAACAGAACAGCAACACCTCCTCTCTGGCTATTTTGATTTTTTGCTACTACAAGGTATGAAACCAGTAACATGCACCACCTAGCTTTTTTAACCTCCAGCAGCACCACCATGTCATGATCTTTTAACCACTGCATCACATTTATGCTTTCCAATTTATTCCTCAACCCACTGATGTTCCAAAACCCAAACCTTACATGCTTTGACCCGGTAGCTGAAAAGGTGACACAAATTTGCAAATCACCTCACCATATTTTGTTACAGCATGCTTTTGTGGTGCACTCTGATTGTACACTGAACATTTGCAGGAGCTGCCCTTTCAACTTTTGCATGGTCATGCAGCCTCTTCCATTCCCTACGAACAGCAGGGTGTTGGTCTTTCTTTATATAGACTTTTCTGCGACCATCCTTGGCTGAGTTCTTCAGTTTCCTGGCATTTTCCAACACAGTCTTTGCCTCTGATATGGTATTTGTAACCACCAACAGTGGGCGAGGTGGTGAATTTTCATCCCTTGGTTTCCCGCGCCTCATGACTTTAGCTGGCACCACACCAGGGCATTGAATCTCCACCAATATGTCTTCAACAACAGCTGCATCCTTTTCCCAGTGTTTCTCTCCTCTATTCTCTGCTACTCCTGTAAAGATGAGTTTTCTCTCCCTATCTTTGCTTTCCAAATGTTCAAGTGTACGTTGCTGATGGGCTACAGCTGTCTTCACCATGCCATATTGCTCAGTCACAGTAGCCATTTGAGGCTTTGGGCTCTAGTTTCGCAGACTGGGCGAGGCAGGGGCGCAGCGCACCTGCGCTTCGCTAACTGGGTGTGGCCAGGCGTATTTTGCAAGTTTGGCACACCGTGCGTGCTGGCGCAGCTAGTCCTCTTTTCCACCTCCGTCCCTCCTACCTGCGCAAGTCGGATCAAATGAGCCCCTCTCCTCGCCCTTAAATGCGCCGTGCAAAGGTGTAATGAGAGTTTACTCAATTCACTATGGCAGAAGAGAGCAGCAGCGTCAGATGGCCAAACTTCTCCCAGGAGGAAACTGATGTTTTGGTCCGGGAGGTCCAAGCTCGCAGTGTCCGAATATACGGAACTGCGAGCAGACCTCCACAGGCTGATGATGCAAAGGTGGCCTGGGAGGAGGTCACCACAATTGTAAATCAATGTTGCGTTTCTCTCGTGCGCACACACTCTCTCTTTCTCTCTTGCAGTCTCACTCTGTTTCTTTTCTTTTGACTTTTCTAAGATGACAGATGCTGAATATATACTCCCTATCTGATGCTATGGCTGTTTGTGATTGGCTGAGAGGGATGTGAACTTATTAGTTTGCAGCTGTGTTAATCAAATCAAGTTGGGTTTCCATTACACGTGCCAAACGGTGTCAATCCCCTTTGATCTGACATCAGATGTGACGGGACAGTCGATATAGAAATACATTTATGTGCTGATTGCAGATAGTTGCATTGAATAGTGGTTTTGTGGTATTTATTGCATTATTAATGTGCCTGATATTCTGGAAACCTGCCTGTGAGGTTTTGGCGACATGTGTGTAATGTCCGCCGGTCAGCCAAACTTCGGCTTACACCGGCTGCGCTCCGTCTGCGCTGACAGTAGACCTGGTTTCAGCTGGTAAGCTTTTAGCGCACCTTCGGCGAAGCCTTTTGGCACGAAACTGTCACTGCACCAAGCTGGATCTATAAACACCTCCCCCTGCTGCGCCACCACACCCATCTCAGTGCACCTCGGTATGCCAAATTACCAAACTGAACGCGCCTCGGGTTGCACTGCTCGAAACTAGCTCTGCACAGGGTTCGCCACCCTGCGCCACGCCGGGAAACTAGAGCCCCTTATGTTCTTACTTTCTGCGCTTACTTCAGCAAGTTGCTGCTTGAGAATTTCATTCTGAGCTTTGAGATCTTGAACAACTTTGCCAAAGGCATCTTGCCTCGTTTTAAGCTCTTGTATCTCCAGTAATGCCTGCTTCAACATTGCTACACATTCCTCTTCTCTGTCTTGGAGGACATTCAGCAGATCCGAGGCCTTTACTAACACAGTCCTCAGTCTGTCTTTTGTCCATGTATGAGCAATGTCAGCACTTGTCAATCTTTCTTCTCTTGTTGACATCTTATCCAAAATAATCCAACTTGGTAAATAATATCTCCACAAAACTGTTATATAAACTCAGTTCAGCACTGGATGGCAAGCTGTAGAGCGAATATTTAACAGATTGGAGGTCTGGCTCAAGGAGCTCAAGGAGCAGCAGGCAGTATGGTGTCAGCCAACTTGTCCGATCTCAAGCTCCTACAAGCTCCTACTCATCTGCCGACAAAAGTCCACATCATTGAAGTTCACCAGCAAATGAGTGGGTTGGGGGCGCTCACAGTATGGGTCAAAGCCAAACACCGTTCATCTGCACATACTGCCCACAGCGCAATGACAAAGAGCTGGATAAATATAGGCAATGTTTCCCTTTCACAAAAGTGGTCAGTTTACATATACATTAAATTAGGGGGGGGGGGGCTGTTCTATTGATGTGACACTTAGTGTATTATTTCTGGTTCTGGCCTTCCTTTTCATGCAATTGTACACTTTAAACCAATGTTTGTGTAGCATTTCAGATGACAATGCTGCATAACTGCATCACAAAAAATAGAAATTACTTGATTAGTCTAGATTTGAAGATTTAGACCTGAAAGCTGGCTTTGAATATCTGGTCAGATTGTTTACTGTGTTTTTTACTCTGACTGATTCTTCGATCACATCCTCCCTGATTTAAATCACCATTTTGCCAATTTTAGACTGTATTATACAAATGTCTTGCAAGGCTGCTTGTGTAAAGACAGCATTTAACTCTTGGCTTCTTTTGTTAAATTATGAGGGATTTCTAGAGAGTGTGTTCAGATCGACATTAACAGCGTGTTAAAAAAAAGGCAGCCTCCTCATTTGTTTCAATAAAAACACAGCAGTGGCTATACTAACAGAGAGGGCTAAGGCACAAGAAAACAAACAAAAAAATGTCATCAGCAAAAAGTTGAATCTAATCTTTTGCCACAACACAATGTAAAGTTATTGGTAAGGCACTCTGTTGGCCAATCAGGTACGGGTAAGCATATATTCCTGGTTACCCTGTGGCATGAATGGGATAATGCTACTGCTTTCATTGCAGTCCTTGAGACGGAGGATGAAATTATTGTCATTGTCTTAAATGTCCATAGTAATAAAATCCTTCCTCCAACTATTATAAATCTCTGGCAGTGTTATGTCATAGATAAGTGTTAAAACTCAAAGATTTCTTACTAAAACTAGCCTTCCTTGATCGTATTTCATCAGTTTAGCAGAATCTGATGCTACACGTTTTTCTCTCATGCCTTCATGGTGGACAGAGAATCCATAAAAGGTGAACATTCTTCATGAATTGAAGTAATCAGGGTCCACATTTAACAACAACAAAACTATACCAAAACATCAGTTAACAAACTCTCACACAGCTCCTGCAGTATGATCCAAGTCTCTTTAATCCAGTCATATGCTCAGTACATTACAGACATATGCATTTTTGCTAATATGTTACAATATAAAACACTTATGCCTATGGTGGCGTGCCTTGAGCCTGGGCCAGGCACACTACTCATCAGTGTGTGACTAGCCCAGGTTGTTTGTACTGACATGTTTTATATCCTAACATTTTAGCAAGAGTGCATGTGTTTAGTAAGTACTGAGCACAAGACTGGACAAATGGAACTTGGATTATACTGTCGGAGCTGTGTAAGAGTTTGTAAACTGATGTTTTCATTATGTTTTTATGTTTTCCATTAAACAATTAATTAATCAATAGAAAAAAAATAATTGTCAGATTAATTGATAATGAAAATAATTGGTAGTTGCAGCCATATCAACACAGGGCCACAGTTCCCTGACAAGAGTCAAGACATGCTCATTTGTCTCCATAGTGTTTACTGGGACTAGATAATAGCTGGGTAAAGACAGAAAAGCTGTATAGAGAATTTTATAATGCAGCGACACAGTCCTGATGAAACATCTGATGGCTTAAAATCATCATGAACTCTGTGGTATGTCTGTCAGAAAGGGTTTCAGCCCATCTAAGGAAGTGGATCAATGGATACTTACCAAACGCTCTGACATTGGTGTTTTGTCTAAGGCTGGTAGGTGTTGCTCCAAGGCCAGCACAATGCAGTTTGCTATAATGGTGGCCAGGATCATGTACTCAAATGGAGTGACAGTGTTAAGGAAATCTTGTGGAGAGCAAATTCACAGGCTCCTACACATGCAAACATAAACCATACCATTAAATCAATTATAATTTTCCAATGGAAAACGGAAAACCATGCCTGAGAACATACTTCATGGACCTAAATTGTTGCTTGGTGTTTCTGCATCTCTCTAAAAAACGTAAACTGTAACATCCACACATTTTACAGCAGATACTTTTTTGGCTAATTCATGCATCAGTAAATGTCAGCTTTGGTGTCAGTTTTTCAGCATCAAAAGAAAAGAGTTTCTTTCTGTCATACCAAGAGAAATTCATGAAAGGAGGCCAACAGACTCTAACAGACAGGAGTGGACTGCAGTCATAAGATACAACATACTGTAGGTCCCATATTTATACAGCACACTAATTCTAAGCAGCATTCGCATATGCAGTGTGTTCACATCAAGCCCCCAGCAAGTGGGCTACGCTTTGAAACTAATTTTCCTAAAAGGCCAAACAGTGGTGCTGCAATTTACAAGGTCTGTCATGTGATTCCCTGTGGCCCAAAAATACTTTTTTCCCCCTATGGACTGTAAAAAAGACTTCTGTAAATCAGTGAATAATTTCATTTGAGCATCAATACCCCTGCAAAATGGTTTGTTACATTATCAAGATTTGATCCATTTGGTCCGATAAACGTTGCTGTAAGTCTCTAGTGCGCCTGCTCTATGGGCCGCACAGTGCAGAACTAGCACTGATCATTGGGGTAATTTCATATGTGTTAGCTGAATCATTTTGACTTTATGCAGCACTTAGCAACTCTCATAGGAATGAATGGGGCCCCATGTTCAATAAAGTTCTCCAGGGATGACGTTTTTCTGTCGATGTAGAGTTAGCATCACCCTGGTTCCTTCATCAAAAAGCCAATAAGATTTTTTCATTGGATTTTAGAGTATTGCAGAAAATAAGCTCTGGCAAACACACATTTATGATACTAACAAGTTTTGTTCAGCAAAATAATCTCCACTGACGATCATCACTTTCATAAATATTGAAGCCTAAATGCAATGCAATCCCCTGAAGTAAATAAACAAACTACAATACGGTCACAAAACCTAACATCACCACCATAACAAGACTGTAAAGCCATGTTGGCACGGCTCAGCGTGTTGATGTTCTTTGGTCTCATTTAGTCATCTGTTAGCAACTGCCATTTTTAAGACACATAGAAGCTTCAAAGTTCACAAGTGGGGGATTGACTGAACTAGAACAAAAACTGAAAGTCTCTTCAGCTTGTACTAACCACAGACCTTATTTCAGGCATATAACCAAAAACCATTAAAAAAACACCACTAACTTTGAGACGAGGGAAGCAGGATTGCTGAAATGCCAACTCATTTCAGGGTTTCAGCACTCATTCCTGGGCTACTCCATGCTGTATGCAGTTCTTCTAATGCATCCATGGTTCACACTGGAGAAATGACGCAATAAGTATACTTAAAACAGTCAGTGTGCATGTTAACACTCTGGGTCTTATTTTTGTTTGTTTGTTTGTTTGTTTGTTTTGTTTTGTTTTTACATAAAATCCCAGCACCACATTCTGCCACAACGCATAAAGAAAATGTAGGAGCTGGTCACAGTAAGGAACACCTTAGAAAACATGAAATAACAACTGCATTTCAGATTGTTAAGACTGTTAACTGTTATTGGAAGTAGCAATCTAAAGTCGCAATTTCACCGATATCCAGTGGCACACATATTATACAGTTTAGTATAAAATGCTTAAGTATGTAAGTGAGTATGGTTAAGTATTTCTTTTATGCTAACTGTTAAAACAGTGTACAAAAAAAAAGTTTAGTGTATAATTATTAATGTATACAGTTTGTATGTATTATAGAATTGGGACACAGCTCTTGAAGCAGATTTCAGTACTTCCATAAAGCTGAGGCACTCACATGTGACAGATTTTAAAAAGAGTGGTCAAAATAAGAGAAGCAGAGGTTAAGTGATCCTGACTTTCCATTCCTTGTGTGGATCAAACTCCAGAAAGACTGGGTCTTACATTTCCCAAAATGTAATCCAACAGGACCTTTCATTAGAACATCCACCCCCATCAGCCCCAATTCACTATTTAGACTTCCTGTTCAATGTTTTAACTCACAAGTGCTGGCTGGGACTAGACTGAGACTGCACCGAATGATTTTTTATCAATTAATGTAACAATTATTTTTTTATTAGTCTAATGTCTATGTCACTATTGTGTTATGATATTATTATTATTATTATTATTATTATTATTATTAGTAGTAGTAGTAGTAGTAGTAGTATTATTATGAATAATAATGATGATGATGATGATGATGATAATATGTGTCAGATACCTGATCGGAAAGTATTGGACCTCAAATTCAAAAGCACTGGTGTAACACATACATTAATTTAATTACTGTATATCACAGCAGTCCGTTCACTGAACTGGTGAATCAGTATTCACCAGTACTTGCCTGGAAACTTAATATTGTTATGAGATGGATATATTTCATCACTGCAGTAATATGCAGTTAAGATAATTACTGGCAAATGTATTTTTGCATCAGTGTGGGGCAAGGAAAATAACTGAAATGATTACAAGTGTAACCAAAATCACAGACATTCACACAGCCTGGAACATTAGTTTAAGACATTTTGTTGCTCGTGTGTGCCCATTGAAGTAAACAGAAAATATTTAACGGCCAAATAACAATGTCAGATGATGCATGCGTATCATTAGCGGCAGCGCAGAAAGTTTAAGTGACTACTACTCACAGACACACGTTCCACGTGTTGATAATCCTGATATATAATTTGTTTGGGTAGGGACAAAAAGTAAACTGGATGGTGCTCTCTGCTACTGTCTTAACAAAGAGCTCATTGTAATCGATTACGTTGATTACATCGATGAATTGCCCCACCCCTAGCTGAGACAACCCTGATAATATCACCAGGGTTATTTTTCATATTCTGAAAAACTCCCTCCAGAGCTACAGAAGACGTTATAAAACTGTTTTCACTGGCTGACTAGTGCTCCTCATGTGAAGTTCATTCATTCATCTTCTAACCGCTTCATCCTCTTGAGGGTCACGGGGGGGCTGGAGCCTATCCCAGCTGACATCGGGCAAGAGGCAGAGTACACCCTGGACAGGTCGCCAGACTATCGCAGGGCTGACACATAGAGACAGACAACCATTCACGCTCACATTCACACCTACGGACAATTTAGAGTTATCAATTAACCTAGTCCCCACTCTGCATGTCTTTGGACTGTGGGAGGAAGCCGGAGTGCCCGGAGAGAACCCACGCTGACACAGGTAGAACATGCACACTCCGCACAGAAGGTCTCCCACACTCGGGATTGAACCCGGTAACCCTCTTGCTGTGAAGCGAGAGTGCTAACCACCACACCACCGTGCCGCCCTCATGTGAAGTTAAACTTAACTTTTCATTGAGTGTCCTTTTTGACCTCAGTGTCCACAAACTACTTGATTAGCTAGCTGTCTTTGTATTCCCATACAGTCCTCAACAGAAATAAGTTAACAAATCCTCTCTGTTTCTGTCAGATAAAAAACTTTAGGACCCTTATCAGGATGTAAAAATTTTATAGTATTATTGAGTAAGGGGAGACTTCTTATTCCTACTATTTCAAGAAATTATACATACATTTTTGCAGATAATTGGCCATTCTCTCCCTGCAGTGCACCACTGTTATGTCATTAGCACTACCATTCCAGTAATTCCAACATCCCCTCAGGACTGTTCCAGCTCCGCCAGGAGGAGGGCATCCTCAGGAGAGGTAACCGACCAATGGACTCTGATGACTGGGCCTCCAGATGCTCAGGGCCACAATACATCCTCCTGCAGCACTGCCATGATTGCTCTGCATCAGGATAAAGGGCTCAGTAATGCACTGCAGCAGCAAAGCATGATACATGTTTGCTCAGCGTAGGGGGTAATCAACCACTGACTTAAGTAATGGAGGCCATTACACAACTTAATGTGAATTAGCCTAAATGTGACACCTATAACACTCATTAGCATGAGGTGTTTTACCATTGACTTTTCCTCAGAAAGTATCCAAATCTGCACCAGTGAGATATTATTTCATTATTTGCTAATCTGAAACCTGAATCCTTGTTGCATTTGATTGGTATGGCTTGTTTGTTTTGTGTCACACCCATGCAGTTTGCCACTACTTCGATGCTGAGGCCAGCCGGCTGTTAGCTCGAAGTTCAACACACTGGACAGCACCATCTGCAGACTGCAACCTTCACAATCAACTGTTAGAGAGAAAATGGCCTTCCAGGTAAACCTGCACAACGGTGTTATCAGGAAGGCTGAAAATTAATAAATAAACCTTGACATGCTCTATATTCTAACCTAATCCGTGGGCTAAGAATTAGAATTGAATGACAACTGTTCTGGCCGGAGGTTTCACTCCATCTGTCCACAATGAAGACGAATAACAGAAATCTTCCACAAATTCTTTATCAAATGACAATCTAATTAAATAATGCCTTGACCAGAAACCCCAATAATAGAACACTTGGCATAAAACTAATTAATGAACTTAAGTGAAACATAAGTTAAAACACCAAGCAACGTGCTATGCACTCAGTCTTCCCAAAAGGCCTGCCTAATTACTAAACAATTAAAGTTCTGTTTTTTGTTGTTTTCTTTTCTGATAGGAAATATGGAAAAATTAGGCCGAACTCCATCAGAAATGTGGCTCTTTGAGGTCCCCTTCTTGTCAATAGTCTTAGCTTCACAGACTGAAGAAAATCAGACGTTTTCTGAAAAAAGACCTGGCAGCCTAATTCATTCTAAAGAAAATAGGCTGAGGATCCCCCATTTGTGTCACAAGCAGCACACTTCTCTCTTTAACAACAGGATAACCAACTGTAGAATTTTTATTTTTTATTTTAGTGATATAATTTAAGATGGTGTATCATTTCCAAGATACATTTAGGCTATGTTCTTCCGGTAAGCAGGGGACCTAAAAAGACCATATTTTTCCGCGGAGTTCGGCACAATAATTCCGCGTTACATGGGAACAAACAATATATGTAGGTACGATGGTTAGACTGAACTGTAAGGATATGGCCATTCGGTGATCTTTTTGGCATATTTTCGTATGATATTATCCTCACTGAAGATGAACAGAGAGCGGTTGACGGTGAGGCAGTTCTGTTTGACTGGAATGGGGTTGTAAATGGCCATGGTCCTGGCTCTCTGGGCCATCGTCTGCTTGTACATCCTTTGGACCCCCGCAGGCCCCGGCTGCCGGCTGGCCCCTCTGGTCGGGCCCACGGGACAGCTGCCACTATAGCGGCTAGACAGTTCGTCTTCAAAGCGAGCCATTCTGGAATAGCACGGATCTTCCTGGGAAAACCAAAACTGACACCTGAAAAGACATGAAGAAGAAGCATCACAACACACACTGCCCCGTCCCCCTGGTCCTTTAGGTGCGTGTAACGTCGAAGAATAGAAGGATCAAACATTCACAACAAAATACAGAAAGGGGGGCTTCTTTTTCAGCAGCGTTAGTCTGTTATCTCCCCGTCTCTGCTGCTTCCCATGCTGTCACTCTTCCAGACATGAAATCGTTGCTCAAAGTTTAGATGATCAGATTCCATGATGCATCATTTTTCATGGGTGTTTCTCCTCCGGCTGACTGCCCCGGTCCTCAGAAGGAGGTAAAATATAGCCTACTGGTGTCAACGCTTTAATTCCATGCCATATGATGCTCCTTCTACCAATACCCCTTTAAAAAAATCTCAGTTTAGCACAAGACTACAGCAGAGAAAATACCTCAGCGTCAGGATAATTTTCCTTCAGAGAGCGTCCACAAACATCCCTTCTGTTCCCTAAAGATTTGTTTCCATTTCGACTTAACGTTGATTTTTTTTTTCTTTGAACCACCTTGCCCTACGGTACAGAAAAAACGTCGCTGTCAGTTTTTCTTTTTCTGTTCTATCAAGGAGAAATGACGGCTGTGCAGGTTGTTATTACAAAGTCGCTATTAATGTGAAGAGAGGCACTACTTTCTCCACTGCTCCTCATCCACAGAGCCCACGTGACCGACAAGACGCCAGTCAGAGGCTCCACCTGGACCGGCCCTGTTTCCATAGCAACAGGGAGGAGAGAGAGAAAGAGAGAGAGAGAGAGAGAGAGAGAGACCGGGGTAAAGTTGCACGGAATAATAGATTTCCGCGATAGCTCTCAATATAAGAGCATATTCATAAACACATAAACAGACCGAATGATTTTTTAACAGTAGCCTAATAAATGTGAAATAAGTAAAACACTAAAAAAAATCATGCAGTTGTAGGCCTATTATAACGTAGAGTATATCGGGTGGGTGTCTAGCATAAACCGCAGGCAGGAGTACACAACTTCCAGTCAAACTTTTTAAAGTAAAACAGGATTCCTGAGGTGAAATTAGGTAAAATTTATAATAAATAGATGTAACTGTGATCAGTTACTAAGAAAAACTATGTAATTAAATTACAGTTAGGCCTACTTCACAAAATATTATTCATTTCTATCTGTCTGTCTGTCTGTCCATCTATGACATCTGTGAAAACATGCTTTACATACATCTTCCCCCTGTCAGCACAGAGGATCTATGTAATCAGCAGAGTTCCAAGATTAGTGTCACTGATTCAGATCTGACCAAATGTCTCCCATTCTGTTCCTGACATGATGTTGAGTAATGGAAAAGTGTTTTATGCAGACTATTATGATGTCACAGTGAAGTTGTCCTTTGACATTTTGGATATAAAACTTCATTATTTTATCCTAATAGACTACTGTGTGAATTTTTGTCATAATTAGTACAAGAATTCTTGAGTTACAGCCAGCGTGGAGGCATAAAAATTATGTAAAACATTTCAAATTATTAAATCCATTTTCAAGTGCAAATGACAAATGACACTTCAAAAATGTGTTTAATTGCTTATTAGACAAGTAGTAAAAAGCATGTTCATTGAAGGGATCAGACTACCAAAACATTACTTCACTTTATTAATCCACAAATACATTTTGCAGTATGAAAGCTACAGTTGGGAACTTTTATATAAAAAAACCCCCCGATATTTGCTGAAACTCTAACTATATTCACACAGCATTAAATGAGACAGATAATCTCTTAAAAAAAAGTTCCACTGCCCCCTCTAATGACATTTGCAAAAACCTATTACACAAGAACAAAAACAACCAATCAGAGCCAAGGAGTCTCTAATGCAGCTGTTCATCATATCAATCGCAGCTCGTGAACTGAGGTCAAACTGTCAAACTAGGCAGGGCCGATCAAATATGAATCAAGACTCTGTGATTGCATTGCCTATTTATCACCTCAGTGTACTGTTTAGCTGTAAAATGAGAAAGTTTGTGACCCGGCCGCCATGATTGGCTGCATTCCAACAGCCACAGTAGATTCTAGCAAATGCCATCCGATCCATTTTTTTTTCTTTTTTTCCCCCACAGACTATGTGTCACATGTAAAAGTGATTGGTGGGGATGAACGATGTATGTCAGGCCGATAGATTATCAGCTGATAATGGGAAATTTATATTATTATGAATTATTCAGATAATACCATTATAGCTGATAAACAGTTTATGTTACAAAGCCAAATTGGTTTCATTGACTCCACTGGCACAGCACCTACATTGCCAACAAACAAAAATGAAGAAGAAGCCGAAGAGCAAGTGCAGCATGCTAACTAGGGAGCCCAACACCAGTGTGGACATTTTTCATAGTTTTAGAGAAAGACAACATGATTGTGCCAGGGGTCTGATCCCTTTTTGTAGCTGCTATGACACTAGTTAGCTGCAGTGCTGAAGGACCATTTCCTGAGCTGCTGTCTTCCCGGCACACGTTCAGTTGAACATCTGCTGTGTTAGCTCGAGCTAAAACACCGAGCTGTTTAACGGTCTCAACAAACCACACGGACACTGAATGGCTCGACTCTGTTGTTTAACCCCTTATCAACCTTTAGCTAACATTCACTGTGTGATGTCATTAAACCCATTCAAATGTTAGCTAACTTTAGCCATATTATGCCAACAGCTGGCCCTGCCACTGTGTCAGGGTACACTACCGTCTCATCATAAAGGAGAGAGTGGATCAAGGAGTGGTTGAGTGAATCAAGATGCTATGTGCAGCTCTACAATAAAATTAGTGTTTACCCATTTTATATACTCAAAAAAAAAAAAAAAAAGAAAACCAACATTTTTTAGCAGGTCAGTGTTGACATTGTTGCAGGCCACCACAAATAAATCAATGTATAGGATACACAAAGCCTTTGTTTTGAGGGATGCACTTCAGTTACTTGTGTATAATACACTGACATGTCTGATGTGACAGAATATGTCAGAGCATTTCATTTGAATTTTTGGCAAAACCCTCTACAGAAGCCAAATTATGTTTGTCAAGCTTCTGATGTACTTTACAAAACAAAATAAATGAACATTGGAAGTGCCAATACTGTTTGTTTTTGTTGTGTAAACAATAGTGATGTCAAATTTGTTTAGGTCAGAGCCATGGAATATTAAATCATCCACTTTGCTACCTACATCTTAGCCTCTCTTACCCTAAGGTGTGCATAAACTACAGGTTATGAACTTCTTTTTAAAATATAAAAAAGTGACATTATCGTTTATCTTATCAGTAGCGGCCATGAGGAGCAGATAATTATCAGTATCATCTGAAAAAAAATCCATATCTTGCATTCCTACTGTGTGGATGTAGTGAGTTTCAGCAAATATGACAAAAAGTTATTTTCATAAAAGTTAGCAAATGTAGCCTTTAAGGAAGAGTCCATGGATGTTAAAACCATCTGTTAAAATGATTTAACCTGCTTACTGGCTGGTTAAACCCACCTTCACATACAGTATTTTTTGCTGGAAGCAAGCCGCAGTGTTCCTCATATGAAGGCGTAACCTTATTAGGTGTAAAAATAGGTTAGATCCTGTGCTCTGAGGTGACCGATTTTCAGATGTTTATCCTTCATCTGTGGCTTTCAAACTGTGAAACAACTGAATAGCAGAAAATCCCATTGGTGTTTATGTGATCATAGCATCACTCTTATGTAGAATCTGGTTCAGAGAAACAGTGTTTCTGACATGAACAGAATATCATCAGGGATCAGTGGTCATCAGTGAGTTTCTATCTGCTACCAGCTGAGTGGCGACACTTGAGAGACCCGCACTGGCAGCTGAAGTACTTGCTCTTCACCCTCCAGTAATGATCGCCGTAGTCAAACCTGTGAGGAAGAGACACGGGTTCATCATATCATCTCTATTCTGTTTACTGAAGTTGTCTACTGGAGAGGAAATGAAAGATAGTGGTCGGAACTAAGCTCACCCTATCTGATCTCCAGCTTTGATGGGCCTGTTGGAGAAGAAGGCTATCCTGGGGAAGCGTAGATCCTGGTGCATGGTGAACACCCTCACAGCCAGCAGGTTGGGCTCACACAGATGGTTGATGAAGCGCCCGATGTTGCCAAAGAGTCTCGCGTCAATACAGTGTGTATCTCCCACCTGAACAAGATGATGATCAAAAAGTGTCACAGTCACATGTTATCTTTGGGATTATCTGGTGACACCCCACCATCTAGTGGACTGGAAACTCTTAAAAAATATCTAGACAATACAACTGGGGTGTTATCTGGATCGTAAAATGGCTAATATTTCTATCAGTTGATAGCATACTCACCAAGTCAATTGCTGAGATCTTGAAATACAGTGACATCACAAGTTCAACGGTGCAAAAAACATAAACAGTCCAAAAATATGTATATGTCTCCGCCCACCAGTCAAGTTTCTCTTACAGTTTGCATCCATGTCTGTGAAAACATGAATGCTTCACACACAGAAGATCTATACAATCAGCAGTCTCAAGGTGGGTACCCAAGATGAGTGTCACCAATTCAGTATCCGACCAAATGTCTCTCCCCCTCGAGATATGATGATGACTAATGGCCATAAAAGTGTTTTATGCAAAATATTTTGACTTCACAGTGAAGTTGACATTTGACCTTTTGGATATAAAATGTCATCACATCATTATATCCTTTTAGACATTTGTGTGAAAATTTGTCATAACTAGCATAAGAATTCTTTAGTTACGGCCAAAAACATGTTTTATGAGTTCACACTGACCTTGACCTTTGACCACAAAATTCAAATCATTGTATTCTTCAGCGTAAGTGGGCGTTTGTGTCAAATTTTAAGTAATTCCCTTAAGGTGTTCTGTCAGGTGTTCATGAGAATGGGGCAGACGGATGAACGGATGGAAGGACAGACTAAATATTAAGATATTTTTAAAGTCGTGCATTTTTTCAATGATTCATCTTTTCACTCAGATTGTTAACCTGATATTGTCATTTGTAATTTAAAATGGTATTGCATTCAAAATAAATGCAAAATAGAAGAGTCTTGGCTAGTGGTCTCATGCTTTCGGACACCACTGTACATTGTAATAATTTCTACTGAGAGTATCCGAAAACAGCAACTTCACACTAGTTCTCAGAAGTGTCCCTCTCCTTGCTAAAAGTCATAGTATTAATTGAGCATTCTAACTGCAGCAAGCTGGACGCTCTAAAATCAGCTAATTTTCTTCTCTGACCTCACAGAATGGTGCAATTGTGTCTCAGAGCCAACATGTACCATCGCCTAGAGCGGCCTTAAATATTCATGTAAACTAGTTCAATCACCTTATTGTCGAGGGTAAAGAGGAAAGAGTCGTTCTCCCTTTTATCGGCCTCTGCATCAGTGATGATCTCTCCAACATACCTGTGGAAGGAAGCAATGGTGTGGGGGGGGGCTCAGAGCACAGCTTCTGTTCAATATTTCATGCTGTAACACAGTGAATTCAGTCGTTTCTCTTATGAGAGCCTGTCCTCACTCGCAAATGAATGTCCCTTGAGGGATATCCTGCATGGCCCTCACTCCCCAGCCCATCTTCTGTGTCCTGAAGAGCTGCAGCCGAGCTCTGAAACAAACAACAACAAGGCAATTAGCTCATCCAGCAGCCAAAGGATCTGAAGTTCACTTCAGAGGAACATTAAGACAAAAAACCACATTGATTTGATTCAAGAAAACACAGTTCCAAGGGAGAAAAACAACTTAGAGAGCTTATCATTTTCCTGAAAGGGGAAAATGAGTCCCTTTTTCTCTCGCCTGGTATAAAACCCCTGCCTTCCAGTCATGATGTTAGTACGAACTCCCTCACTTCACATGGTAAGCAAGAAACCAAACAATACTCCTATGCTGGATTACTGGTTGAGGACTACCAAACCCAAGGTTTTCTGTGTCTGTTAATTTGAGGCAGTTTGATTAAACACCACTTTTGCAGGAATACGTAACCATGTGAACAATAAATCAAGTGAAATAAAGTCTTAAGTCCTTACAGGCACAAGATTAGGTAATAAAGCAGGACTCCACCTCAAGTGATATAGTACCTTAAAGGAGTGTATTACTAAAGCCATTTCAAATATGGTTTCTCGAACATGTCAGCCAAAACATTAAAACCACTGAGAGGTGAAGTGAGTAATATTGACCATCTTTTTACAATGTTATGTTCCTATAGGAAACCTTTGGTCCTGGCACTCATGTGGCTGCAACCTGATACGCTCCATCCACCCAAACACTGTTGCAGAATAAGTATACCACCTGATGGCAACAGCACTCCCCAATGGCAGTGGCCCACCAGCAGGACAATACACCATTTCACACCACAAAAACTGCTATGGAATGACCCAAGGGAGGTGACAAAGAGCTCAAGTATCGTGACGATATTGTATCGTGGTAGTACTGTATCATAACTTAAGTATCATCATAAGATAGTATTGTGACTTAAGTACTGTGACAATATTGTATTGTGACTTAAGTATCATGCTAAGATTGTATCATGACTTAAGTATCATGACAATATTGTATTGAGGTAATACTGTATCATGACTTCAGTGTCGTGAAAATATTGTATCATGAGGCTTTTGGTGATTCCCATCCCTATTATTTAGCATCTTGATTTGATCCTGATATGAGACATTTGAAGTGGGGATTTTAGGCATTAACCTGATGGTCAGGAAGTCAGCAACAGAGAGCCTCAAAGCATCATTTTTAGTCCGTCTCTGTTCAGCTTCCAGTACTTAAGCAGCTCCTACTGTATGTAACTTCCATGGTTAGGAGATTTGTTTCACTCCTACATTCCTGCCCATATTTCATCCAACAGACAGCAGCCTCACCATCTTCCGATCCACTGTCCTGCAGCCACATTAGAGCTGGATTTGCTGATGTAGGTCACTGCTGGTGCAAACTGTGCACATCTGCACTGCTTAATATGAAAATCCTTTCCCCAGCAAACCAGGGCAGCTTTTATTTAGTGGGCTTTTATTGCAGAAAATGCAGTAGTATTATTACTAAGAAACAGCCACAGTTAGCTGCTGAATGAAGAGCTACAGGCCACAAAGCGGAATAGGTCACCTCAGTCCTAGTCTCGCCACCAGACAATCAGAGATCTCCGCCTTCTGATAGTGTGGGGACACTCCTTTGTAAAGTGTGTTTAACACACCGGAGAAAACGGCCGGCAACAAAGCAACGCCTCTTGCATTTTTGAAATGGACACGCCCTCCCGGAAATGTGCGCTCCCCCTTTTCTCGTCCGCAAGGAAACAAACACACAGAAAGCTTGAAAATGGATGCTGAGAGATTTAATCCTGTTTTATCAAACGTATGGTCAGTCCACAAGATTGTGGAAATGAAGGACTTACAGCGACTTTGTTTAAAACTTTGAACGCAGTCGGACTATGTTTATGAGTTCAGCGAGCCACCGAAGGACCGCCCTGCGGATTTACTATTGGTTCTGCAATGTAGGGAGTTTTCTAAACTCTGAAATTGTATCTGCCCATCTAAACACAAAATCAGGAAGAAAGACATCAGTCTTAAGTTAAGCAAAGCGTCTAAAGACTGACTTGTGAGTCTACCTCAGTCCATTCTGGACCACTCGGTTCCTGCAGGTCCTCCAGCAGGAGCAGGCGTGGTGACACTCAAACAGCACTGGGGGCTCTTTCTGACAGAAGTCAAGTGGTAGTCGACCCTCCTACACAGAGACAAGTTACAAACTGCTGTCAAGAAAAAAAACACACATTTTCTTTTTACACAAGTTATGTTGCTTTCAGACAGACACGTTTAATTTTATATTAATAGGTTGCATTATATTTGGGGGGCAAAAAATTGGAAATGAAACAGGTAAAGCTGTCCCTCTGCTCTGTAGAGAAGCTAATGGGTAATGTCAAACTGTACATAGTGCAAACAAACTTCCATTCACTGTAACATATTATCAATGAGTAAACATGCATGTGACATAGCATAAAACATAATATGGTAAAATGGACAACCAACAAGTAACTGTAATGCTGTTAAAAGGAACCCCGACTAGTTAGACATGTAGGCCTTATATCATCAATATTAGTGTCCGTTATATTAATTTGATATAAATAACATTGTAGAAGTCTTTGTTCTAAAAAAAATGAAAAATGTCAGCTATTCAGCCGTTTCAATCTGAACCCAAGCGACAAGCTAGCGAGGAGGACAACACAGAAAATATACAGGAAGAACACGAAGACGTAGTAGACGAACAGAGACATGAGGTGCGAGTGGGACAAAACAGCTGGTGTCAGTGCGGAAACTGCATCTCCATGACAACCGAGCGAGAGAGCGTGTGTTGTCAGGAGCTTCAATTTTTGTCAGCAGCTGTTCAAGGTACCGTAAAACGTCATCCAATATCAATGATCTCAGAGATTAGCATCCACCACTGTCGTATGCTTTATATGTTGTGATACACAGTAAAACACACTGACAAGATGCTTACGAGTTTGATCATTGTTGAAGATATCCCGTGCATCACAGCACACGACACGCTGCGACACGCTGCATCCGACGTGTCTTTAACATTATCCGTCTGAGTATCTGCATCGGACTTACTTGGAGAACACTGTACACTTACAGATTGAACGGGTTGAACAGGTGGACTGTCAGCTACCTCCATAACCAGTGGTGTGTCTGATGGTTCACCTTCAGAAGCTACAGCAGCAGGAGCGGGTTGTTTGCGGCACAAGAGAGCATCCAGCGTCTCCTGTTTTTGGCATTTTGTTGCGAGCATTTCACTCCCCTCCCGAGGGCGTTTAGACTCCTTATGTGAGAAAACTGTCGGCATGGCATTTTGTTTAAGTCGACGTTTATACCCAGCAGCACCCGTTAGCTCCTTTAGCAGCTCTAGTCGACTAAAGGCCTCAAAATCATCTGGGGAGAAGTGGCGAGAACAGAGCCGCGGGCCTTTAGGAAGTTCTGTTCGTCCACAAGCACTTTTCCACTGCTTTCTCCTCTTCTTATCACTAGGAAACGTGTAAACTTAAACCAGTTCCTTGTTGTCTTTCGACTGGAAATTACATCTGAATGCAGCGCAATGTGGCATTTTCTCTGGCAATAGCATCAGGTAGCAGCAGCCGTCAGGTAAACAACTCACAGAGCAACCATTCTATGTCATCACCCCGGCATGCATTGCGCCAGTAAAATAATGGCGGCCTCCTGTGGTAAAAATACGTTGTAAACATTGAAGAATTTTAAAGCAATGACAACATTTCATATTCCTAACAACATATTTTAGTACAATAGAAAAACTGTGGCTTATTGAGCCCTACATGTTTAACTAGTCGGGGTTCCTTTTAAATGTAAAGGACACTGAAATAACATTATGTAATGTGTTAACAAAATCGAAGTTCGACTTCAATTTACAGTCTATTTTGTGTGTGTGTGTGTGTGTGTGTGTGTGTGTGTGTGTGTGTTTTAACTTACACTGTCGTACCAACATCGCAGACTGAGCTGACCACACATGCAGGTAGTAGATGAGCAGTCGTCTGTACAACTGCAGTGCTGAATGACACATTGAGAGAACTATTTTAAGTCAGGTATTATGACATTTTGCAGCTTTTATCTGACACTGCTGTATTATTTTTAAACAGCACACGTTGGGAGCAATTTACTGTGACTGTGGAATGTTTTCCTCTTCTAATTTGGACAAGTGAAAAAAATAAAAGATTGAAATTAGATATTTGGAAAACAGCAGTTGCTTATGTTTGCAGGGTTTTATGAAGTCCTCCAGATGACTTGACCTGAACCACTCAAGTTGCACTTACAGTTCACATCCATGTCTGTGGAAACACGGATGCTTCACACAAATGCTCACATGCTTCCCCTAGCATCACAGAAGATTTATACGGTCAGCACAGTTTCAAGAGTAGTGTTACCAATTCAGTATCTGTCCATATGTCTCCCCTTCTGTTCCTGAGTTATGATGCTGAATAATGGCCAGAAAAGTGTTTTTGCAAAAGATAATGATGTCACAGTGAAGCTGACCTTTGACCTTTAGGATCTAAAATGTCATCACTTCATCATTACATCCTGTTACACGTTTGTTTCAAATTTTGTCATAACTAGCGTATGGATTCTTGATTTACGGCCAAAAACATGTTTTGTGATGTCACAGTGACCTTGACATTTGACCAACAAATTCTAATCAGTTCATTCATACATCCAAGTGGACGTTTGTGCCACATTTGAGGAAATTCCCTCAAGACCTTCTTGAGATATTGTGTTCATGAGAATGAGACAGGCACAAGGTCACAGTGACCTAGAGCTTTGACCACCAAAGTCAAATTAGTTCATTGTTAAGGCCAAGTGGATGTTGATGCCAAAGTTGAAGACATTCCCTCAAAGGGTTCTTGATATATCGCGTTCACGAGAATGGGACAGACGGACAGTCAGTTGGACAGAAAGACAACTCAAAAACAAAACGCCCTCAGCCATGGCTATCGCTGGTATGTAGGCATAAAAAAGCAAATGGTAACCCCAATAGTTGAGACACTTGTGCAACATGGCACAAGTCTGAAGTGAACCTGTAACAGTAATATAAAGCCTGCAGCAGCACAGGGTTAAAGGGTAAGGGTGGAGATGTTCTGTGTTTTTCTCACTGTCAACAAATCCATGAAAAGACCAAAACCAACAGTGCCTTTGTTTTAGTGCTGCACGATTTGATAAAAATGTGCAATTGCGATTTTGGTGGACAATATCGCGATTTGCTATTGCAATTACAATATAATAAATAAATGATATCATGAGTCTTCTTGCTTGATTCAGTGTTTTCCCTACCATTATCTTAGGGAGGCACTGACCTGACCTGACCTAGTTATTGTTATGGACAGTGTGTAAATTACCATCAACAGACTGTTACGCACAAACACACTGCTCGCACAGCAGCACAGCACGGCACTGTACATGCACTCAGTTGGAGCGGAGCCTGTGTTGCGCTCAGGCGTTGTCTCATAAATGACAAATACATGCACGTGAATAGGCCATTGCACAACACAGCAGCAAGTCAAGTGGGCCAAGCCCGTGCAAAATTTTGCTCAGTTTTTCATTTGTTACTGTATAGTTTGTTATGGAGTCCGTGATTTCCCCGTGTCTCTTTGAGGTCTTGTGGTATGGCCTGACACTTGCAAATGTTTACGTAATTGTGCTTGTTGGTGTTGTTTTGAGGCTCTGATGGCTTTCAGTTATCTCTTTGTCTTTAAAGTTACCTCGTTGTCTTTAAAGTTACTTGGCTTGGCTTTCTTTCGCATGCATTCTTCGTACTTTTATCTGTGCTGTCTCAAGTGTTGATATAGATTGGTCGTGTTGCAACTTGTGGCAACTTTAACTTTTAAAGTTTTACACAGCACATCTTTCTGTTCAAACTTGCCAAACCTAAATCCAGAGTATTGCCATATAATAGACATTAGGGTTTTTTTCACCACCAACTCAGCCTGTTTTTGGTCATGCTCATGCTCTTCTTCAGCATCCATATTAGTTACTGCTGCATGCCGGGTAGTCACCTGACCATACGTGCTGCACACACCAGGATAGCTTGTGGGCGTAATGCAAACACACTCCACATACTACAGGAGAAGTAGTCACTTTCACAGGCACACACGTTAACATTAATTTACATTAAAATGCAAATCGCTGCCTTTTATGCGGTTAAGTAATCGTACAGCCTGACATCGCAATTGCGATTAGATTAATTGTGCAGCACTACTTTGTCTCTTAATACTTTCCTTAATACTTTTAAATGTCAGTTTGCATCCTTTGCACAGTGAGTTCCAGCTTCTTCCCTCTGGACTCAGGTTTTTAGTCCTAAGTTGTAGAACTAAACGATACAAAAACAGCTTTGTTCCAGCTGCAATCACACTGGTAAACAAGCTGTAGAATCTTTGCACAAAACTGCACAAGTCAGTCACTTTGGAGCATGTATTGTTTCTTATTCATTCATTCATTCATTTACTGATTGATTGATTGATTGATTGATTTTTATCTCATTGTTTTATTCTTATTCTATTGAACTGTTTTTATTCTTTTAACCTATGTCTTGGAGGAAATTTTGCTCTTGGCGTTTTTATTTTTTCATTTTATTTCATGCTTTTATTTCATGTGTGTGTGTGTGTGTTCATGGTAATGAAGGAACATAATACCCAAGTGCAACAGTGTGGTTCACTGCTGTGTCTTTAATAGTTTTTGGACAACAGTGGAGCTCTATGGCACAGAAGAAGAAGATGTATCAGGCTCTGATACACAAGCCAATACTTGTTAGTAGATACATTTATTGTTGGATTGGGTCTGCACATGGGATTAGTTTGCAACAAGAAAAATATAAAGTATCATCACACTTATTCTTTAAACACAGACGGATATTAAAGGTGCATCTTGTTCTGCCTTCTTTAGAGCACTATGATAAATGAGTTTAGAGAGCTGCAATCTCACCTGTAAATGAGTGATGTCCTTGTCTATGTTCAGTGGGGAGGTGACACAGTTGTCAGGTATGTATCTAAAGTTTTCAGGGCTCGCCTCACTGTCCACACCATTCACACAAGTAATAGGAACTGCTTCATACCCCCGAGAGATGTCCCTAAGAGATGGAAAATTTGTTTTTAAAATGTGTCTCAAATACTGTATTATAAAGGGAAAAATACATGCATATAGATCTATATCGGTATCTGTAAGACAATATCACAATAAAATAAAGAAAACATGACGTGGAAAACTAACAAGACTTCAAGTACCAATTCTAGAATTAATGACAAGCAGATGGAGAAAATAATGCATAATCAACACCGCTACAGTCAAAAACAACTTTTCAGCAATTCAGAATCAGATAAATCTCCTGTGTGTGCAGTACACACCTTGAGGAAGGATGTGATTAGCCTAGCATAGCTTAAAGACTAAAAGTAGGGGCTTCCGGTCAGCGAGCAGATGGAGTAGACGTGTTGTGCGAGTGCTCCCGTGAATGCTTCAGCCCTCCAACTCTCTCTTTTTGTCTCGCTTGAACAAGCCCTGCGAAAGGCGGCAAGTCGGGCAAAAAAGAAGATGCTAATGCTGGCTTAACCCTGGTAACTATCACCACGCTGCTCGAGGAACATCACGAGGTGTTAGCCACCGAGTTCAAAACATCATTCAGCCAGCTCGAATCGAAACTTGACCAAATGCAGCTTGCAGTGGAGGACCATGGCCAGCATGTCTCATCTCTTGAACTCGCTGCAGAAGACCTCAGCCAACGAGTTATGGACCTTGAGGATATTTGCTCGACTCTACGCAATGATAATGCTCAGCTTAAGGCTAAAGTTACCAACTTGGAGAGCCAAAGCAGGAGGCAGAACATACGTATCCTGGGTTTACCAGAGTCCATTGAAAGCGAATCTCCTACTGAGTTCTCAAAGCTGCTGTGTGAGATATATGGGAATAACACACTGCCCTCACCACCAGATATCAATAGAACTCTTCGCTCTCTAGCATCCAATCCGGCCCCTGGACAGCGACCACTGCCAGTCATCCTCCGCCTACACTGGTACCAGTCGAAGAATTTTCTCATCAGAGAGGCACGGCGGAGAGGGAAACTTGAATATCACGGCCAGCCAATTCAGGTTGTGGAGGACTACAGCCCCGAAGTTCTCAGCCAACGAGCAGAATACAGCGGAGTAATGACAGAACTTTATAAACTGGGTCTGAAGCCTGCTCTCCTCTACCCCGCCCGGCTCCGTCTCACACTGTCCGGTGGAGCCAGAAAGTGGATCAGCTCCGTGGACGAGGAGCACAAGTACATCAAGGGCCTCCGCAGGACTCCAAAACCGCCATAATGGGACTGTTTATCGACTCACTACCATTCACGGTCCTGCCATTCTGCAGGTTCAGTGCCATGTTAGCTGGTGTGGTTTGTTTACATAGGTGAGCATGTTCAACCCACCGGTTCGTACGTGAGTATCTTCGCTCTGCTCCCCTTGTCAGACAACTATTACTGATTATTATTCATGTTTGGAAACAAATCTCATGCTGTTTGGACACTTTGCCTTTACAATGTACTTAAAAGTCTTATTTTGATTCTGCCATCACGTGCGGCCTGGTCCTTTTGAGAGCATCATTAATATCCAGTTTAATCTGACTTGGCAAGTTCTAAAAATGCCAATGTAATACATTTTTCCATTTTACCTGCAAGCTCTGTAATAATTTTAGTTGACAATTTCAACTCTACATTATTCAGGACAGGAATTTGAACCTGCTCTATGTTATTTGTAATCATATTTCAGAGCTCATATCAGGGCTTCAAAGTCTTATTTTGAGGAGGGATTTTTTCTTAAGTATTCATGTTGTTTTCAAGGTGCTAAGTCCACAAATGTTCATGATACGGGAGCAATAGTCAGTTTAGTGTGAGACAGGAAGATGTGTCATTGTATAATGTTTGTTCCGAAGAGCTTGCTGCTTCTTTTTTTAGCAGCCGTCTTGGTTGGGGGAGAGTGGGTTGGGGGGATATGTCACTGCCAGAAACTTCTTAATATTTCCTTTGAAACTAACACTTTGCACTAGTCACACCCAATCTCTTTTAAGTTTTTTGCCTAGGTCACTGTGCTCACATCCTAATCTTTCTTGTCAAATGGTATGAATAGACATTTGAAGCTGGTGAGCTGGTGAGAATGTTAAGGGTCTAAACCACCCTGTTAAAAGAAGAAAGGTCTTTTCACATCTACAACAACTTAAAACAGAAAGAGCTTTTCTACAAGAAACCCATATTTGCAGTTCAGACAATGGCCGCCTGCTTTCAGGATGGTCGGGGCAGGGATTTCACTCCTCATTTCAAGCCAAAGCCCGAGGAGTTTCAATCCTTATCAGTCAGGATGCTTCATTTGAATTGCATAATGTGATCTCTGACAAGTTTGGTCATTACGTGATTATTTCTGGCAAATTATACAACACACTAGTTGTACTTGCAAATGTTTCCACCCCTAATATGATGACGTAGTTTTCTTTGAACGAGCGTTCTCACTGTTCTCAGATCTTAATATATATTCTCTCATACTCTGTGGCGACTTTAACTGTTGGCTTGACCTGGTTTTGGACCGATCCTGTACAAACCCCGACACAGTGAGTAGGTCAGCCCATTTTATTCAGGCTTTTCTTTTTGACTATGGTGTCTGAGATGTGTGGCGCTTTTTACATCCATGCGATAGAGAATACTCTTTTTTTCCCACACATTCATCACACATATTTGAGGATTGATTTTTTTTTTTAATTGATAATCAACTGATTCCCCTGGTTCATTCATTTGCTTATCAGAGCAATGTCATCTCTGACCATGCTCCTAACCATGTCAATTCCAAGTCTGCCTCAAAGAGAACAATCACTTTTAAAAAGTAAAACCATGTTCTATATATATGGAGACAAATCAGACAAATTATTAGCCAAACAACTTAAAGGCTCCAAAGCTAAACAAAATATTTCTAAGATCCGGTTACCAAATGGCCATATAACTACAGATCACTTACAAATTAATGAAACATTCAGGGACTTCTATACCCAGCTATACACCTTGGAATCTCAGACTGATTGTGATGAGATTTTTGATTTTTTAAATGGTCTCAGTATTCGCAGTCTTTCACCAGATCTAAGGAAGAGATTAGAGGAGTCTATATCCCAGGTAGAAATAGCACTAGCCATTTCCTCAATGCAGTCGGGTAGGTGTCGGTGACGGCTTCCCAGCAGAATTTTTAAAGACATTCTCCTTGCTGCTTTCCCCATTGTTATGTTCAGTTCTCTCAGAATCTTGCAGACAAGGTTCCCTCCCTCCTTCATTTACCGTGGTCTGTATTACTCTTATAGCTAAAAAAGGTAAAGACCCAACGGAATGTGCCTCCTACAGGCCTATCTCCCTCTTAAATACAGACGCTAAGATTTTAGCCAAGATCCTAGCCCATAGGTTGGAGAATGCCCTTCCCACAATCATATCCAAAGACCAAGCCGGCTTTGTTAAAGGCAGGCAGTCCTACTTCAATTTAAGACGACTGTTCAATATTATTTACTCTGCCTCTGAAGATGTCCCCGAATGCGTTGTTTCTCTCGATGCAGAGAAAGCATTTGATCGTGTCGAATGGGTCTACCTATTTGCTGTGCTAAACAAATTCGGTTTTGGTCCAAATTTTACTTCATAGATTAAACTACTCTATTTGCACCCCACAGCCTCAATTCGTACTAACTCGCAACGGTCAAGACCCTTTAATTTACATCATGGACCTATCAGGGGTGCCCCCTTAGTCCCATGCTTTTTGACATGGCTATTGAACCATTTGCCACAGTACTCCACTCTTGCAAGGATATTGTCACAGTCCCTGTCTCTCATTCCCCTCCTGTCACTCTGCTGCAGTGATTTTCCACTCTCCCTCCCTCTGCTCCACTCTACCTGCCAGCCACGCCCACCTTATCAGCCCAACTCTGCTCACCTGCCTACACAGCTGCAGCTTATCATAATCAGCCCTGCATATAAGCCTCTCCAGCACTCTCACTTGTTGCCAGATTGTTCTTCAGCGTCATGCGAGACTTTCCAGCATTCATCTCCTGTCTGATCTCCCGGTGCCGACTCTTCCTGTTCCCGACCTGCTCTCCTTGTCTGCCTCCCGGTAAACTCACCTGCCTTCTGTCCCTGACCTCGTGCTCTGCCTCAGCGTTTCTGGTATCTGACTGCTCGGCTGGTAACGACTCCTCCGCCTGGCCTCGTCTATCCTCCTGCCTGCTCCCCATCAGTGCCTCTGCCTTCGCAGACTGCTAATCTGGCTACGACCCCCGCCTGCCTCCGACCACTCCTCTGCTCTCTCCCCGTCGGCACCTCCGCACGTGCAGCCGGCTCTTCAGGCCACGGAGCTTCCTCCTCGTCGTCATCGGCTGAAGTAAGCTACTCTCTTCCCCTCACACCAAAAGAGAACTGAACTGTTTGGAGCTGGGGGTTAAGGAGCTTCCCCTCGGTTCCATGGCCGACTCCGGCCGCGTCTCTTCCCCTCGTCTGAACCCCAGAGACTGTGTGAGGGCTTTCAGCCTGAAGAACGAACTTTATTCTGTGTTTATTCTGTCTGCTCCGTACCTTGTTTGCTGTGGTGAAAATAAAGGTCATTACCAACTGTTCCTGAGCGCCTGTATACTGCATTTGGGTCCATACCACGCCCGTTTCAGATATCTGGTATCTGGAGAGGTGACATGGAGCATAAAGTCTCACTTTATACTGACGACCTCTTGCTTTTCATCTCTTATCCAATGGCCTCATTACCCCCTGTTCTGTCGCTGCAAAGTCAGTTCGGTAAATTCTCAGGCTATAAATTAAATCTCAACAAAAGTGAGCTCTTCCCCATTCAACAATGAAGCACGTACATTGAACGTTACCAGTTTGCCTTTTAAAATTGAACAAATTTTCCTATTTGGGCATATCCGTGACAAGGAAGCACAAAGATTCTATTTCAAGAGAACCTTATCACATTGTTAAATCAAACGAAACAAATCCTAACACAATGGTCATCCATTCAATGTCTCTTGTGGGTCGCATCAACTCGGTCAAAATGACCATTATACCTAAATTTCTGTACCTTCTCCAGGCCTTACCACTCTTTAAACCTGGATCCTTTTTTCAACTTCTCGACTCAGTTATTTATACTTATGGCAGGGTAAACGACCACGTTTGAACAAGACTCATCTTCAAAATAACAAGGCTACAGGGGGTCTGGCCCTTCCAAACTTCTGATTTTATTATCAGGCTGCTAACTTGCACTGCCTTGCATTTTGGTCCTCCTGCTATAGCCAGCCTGACTGTCCTGACTGGGTGGCGATGAGTTACAGTCAAACGATAATTTGTCAATTCTTGCACTTCTTGGATCCGCACTCCCACTTCCCTCATTTAAATCAATCCAAAACCCAGTGGTTAAACATTCTCTAAAAATCTGAGCCCAATTTAGGAAGTATTTTGGTTTTCACAGCTTTTCTCTCCTAAGCCCCATTGCATCAAACTACCTTTTCAAATCATCCTGTCAGGATTCTGCCTTTCAAGAATGGCACAGGAAGGGTACTGAAAAAACTAGGCTGTATGTGGCAGTGGTTCAGGGAGCATCCAGTGTGGTGTGCCCATTTAAACACAGGAATCAGCAATCTGTTTTGGCAATTTGAGGTTACAAAGATGAGCAGAGTGAAACAAAGGGTGGTGGATGATTTCCTGGACAAAATAAATAGAAGATAAGTCATAAAACATAAAGTTCCATCTTCAAACAGATAACAATAAATCAAGGTCAATGAACTTAACTACTTCACATTTATGCATCCACAATTTACAATAATAGAAAAGGAGGGTACTTCAGGCTGCTTTCTTTGTCTGGTGGTTTTGGAGGGAAGGAGAGAGAGGAGGGGCTGAGGTTCAAGGCAGGCTTATATCACCTCAGGAGGTGGGCGGTTCCAATAAGGTGGAGTCGAGTCTTTTGTGATTTTTAACAGGTATTGTAGGTTTTAAACATGTGTTCATAGACAACAGTTTGGCAACATTTGAGCAGTTGAGTAGAAAATTTAGCCTCCCTAAATCAAGGGTTTAGGTGTAGGGTTAGGGTTTCTGTTTCCTGCGCATCTGATTTTCACTCATGCTGGACATACCAAAACAATTTGAATCATCAAAGGAGGCAGCCACCTATGTTGATGAACACATACAGCCTGCAGCAGCTGGAAGCACAGAGTGACCTGGACACCACCAACGCTACGGATGTGGTATGACTTATGTATGCACTTAGGCTACACAGGCCTGTCTGCACTGGTGTGTATATTTTTTCTACTTTATGGACAAATAGACCAAATGAGCGTAAGTAAAATTCGACATGTTTCTGAAACAATTATAATGTTCAGAGTTTATTTGCAGTTATGTTGCCATAACGTTATGACATATTGTCACTTAGGATTGCTGTCACTAAGATTGGCATTATGTTACAAAGACATTATCTGCACTTTAAAAAAAAAAAAAAAAAAACTTGCATGAGTCGCAAGCAGACTGTAGCACGCATTTTGTTGCTTTACTTTTCATGTTCCTTTATTGATCCCTTTGGAGGTTTAAAAATAGGTTCTGAAATGCTGATTATATGATCCAAAAAGAGTGTTAACAATTCGCCCACAGGAGGGTGGTAAGGGGCTGAGACAGAGGATAAGGTATTAGCTTTGTTAGATGCTTCTTTACTGCATATATAGGCTCCTTTCTCAGCAGCTCCGCTGCCATGAGGGGTTTACATCCCCCCTTTTCTTTAGGGAGGGCAAAGTAGGGAGTTTGGGGGGTATTTTCTTTCATTCTGGTTTACGCTGTACTCATCATACTTTGTTTGTATATAATGGCATCTTGCATTTCTATGTTGTAGGGGTGTCATGAGTGGTCCCAAGAATGATCACAATGTGAATAACATTATCAACCTAACTTCTTGTAATGTCAGTGATTTAAACAACCCATCCAGAAGAGCCAAGATATTCTCTCACTTGTGTGATTTGCATGCTGATATCTTGTTTTTACAAGAGACGCATATTAAACACATGGAGGCCTTAAAACTTAGGTGTAGCTGGAAAGGACAAATTTTTCAGTCAACTTTTGCAACTAAAACAGGTGGTGTGGCAATTTTCATTAAAAAGAATATTCCCTTCCAACACATTTCAACTAAAATGGACCCAAATGGTCGTTTTATAATTGTGACTGGCACTATTTTGACTGTTCACGTTACCTTCCTTAATTTATATGCACCAAATTTTGACAATCCTGGTTTCTTCTGGGGGGAATCTGCTGGCAGCCGCTGACAGTTTCCTCTTTCTGCCACGTCCAGGTAGTGTAGCCACTGTTCCTTTAACTTTGAACTTGCGAACTATGCTTCCAACTGTATCTCTAGGAACATTCAGAGCTTTTGCTATCTTTTTGTGTCCTTTTCCTTGTTTGTGCAAGGCAATGATTTCTTCTCTGAACTTTCTGGGCAATTCTTTTGACTTAGCCAAATTTCTAACATGCAATCAAACGTCACTCTCAACGAACCCCTAGCCAGTCCAGGTATTTATGTGTTCTATCTCAAGCACACCTGAACTAATGAAGCCCTTGATTAGTTATACCAGGTGTGCTTGAAACAGGGGGCTGAATAATTTTGAGACTGCAGTAGTGGTTAAAAGTAGCATTTTGTGTTGAATTTGGATAAAAACCATGGTAATATTAGTTTTATTAAACTATTTCAACTGTTCTTGTCTACTTTGTTTACTGCAAACAGCTGAAAAATTGTACATTTTGCCAATAAGCCTAATATGCAATGGGGGTTGAATAATTTTGATTGCAACTGTACGCTTGATGCGCACAAGGCATTTGATCGAGTTGATTGGAAATACATGCTGTTAACCATCAGAGAATTTGGCCTGGGTGAAAATTTTGGTTCATGGGTAGAAATGCTTTATGTGCACCTGACTGCATCAGTCCTCACTAATTCAGACAGATCTCACCCTTTCAACCGTACCGTGGTGTTCGGCAAGGCTGCCCTCTGAGCCCTCTGTTGTTTGCTTTGTGTATTGAACCCCTTGCAGTAAGCATCAGACATAATCCAAAAATTATCCCTATACATTTAGGCACAATAGATCATTACATAGCATTGTACGCCAATGACATAATTTTGTTTCTGTCGCAGCCTGAAAAATCCATTCCATCATTATTGGACCACATTAAAAATTTTGGAGAGCTATCAGGATATACTATAAACTGGCAAAAATGTGAATTTATGCCTCTAACTGAGGACTTAGACCCCAACTTTCTCAGGAATCTACCGGTGAAAGTGACTACCTACATTAAGTATCTTGGAACTACAGTCCCAAAACAATCTGATCAACTTTATACACTGAACTACAAAGCTCTGATTGATAAACTTCAAGTGATACTGAACTTTGGCGAACACTCCCTATATCAATGACTGGCCGAATTAATGCTATAAAAATTGTGACTTTACCCAGATTTTTGTATATATTTCAGAATATACCCATTTTCCTATCTAAAGTGTTTTTCAAAACATTAGACTCAATTTATCATGCTTTTCATCTGGGGATACAAGACACATCGTATAAATAAGAAGCATCTTTGCAAGTCAAAAGAATTGGGTGGACTGGTTCTCCCTCTATTCCAACATTGTTATTGGCTAATGCACAAGCACTTATATATTGGCAAGGAGCTTATCCTACAGAACCTAATGACACTACCCCATCATGGCTGGCCACAGAACAGGATATCACTGATACTTCCCTCCCAGCACTACTCAATACAACAAAGAGAAGCCCTGGACCATTTAAAGGGATTGGATTTATAGTAGAAAACTCATTAAGGGTGTGGTACCAAATTAAAAAACATTTAAACTAACAAACACTTCTATGTTTGTCCCCATTTGTCACAATCATACATTTCATCATTCTCAATCAGATCCTGTTTTCTCTGTCTGGAAAGAGAACGGCCTGGTCACTGTGAAAGACTTGTATATTGACAATGCTTTTTCCTCATTTGAACTTAAAGACAAATTTGAATTGCAACCATCTATTTTTTCAAGTACTTACAAGTCAGAAACTATGCCAGAGTAAGCATTTCAAATTTAGATTTTTTTTTTCATCCTCTTCACCACTATGTGTAAAATGCAAACAGTCCGAGGGCACGCTGGCACATATGTTCTGGATTTGCACTAAACACCACAGATTTTGGTGCGAGATTTTCCATTTTTACTCTGAGGTTTACAGATATGATCTTCCTCCAGAGACAGGAATTCTTGGCTGGTCTCAACAGCTCGAGACTCTTAGCCACTGGAAGGTTCTGTCAATCCACTATGGGATGGTCATTGCTAAGAAAATTATTCTTAAAGTCTGGAACAAAGAGATACCTCCAAGTTTTGAAGCCTGGCTCACAGAGCTCTCAAGTACCTTGTATAGGGAGAAAATTCGATTTGAGGTATCAGGGAAATCAAATAGATTTCATCAGATATGGCAACCATTTCTTGATCACATCACACAGCGGAGAGGACCCTCATGACACCTCAATGTTATGACTGTGTTTGAATATTTATTTCTTTGTAATTTCTCAATTATAATGTGATTACAGTCGCGGGTGGCCACAGAAATTTTTGTTACGGAGTACAGATTTTCAGATTTTAGAGTACAAATTTGTTTTTCTCTTTCTTTTTCTTCTTTTCCTAGCTTGCTTTCGGGGAGAGGGGTGGGAAGAAAGGGGTAATAGTTTGGGTTGTTATTTACCTTGATGTTCTGTTTTGCACGTCTGAAAATGAATATATAAAGAATTTTTAAAAAAACACAAAATACTTCTCATCCAAAAGGCTTCTTCAGTTCTAACGGACTGGTGGGGAGTTGCAAGCTTTAACTCCTGTGTGGGTTATACATTGGGGAAACAAAAAAAAACTCTCCACAAAAGTATGGCACAGCACAGAAGAGCCAGCTTCTCAGGTCAAGACTCAGCTGTCCATTTACATCTGAAGGAGAAGGGATGGACACTCCTTTAAGGAAACATCTTGGCCAGAGAAGACAGATGGTTTGAAAGAGGAGTAAAAGAAGCCATTTATATCAAACAGGAACGACCTAGGGCTGGGTGATATGGACAAAAATTCATATCCCGGTATTTTCAGGCTGAATAGCGATACACGAAATATATTCCGTATATTCTCCTAAGTGGGCTACATGTTCATTTGCAAGCTGATCCAGGCTGAAGTCCCCTGTTATTTTTGTTGCATGTGTTTTTCCACAGCAGGACAGGTAAAAGACATTTACCTGTTGGAGGTGAGCTGTGTGCAGAGATGCAGTAAGAGCCTGTTGTCTGCAGCTCCTTATCAACTTCTCACTGTGGCTGTTTCTGCGTTAACTTTTCACCCTGCTGAATTATTAGACTTGTCATAATTGAAGAAAAGCCCCTAATAGTTTTACTAATTCTGTAATAAACATATTTTAATTCCTATAGTCTTCCCCATTATCCCCCATTATTTTGTTATGTAAAAACTTTTACTGTGAAGCAGCAAAATAAGGAAATGTTGAGATTTCGACCAGCAATTTCACACAACTTCCAATACAGCTGATAGTAAAAATAAACAGCAAAATAAAGCAGACATGTAAAGTAAAAACAGGATGCAGTTAGAACCTACAAAAGTACTGAGAGCTGAACACACAGAGACTTTTAAAAATGCCTTTCTTTCTGGTCTCCTGCAGACAGAGGTGAGGAGAGTGTGGCAATACACACAGCTTATTTGATGGGGAGAAGCGGGTCGTCGGGTGTTGGCTGCGGTCGGCGAGATGCCCGCTTGAGTGCGGGTGGCCCAGCTTTTGGACCTACTCTGGAGAAGGAGTAGGTGCACAGTTCAGCGTGGCATCGGGCGTCTAAACTGATAACAGAAACACAAATCGGCGCAACATGGCTTGACTGGATGCGGCTAAAAGTTACAGAGGAAAAAGCCCACAGTATTGTACGTGTGCCACTACGGTAACTTCATTCATCTCACAGACTAATTAAGCGTAGCTTGTGTAACAAATAGACCGATGTTGCACTGCAGCCTAATGAACAGACAGATTAAACAGAGTAGCAGCTCTGTGTCTCTCTGAGTGTTGATGGAGAAACTGTGAGTGAGTGAGTGGGGCGGAGCTATGTGGAGAATGTGAGAGAGGAGAGATGAACACTGGTATGCGTTATGTGGCACAACTTGACCCTATATTGATATAAAGCTTATTGTCTAAATCTCTATCTTGCTTGAAAATAAATCGATATATTGTAAGAAATCGATATACCGCCCAGCCCTAGAACGACCATCGTTAAACAAACGTCACCACATATCACCCACGTACAATGCAGTCCTGAGTTTCCTCCCCAGACAACTTAATGCTCATTCACGCCAATCTAATCCTAACAACACTCATGATGGCCAGGCGGGTCAACAACTCAAGTGACCTTAGCGACTCAGAGCTCACACGTGACCTCATAGTCTCTGTAAGGGTTCACATCCACACAGGGTTTAAAGGCATTTCAAAATCACATTGAAAGGGTTTAAATGGAATGTACCCCATTATTCTACTACATCTTTGCAAACTACCTTAGCAAGGAGCTGTTCGCTGCTGTAACAATGTGTTGAATGTTGTATACAGCACCTTTAAGCCTTTAAATGTTTTTATGTGAGAATTTAGTTACATGACTGTGTATAATGTGACAAGGATTACTGACAGTGATGTACCCACAACAAAATGAACACAAACGCTGCAGGTCTCCGTGTGCCATTGATTTTCTACTTGGTAGCTGTAGGCTAGTAACAGACAACAGTGAGATGGTGCCTGGACGATACATATGTTTCATACACCATATGTAATGCATAACCTGCCACTGCACATTAAACCCACGTTAGACCTGTTAATATAAGTCAGCTGTATCTCTGTTTGTCAGTGTCAGAAAAGACTTCAGTCTGCAGTGTAGTTCATACACTTTACTGATAAAACAGATAATTTTACAGAAATAATATAAAACGGATGAATGTAAATTTAATTTCAGAGCAAAAATTTTCAGTCTTTTTTAAAAACCTCCTCATAGGGGTGTGCGATATGGACAAAAAATACTATCTCGATATTTTGGGAGATTTTGAAGATAACGATAATTAGACGATATTCTTTTAAATATGTGTTTTTAACAGCCTGACTTATAGCTCGTTAATTGTTTTTCATGGATGATATTAATGGAAAAATGTTCTTAACATTTCTTGCTGCTTTTTTACCTGCTCTCTCTGTTTGATTCTGGTGACGGCCTTTTGTAGCGTCAATTCCGGGTCCATCTGCAACTGTTCAGATAGGCGTTTGTCCCGCAGACTCACCACAAGCCTGTCCCTCACCATCTCATCATGTAGAGCCCCGTAACCGCAGTGCTCCGCCAGGCAGTGCAGCGCCGTAATGAAACTGTCGGCCATCTCGCACATTTCTTAATGCCGCTGATTAAACTTTGCTCTCTAAGATCATTCCTGCTATTCCTGCGATTACCTTCTGCTTGGGTCTCCAATCCAGAAGCAATGCGGAATCTGTCGAAGCGTTTAATCCATTTAGGCCAGTCTTCAGCCTTGAAGGTGAACTTTTCCGGCGGGGAGACTTGAAACTGTGCCATGTTGCCGCTCCATTCAGCTAACTGTGGCTAGGCTAGGTAGCTCCGTAGACGGTCTTCCGGTACTGCGAACTTTAGCCTGACAGGCTGGGACCTATCACTACAGTTGACCCACGTCTTCAGAAGCTGCTGGAGCATCCATGGGCGGTGTTGCTATGTTGTCCCGCTAATGTTTGTTTAGCAGCAGGCTGACCTGCCGGGAAGGTGCCAGTGAGAGATCATGTGACCACCTAGGCGTACTGCAGCGTGCTGCTGCACACAAGTTACATAACTCTTGTTCAGTGAATGTGTGGGGTTTCAACCTTTCAACGTGTGTTTTCAGTTGTTTTTGTGAAGTCATTTGCATACTCAATACCGTAAATTTGCACATCGTTAAAACAACAATGACGATATTATCGTTAACGGTATATATATCACCCACCCCTAGTCTCAACTCACAGAGGAACAGGGCCTACTGAAATCACCCAATCACAGATAAGCGCAGACAAACAACAGTTCTTTACATGAAATGTTAAAAAAGAAACACTGCCAAACAATTGGATAACACAGCCAACACACACACAGAGCAGTATTGCTGTCTACCTGCTGAGCACTCGTTCTGCTTGACAGTCCCTGCCTCTTCTGGCGTCAGTCAGCTTCTTGTTGGTGTTGAGGGCTGTCCACACCTTGGAGCCGTAGACACTGCAGTCCAGAGGCGTCTCTTCCTCCTTGTTCTTTTGATTGATGTCAGCTCCACGAGACAGAAACAGCCTGCAGATGTTTAAGTTAGAAGTCAGGTCACTAGTTCAGGAACAGTTTTCGTGTAACGTGTCATGTAACAAAGACAACAAAGTATGCTTATACACACAATAAAGTTTGTCCAACCAGGCTCCATCTCTCCCAGTGACACTTACTATCCAAGAGAAGTTTGGCTCCCACTCCGTCTCTCTACATGTCTGTAAAAACATGGATGCGCTTCATACACAGACGATCTATACAGTCAGCACAGTTTCAAGGTGAAAACCCAAGATTAGAGTCACCAATTAAGTATCTGACCAAATGTCTCCCCTTCTGTACTGAGATATGACACTGAATAATGTCCAGAAAAGTGTTTTATGTTGAACATTATGTCACAGTGAAGCTGACCTTTGACCTTTTGGATATAAAATGTTAAACAGAGAGAGCAGGTAAAAAAGCAGCAAGAAATGTTAAGAACATTTTTCCATTAATATCATCCATGAGAAACAATTAACAAGCTATAACCCAGGCTGTTAAAAACACATATTTAAAAGAATATCGTCTAATTATCGTCATCTTCAAAATCCCCCAAAACATCGAGATATTATTTTTTGTCCATATCACACACCCCTAGTCATACCGGCCAATATTTCCTCTGGATTCAATTAGCAAATAGGCCTACAGGCCTGCCTCCAATATTGGCAGGGGAAAATTGGAAAAATGAAGGGGACGACATTTACCTTGACATTTATCATGATACAGGAAACGTTGCAGGATCATTCATTGCACTTTTCAAAAGATAAAATGTACTGGTAATTGGTGGATCTTTCTTTTACTTTGAACAGCATAGTAATGTATTTAACAAGAAAACCTTTTATGTGTTAAACAAGAGCCAGCCAAAGAAAAAAGCGAATGTTTTTACCTCAGATGATCTCGACACTCGTACTCCGCACTCACAATCAGTCATATCAGTCATTGGTCATCAGATTGTTTCAGCTGCATCTTAGTGCAGCTCTATTGAAGCCGTGGATGCCTCGCCAATGGCTAATCATAGCACTTAAATGATACACACGATCAGCACACGATGTGCCCTCGCGACAGATGCTGCTGACAGTTGGTTTTTTTCAGTTGTAGATTTGTTTTGCTCAGCACAAAACGGTGCTGAAACTAAATCAATCAATGTCAGGCACATCGATCACCCACCACTTCATCAGCTCATGTCACACACAGCCTACTTATTTTTCGTCTTATTATTATTTTTCTTCCGCCCGATTTCGGTGCGTAACTTGTGCAACAGCTCTGAGCGCACACAGGGTCTTCATAAAACATAGATTCAAGATTCAATATGCACAGTAAGGACATGCGTTTCCCTGCAGAATGAAATTCGTTCTTTTCTGTCACCAATTAACGCCAAACAATATAAATCTTAAGTATAAAATAGATCAAAATATATACGGCGCGCACTAACATCTCCTTGCTTAGTGTAATAATTTGCCTGCCGCGGCTGGATCTGTGGGCGTTTGGTGGCTAAGAAGACTGTTAAGAGTGGGTCAACTTGATCTTACAACTCCTTCTTAGTGAAAGATCTTCTTAAGCTAAGAGCGATCTGGGAAGCGCGGCCATTATCATGTCAACATACAGGGAAAATGTGTCCAGAGTTTATGACATTTACCGGGAGAGCTAGAGCCATTTGGATAAAGCTGACGTTATTACTGCTGTAGCATGATGTTATTAGGCTAAATACTACATTTCTAACAGTGTATGAGCTGATTTATTGACACAGTATGCTTGTAGGCTGCTGTAACGTTAGGTTTACAGAGGAAATAGAAAAGTAACGTGACCACTAACTTGTCCCCCATCGAATGCATGTTTCTGTTAGGCCTATGTGTTTCACTAATGTTCCTTTTGTATTATGAAGAATGTCAGACTGGCCAAATCAGTGGCAGAGTTAGGCCCGGAGTCACAAACAGTGCATTTCGACTGACACAGAACCGGCACAGTGCCGGTTCCTGAACCTAATAAAGTAGGCTACTTACAACGGCATGAAAGACAATCTAACATTCTGTTTGTTGTTGGTTATTTCCTTAAAAACTACGACTTTATTCTCGCAATATTATGACTTTAATCTCATTAAATTACGACTTTAATCTCATAATATTATGACTTTTTCTCAGTTATGACTTTATTCTCGAAATATTACGACTTTAATCTCATAATATTGCGACTTTATTCACGTAATATTATGACTTTTTCTCAGTTATGACTTTATTCTCGAAATACTACGACTTTAATCTCATAATATTTCGACTTTATTCTCATAATATTATGACTTTATTTTCGAAATATTACGACTTTAATCTCATATTTAGACTTTATTCTTGTATTATGACTTTTTCTCAGTTATGACTTTATTCTCGAAATATTACGACTTTAATCTCATAATATTTCGACTTTATTCTCGTAATGTTATGACTTTTTCTCAGTTATGACTTTATTCTCGAAATATTACAACTTTAATCTCATAATATTATGACTTTATTCTCGTAATATTATGACTTTATTCTCGAAATCTCCAATTGTTTTTTTCTTTAATGTGGCCCTAACACAGTACGTCGTACTCTGATGTATTACAAAAGTGGACGGCAATAAAATCGCGAGAGCAAGGCGGCCACAGTTTTTAGAGCCAGGCGCTGCAGTTGCTCTCCACCGACTGCACCGCCTGGCTCTCACCTGATCTAACAGCTGATTGGTTTAGATGTCAACTCAACAAGATGACGTTTTAGATAAACTATTCATTTTTGTTGGATTTTAGAGATTAAGATTGTATTTGTCTGATTTGAAGGTTTATTCTGTGAACAGAAAACATGTTGTGTGACTGATGGTGAAATTTAGTTGTCAGAGACTGAATACATTCATTATAAACTATACAGAGTCTACTATACTATATTAATATTGGATTGTTTTAATTATTGAAGTATTTAGCAGCATAGAGACTTGTGGTCAGTGGGGTGTAAGGATTCTTAAAATAACATCTGTACAGATGTGAAGCCCTGAATGTATCTGACTGAGCCTTAATGAAAGCTGTTGTCTGTTATTTTTTTTTCCCCCTGAAAATATTAACCTTATAGTCAAGCAGTGTTTATTTAGCCTGTGAAGTTGAGGGGACAGGTCAAACTGATATGATGCTGATTTACATGAGAATTCATGTCAAATGGAGGATAAACCATGAACATAAACTACAGATCATCTGGAAAGCATGTTAATAAATTAATCTATCATAATTAAAACAACTGGAGACTGAAAACAAACTGATACATGGGTCTGATCACTTTTTTTAATGAAATGACATCGGTGTGACCAGACGAGGTGCAGTTCATCTCGAATGAGCCTATTGTCTGGGCGCAAACTTTTTCACCACACGAAAGTTCCGCCCCGGTGTGCAAACTTCCATAAGAACCCATGAAATCAACATTTATTTTTTTTCCATGAGAATAATCCGCGCAGATATTCGCCCTCAGTGAGAATGGACACAGAAATACATTTTAGGATTACTCACCCCCCCCCCCCCCAAAAAAAAACTCTTCAGATCCGAACGACTCACACAAGTCAGCCAAATGGCCACGAAAAAAGCGAGTTGCGCTTTTCTGCGTGCTGTTTGCATCCCTGAGTAGCACGGTCACTGTCTGTGTGACTCCAGTCACAGAGCTCTGGTCATGCAGCTATAGTCTCACGATTAAAAGAGAGAGAGAGAGAGAGAGAGAGAGAGAGAGAGAGAGAGAGAGAGAGAGAGAGAGAGAGAGAGAGAGAGAGAGCGAAAGAGAGGGACTGCGTGAATCAATGACCACACCCAGCTCTACAGTGAAATTTCACCTGTTTTAAATTGTCAAATTTGGGGTAAGGTTGCAGTGATTTAAGGTTGCGATCACTGGATAAAATTGCAAAGTCGGGCAGAATTCATGGGGATTGGCTGAATTTGCGTTAATTGTTGTGATTAAGATAGATAAGTAAAAACAAAAATAAAACATTTTAGTGAAATACATTTTGGAAAAAAAGATTGCCTATGAACAGAGATTTCAACATGAGCCTGATGCATTACACCCGTGTTTCAAATATGCCTCCTTTCATTGAGTGTGTGTAGTCTGGCCCCCATTCAAAATGTTCTAGACTTGACTGTGATTGCATCATATTCATATTATTAACAATGAACTGATCTGATCTCCGATGAAGGTCTGTGTAACCCCAGTGAACTCTGTTCTTAAACTACACACTCACATCACACACTCCAGGTGGTTCTCTCTGGCAGCAACATGAAGCGCTGAGTCACCATGAACGTTGACAGCACTGAGGTCACATCGAGCCTCCAGCAAAGCCTGGGCGACATCATCGCAGCCCGAAAGAGCCGCCCAATGTAAGCAGACATTCTCTTCCTGGACAAGAAACAGATCAGAGGTCAGCGCTGACATAGTGTTCTGTTAGAGGCAGGGCTATCAAGTGTACAGGCTTTAGTAAGAGAATACCAGGCCAGGTTGTAAGATGAAGTATTCGTTGATATGCATGATGATCAAGAGATACTTTGCTGATTTTCAACCAGATTTGTATCATAATAATGTAGGTAGTATGTGTAAATGAACTGTGGTAAACTTAATTAAAACAAGTAAAAACATAGAATAAAGCTGTTGTTGGAGCAACATATCTCTTGTGCCCTCTTTCACCATTTTTTGGTCATCTGAGTTTTATTTTCAGCATTCATTTTGGCCGTGATCATTACCCAGCCTTTACATTGGGTACAGATGGGTAGTTTTTGTTAAGTTTGGATTTCTAATTAATTGTTAATTTTACCACCTTTCTACACTGTGATAAAAAAAAAAAAAACACAGTTGAATCCCCTTTGACCATAATATGGCACACTGACTCCCACTGAAACCCAATTTTTTTCAACAGCTGAAAAGAAGGTTAATGAAAGAGATTCTCAGTTTTATTCCCCCGTCACTGTAGTGGTGCACATTCACAATTGTGCATGCACGCGTATGCACAAGCCAAGGACACAGGGAGCCTCTGATTCCCATGACCTTTTTCATTGCTCTAATTCATACATGAACGCGCATGTACGCGCACGTACACGTGTACACAAGCTCGGAAATAAGGAAGACCGTTTCCCATGTATTTTTTTCATTGCTCTGATTCACACATGTACGTTAAGAGAGGCTGCACCCACCTACATAAACACACGCAAACATGCACACGCGCATGTATGTACACACGCGAACATGCTTGCGCATGTATGTGCATACCCATGCATGTATGTGCATGCACACATGTGTTTGTGTACTCAAGCGCAGCCGCTGTAAACATATAAATATACCGAGCTCCAAAAAAGTTTATGTTTTGACCTGTGCGAGCAATCATGAAAGCAAATCAGTTGTTGGGATTCACAGGACCACAGATGATTTGTCATTTGTTAAAATGTAAACTGGACATGTGAAGACTTCCCTTCTCTGCATGCTCTTTGTTCTTCAGACAAAGAGAGCTATTTATCACCTCATTGAGAACATTCGCCAAACTTGATTGGACAGGACTTTACAGTGACATGTGACTCTGATGTCACAGGCATCTGTAGAAGGTCTGCTCCCTTCAGAGTTTTCCTCTTTTCGGCTGGGCCTGGACCACCCCAAATGCTGAGACCCGTGCTCCTTGCCCTGAACCATCAAAGGTGGGGCAATTGATCACAGACTCTCTAAACCTGAACCAGAGAAGTTAGATTTGCAAGCACAAGGTTTGCAACTAACGTTCTAGCAACAACGAGAACTAAGTGAGTGAGCACACAGCGTCTAACTCTGCAAAGACCCTGAGCAACCAGCTTCCTCGGAGTTTCACCTTTGGAACAAGGACACAAGAAAACTGCATGTGGAACCACAGCTCTTTCCAGCCTTCCTGTGCTGGCTAACAAAAGCAGCACGCCTCAAACCAACTCTTCCCTCCATGCATTCAAGGACCAGTAACGTAACAACTGGGCATAGCTTTATCACAGCTGTACAGCCTAAAAACACAGTTTAACTTGTACGTGATTTAATGCTGTTTATTGAGTCATCGTTGTGATTGCAGTTAAGTTATTGGTAAAAGTTGGTTTCGCCAAATGTCTTGCATGCAACTAAAAATCCTGTTTCAGACCCTATGCAACACATATCACATTCACATAGACTCATCTACATATAGACTTTCAACAGAGCTACACTCAAAGAGGCAACTCAGACAAACCCTCCCCCGACCTGAAGCCAGCTTTGATTCGGCCATCTTGTAGGCCAAACAGCCCTTTGATTACCACACCCACCTCTCTCTCTCTCTCTCTCTCTCTCTGCCTACTTACTTTTGTTTATACAGAATGCACTTTTTTTGGGGCAAAGGGGGTGGGGGGTGAGCAAGTAACTAAATGTGTAGCTCAGCATGTGACGTAAACAATGACGTGGGAGGGAAGCCGCGGCTAGTCAGTCCTTCAACAATTTTCTCTTAAGTCGGCATGTTCTTCACTGTTCCTGCCATCTGACGGTTAATGGCCTCTTCATTTGTGAGGGCAAGGAGGGCGCGCAATTCCTTGTCTCCCCAGTTGCTCATGTTTACAGTGTCTGTCAGGTGTGCGTTTCCTTCTTGCTACTAGTACTAGCTGCTCATTCCTGCTATCAGTTGTTTCCTGTTTATCCAAGGCCAGTGGGTTGCACGTCAACAGCTCCTCCCACAAGTCTTCAACAGCCCCTCCCATTGCGGAAGGCCGCCTCGGTCTGTTTAAACTAAAAGGGTTCCGCCAATATGACTACCCTACAAGGCGGAAAATTGGGCACCTCGGATGAACTCGCCAATCTGGCTCTGTGTGTCTAAACACTTGCAGCTTGCCAGCAAAACGGCCCAACATTCGCAGAAAATCTGGCAGGGGGCTTCTCTGTCATTCGCACGCACGCAAGCACGTACGCACGCACGCACCCATTTTGACCATTTGTCATGTTCTTGCTTGGAATTTGGGAAAAATGTTGTCAGTAGTTTACAGAATGAAACAAAAATGTTCATTTTACTCAAACACATATCTATAAACAGTAAAATCAGAGAAACTCATAATTTTCCAGTGGTCTCTTAATTTTTTCCAGAGCTGTGTATGTATATATGTATATATATACATATATACCATCATTACTCTAAGAAATGAAGGTCAGTCAGTCCGGAAAATTGCAAAAACTTTAAATGTGTCCCCAAGTGGAGTCGCAAAAACCATCAAGCGCTACAACGAAACTGGCACACATGAGGACCGACCCAGGAAAGGAAGACCAAGAGTCACCTCTGCGTCTGAGGATAAGTTCATCCGAGTCACCAGCCTCAGAAATGGCAAGTTAACAGCAGCTCAGATCAGAGACCAGATGAATGCCACACAGAGTTCTAGCAGCAGACCCATCTCTAGAACAACTGTTAAGAGGAGACTGCGCGAATCAGGCCTTCATGGTCAAATAGCTGCTAGGAAACCACTGCTAAGGAGAGGCAACAAGCAGAAGAGATTTGTTTGGGCCAAGAAACACAAGGAATGGACATTAGACCAGTGGAAATCTGTGCTTTGGTCTGATGAGTCCAAATTTGAGATCTTTGGTTCCAACCGCCGTGTCTTTGTGAGACACAGAAAAGGTGAACGGATGGATTCTACATGCCTGGTTCCCACTGTGAAGCATGGAGGAGGAGGTGTGATGGTGTGGGGGTGTTTTGCTGGTGACACTGTTGGGGATTTATTGAAAATTGAAGGCACACTGAACCAGCATGGCTACCACAGCATCCTGCAGCGACATGCCATCCCATCCGGTTTGCGTTTAGTTGGACGATCATTTATTTTTCAACAGAACAATGACCCCAAACACACCTCCAGGCTGTGTAAGGGCTATTTGACCAAGAAGGAGAGTGATGGAGTGCTGCGGCAGATGACCTGGCCTCCACAGTCACCGGACCTGAACCCAGTCGAGATGGTTTGGGGTGAGCTGGACCGCAGAGTGAAGGCAAAGGGGCCAACAAGTGCTAAACACCTCTGGGAACTCCTTCAAGACTGTTGGAAAACCATTTCAGGTGACTACCTCTTGAAGCTCATGGAGAGAATGCCAAGAGTGTGCAAAGCAGTAATCAGAGCAAAGGGTGGCTATTTTGAAGAAACTAGAATATAAAACATGTTTTCAGTTATTTCACCTTTTTTGTTAAGTACATAACTCCACATGTGTTCATTCATAGTTTTGATGCCTTCAGTGAGAATCTACAATGTAAATAGTCATGAAAATAAAGAAAACGCATTGAATGAGAAGGTGTGTCCAAACTTTTGGCCTGTACTGTATATATATATATATATATATATATATATATATATATATATATATATATACAGTATATACACACATACACTGCACAACAATGTCTACCTCTAATCTTAATAATCACATAAAACACATGAAGTTTACTTCTTCTCAAGGTGACCAAGCATCCAAAGCCCCTCTGGTTCTCCAGTGCTCTGTACTTAAACTTCACTAAGTTTAGAGGTAAAAAACATTATGCATCCGATGAGATCACACTTGTCAGAGAGCTGACCTTGTTGAGCTGAAATGCAAGTGTGAAAACAGAGTGTTGCGGTGTATGTGTGTTGTACAGTTGTGAAAGTGAATAGTCTAGTGTGTGCACTGACCTTGTCTCTGATGTTAACATCGGCCCCTCTGGCCAGAAGCAGGTGGACCAGCTCTTGGTGCTTGTATTCGATGGCCCAGGTGATAGGAGTCCATCCTCCGTCATCCTGCACAGACAGAAGCGGTAAAACTTTTACAGAGATTTACACAAACATTTACATTGACACATGACAACATTAGCTGCTAGCAGCAGTTAGCAAATGAGGAAGTGTTGTGTTTACTTGGCAGTTGATGTATTTCGATGCCTTGGACAGCAGATGATGGACAATGTCATAATGTCCCAATTTGGCTGCCAGATGCAGACAGGTGAAGCCCATGATATCCTGGGATGACAACATAAATTCACATTAAACTACTGCCACTACTGTTCAGTCTAAAAGAAAGGATAACTCATTGGATTCCATAAGTTAAAACGTGGTTGAAACAAGACATTGGAAATAAATGAGTCTGACAGGTCAAATATTTTCTATAGCTAGTCATCTGCCACCCTCTGGAGCCTAGCTTAGACTTAGAGATGGAGGGGTTAATACAAAGTTGTACATTTTAAAAGACTAATACTTAATAAAAGAGTAGAGGCTTTGTTTAGACTAAATTAGATTTAAAGCTGCCCTCGTCAATATTGAATTCATATTTTAACTTCAAATTCACAAATGGGCATGTACCCCCCGTAAACAAAGACAGACTGTCAGTACATGACTACAACAGGGGTTGGACCACTTGCAAATTTCCTTCATACCTAAGAGAAAATTATTAACACAAAAAATGGATTAACCCTACACATTTTTTTTTAAATCATTCAGATGAGTCACTTAAGTGTGTGTAAGTTTTAGGGGGATATATTGGCAGATATGAAATATAATAAATAAGTATGTTTAATCACCTGAAAATAAGAATGATAAGAATAAGACAAATAAGCTGTTTATGTCTACATAAGGAGCAGGTCTTCATCTACAGAGATCGCCATATTGCACCACCATGTTTCTACAGTAGCCCAGAACAGACAAACCAAATACTGGCACTAAATAGGGACATCCACGTTTTGTCACGTCACGTAAAATCTGTTAATTCATGTTTATGTTTTATGTTGATCATAGTATGCCTTAGTTTAGTTTCATGTTTCATTGTCATGAGCACTTTTATGTTAAGTTAAAGTCACTCATGTCTAGTCTCGTCTTGCACTTCCTATTTTATTTTGTACTCACCTTCTCCCCCTTGTTTCAGACCCTGACTTCCTCCCTTCGTGTGATTTTTCAAGTAAAGATTTTTGTTAAACTTCACTACCATCTCCAGAGTGTGCAATTGAGTCCCAGTGACTGGTGTCCCGTTCCCAACAGAATGAACTGACCATAATGGACTCAGCAGACTCTTAAACTGTGAGGACAGCCTTGCGTGCCCAGGGCACCGGACTGCATGAACATGAGGAACAGCTCTCGACCATTAACCAAGGACTGAGGAATCTCACCGACCGACAGGTGTATTTCCAATCCTCTGTTACCAACCAAGTGAACCACCTGGCAAGTAAACTAAATCTTCTCATTAACCACCTCAAAGCTGATTCCTCTGCTACACCTCCTACCATGTCAGGGCTCAACAATAAAGATTGCCCGATTGCCCGGGGCAAGTAAAACTCAAGGTCGGGCATGTAAACTAACAACTCACTTGCCCGAATGGGCAAGTTGCTAAAAACAGTAAAAGTTGATAACTGATAAAATAAATGTATTTTAAAACGTGCTCTTCTGCTCTGATGCAGCGGTCTCTCTGCCTGAAGTCACAGGCACAGCTGTGTAACAATGTCCTGCCCACAGCCCCCATTGATATTATTTTGCGCGGCGGACGCTTCATACAATAACATAACAATATACTATTTATGGTGTTATGTCATCGTGTCATTTCTGTCTCTACATGGTACGTGTTAACAGTTCTCCTCTGCTCTCTATATTGTGCACGGCGGCGTTCCGCCACACACACAGGTGAGCACGCTAGAGCGGCTCGGGCCACATTTTCCTGACCAAACCTGACCCCAAGCCCGGTGCAGTTTGTCAGCTGACAAAGTTATTGTTATGGACAGTGTGTAAATAACCAACAGACTGCTGTTACGCACAGAGAAACAGCTGTTCGCACAGCAGCGCGGCAAAGCACTCGTGCTGAGCTTGTGTTGCGTTCAGGCATTGTCATGTAAATAACAACTTCCAACACTTAAATAGGTCATAGCACAAAACAGCAGCATGTCATGTGACTTTTTACTTTTATTATATTCAATAAAATTGTATGTTCCTAAATCTTGAGACACCTCATATGTAAGCTAGACAGACATTTCACCTGCTCATTACTGTGCACAAATGTACTGTATGTACTTAGTCCTAAAGAGCCCTTCTGGTGCCAGTAGATACATAGAAACATCCCAGCAGGCTGTGCTTTGCAAGCATACAAAAAAGTTTCACGCATGTGAAAATTATTTTTCATGCGTGTGCTTCACCTCCGCTGCTACAACTCCATCCTAGGGGAAACACTGCTGTGTGCGTTTTGTGCAACAGGTGGATGTGGTAATCTACTGGTAGAGTAGAGAGAGAGCTAAATAGCGTTGAAGTAGAGTAGAGCAGGGCAGAGAGATGGAAGCAAAATATATTAAACCCGGTGCTAATGCAGCAGAACTGGAGAGAGGGGTGAAAAATAAATAGAGGTGGGCATGGCCCAAGTAGGGCGCAAAATTATAGACAGAACGATTGACAAATTTTTCACTTTAAGCCCTGACACTGTCATTTTTGTGTAGGAATGAAGCTACAATACATGACATATGTTGTTTTAATTAATAAATACAGTGTGAATAAAGACTACATAACATAAAAATAACTGCAGTCTTTGTTATTTGATAGTCACTTAAATTAAACAGTTTTTATAGGGCAAGTAAAAACTGACTTCGGGCAAGTAGATCTCTGACCAACTTGCCCGACCGGGCAAGTGAAAAAAAACCTTAGCGTTGAACCCTGCATGTCATCTCTACCTGCTGCTGACACTACTGCTGCTTTGAATCAAGCCAGGCCTCCATCTCCTGGACTTCGCCTGGCTGCCCCAGAGAAGTTCTCCGGAGATTCCAGAGATTGTAGGCCGTTTTTAGTACTGTGCAATTTGCATTTTAAACACAACCTGGCTGCTTTAGTGTCAGATCAGGCAATTATGTCCCATCTGACAGGCAGAGCAGCGGCATGGGCCATGGCAGAATGGTCCAGAGAGTTCTGTGCCAATCACTCCCCAGGTTCACAGAGACTATGAGCCGAATTTTTGATCACTCCTCCCCAGCAAGGGAGGCCTCCAGAGTGCTCATGCAAATTAAACAATGTGATCGGCAGGTTATGGACTATGCTATTGAGTTCAGGACATTAGGAGCAGACAGTAGGTTGAATACCCCTGCACGAATTGATGCTTTCATGAACGGTCTCACAGACTCTATTAAAGACCAGTTAGCACTTCTAGAGCTTCCCACTGATCTAGACACCATAATCTCCATGGCCACCCGCATCGACAACCATCTTCAAGAACGACTCAGAGAGAGAAGACGCACTTCTGTTCATCTTTCACGTCATTGTTCACACCAAGCCAGGACCCTCTGGAGATCTACATCCCAAGCTCAATCGTCACCTGAGAGACCAGCGCCTCCTAAAGCTCCAGAGGAGCCCATGCAGTTGGGCAGGGCCAAAATCACTCCCGAGGAGCGGCAGCGCCAGCTATGGGAGGGCTGCTGTTTCTACTGTGGTCAATCAGACCACCTGCTTGCATCCTGTCCAGCAAAAGAGCAGGCTCACCAATGAAGAGGAGGGCGCTGGCAAGCCGACTCTTCACCCTCAACTTCCCTTCTCGTGCTCTGACTCAAGTCCTGGTAAAGGTTCATGACCAGACTGTTACTCAGGGGGTATTGGTGGATTCAGGAGCTAATGAAAACCTTATGGACTGGGGTATGGTTAAGAGACTTAACATTAAGACTGAAACCTTGCCGCAACCCGTTACCGCCAGTGCTTTAGATGGTAAAATACTATTCAAGGTCACACATGTCACAGAACCCATCACACTTACCATTGACAATAAACACACAGAACTCATAAGTTTTCAATTACATATTAGGGTTTCCTTGGTTGACCAGACACAATCCCCAAATTGACTGGAGATCTGGGAGGATCAAGGGGTGGGGAGAGGACTGTCACAGGTCATGTTGGACAACTGAACCTGGAAAGGTAAACCTTGACAATGAAACTGTTACTGAGCTAACCATCAATCATGTCAAGACTGAGACTAAATCAACCGAACCTGAGCGTGACACTGACTTTCCTAACTTATCCAAGGTACCTCCATCTTATCTTGACCTCAAAGAGGATTTTAATAAGACCAGAGCCATAACTAAATACATTGACTCCTCATTGAAGGCAGGATTGATCCGACCTTCCTCCTCCCTGGCTGGAACCAGATTCTTCTTCGTGGGGAAAAAAGATGGATCTCTCAGGCCCTGCATCAATTATGCTCCACTGAATGACATCACCGTCAAAAACAGGTACCCCCTCCCACTCGTCTCCTCTGCTTTTGAACTTTTACAAAATGCCAAAATATTCACCAAGCTCGATCTCCGCAATGCATATCATCTGGTCAGAATCAGGGACATTATGTATATCTTGTCATGCCTTTTTGTTTAACCAATGCTCCTGCTGTATTCCAAGCTCTGGTTAACGATATTCTCAGAGAATATCTCAACCAATTTGTATTTGTCTACTTGGACGACATCCTGATTTTCTCCCCCGATGAAAAGACTCATGTCCAGCATGTCCAGCAAGTTCTTCAGAGGCTTCTGGAGAACAAACTGTTTGTGAAGGCAGAAAAGTGCGAATTTCACATGGACACTGTCTCATTCCTAGGATTCATCATCTCTGCCAACCAGGTCCGGATGGACCCAAGCAAGGTCAGTGCTGTTGCCAATTGGCCCACTCCTACTAACCGCAAAAGGTTCAACAGTTTTTAGGTTTTGCCAACTTTTACCGAAGGTTTATAAGAAACTTCAGTGCCATCGCATCCCCTTTGCATGCTCTCAACTGTACCAATGTTCAGTCTGTGTGGAATCCTCAAGCGGATCAAGCATTCCAGCGGCTGAAAGAAATGTTCACTACGGCTCCTATACTTACCATTCCTGACCGGCATCAACAGTTTGTGGTGGAGGTGGACGCCTTGAATGATGGAGGAGCCATTCTTTCCCAGAAATCGGCCAAGGACAACAAACTACACCCATGTGCTTTCCTCTCACGTAAGTTGGCACCCGCTGAGAAGAACTATGACGTTGGGAACTGTAGAGGAACAGCCTCTCTGGACTTCCCTTGAACCAATATTATCAATGAACAGGACCCACCAGACCACTGGGGGTCATATACTTTGGACTCACCCCTGTATTGCCCCAACTGGACAACAACTTCTTTCAGCCATCCTTAGGAGGTAAAAAGTCACTTGGGAGCCCTCAAGTTTCAGATGCCATCTTAAAGTAGCCAGCCTTGGGGCAAAACACGGTGATGAATGACCCACTAGTTGTCTAACACAATGCTTCTTTTTTCCACCACATCCTGTCCCTTCCTGTCACCCCAGGAAAGCACGCCCTACCCTCTCTTACCAAATGTTCTGTGTGACCAAAATTGTGTTGGAAGTGAAATTATACCTTTTATCCATATTATGTGTTTGAAGTGTAGAAATATAATTGGAGTTCATTAATCATCTTGTTTGCATGAATATGTACTTCCTCATTTTGTTTTTCATTATAAGTCGCAACTATAGGTTGTTTTCAATTGTATTCATTTTAATTGGATGTTAAGAACGGATTTGACCATAATGAGAAGTAGGGCTGTCAAAATTGCTCAAAAATGACGTTCAAATATTCGTTCTAAAAGTAACTCATAGGTTCGAACCATTCAAATTTTTTTTTTTTTTTCACATTATGTCCACAAGAGGCAAACTAATACAAGGAAACATACTTGTATATGTATTAATACAAGGAAACATAACTAGCCTACTTGTAGGTATTTTTAGTTCAACATAAACATCTTTGAAAACATTTACATACCTACACATTAAAACACATAAAACAATTATGTATAACATTACGTTAGAAACGACCGCAGACCTCTCGCTCGCCCCCCCTCTCTGACCTGTCAGGCCACACCGCTTGCGGAAGCGCTGCGAATAGCCTCGAAGCGAAGCCAGTTTCCTTTCGGCGCCCATGTTAACCGATTGTGTCACCCACACTCATCCGCGGGCGGTGTGGCCTTATGCAGTGCGTTCAGTGCAGCGGCCCAGGCCAACGCCCACTCACAAAGAGGACAGCTGCGGTGGTGTTTTTTTTTTCTCCACAATCGAATATCAATTTTCACATTTGAAGGTCCATTTTTTTTCAAATTCGAATTTAAATTCGAATTTAGAATAATCGTTGACAGCCCTAATGAGAAGAGTATGTGCCTATCGCGCGTAACAAGTCAAAGTATGTGTCAAAGATATAAAGATATACATATATATGGTATAATAAGAAGCATTAAGTTTCTTTTGAAATAAAGTAATCAGCCTGTTTTACAACTAAGAAGACCGCCTTATCAGATCCGCCCACTTTGGCCTGTTAAAAACATGCACGATCTGGTGCGCTCGCTCTCTACTCTAGACTTCTCTAGTCTCTTGTGTGTGTCTCTTGTCTCTCTCTTTTGTCTTCTTATTTTTTTCTTTTGTTTCTTCTTTTTCGTATCTTAAGCCCTATTCGGACAGGATTAGTTTTACATAGGTACATGGGCTAAAGTAATAATTACCAGAGATTTTAGTCCCGTCCGAATGTGCCATGTCAGTAATCATTACCGTACGATGTCAGTAAAGATTACCGCGACTTTTACCTTCTGTAAAAGGGTCCCGGAAAATTACCTCAGGTAATACGAATCCCGTGCGAATAGACCAGCAGTAAATATGTGTGACTTAGGGCTGTCAAAAAAAATTCAAAGTTCGAAATATATTCGAATATATATATATTTTATATATTTGACCCTAAATTTGATAATTCGAATATCATTAATAATTAATTAATACTATCAATAATGTTGTATATCATGGCGAATCCCGTTCAGGCAGAGATGACTCACGCACAAGCCGGGCCAGAGAGGGACATAGCGACGGAGGGAGAGGCGCCGACGGAGGAGCCCGCTGCGCCAACACCACCCACTGCGCTGTCTGCGATGTGTGACCTGTTCGTGGAGACATACAGGGAGAGTGTTGCACCTGCTGCCTCTCTGCCTACCCTTTCTGAAGAAGAGATGAAACGTTACCAGAACTCTCTTTCCACTCTTGTGGTGGAAAACTACGCACTGAAGTATCCAAACATTGATAGCGAGGCAGAAGTTGGTCATACCTGGCACTTCAGTGAGGTCAAAACGGGTGTTTTCATCTGAGTGTCACATTCATGTTGCGTCAGCAATAAGCATCTTATTTTTTGTGGGGTTTTTTGTAAAAAAAAAAAAAAATAAATAAATAAATAAAAATAAATTTAAAAAAATGATAAATTCGATTATTCAAACTCTACTAAATTAATTCGAAAATATTCGAACTCAATTTCATGGTGCTTTTGACAGCCCTAATGTGTGTACATATTTCGTCATATCCTGTTTACAAGTGGTTTTTCGCGGATTTTCAAGCATGGAGGCTCTTGAAGAAGCACTCAGTTTTGCACTTCACATTCGGACAAGTCCGTGTGAAAACCTCAGGTACTGTGGGCCTACGACGAGCACGATTCAAACGTGTTCAGAGTGTGGTACGCACAGGAAGCAACGTCACACGCACGTGACGACAGGAGGGGACGGCGGTGCGTGAATGGATTTACCCCTCCCACTTGTGGTAGTTTTACTGATACTTCTTATCCCGTGCGAATTGGCCATTAATATTACCGACGTCCTGTGGTAAAGTGACATTAGCCCACATGCCCATGTAAAACTAATCCCGTCCGAATAGTGCTTTAGCCTCTTTCGTATTTACGTTTTAGTTACGCTTTTATACTCTCACAATCAAGGTTATTTTAAACTTTTAAGTTTTGCTTATCCAGTTTTCTTTTATCTCCAGTTTTTTCAACATTTTTATGCACGTTAATAATAACTTTGATAACAATATCGAACGGCCAATGACATTGTTTTTACCATTATTATAAGCGAGTAATTATATCAAAGTAGACAAGTGCCTTTTTCGACCTGCCTCTTCAACCAAAGAGTCATCAAACCCAGCGATTGCCAGCCACTTGCCACAGTGGTTCTCGTGCCAAACCCAAAGGCTTTTTGCAGCGTAAAGGGAACGGACGTGGGGGACTTCACAGGACACCGCTCCCCTTTCTGCAGTGCACCAGCTGGTGCCACTCTGCTGGAAAATCTGGGAGTTGCAAAGTGAAAGTTCGAGGCCCCAGGAGAAACGTCTGCATGGTTCGCTGCTAAGAAGGGAGACAACAAACTCCCCCCTCACAGGTGACTGGGCAGTGGTAAGAGCTGATGTTGAATAGGAGATTTAATTATCTTAATCTTAATCGAGGACTCCTTAGATAAATATTTTGCGCGTTCCTGCATTCCGGTTTATCTTAACACACTCTCTCACTATCGCCAAGTTAAATAACCCACACAAGTGTTACTTTTAATCCATTTATACATGCTGTTGATTTTGTGTTATTTCATATTATTCTCATTCATTTATTCAGTTGTTACCCATTTAGCTTAAATAAATTTTCATTTATCGCCAAGTTGTTGTCTGTGGATATTTCTTTTGAGCAGGAATTAAGATCACTGTATGGAGAATTCATAACCCAGATACTGAGATTGATTCATTATTGATAAGCGTGCTGATGAATTAATAATTGGTTTACAGAGTTATTAATTTGATTAGTTGCTTCCTTCATTAGGAGGGTGGTACCCCAAACTTTATTACGAGTGCAAACATTCTCAAAAAGGTATTTCCCCTACAGAACAAAGAACTATTAGCTGTCAAAGTTGCGTTAGAGGAGTGGAGGCACTGGCTAGAAGGGGCAGAGCAGCCCGTTTTGGTCTGGACTGACCACAAGAATTTGGAATATGTGAAAATATGCCAAGAGACTTAACTCTGGTCAAGCCAGGTGGGCCCTATTTTTCAATATCAATCAATTCAATCAATCAATTTTATATATAAAGCCCAATATCACAAATCGCAATTTGCCTCACAGGGCTTTACAGCATACGACATCCCTCTGTCCATAGGACCCTCTCAGCGGATAAGGACCCCCCCCCAAAAAAAAACTTTAATGGGGTTAAAAAAAAAAAGGTTTAACTTCAACCTTTCCTATAGACCAGGTTCACAGAATACTAAGCCTGATGCCCTGTCTCGTTTGTATGACCCAGATCCTGCTGCCAAAGAACCTGAACATATCCTACCACTTAACTGTGTGGTAGGAGGGGTTACATGGCAAAGAGAAACAGAGGTGAAGCGTGCTAATGGTGTGAGCCCGGCACCTAGTGGTTGCCCACGAAACAGGTTGTTTGTCCCTGTGTCCCTCCGTTCCCAGGTAATTCACTGGGCTCACACATCAAAGCTCACCTGTCATCCACGGGTGAAAAGAACAGTGTTTTTCATCAAACAAAGGTTCTGGTGGTCAGCCGTGGAGGAGGAGGTCAAGGAGTACGTGGCAGCCTGCCCAGTCTGTGCACGGAACAAATCTCATCCAGAGTGCAGATGGGTCTGCTAAAACCTCTGCCTGTTCCACGCTGCCCCTGGTCGGATATCTTGATGGACTTCGTCACTGGCCTCCCCTGTTCAGAAGGTAACACCACCGTGCTGACGGTGGTGGACAGGTTTTCTAAAATGGCACACTTTATTGCACTGCCCAAGTTACCCTCTGCCAAGGAAACGGCAGAGGTCATGCTGCACCATGTTTTCAGGCTTCACGGATTTCCAAGAGACATATTGTCAGATCTTGGACCTCAGTTCATTCCCAGGTTTTGGAAGGCGTTCTGCCATCTCCTTGGTGCCACCGTCAGCCTCTTCTGGTTACCACCCTCAGTCGAATGATCAGACAGAGAGGCTTAATCAGGAGCTGGAGATCTGCCTGGGTTGCTTGGTCTCCCAAAACCAGCCTCTTGGAGTAAGCACCTCACATGGGTGGAACACGCCCACAACATGCTCCAGAAAGGTCTGGTCTCATGCCAGATATCCTCAGCTGTAAACTCAAGCCAATAGTCCTGATGGTGGCGCTACAAGCGTCTATAGTTCAAAACTTTGAAAATTCATAACAAATCAACCATACGTGCTACAACTTCACAACTTTCATCAAATTTAGCCCCAATACTGATGAAACCTTTGTACATTTAAACCTATTAAAAATTATGAAGTTCATCACTCTGTTTTTTTCAAAATCTGTAAAACTTCTTAAACCTATCTTCTCCCACAATTTTTGCTCAATTGACACCAAACTTGCTACAGAGCATCTTCGGACTGTCCTACAAAAACTACGCTTCTCAGATTTTTGATTTATCAAAAATTGAGCCTACAATGCATCAAAATGTTTGACTGTAAACAGTACCGTAAACATATACATGCAAATTCTTGCTAAATAAATCTTCAATGTTAATGAAAAAAAATGACAAAATTCTAGAGTCATGGTTGATGATGTGTGGCAAATTTCAGAATTTTATCTCAAAAACTGAAGTTTTGACAGCATTTTGTATTTTGCTCTAATGTGAACAATTGGAGTCAATGTAAAAATGGCAATTTTAAACATCAGTTCAAAGTTTCAGTTTCATCATTGTTACAAACAAATTACCAACATCTCCATGCTGTCCAGATGCAATATGTGTATTTTCAGATTTTTGTTTCGATAACTGAATTTTTTTTTTTACAGTGGTTTGAAATCTGCTTATAGTATACGGACACAGAACTCAGGCTACTGGACAAAGCAGCTGCCGCAGCTCACAAGCCTCAGCCAGCCACGGAATACCGGAATCAAGCACTAGAAACCTGGTGGTGTAGTTGTTTCAAATGCAAAGCAGTGCCAATGGATGAGGAAAGTCTTTGCTGCTCAGACTGGGAATTGGCGATGCCTGCACTTGAGAATCTGGACATCAGTACTGACGAGACTGCTGCTCTTCAGAGACCATGCATCACCGATCACCCTGAGCGCGCACACGTGAGCGCGGAGCACAGAGAAGCAGTCAGAGCTACAGGCTACAGTGAGGCTATAAACAGAGTTCATATGATGTTTTTCGAAACAACCGCTAGCCGTTCCCCCCGCCGATCTCTGCAAGGGATGTGAGAACTCTAAAACTTCACCAGGGCCTCTGTCAGCATATGGGTGAGTAGATAATGGCTGAATTTTCATTTTTGGGTGCACTATCCCTTTAAGGTCTCCCTTAAAGGGGAAGTTCCGTTTTTTACAACCTGGACCTTATTTCTGGCATTAAATACGGTTGTTCACTCACCCAGATAAGTTTGGTATCATTTGGAGTCCTACGGAAGATATTTAGATCTGCGAGAGACGCGTACATCCATATAGTGGGAATGATCGGGGCGCCAACAATGAGGCTCTAAATAACACATTATCTGCTGCGAAACTCCTTCATTTCACCAATATGTTTTTAATAATCGCCAGAGTTGCTTGTCATCATTATCCGGGTCATTTATACTGACCTACTAACCTCTGACCTGGATGATGTCATCCAGGTGCACGCACCACCGCACACCCACTCTGTTTACAGCTGGAATTTGCTACTGTTAGTTTTTTGAAACATGGCTGAATATTTGTCCGATTTTGAGGTTGTGGACGATGACTTTGAATATGATGGACGTCCTTACCGTTTTGAGCCAGAGTATACGGGTGAGGAGCTCTTTGAAAGGAGGATGCGGAGTCAGAGAGAGGAACAGCTGGCCAGAGAACAACAAACCGCTGCACATCCGAGAATAGGTGCTAACTGGTGGTGTTCTTGTGGACAATGTTACATTGTGCCATTCTTCTATGATCAACCAGGCTGTTTTTTTCGTGTCCTGAAAGTAAACTGGAAGACCCAGCCAAAGCCTGCAGGACCAAATGGGCAACTTTCGATTGAGTAAGTAGCCTACACACATGCATAAATTGTTTATTTTCCTTGAATTTGTTTGCTTGATAAGTAAATAACTATGAGAATTTACATTTCTTTAGTTTCTTTTCATCGCTTGTGTAGAACGGCCCGCACACTGCACAAAAAGCAGAGGCACTTCTTATGCAAAACGTGAATTTATTATTACATAGTGCTCAGTGACAAAAAGTGAGAAACAGAAAGGTGAACGTTTCAGTGGTAAAGAGGATTGTCTTTACGAATTGCCTCTGTTTTTTTTTTTTTGCAGAGGTTGTAGGCGGATGTACACGGCTCTCGCGGATCTAAATATATTCTCCAAATGACACCAAACTTATCTGGGTGAGTAAACAACCGTATAGAGTGTGCCAGTAAACCCGGAACTCCGTTAGTGCTTTTAGCACTTCTGGTTCTCTCGTCTAAAAGTCAATATGTTTTTTGAATGGGATTTTGGTAAAATGCCCCAAATAAGGTCTGTGGTTAACAAAAGCTTAAGCGAGTTTCAGGTTTTGTTCTACGACATAAAACACGTCAGTAAATACCCTACTTGTGAATTTTGAAGCTTTTACGTGTCATAAAAAAGGCGGTTGCTAACAAGTTGCTCAATATGACTACAAACCCTGTTGGGGACATTAAATGTCATCACCCCCAACAGGCGAGAGTGCTGGCAGTTCGCCATTACAGCTTCTTATTTAGCTTAAACAGTCTGATTTCCCCATTATACAATGTTTTTAAAATAAGGCGGCCGAAATCAGTTGAAAGCTTCGTGGCGGTGACGTCAAGTGTCATGCGACCGTGGAGTAGTCATGTAGTCTGTTAAAGCCTAACGTTAGCTTTTTACTAATGGCGACTGCATTTAAGCTTCAAATGCGGTATGAAAGGTGTTCATATGTGAAGATTATCTCGCTGAACAAAACCTGTAAGTATCATAAACTTGTGTTAGCCACAGAGTTTATTTTCTGACATAATCCTAAACGCAATGCAAAAATCACATTCACTTTCTCTTCCGGGTACCAGCGCGATGCTAAACTTCCAGGTTTTGACGTCAGCCGTGGCACACTCTATTTAATGCCAGAAATAAGGTCCGGGTTGTAAAAAACGGAACTTCCCCTTTAAGCTTACGGGCTGTTTCCCAGAGTCTCCTTAGTGAAGACATATCTTCTGAAAGGTATATCTTAAGAAGGGCAGTCTGAACCACTTGTAAGCTGTCCCTTAGTGATGCGCTCTGTTCATCCTATCACAGTTTTAGCTTATTCGCTTATTATTATTATTATTATTATTATTATTATTCCTTATCCACTGTGAGGGTCTTAAGGACAGAGGGATGTCGTATGCTGTAAAGCCCTGTGAGGCAAATTGTGATTTGTGATATTGGGCTTTATAAATAAAATTGATTGATTGATTTATTAGGCCAAAATTATGTTTTTTAAATGGACAGTTGTAGTATAAGTCACATCTAGACTCTTAGCGCACATTACATCATTAGTTTAAAATCAACTTCATGAAAATTAATAATAAATATTGAATATTATGAATATATAAGTTTATTTATTTATTTATTTAATTATTCATTTATTTATTTAATGGAGCTAACTAACTGAGGATATGTTTTTTTCTGACGAGGCTGCAGGCTGTTCCCTACTATATACTGAATATCTGACAGATACTTGACAAATTGATCAAATTGAAGTCTAATGAGGGCTGCTGGGAACTAATCAAGCAGGCGGCACTAGCTATATAGGCAATCAAGCCCGTCGCCTGTGCTTGCTTCATTGTAAATGACATTATGGCTGCGTTACAGAGTATCATTATGCTCAATCAGCTGATCCAAAGGCGTCGCCATCCGTGTAGCCATTTGGTTTATGTTAATCACAAATCACAAACTTCAGTCCGCTAGATGTCCTCTTAGACATTGCCATCCTGTCCAAATTCTGGCTGCCACGTGGGAAGATCCTGAATCTGCCTGCACTTGTCTCCCTGCACATTTCCACAGCTACCGAGTGCAACTTCGCCCTTAGCCCAGATGTACAGCTTCTGGCGCATTTGCATTTTTATGCACTGGGCAGTTTTTTGGAGGTGACACACACACACACACACACACACACACACACACACACACACACACACAGAGCAATGAAACGTGGCTATGCTGCTGCTACAGGTGCCTATTGTGTGACAACAACAGATTTGCAGTCTGTACATTGACAGAACTGATGTTGGAAAACTAATATAAGATACAAACTGGCATTGAACGCAATGATGGAAAAAGAGAGACAAACACGTATGCTGTTATAAATGTTTCAATAACAAATGCATCATTGAGCAGATGTTCTGTGAAAGGCATAGCCTCATTTATGATATAATATTTGATGGAGGTAAAATGATTATGGCAATACTTTTTATATTACAATGTCATTTATTTACCTTTACATGAGATCAATCGATGTGTGCAGCATCGATTAATACACCGTCAGCACCATAGTGAAGGACAGCTCCAACTAACAATGTACCTTAGCTGCTCTCCTTACGAGCCCCTGCTAAGGGACAGTTTGGGAAACACTCGTAGGAAAAGAAGTCCCTTAGCTAAGGTATATCTTAGAGACCGTCATAGAGCGCTAAGGTACATCGAAACTGGGAAACGGGGCCCTGGTCTGTTAGTTTTGGAGAAGAACTGACCTCTGCAGACATTTCAGCTCTCATTTAAAACCTCCTAAATGTCTGTATCTTAAGTTCTCAGAGAAAACAGGTGAGCACACATTAGTGGCCCATCTCTGACATGCCAAACAGTGTAGAAGAAACACTGATATGTAATATGAAACTGCTTTATTCAGTGTTTTTATTGGTTTAAATCGCCAGATCCATTTGTTTTGGAGAGGAAGAGACATCAGTGGACAATTCAGCTCCCAGTAAAAACCCCTTGAACAATGAACACTGAAAGAATTCTAACCAGGAAAAGTTTCAGGTGATTGCAATCTGCAATCCTCAACACTAGATCCCACAAAGTCCCCCTAAATCTCACCCACTGGACTTGAAGAACAAATCTTTTCATTTTATAACCGAGCCCCCTACCAGCACTACTTCTGCTAAACTAACTCAGGAGGTTGATGTCATTCAGCTATCCAACAGGTGTGACATATGAAAAACAACATCTACATAAGGCAGTTTCTGCAGTACAACATTTTGCCTCAAAGGCCACAAAGTCTGAGATAGCTTGGATTCAGCATGATCATTTCAGGACTGACCTCTAGAGCTGTTGATTGAGTATTGGATGTACATTTCTCAACTATAACCTGCCTCTATTTATGGTCCTGAGCTACATAAAATAAATGTTTGCTTTGCTTTATTGTATTCTAAATATATATATATATATATATATATATACACATATATATGTGTGTGTGTGTGTGTGTGTGTGTGTGTGTGTGTATAATTAGTAAACGTGTTTTGCGAGAGTGGGGGCTTGCGTGTCACAACATCAGAGGGCTGCTGTGATTGTGAGGGTGAAGCGGGGGGGAGGCCTGGGCTTTTTTCTGAATGCCAGCTCCGGCTCCTCATCTTCAGATGACTCCTCCTCGCCAGGTGAAAAGGACAGATCATCGGTCTCTCCCTCATCCAGTTCTTCTTCTCTCATTTCTATCTTTGTGTCTCCCCCCATCCGTCTCTCCCTCAATCATCTCTCCCCCATCTGATTCTCCGTCACTTATGTCCTGAAGCATCGCCAGAGCTTGTTCGACATTCATCTATTCTCCAAATCACTCTCCTTTCCTCTGTGTGTCTGTCTGTCTGTCTGTCTTTCTTTCTTTTTTTCTGTCTGTCTGTCTGTCTGTCAAAACTAGCTTGCATCTTGCAGAGAGATGTGAGAGTTTTATTGTGAAAAAGTTACAAGCATTTGAAAACGGCAGGGGGGTAAAAATGACCCCTTGGTGGTAGTAGTTTTAATAAATAGTAATAGACATTTTATCACAAATTCCTCTTGCATCAGATGTTGTGAAATATCGCTTCCATTAATGTGTTTAGACAGACAGTGACAGATCAATGAGATGAAGCCATGCTGCGTGTGGCAGGCAGAGCGTGTGCAGAGCGTTGCACAGTCCGAACCTCAAAATAATAATTAAAAAAGAAACCTGTTATCATTTCCAAGATTCACAAGCTGTTTTTATCTAATGACAGATTCTGCTTTAGTCCATATTTGTTGGCGTGTAGTCTGAAAAACAACATTTTCGCTGAGGTTAAAAAAATTACATTAATACATACATAATAAATTACACTTATAAAGCCATAATAATGGTATTATAAATATGTATATATATATATATATATATATATATATATATATATATATATACACACACACACACACACATACATATACACATGTATGTGCGTGTATAGTGATAATCTTTAAATATGCTCTGTGTGGGAAGCTAATAAGAGGCGCAGTAAACCGCTTCAGCTTCCACACTCACTGCTCCTCCTGGTGGATAGACAGACCACTGCAACTGGTTTCTACAAATTAAACTTAGGGTTGTTACCAGTTAGCCCGTATTGTCTACGTCATCGCGGGGCATCTCATTAAAGCTACGAGCCCGGCCATTTGACGACAGGGACCTGTCAAGGATCGGTCACAGCTCCACCACAGACCAAACGGAAATTTGAATTTATTCTCTATCTCACTTATTCATTCTTTTTATTGATCAAATATTTATTTATGCATATTTGCACATGTACAAGGTATCGCTGCTGGGAAACCATTAGTTCAACTGATCCACTGACAATTGAGAATTGACAGTTGACAAAGTTGTATGTCTGTGGATGATTGTTATATTTATCTGTGCTTTTATTATTGATCTGGGAGCTGTAAACTGAATTGCCCACACGGGATAAATAAAGTTTTCTGAACTGAACTGAACTGAAGTGGTTGCATCTGTACATCTGCAGTTTAACACTAATAATATATTTTCAACAAGCAAAGATAATAATATTCATGTTGTGATTTTAAAAATAATAGTACCAAAAGCCTGAGCAGTGGCAGCAGTTGATGAAGTGAATGATGAATGAAAAAGCTGAATTTAACATGAGCTCATATCAGGCTGGCTGGATGAATAGATTCTGACTGAGAGGATCCAACAGATCAGAGTGTGAGCTGACCAACCTTGAGGCTGACGGCTGCTCCGGCTCTCAGCAGGTACTTCACTGTATCCAGATGGTTGCTCTCACAGGCCAACATCAGCGGTGTTCTCTGCTCCTCATTAAACATGTCCAAGTTGGCTCCAGCCTACACACACACACACACACACACACACACACACACACACACACAGAGCAGTCTGTACATTGACAGAATTGATGTTGAAAAACTAATATATAAGACACAAACTGGCATTGAACGCAATGATGGAACAAGAGATACCAGTGTTTCCCATACATTGACGAGACTATGGCAGCCCGCCATAGTTTAATTTCCCCCGCCATAGTCTCCAAAAATCGGCCAGATATAAAATGCCTCTGGTAAATGAACAACACTCTGTAGTGCACCGGCTGGAGCTCCGTCAAAAATAGACCCGGCCCGTATTTTTAGCGGAGTGGAGTGCCAAGCCGCTTCTAGGCTGCAGCTAGGAGCACTGCGGTGCTTCTGGTGGAGCAGCTTATATTGACTTGAATGGTCGCGATTAGCTCCAGCACCCGCGCCTCAGGCCAGCTCGCGCACGCGACGGATCCAGTGGGTTGCCATAAATGGGCCTGTCCCAGAGGCATTCAACTACCAGAGGGCTTTTGAATTCTTCTTTTTGAAGCTGTGTAAAATGCTCTGATTCAGGGTGCCGTACTTGCAAATCGTGAGGGAGGGAAGCAGTAATTTGTGTCTGTTTGTGTGTAATTAACTTGAGTCTTACCTTTTGTTTTCTTTTCGTATTGCGTATTTTGTATTGTTTTGTGTATCTGTAACTGTGTTTGTCAGTGAGAGAGAGAGAGTTTTAAAAGAATATTATGTCTGCACGATTTAAAATCATAAAATAGCCCTGCGGAGGCAGGTCAGTACGTTAGTCATTTTTCTTTTGATTACTGAAATGTTAAACCACTAATCCTTAGCCATATTTTAAGTGTAACCCTTCACCATAACATACCACTAGTGTTTTTATCAGTAAAAATCAGGGCTGGACTGGCATTTTTGGCCATGGCGGCCCACTATGATTAGTGATATGCCATATGTAGACACTACGCTGTTACCAAAATTAAAATAAATCTCAGTTGTACCGTATGTGCCCTGGAAGAGAGTACCAAGGCTAGAAAATCAATGTGCTCATTCATTTCTCACATATCAATCAGTGGTTTATCCATCAGTGTACGTTAGTAGGCTACGCACATAGACGTCAGAACTAGGGGTGCGGGGATTTAAACCCAACATTTTTCAATAAGTTGGCTATTATAATTAAGAGTATTAAACCACAATTCTTGTTATTTGAATGACAGAAATATCGGATCTTAATGAATGGCGCAACACGGAAGCATGATTATGTAATAAAACAGGCGTTTATTTTAGGATCCAGGTGGTGAAGGGCTGTGCTTGCACAATGTCCCAACAGGGGACAGCCCTCCATTCCGAAACCCTGCCGTTCCGAACCCCCCCCCACTCCGAAATTGATTTCAAGTCCATATCGAGTTTCCTGCATCAAACACTGCCGCTCGCTCTCCGGCCGCACTCGCACAATTCTGAAATTCGCTGTAGGCTACTACAAAAGCTTGAAATGAATGTTCAACTCATTGTTTTTTATTGAAAATATGTATGTTAAGATGAAGTATTTGCTTGTTTTGTGGTTAATTATGCACATGATCCGTTTGACTCCATCATGCATTCCTGCAGACATGGGCAAAAGGGTCAATGCGCAGCCTCTGTTTACTTTGCGTCCGTCTCATTCATTCAAACTTTGTAAACACGGTTGGCATATTCTGCCATCATAACTTGGCTCTCAGAATTAACCAGATTGATGCCTTTAAATCAAATATATACAAAATATAAAAACAAAGCATGCCCCCGGACCCCCCTAGAAGGTTCAGACCCCCCGCCATAGTCTCCAAAAATCCTGTGGGAAACACTGGAAACAAACACATATACTGTTATAAATGTTTCAATAACAAATGCATCACTGAGCAGATGTTCTGTAAAAGGCATAGCCTCATTTATGATATAATATTTGATGGAGGTAAAATGATTATGGCAATACTTTTTATATTACAATGTCATTTATTTACCTTTATATGAGATCAATTGATGTGTGCAGCATAGCTAAGGTATATCTTGGAGACCTTCGTAGAGCGCTAAGGTACATCGAAACTGGGAAACGGGGCCCTGGTCTGTTAGTTTTGGAGAGGAAGTGACCTCTGCAGTCATTTCGGCTCTCATTTAAAACCTCCTAAATGTCTGTATCTTAAGTTCTCAGAGAAAACAGGTGAGCACACATTAGTAGTTGCTGGGCTAGTGGCCCATCTCTGACATGCCAAACAGTGTAGAAGAAACTAGGGCTGTAGTCAACCAAAGAAAATCTTGGTTGACTAAAGTCGCACATAATCTTCAACTAATCGATTAGTCATGGGAAAAAAAAAATCTGCACGTTATTTTTACTTCTGCGGTGGTGTGTCTGTGTCACTCTGCAGTTACACCTCCAAAACACTAGTCGGCGGTGGAGGACTGTGTGTTAAGTGCTGTAAAGTTTAGTTCAAATCAAACTTTATATTGTTGATTCAAAACACACATTTTCAAATACAAGTACGCAAATTGGCTTCACTATAAATCGCAAAACTGACAAACACTTGTCTTTATCTGGACACATTTCCCCCACAAATACAACATGCTAACATTATTAGCGCCAGCCTATGGCATTTTACATGGTATACATTAGCCTAGCGATGAGTGGATATTTCTTCTGCTCATATGAAGCCAGAATAAATCCCGAAGTATAAATCCCTGAAGGATAAATCACACATGCTATTTTAGCGGAGGCTTTACTGTCTTCACAATTTATTGTTTCTTATCTGTGAAATACAAGTAAATACAAGCTTCGTTTCCACTGAGGGAAATGGTTTCAGCTTACAGAAACTGACAAGTCTGAGTCACCACACCGCTGAGCGTTAGGGTGGGCGAGTTCAACTTTCTGTCACAACGGGGGTGTTTTTGTTTACAATGCTCGCTTCAAGACACTTCCTGTACAAAGAAACAAATCTCTCACAGTGTTCAAATGGGATTTTGGCTTATTCTTCCACATAGACAGTCTTTAAGTCTTCAAGATTCCAGGGGACTGTGGGTGAATTCATTTTTAGTTCCTCCCACAAATTCTCTATTGGATTTAGGTCTGGTGACTTATTAGGCCAGTCTAACACCTTCATTTTCTTCCCTTGAAACCAATACACAGTCTCCTTTCAGTATATTTCAGATCGTTGTCCTGCTGGTAGGTCCACCTACATCTCATCCTATTCATCCTGGTGGATGGCAACAAGGTAGGGTTTCCCATGGCAGATTGGTTCTGGGCGAAGGGTCAGACGAAGAACGGTTCAAAAGACCCTTCATGATGGTTATGATCAAGGATACGTGTACCCGGCCCGGAGGGTTACCGGGGCCCCGCCCTGGAGCCAGGCCTGGGGTTTGGGGCCCGTGGGCGAGCGCCTGGTGGTCGGGCCTTCGCCCTTGGGGTCCGGCCGGGCCCAGCCCGAACTGGCTACATGGGCTCGTCCCCCTGCAGGCCCACCACCCGTAGAGGGATCCAGAAGGGTTTGGTGCAATGTGGATTGGGCAGCAGACCAAGGCGAGGGCCTTGGCGGTCCGATCCTCGGTTACAGAAGTTGGCTCTTGGGACATGGAATGTCACCTCTCTGGCGGGGAAGGAGCTGGAGCTTGTGGAAGAGGCTGAGCGCTACCGGCTAGATATAGTCAGCCTCACCTCGACACATAGTTCCGGCTCTGGAACCCTAGTCCTTGAGAGGGGTTGGACTCTCTCCTTCGCTGGAGTTGCTCCGGGTGAGAGGCGGAGGGCCGGGGTGGGCTTTCTGATAGCCCCCAGACTCTCTGCCTGTACGTTGGGGTTTACCCCAGTAGACGAAAGGTTGCTTCCCTGCGCCTTGGTCGAAGCGGGTCCTGACTGTTGTCTGTGCTTATGCACCGAACAACAGTTCAGAGTACCCACCCTTTTGGAGTCCCTGGACGGGTGCTGGACAGTGCCCCGTCCGGGGACTCCATTGTTCTGCTGGGGACTTCAATGCTCACGTGGGCAATGACAGTGGGACCTGGAGGGGCGTGATTGGGAGGAACGGCCTGCCCGATCTGAACCCGAGTGGTGTTCAGTTATTGGACTTCTGTGCGGTCGCAGTTTGGCCATAACTAACACCATGTTCAAACATAAGGATGTCCATCGGTGCACGTGGCACCAGGACAGCCTAGGTCGCAGGTCAATGATCGACTTTGTAGTCGTATCATTTGACCTGTGGCCATATGTTCTGGACACTCGGGTGAAGAGAGGAGCAGAGCTGTCAACTGATCACCACCTGGTGGTGAGTTGGATCAGATGGTGGGGGAAGACGCCGCGCAGACCTGGCAGGCCCAAACGAACAGTGAGGGTCTGCTGGGAACGCCTGGCGAAAGAACCTGTCCAGATGATCTTCAACTCCCACCTCCGGGAGACCTTTGACCGCGTCCCGAGGGCAGAGGGGGACATTGAGTCCGAATGGGCCTTGTTCCGCTCTGCCATTGTCGAGGCGGCGGTTGTGAGCTGTGGCCGCAAGGCCGCTGGGGCCAGTCGCGGCGGTAATCCCCGAACCCGCTGGTGGACACCAGAGGTGAGGGGAGCCGTCAGGCTGAAGAAGGAGGCCTACAGGGCATGGTTGGTCTGTGGGTCTCCAGAAGCAGCTGACGGGTACCGGCGGGCCGGAGCGGAGCGCGGCAGTCGCGGAAGCAAAAACTCGGGCGTGGGAGGAGTTCGGTGAGGCCGTGAAGAAAGACTATCGATCAGCTCCAAAGAGGTTCTGGCAAACCGTCCGGCGCCTCAGGGGAAGGCGGCAACTTGCTCACACTGTTTACAGTGGGGCGGAGCTGCTGACGTCAACTGGGGACATTGTCGGGCGGTAGAAGGAATACTTTGAGGAGCTCCTCAATCCCACCAACACGTATTCCAGTGAGGAAACAGAGACGGGGGTCTCAGGGGCGGGTCGTCCAATTTCTGGGGCAGAAGTCGCCGAGGTGGTAAAACAACTCCGAGGCGGCGGAGCCCCGAGGGTGGATGAGATTCGTCCCGGATATCTCAAGGCTCTGGATTTTGTAGGGCTGTCTTGGCTGACACGCCTCTGCAGCATTGCGTGGACATCGGGGACAGTGCCTCTGAAGTGGCAGACCGGGGTGGTGGTCCCCATTTTCAAGAAAGGGGACCAGAGGGTGTGTTCCAACTACAGGGGGATCACACTCCTCAGCCTACCCGGTAAGGTCTACTCCAGGGTGCTGGAGAAGAGGGTCCGGTCGATAGTTGAACCTCGGATTGAGGAGGAGCAATGTGGTTTTCGCCCCGACGCGAACCGTGGACCAGCTCTTACCTCGCCAGGGTGCTGGAGGGGGCATGGGACCAGTCCACATGTGTTTTGTGGATTTGGAGAAGGCTTACGACCGTGTCCCCAGGGGCATCCTGTGGGGTGCCCGGGAGTATGGGGTGGGTGGCCTTGCTAAGGGCCATCCAGTCCCTGTACCAAGGAGCATGAGTCTGGTTCGCGTGGCTGGCAGTAAGTCGGACCTGTTCCCGGTGAGGGTTGGACTCCGCCAGGGCTGCCCTTTGTCACCGGTTCTGTTCATAACTTTTATGGACAGAATTTCTAGGTGCAGCCGAGTGGTGGAGGGTGTCAGGTTCGGTGACGGGAGGATCTCGTCCCTGCTTTTTGCGGATGACGTGGTCCTCCTAGCTCCATCGAACAGTGACCTCCAGCTCTCGCTGGGGCGGTTCGCAGCCAAGTGTGAAGCGGCTGGGATGAGAATCAGCACCTCCAAGTCCGAGGCCATGGTCCTCAGCCGGAAAAGGGTGGATTGCCCACTCCAGGTCAGGGGGGAGGTCCTTCCTCAGGTGGAGGAGTTTAAGTATCTCGGATCTTGTTCACGAGTGAGGGTGCGATGGGCGGCGGAGATTGACAGGCGGATTGGGGCAGCGTCAGCAGTGATGCGGGCACTTAACCGGTCCGTTGTGGTGAAAAGGGAGCTTAGCCAGAAAGCGAAGCTCTCGATTTACCGGTCGATCTTCGTTCCAACCCTCACCTATGGTCACGAGCTCTGGGTAGTGGCCGAAAGAATGAGATCGCGAATACAAGCGGCCGAAATGAGTTTCCTCCGCAGGGTGGCTGGGCTCAGCCTTAGGGATAGGGTGAGGAGCTCAGACATTCGGGAGGGACTCAGAGTAGAGCCACTGCTCCTCCACATCGAGAGGAGCCAGTTGAGGTGGTTCGGGCATCTGGTAAGGATGCCTTCCGGACGCCTCCCTTGGGAGGTGTTTCGGGCATGTCCAACCGGGAGGAGACCTCGGGGCCGCCCCAGGACATGCTGGAGGGACTACATCACCTGGCTGGCCTGGGAACGCCTCGGGGTTCCCGCGGAAGAGCTGATGGAAGTGGCTGGGGAGAGGACTGTCTGGGCTTCCTTGCTGAGGCTGCTGCTCCCGCGACCCGGACCTGGATAAGCGGAGGACGACGAGTACGAGTACGAGTACGAGTACGACGAGTACGAGTACAGGTGGCAACAAATTTTTCACAAGAATTTCCTCAACATGACTCCATTCATCTCCCCTTTGATCATTTGGATTCTGCTGGTCCCATAAGAGAAAAAGCCCCATACCATGATGCTTCCACCTCTGAACTTTACTGTAGCTGTGGTATTTTTTAGAGACATATGCAGAGCGTGATAATGCAATCCACCAGCTCCTTGGACCCGGTCCCCACAAAATTATTCAAAAGTGTATTCAATTGCCTGTCATCTGATGTACTTGATATCGTTAACAGTTTTCTTACAATCTGGAGTCTTCCCCTCTTCTCTCAAGTGTGCTGGCGGTACACCATTACTGAAAAAGAACAACTTAGACCCATCCATAATTAGCAATTAGAGACCAATTTCCAATATCCCTTTCCTTAGCAAAACACTTGAAAGGTCACCTACAAGTAATTACATAGCTACCTTTCCCTCCATAATCCGTATTATGTGTATCAATTTGGCTTTAGAACCAACCACAGCACTGAAACAGCACTTATGAAAATAATCAATGATTTAAAGGTAAACAGAGCAGCTAACAAACTCTCCATCCTAGTCTTATTAGACCTGACCACAGCCTTTGACACCACTGATCACACCACTAAATACACTAGAAAATTCTGTTGACCTATCTGGAAATGTCATTACCTGGCTCTCCTCCTATTGAAACGGCAAGACACTCTCCGTCTCCCTTAGCAACTACAAATCTGGTCCCACAAGGCTTAGTCCTGGGTTCATTACTGTTTAACCCCTACATGCTGCCACTTGCCACTATGGCTGTGGCTCAGAGGTTGAGCGGGTCGTCAACCAATTGGAAGATCAGCAGTTTGATCCCCGGCTCCTCCATTCTGCATGTTGAGGTATCCTTGAGCAAGATACTGAACCCCAAATTGCTCCTGATGATGCTTGCATCAGTGTGTTAAAAACTTTGTAGCAGGTGGCACCTTGTATGGTAGCCTCAGCCACCAGCCACCAGTGTATGAATGTGTGTGAATGGGCCAATGTGACTTGTAGTGTAAAAAGCGCTTTGAGTGGTTGGATGACTTTAAAGGCGCTCTACAAATGCAGGTCCATTTACCATCCATTTACCACTTGGGTCCGTCATACAGAAACACAATGTATCTTACTATTTATATGCAGATGACACACAATTACATATTTCACTTTCTCATATAACCTCAGCCCCATAAATGACCTGGTTAATGGCATCAGTGACATTAACATCTGGATGACCAAAAACTTGCTACAATTAAACAAAGTCAAAACCGAGATTCTTGTGGTGGGCACCAAACATTAGAGGGAGGAGATCAGTTCTAAATGGATTTCACGGTCTCTAAAACCCAGTCAGCAACTCAGAAATCTAAGTGTTATCGCGGACCCAGGACTTAACTTTACAAGCCACATTACAAATATTACAATAATTACAATATAAGCATTTTACCACCTCAATACATACACAAAATTAGATTCATCCTGTCTCAGTCAAACGCTGAAAAACTGGTTCATGCTCTCATCTCCTCCAGACTAGATTACTGTAATGCCCTTCCTCCCAAAAAAGACTGTGGGATGACTCCAACTTATTCAAAGTGCTGCAGCCAGAGTACTCACTGGGACTAGAAAAATGGAACATATTACTCCCATACTCAAAACACTTCACTGGCCTCTGATAAAATACAGAATTGATTTCAAAATACCCCCCCTCCTCCTGTTTACAAAACATTTAATGGTCTGGCTCCTCAATACATCTTTGATCTGCTTACCGCCTACATAGCCCCCAGAATCCTTAGGTCATCACACTGGTCTTCTAACCGTGCCCATGACCCAAACTAAATTTGTTGATGTCATTATGGCCACACTTTTTGGAAAAAAATGCCTTATGATCTGAGATTCTAAGCAACTGTGTCATCCTTTAAGGTCAAGCTTAAGACCTACCTGTTCTCTCAGGCCTATGAATTTAGTGCCTTTGTCTATTTGTCTCTCTCTCCTTCTCTCTCTCTCTCTCTCTCTCTCTCTCTCTCTATCCCCCTCTCCTCTCTAGTGTTCTCTTCATCATCCCTGACATGCTGCAACACTGTGGTAAGCATGTTGTGTCATTTCCTGTGCTTCTGTGATAGAGACTTTGTGCTGCTCTAGTGAGATCACAACAGCTAATTTTGTGACATTTCTCATTTCAGCTGCTAAATATCTACTACACATTTAAACCTACACTAGTTCCGTTTAATCACTCATAGCTGACTTTTCTTCCTTCAACGACTTTCTTGCTAATCCCAGCTGTTCTTTACACGCTATTAGCCTTGTTAGCTTCATTAGCTTAGAACTCAGCGATGGCCTCACCTTCTCCTGCTCTCTCTTGCTCCGTGTGCCAGATGTTAAGTTATTCATGCATGTAATAAATGTAGTTTATTTGCTGCACTGGAGGCGAGGCTTAGTGAATTGGAAGCACGGCTCCACACCATGGGATATCATTCAGTAGCTGCAGTAGTTAGCCAGCCCCCTGTAGCCGGCGCAGAGCATAGCATAGCTTCTGCCAGTGGTCCTCCTGTGTGCCAGATTAACTGGTGGCTAAATAAACTGGTGATAGAGACAGATGTGTGGTAGGCGAGACCTTTGTGAACCTGTTCACAAAGGTCAAGCCAAGACAAGAGCCAGGAGAACAGAACACCAGGAGAGCCGGGAGAACTTGACTTGACTTCCGGGAGTGAACGCTGGCACGTCTGGCTGCCGCTGCTTGCGGGGGGGACGCTTTTAGTGTTTTTTTTTTAATGCTTTAATGATATTTTATTGTCCTACGGACTATGCAATTGCTGTGAGTGTGAGTTTCATTCATACTTTTAATTCTGATGAGCTATCAGTGCTAACGCTCGTGGACGGATACCGACCTTTGCTTCACCTTACTGACTGGCTTACCTGGACGTACTGCTGCCTGTCCTGCCTACAATGCTGGGTGTTAACTCCTGCCTTTGGTCCGGGATCCTCTGGTTCTTCCTGAGTTTAATCCATCAACCAGTGACAGGAATCCTGCAGTACTCTGCTGACGAGCTGCTTCGTCTCCGCTTCCTCGCGACAGGGCACTCGCTGGCTGTGCTTCACCTCCCGCCGGACATCGCTGTTCCTCTCCGCCGGAGATACATCCACCGAGGATCCGGTCGGTCGTTCCACTTGGACAACTCGGGTCAGATCAAGTCCATTTGGTCCACATCTCGACGCCCTCCTCGGAACACTGGCCGGGTTGCTGACTCCAGCCTGTTAGCCAGGCCTGCTAACCTGGTTTACACGACTGGTAAACATGGCAACACCAACGCCAGCGTCAGCATTGGACAGCTTAACATCCGCTCGCTTACAAGTAAAGGACATCTTGTTCACGACCTCCTCACTGACCGTAAGTTTGACTTTCTATGTTTATCTGAAACGTGGCAACAGCCCAATGACTTTACGTCCCTGAACGATTCCACTCCTCCCGGGTTTGTTTACACCAGTCAACCACGTGACTCCGGCCGGGGAGGAGGTCTCGCGATGATCTACCGTGAGATGTGGAGAGTCTCGCCGGTCTCTTATCCAGCTCCAAAGTCGTTTGAATGCACTGTTTCACAGCTTTCTGGTTCTGTCCCCACAATAATTGCCACAGTTTATCGACCTCCTAAGCCTAACAAGGATTTTTTAACTGAATTTTCTACATTTCTCACCCATCTTACCACACTCACCTCAAATGTTATTCTGCTGGGAGATTTCAACATTCACATTGACAACAGTAATAATCCCCTTACCCGTGCCTTTATATCCTGCCTGGACAGTTTTGATTTACAGCAATACACCACTTTCCCTACACATTCCAAAGGACATATCTCAGATTTAATTTGCTGCTCTGGTTTTACTCCTTCTGACTGTAAGGCAGATGCTCTCCCGTACTCCGATCACATGCTGCTCTCCTTCAGTGTAACACTCAATCTTTCCAGGACAATCCCCCCACGCACCATCTCCTTCCGGAATATCAAAAAACATTCAAGTTGACTCTCTCACTGCTGGTATTGACTGTCTCCCCATTGCTGACTGCTTTTCAACCCCGGACAATCTGGTCTCCCATTATAACAGCAGCCTCCAAAATCTCCTGGATAGCCTGGCCCCTCTCAAAACCAGATCAGTCACCTTCACCCGCTCGTCACCTTGGTTCACTCCCACTCTCCGTCAACTTAAGGCCAAAGGATGTCAGCTAGAACGTCTCTGCAAGAAAACCGGACTCACCATTCATAAGGACATGAATATCAACCATCTTTCCCACTATAAAAACTGCATCTCTCAAGCCAAATCCACCTACTATTCCAGTCTGATCAACCACAATGAAGGATACTCCAAAGCTTTATTCTCCTTACTCAAAAACATCACGCAGCCCCCCTCCTCACTTCCTCCTCACATGTATTCAAATGCTTCCTGCAATAAACTCATTTCCTTTTTCTCTGACAAAATCACAAACATCCATCAGCAACTTCTTCCCGCCATTCCCGCTACCATACCCTCCTTTCTACCTGCTGTTCCCCCTTCTCAGTCATTCTCAGTATTCACCCTGCCCTCTGTCTCTGAAATTGCTGATCTCATCAAAAAATCCAAAACCTCCACCTGTCAACTGGACCCCCTTCCAACGGCTCTTGTTAAAGCTGCTGCTCCCTCTCTGGCCCCTCTCATCACACACATAACCCACTCTTCCCTCACCACTGGTATTGTCCCCTCACCCCTTAAAACAGCTGCTGTCACTCCCACACTCAAAAAACCTGGTGCCGACTCCAACACCCTCAATAACCTCCGTCCTATCTCTAATCTTCCTTTTCTTTCCAAAATCCTTGAAAAAACTGTTGCCAATCAACTTCACTCTCATCTGCTCCACAATGATCTATACGAACAATTTCAATCTGGTTTCCGTCCCCTTCACTCCACTGAAACAGCCCTCCTAAAAATAACCAGTGATCTCCTCCTTGCTGCTGATTCTGGTCTTTTATCCATACTCATCCTGCTTGATCTGAGTGCAGCCTTTGACACCATCTCCCACACCATCCTCCTGGACAGACTTTGCACTATTGGCATCACCCACACCCCCCTCACCTGGTTTAAATCATACCTCTCTGGCCGCACTCAGTTCATTCAGCTCAAATCATTCACTTCTCACCCCCTCTCAGTCACCACAGGTGTGCCCCAGGGCTCAGTCCTGGGGCCCCTGCTCTTCATCATTTACATCCTCCCACTTGGTCACATCCTCCGTAAGCACAATATACAGTTCCATTGCTACGCGGATGACACCCAGCTCTACATCTCCTCCAAACCGGACTCCATCCTCCCACCTTCCTCCCTCACCAACTGTCTCCTTGAAATAAAGTCCTGGTTCACATTCAATTTTCTCAAATTAAACAGTGATAAAACAGAAATGTTAATAATTGGCTCTAAATCCACTCTCAACAAATCCAATAACTTCACCATTCCATTCGACCACTCCTCCATCTCCCCTTCTCCTCAGGTAAAGAGTCTGGGTGTCATCCTCGACAGCACACTCTCCTTCACAGCACACATTAATAACATAACCCGGTCTGCCTACTTCCACCTCCGAAACATCAACTGCCTCCGCCCCTCTCTCACCCCTCACACCACCGCCATTCTGGTTCACAGTTTAGTCACCTCCAGACTTGACTATTGTAATTCTCTTCTGTTTGGCCTTCCCCAGAAAACCCTCCATAAACTTCAACTGGTACAGAATTCAGCAGCTCGCATCATTTCAAGAACACCATAAACTCACCACATCACACCCATCCTACAGCTGCTCCACTGGCTCCCCGTCACATACCGCATTCAATACAAAATCCTACTCCATACATACAGAGCCATCCACAGTCTTGCCCCTCCATACCTTTCTGACCTCATTAATATCTCTGTACCTACCCGTACCCTCCGATCCTCTTCCTCCATCCATCTCTCTGTTCCCTCTGCTCGCCTCGTCACCATAGGGGGCCGAGCATTCAGCCGCTCGGCTCCTCTGTTTTGGAACTCCCTCCCCCCTGACCTCCGCAACATGGACTCCTTACCCCTCTTTAAAATCAGACTGAAAACCCATCTGTTCAAACTCTCATACTCCGTCTGATCTTTGCACTGTCCATTGTATTTTATTGTTTGTTTTTATCCCTGTTTTTATGCACTTCTGTACTTTTGTAAGGTGACCTTGAGTGCCATGAAAGGCGCCCTTAAATAAAATGTATTATTATTATTATTATTATTATTACAATTCTGTGTGACATCAGTAAACACTTCACAGTAATAAAACCCTAATGCATCCAAAATGTGAGTGAGTTGAGATATATATGTTGTCGTCATATGATATAATTCCATACAATACTGACGACAGGAACAAAGACCACTCAGCTGTTAAAGAGTTTTTCCCCCACAGCAATTAGACTCCTAAAACAGAACAAGTGAACATGGAACTGTTTCTACTGGTACTTCATTCAGAGTAACTATTCTCTGCTTGCCTCACAGTTTTAGCTTATTCATTATTGCTCTCACTTATTTATTCTCATTTGTTGCTTTTTTTTGTGGCATGTGTGAAACACTATTTTGTTTTTATGTGGAGCATAAAAATGACAAATAAACAAGCCTGAATCTAAAAGTTATTCTGTGTCTCTGATCATTCTCGTTTCGTATACCTGTGAGTACCTGTGCATCCAAATCACTTTAAAATGAGAGTTCACAGTCATGTCAAATGTGTATGAATGAGTATGAAGTAATAGCGTAGAACAGGACAAAACTCTGGTCCTTGGCAGCTCTATTCTGAGAAAGATGAAGTTAGCAACACCAGCGACCATAGTAAAATGCATCCCTGGGGCCAGAGCGGGTGACATTGAGTCAAATTTGAAACTGCTGGCTAAGACTAAACGATTGTTATTCACGTCGGTGGTAATGACGCACAGATCAGAGGTCACTAAAATTAATGTTGCGTCGGTGTGTGCATATGTAAAACCATGTCGGACGCTGTAGTTTTCTCTGGACCCCTCCCAAATCTGACCAGTGATGAGATGTTTAGCCGCATGTCATCATTCAATCGCTGGCTGTCCTAGTGGTGTCCAGTAAACAATGTGGTCTTTGTAGATAATTGGAAAAATTTCTGGGGAAAACCTGGTCTGATTAGGAGAGGTGGAATTCATCCCACTTTTGAATTTTTTGGGCCGATACCCATTTCCGATTTGCAGAGTTTTTCGATGGTCGATTCCGATTTTGGCTGATTCCAATTTCAATTTTTTCCAGCCACTTTACAGCACACAAGATATAGCAGTATTTTCTATCTTTCCTTTATCAGAACATTTTAACCAAGATACAACAAGCTTGTCAATAATCATCTCAAACAAACAAAAACAGTGACACAGGTTAAGAAACATTTTCCTTTTTGCTCAAATATTACTTCAGGTACAGTATTAAAATAAATAAGTAAAAACATAAATAAATAAAATAATAATTCTTCGTGTAGAGCATTTGTGGGTAATTTCTTGAATAGACAAAAAACGTAAAAATATCTCCTGTGGAAAATTCACACAGGTCTTCGGGACGTGTCCGCCAGTAAGTGCGCAGACATGCGCATCTTCAGCATGCGGACACACGCCTTGTCAGTTTCAAGCAGCACAGTGCAGCAGTGAGAGCTCTGCAGTTAAGTTTAACACGGACAATTAACAACTTTCTCCTTCTCTCTTTTGATGTGCGTGCATGAATGATTAAAGTGAGAAGCCGCCAATGTTTCACTTTCTCGCATCGCCCAAGTCGTGAGTTGCACATGTGCGTGTGTGTGCGCTGCTGATGTTACATGATGTCAATCATGTGGCGCAACATAAATTTGACCAGCATATTTTAGACTGAACGGCCAGTCACAGGTCACGTCCAGAGTTGAGACCAGGAATCAGAGATGCATTCTTTTTTTGTTTTTTTTTTTAGATATGTTTTTGGGCATTTTTGCCTTTAATGGATAGGACAGCCAAGTGTGACAGGGGGAGAGAGAGAGAGAGAGAGAGAGAGAGAGAGAGAGGATGACATGCAGCAAAGGGCCACAGGCTGGACTGGAATCTGGGCCGCTGAGGCAACAGCCTTGCATATGGGTCGCCCGCTCTACCACCAAGCCACCAACGCCCCAGAGAGATGCATTCTTAAATGCTTCTCTGAGCTTCTAGTGCAGTTACCCACCTATAGCATTACACAAAGGGTGTCAGTCCCTCGACCACCTAAATTATTTAAATCTAAAGTTAAAAAACAGGAGCTGTACATAAAAACTTAATAAAAATCGAAACTTCTGTGGGGGAAAGACATGAGAATTAAATGTAGTCTGATAAATATCAGGTCTCTGTCTGAAAGCAGTGTTAGAAAACAAATTAATATCAGATAATTGTATTGACTTACTCTGCTTCACTGAAACCTGGCTGTGTCAGAAAGAATATGTTAGTAAATGAATCCACTCCTCCCAGTCATAACAATACCCACATTCCTCGAGGCAGTGGCCGAGGAGGGGGAGTTGCAGCCATTTTTGACTCCACTCTATTAATCAGCCCAAAACCTAAACTAAATTATAATCCCTATGAAAGAATTGTCCTTAGTCTTTTACATCCAACCTGGAAAACCTCACAGCCATTTCTATTTGTTATAGTGTACTGTGCTCCTGGCCCATATTCTGGATTTTTATCTGAATTCTCAGAGTTTTTATTGAGTTTAGTTCTTAAATCAGATAAAGTTAGTATTGTAGGTGATTTTAATATTCAGTGTATATAAACCCACTCACTGTTTTAACCACACCCTCGATCTTGTTCTGACGTATGAAACTGATATTGAAAACTTTATAGTCTTTCAACAGAATCCCTCGCTATCAGATCATTACTTAATATGGGCAGCAGTAGCTCAGTCCATAGGGACTTGGGTTGGGAACCGGAGGGCCGGAAGACCAAATATGGAGTGTGGACTGGTGGCTGGAGAGGTGCCAGTTCACCTCCTGGGCACTGCCAAGGTGCCCTTGAGCAAGGCACCGAACCCCCCAAACGCTCGGGGCGCCTGTCCATGGCAGCCCCCTCACACTGACATCTCTCCACTTTGTGCATGTATAGGTCCTGTTTGTGCATGTGTATGTATTTCGGACCTGTGTGTTAATGACAAGGGAGTGAAAAAATTTCCCCTCAGGGGGATTAATAATGTATATGAAATTAAATTTAAAAAAAAAATTAACTTTTGATTTCTTACTACTTGATTATACACCACTCAGCTATGACAAAAGCTACTATACTAGATGTTTATCTGATAGTGCTATTGCAAAATTTAAGGAAATTATTCCATCAACAATAAATTTAATACCATGTGCCACTGTAACAGAGGTTTCCTGTACTGACTTTAAACTCTTCCAAATTGATTATCTTATTGATTGTGCTGCAGGCTCACTGCGAACAACACTCGACTCGGCAGCACCTCTTAAAAAGAAGTTAACAAAGCAAAGAAAGTTAGCTCCGTGGTATAACTCCCAAACCCGAAAATTAAAACAAATATCGCAAAAATCTGAAAGTAATTGGCGTTTAACCAAGCTCGAAGAATCTTGTTTAGTTCTTTTCAGCACTGTAGCCAGGCTGACAGAAAGTCAGAGCTCTATTGAGCCTTATATTCCTTTAGCTCTCAGCAGTAATGATTTTCTGAGCTTTTTAAATGACAAAATTCTAACTATTAGAGGCAAAATTCATGACCCCTTGTCCTCACACAGTACCAGTCTGCCTTTAAACATAGGGAACTTAAACATAGCTGGAAGACCTGATATATATTTGGATTGTTTTTCTCTGATTAACCTTCAACAACTGACCTCAATGATTTCTTCGTCCAAGTCATCAGCGTGTCTCTTAAAGAAGTCTTACCTTTAGTTAACACTTCCATATTAAACATGATCAATACATCTTTATTAACAGGCTATGTACCTCAGTCCTTTAAGGTAGCTGTAATTAAACCTCTACTAAAAAAAGCCCACCCTGGATCCAGAGGTGTTAGCCAACTATAGACCAATATTCCCTTTCTTTCAAATATCCTTGAGAAAGTAGTCGCAAACCAGCTGTGTGACTTTCTCCATGACAATAATTTATTTGAGGAATTTCAAACAGGATTTAGAGTGCATCACAGCATAGAGACAGCACTAGTTAAAATTACAAATGATCTTCTGATTGCTTCTCACAAAGAACTCGCCTCTATACTTGTTTTATTAGATCTTAGTGCCACATTTGACACAATTAACCATCCAACTCTGCTACAGAGTGGAACATGTAATTGGCATTAAAGGTTCTGCACTAAGCTGGTTTAAATCCTATTTATCTAATTTCAGTTCGTTCATGTTCATGACCAATCATCTTTGCATACTAAAGTTTGTTCCGGAGTTCCACAAGGTTCTGTGCTTGGACCAATGCTATTCACTCTATATATGCTTCCCTGAGGTGACATCATTAGAAGTCAATCTGTAAACTTCCATTGTTGTGCAGATGATACACAATTATGTGTATCAATAAAGCCAGAAGAAATGGATCAATTAACGAAACATACAACATGCCTTAAAGACATAAAAATCTTAAAAATGTTAAAGACAGACAAAACTGAAGTTATTGTTCTTTGCAACAAACATCTCAGAAACTCTCTATCTGAAGATATAGTTTCTCTCGATGGCATTGCTCTAGCCTCTAGCACAACCGAAAGAAACCTCGGAGTAATATTTGATCAAGATTTGTCTTTTAACTCCCGTATAAAACAAACTTCACGGACTGCGTGTTTTCATCTGTGTAATATTGCAAAAATTAGGCCTATCCTGTCCCGAAAAGATGCAGAAAAATTGTGGAATGTTGCTGAACTGATGCAAGAAGCAGAGAAGAACCTTGGACTATGTGAGTGAAAGCAATTGGAAATACATGCATTGCTAATTGCAAGACAAGACAAACTATAACAGTATAAAAAAGAGGAAAGGGTTATTTATGATTTACTTTGTCCTGTTGTTGTTATTTATACAGGCTGAATGATATCATAGTTTTACAATCCTTTTTCTCTCTTTATCCTCCTCTGAAGTATTAGTTTTGACCTATGTCCATCATTATATCATTATCTTTATTATTTTTATGTGAGGATAACCTGATTGGCATGGGTTTTTGCTTATGGTCTTTTTTTTGATTTGCTATTATATTAATTTTCACCAATAAATGTTGAATTTCATTAAAATGGAAAGGGGCTGACACAGCAATAATGCTACAAATATTAATTAAGTCAATGGCTGAGCAAATACAGGCATGTGTTGCTGTTTTTGTGTTTTATGTATAATTTAGGAAGTGTTTTTTGTTTATGACGCTGTTAGGTAGGATCCCCACTAAGTTTGAAAAGAAGGTTAATCCATTTCTACCTTTTACTTTATATGAGATATGGCATGTAGTAGTATAACAATTGCAACTTAAAATTGTAATGGCTTGGCGAATATTTCAAAAAGAAATGAAGTTTTTACTTGGCTGCAAGATAAATAAAATGTAAAAATTATGTGAGTGCAAGAAAATGAGTTAAAATGTAAATCAGAATGGGGTTGGTCTATATATTTTAGTCATGGCCTTAGTAACAGTAGGGGTGTTATGATTTTGTTTAAGAAGGAGCAGCAACATACAGTTCATTCTGTTCAAATTCATGAGGATAGGAGATGGATTTTGTTAGATGGAACTGTAGATAATTTACATAAAAATTTAATCAATATATATGCTCCAAATGAAGATAATCCAAGCTTTTTTGAGAAAATTAATGATGTCATTTTCTGTCAAAAAAATAACCAAAATATTATAGTTGGAGATTTCAATACTGTTTTAAATATAAACAAGGACCATGCAGGTATTCATTCATTTAATAGCCATCCACAGGCACTTAGTGAAATTCAAAAAACCATGGCATGTTTAGATCTAGTGGATATTTGGAGGTTGCAAAATCCAGATTCAAATAGATATAGATGGCGTAGAGGACAACAAGCAAGCCTTATTGATGATTTCCTTATTTCATTTTCTCTTGCTTCTAAGGTGACAAAATGCATTATTGGTGATAGTTTAAGATCTGACCATGCTATTGTAACGATTCAAAATCTTACCGCTGAACATCTCCGAGGGCATGGCTACTGGAAATTCAACCTGTCACTTCTCAATGACTCTGTGTTTATTGAAAAAACAAAAGATTTTATCAGAGAATCTTTTGAAAATAATGAAAAATCATCGGACCCACATAACATCTGGGAGGCCTTTAACTGTGCATTCACAGGTCATGCTATTAAGATGGTGTCATGGAAACAAAAAAAAAATTGATAAAGGAGAGAAGCTTAATAGAAGAGATAAATGAACTGAATAAAAAGTTGGACAAAATGCAGCTCCTCTCTGTAGAAATAACTTAATTTACTTAAAAACAAACAATTAGAACTGGAGAATTTATATTCTGAACGTGTAAATGGTATCATCAATAAGTCTCGTGCTATTTGGATGGAAAAAGGGGAGAAGTGTACTGCTCATTTTTTAAGATTTAATCAAAGTAATGATGTAAAAAAAAAAAAAAAAATCATGAATTTACATACCACAAATGGTGTTATTTTAACGTCTCCCCAGGAAATATTGTGTGAGGAAGTGGATTATTTTAAAGCCATATTTTCTTTTGAAAAAGAACCAGAGTCTCCTGTTGAGTCTGATATTGATTCATTCTTTCCAGTAAATTGTGATCAGACACTTTCAGTGCAGCAGCAATTCAGTTGCGAAGGTGAAATACTAGAGGAGGAGTTACTGGATGCCATTAATTCTTTTTCCTCAGGTAAGTCACCTGGGATTGATGGTATTCCTATTGAGGTTTACAAGATTTTCTGTACAGAAATTAAAAAACCTCTTAAGGCATCTTTTAACTACTCTTTTGCTCAAGGTATATTATCAGATACACAGAAAGAGGGCATCATTACATTACTTAAAAAGCAAGATTCACAAGGGTGTTATAAAGATCCTCTATATATGAAACACTGGAGACCACTGACACTCCTTTGCTGTGATATACAGTACCAAAAGTTTGGACACACCTTCTCATTCAATGTGTTTTCTTTATTTTCATGACTATTTACATTGTAGATTCTCACTGAAGGCATCAAAACTATGAATGAACACGTGGAGTTATGTACTTAACAAAAAAAGGTGAAATAACTGAAAACATGTTTTATATTCTAGTTTCTTCAAAATAGCCACCCTTTGCTCTGATTACTGCTTTGCACACTCTTGGCATTCTCTCCATGAGCTTCAAGAGGTAGTCACCTGAAATGGTTTCCACTTCACAGGTGTGCCTTATCAGGGTTAATTAGTGGAATTTCTTGCTTTATCAATGGGGTTGGGACCATCAGTTGTGTTGTGCAGAAGTCAGGTTAATACACAGCCGACAGCCCTATTGGACAACTGTTAAAATTCATATTATGGCAAGAACCAATCAGCTAACTAAAGAAAAACGAGTGGCCATCATTACTTTAAGAAATGAAGGTCAGTCAGTCCGGAAAATTGCAAAAACTTTAAATGTGTCCCCAAGTGGAGTCGCAAAACTCATCAAGCGCTACAACGAAACTGGCACACATGAGGACCGACCCAGGAAAGGAAGACCAAGAGTCACCTCTGCTTCTGAGGATAAGTTCATCCGAGTCACCAGCCTCAGAAATGGCAAGTTAACAGCAGCTCAGATCAGAGACCAGATGAATGCCACACAGAGTTCTAGCAGCAGACCCATCTCTAGAACAACTGTTAAGAGGAGACTGCGCGAATCAGGCCTTCATGGTCAAATAGCTGCTAGGAAACCACTGCTAAGGAGAGGCAACAAGCAGAAGAGATTTGTTTGGGCCAAGAAACACAAGGAATGGACATTAGACCAGTGGAAATCTGTGCTTTGGTCTGATGAGAATTTGAGATCTTTAGTTTCCAACACGCCGTGTCTTTGTGAGGCAGAAAAGGTGAAACGGATGGATTCCACATGCCTGGTTCCCACTGTGAAGCATGGAGGAGGAGGTGTGATGGTGTGGGGGTGTTTTGCTGGTGACACTGTTGGGGATTTATTCAAAATTGAAGGCACACTGAACCAGCATGGCTACCACAGCATCCTGCAGCGACATGCCATCCCATCCGGTTTGCGTTTAGTTGGACGATCATTTATTTTTCAACAGAACAATGACCCCAAACACACCTCCAGGCTGTGTAAGGGCTATTTGACCAAGAAGGAGAGTGATGGAGTGCTGCGGCAGATGACCTGGCCTCCACAGTCACCGGACATGAACCCAATCGAGATGGTTTGGGGTGAGCTGGACCGCAGAGTGAAGGCAAAGGGGCCAACAAGTGCTAAACACCTCTGGGAACACCTTCAAGACTGTTGGAAAACCATTTAAGGTGACTACCTCTTGAAGCTCATCGAGAGAATGCCAAGAGTGTGCAAAGCAGTAATCAGAGCAAAGGGTGGCTATTTTGAAGAAACTAGAATATAAAACATGTTTTCAGTTATTTCACCTTTTTTTGTTAAGTACATAACTCCACATGTGTTCATTCATAGTTTTGATGCCTTCAGTGAGAATCTACAATGTAAATAGTCATGAAAATAAAGAAAACACATTGAATGAGAAGGTGTGTCCAAACTTTTGGCCTGTACTATACATATCCTTTCTAAATGTATTGCATTGAGAATAAAACAAATAATTGGTGATATAATAAATGATGAGGCCGCTTTATCGGTGATAACACAGGGCATCTTCTTGATACAATAGATTATTATAAAAGCAAACAAAAACCTGAACTTCTATTTATTGCTGACTTTGAAAAGGCCTTTGATAAAGTAAGATGGGATTTTATCCAAAAATCTCCCCAGTTTTTTATTTTTTATTTTTATTATTATTACTTTTTGGGGCTTTTTAGCCTTTAATGTATAGAACAGACAAGCGTGAAGGGTGGAGAGAGAGAGGGAGTGAAATGCAGCAAAGGGCCACAGGCTGGAGTCGAACCCGGGCTGCTGCGGCAACAGCCTTGTACATGGGGCGCCTGCTCTACCACTAAGCCACCGGCGCCCCACATCTCTCCAGTTTTTTAAATTTTGGAGAAACTCTCATTAAATGGGTGAAGGTCATGTACAATCAACCCACCAGTAAAATAGTAAACAATGGACACTTATCTAAAAGTTTCACTCTGTCTAGAGGCGTACGTCAATAAGCACAAAGCAAAATGCAAATTATAACGTTACAGAAAAGTAAGCCTTTCCCTTGTAATGTTAGCGGTGAGCACAATTTGGTAGTGCTTTAGCTTATTGTCCCGACCTCTGGAACCCAGTTCCAACATTGACTCGTGAATGTATTTTTCCACATCGGAAACGTTAGCTAGGTAGGGTAGGTAACGTCAGCTAGCTTCATTGCTGAGGTAAACTAGCCCAAGCCAGTGAACCTTGATTGTGGGGTAACGTTAACTATTAAAATGTCTATTAACGAACATTACTAGTTGCACATTAGCTAGCATCTGAAACTTCTTTGGCTTTATGCAACTAACGTTAGCTAATGTTTGTTAGCCAGGTGGGTTAGCTTGCTTGCAAGTTGACTCTCCCGGTAAAGGGGTCGTTCGCCATTCCGAAGGGTCAACATTCCGAAAATTCATTTCCATTACTCAGAGTGGCGGCCCTTCCTCTTTTTTTCAAAGGGTCTGCCATTCCGAATTCTGTTCCCCGTGTCCTGACAATAGCCATATTTCCCATGCATTTCAGCGATTTTCACTGGGGACGCACACGATTAATTCAGACAGACAATACCTGTTTTTCAGTGAACTCCTCTGGTAATTTTGTTAAAAAGCATGGCATATAGGTCCACAGAAACTTATTATTATTATTATTATTGTTATTGGGTCTTATAAGAGTGGGCTACAATGACTACCGGGCCATCAAATCACAGCATCCAAGGTGAGAGGACACGGAATTGTTTGCGCTTTTACGCACAGGTCGGTGGTGAAGTGGCGCACGACTCGTGCTACGGAGGGACGGACGAGCCATGTATCTCGGTGCCGCTTAAAAACAGGTAATACATCTAGCTACATCTTTCCCACATCAAATATCCGTGACCGCCTAGACCCGTATGTAAAAGTGCACACAATTCCATGTCCTCTCACCGCGGATGCTGTGATTTGATGGTCTGATACTCACTGTAGCCCACTCTCATAAGACACAATAATAATACCAATAATAATAATAATAATAATAATAATAATAATAAAAATAATAACTTACTGTGGGTGTATATGCTATGTTTTTTAATAAAATTACCAGAGGAATTTGCTGAAAAAAAGGTAATGTCAGCCTTAATTACTGAGTGCGTCCCTGGTGAAAATCGCTGACATGCATGGAAAATACGGCTTCTACAGGCTCGCCATAGCTTACTGCCAGGGCTCAGGGACCAGAATTCGGGATGGTGGACCATCGGAATGGCAATAATTCGGAGTGGCAGCCTGTGACAGTCTGGTAAACTAGCTAACGTTAGCTAGCTAGCTTGATTGTTGAGGTAGTTTGATGTTTGCTAATCAGCCCGATGTGGGAAACGTCATGTTAACGTCAAATTGTACTCAGAACCTGGCTAAGAGTAGGCTATTAGCTAGCTAACTGTTTTGTTTCTGCAATTTCAAACTCACGGCAGGGTCCGACGTTAAGGTTTTTTCCTACTTGCCCTGCTGGGCAAGTACTTCTCAAATCTACTTGCCCAATCTAAATTCTTACTTGCCCTGCCTAAGAGGTTCTTTTTCTGGCTGTGTGGTGCATATTTTTGCTCATGACTTATATCTTACGTCAGCAGAGACACTCAGCCAATGGAGGCAGCAGCACATAAAAAAGCAGCACACTGCAACTGGCCCCTCCGAGGACAGAAGAGGAAATACACGATTACAGGCCTGGAATTAAGATATTTTTAGGGCAAGGCCACTTTGGCCTTTGATAAATACAAATTTATTGGGGCATCACGGCCAAAATGGGGGGTACCAAGGCCAAAACCAATGGCGCAGTAGCAGTATGTGCTAACTACATTGAATGAAAACAAAACAGTATATGTGTTGAAAAACAGTACTGAGTTTATTAAACTGGGTGTGCATGACTGGGGATATATCTCGTTTCTTGTTGTTCTGATTCATGTCCCTTATTTTTTAAGTCTTTGAAATCTCTTTATTCTTTTGTTATCTCCTAGTTATTATAAGAAATTATTATTAGAAGAAGATTCTTTATTGTCCTTTCTCAGCACATTACATACACTGAAACGAAATTTTACCTCTGCATTTGACCCATCCCACTATATACACTGGGAGCAGTGGGCAGCTACAGTGCAGCGTCCGGGGACCAACTCCAGTTCTTTTGCCAATGCCAGTGGTCAGGGTCACTGACAGGAGTATTCACCTAACATAGCCTACATATCTTTAATTATATAATTATTTATATGTCTCTGTGTATATTTTTACATAAATCCACAATATTTAATTTGCCTTTAAAAAATCCTCTTCCTTCATTTAATTTGACAATGTTTATAGATGATGAGGACGTGTGGGACAATGTAATGGACCAAGAGGCCTCTCTTCATTCAAGGCAGCGGCTGTCCTGTTTCGCACACAGTCTCCAACTAGTTGTGGCGGTTGGTATGAAGGAGATTAAGTGCCTTCCACAAGCAATAGCTAAAGTGTCTAAGCTCGCCACTTCACTGCATAGCAGCACAGTTTTTAAGGAGAGGTTTGAGGACGAATTTGGCAGTGGGAAAACGATTCCAGTTGCAAATATAACTCACTGAAATTCAGAATTTAAGCAAGTGCAGGCTGTTACTGAGTTAGATCACAGTGCTCTAACAGATATATGCTCTGTGGATTTTAAAAATGTGATCTTCACCACAAGAGAGTGGGGCCAGTTGAAAGAACTTTGTACTATACTTCTTTGTACTGTACTACTGAGCTAACAGAAGGAGGTAAGATTGTCACTATCAACATGATAGTTCCTACTGTGCTTCACTTGAATTCACACCTTAAGCAGATGGAGGCAACAAAGAGTCTGCGTAGGTCCTTGATCAAGGCTCTCCAACAATCTCTTCAAAAACGATTCTCTGGGATCTTCGTCCGCATGCACATGGCTGAGAGCCAGCAAGAAGCGGAGCCATTTGGCCATCAAATCTACCTCCAAGCAGCAATGTTAGATCCTCAGTTTGGTGTCAGCTGAATTGATATGGACATAAAGAGTACTGGCAGTGCTGCGGCCCTGAAGATGTCTCGGGAAGATCTCAGGACGTCAGTGAAAGGTAGTGGTGCATCCCTTAAATGATATTCACAATAAAGGATGTTATAAATAGGGCTGGGTACTGAAGTTCGGTTCTTTTATAGCACCGACCGAATTGCTTCAGTGCTAATGAGTATCGAAAAATGCCTTGTCTTTCGGTGCCAAGTTTCTGTACCTAGGAGTCATGTGATCGGAGTCACGTGACTCCTAGTGATCAAGGTCTGATATGCTGCCGGTGATTGGCTGTAATGTTACATGTAGAGGCAGGGATGCGTATATGGTTATGCCCACAGACGGAGTTCACCTGCAGTGTGTGTGTCGAGCGTGTCGAGGTCAAAAGTGTGGCTCCATTTTGTCAGGATTAATGCCAATATTGCGCGATGTAATATTTGCAAAAGGACATTCTTGTTAAGGCCGGAAATATGACTGATTTGATGAAGCATTTAAATGTGCACGGAATCAATTTAAGAGCAGAAAGTTGCTCAGTGTTTGACTGCTGGAAGAGCGAACCGCAGCCAGCATCTTCTCTGCATTCAAGTCCGCCTAACGTTAAGACTGAGCGGCCTACTTCAAAATCCCCCCACTGGATTCCCCTTCACCCGTGAGTACTGAGGACGGCGCTGTGTCTGGAATTTCAAAAGGTAAGTTTACGTTTAGCTTTAACTTTTATGTGTGTGTTAAGTTACGTTACTGCAACTTAATAGGTGCACCGAGACTCCGCTGATGTTAGGGACACACACACACACACACACACACACACACACACTCTCACACGGACACACATGCATGTTGTGTAGCTTAACGTCACCGCAGATATTGTTGTGTAGCTTAGCTTTAGTTTATGGCTATATAGCTAGCTAAATCAAAAGCTGACTAAAGATTGACAGTAGCTGATAGTGATAAAGCTTCGCTTGTTAAAATGTGCTCATCTATTGGGTCAGCTGGCTAGACAGCTCACCCAACGTTAATTGTTTTTTTTTCTCTCCTCGCATTAGCCTCTGCTCCTGTCCACCCTGATGTGAGGACGACGAATCCGTTCACACTAGCAGAAAAAGGAAAAATGTCAAAAGAAAAACAAGCTGAGTGCCACAGGGCAGTCACAAACTTGTTGTCAAAGGTTTGCTGCCCTTTATCACAGTGGAGGCTCAATGGTAGAGGTAAGTAAGCTTTAAAGGGTTTTTGACTTTTTACAGTAAGCAATAATAATATAACCATGCTATTTTTGTTGTTTTGTGCACTAATGTCAATTATAGGGAGACGATAAGGGACAGCTGGTGACCATGATGACAGCTCGTCTGACAAAGACTGTACAGCTGCAGTAGCAACGGTAAAAATATATATAGACATCCTGTCCCCACCCCATTCCGTTTTCAGAAGAAAATTAACTTGTTTGTCTCTAACTTAATTGTCCTTTCCTTTTGTTTTTTCCTTTTCTTTTTTGTTTCCAGAAGAAGTCAACGCTCTCTGCCCTTGAGGAGCTATTTGCAGAGAATTGCAGAGAATGTTCAGGAAGAGATACAGCAGTACAGATGTCTGCCATCTACCCAAACCTCAGTAAATCCAGTAACCTGGTGGTGGCTTGCAAATTTGGCAACCAGGTATCTCTGTGTACAAGCAACATCCACACCCTCAGAGCGTACATTTTCTACAGCTGGGGACACCATCAGCAAGGAGCGGGCGTGTCTGTTACCCGAAAAAGCAGACATGTTAATTTTTCTGAAAAAGAACTGCTAAGCCTCTGACTGACACTGACTTGTCACTTGTTTGCAACTGTTCTTTTGCACTGGGTTAAAAAAATCCATATTGTCACAGCCCTAGTTGGGATGGCAGTGGCTCAGGCGGTAGAGCAGTCATCTAATCTAAGAGATTCTGGCTTTTGTACATTTTTTTTATTTTATATATTTATTATTAGGGTCTGGGCAGCTAAGCTGCCGGGAGAGTATTGTAATGCTAGGTATTCTTCTTCTTTCTTCTTCCGAGGAAATCATATTTCTCATGGGTGAAAACTCACCAAACTTTGCTCAAAGGTCCAATCTCATGCCAGATATCCTCAGCTGTAAACTCAAGCCAATAGTCCTGATGGTGGTGTTACAGCAAGCATCTAAAGTTCAAAACTTTGAAAATTCATAACAAATCAACCATATGTGCCACAACTTCACAGCTTTCATCAAACTGTAGCCCCAATACTGAAGAAACCTTTGTACATTTTAACCTATTAAAAATTATGAAGTTCATCACTCTGTTTTTTTCAAAATCTGTAAAAGTTCTTAAACCTATCTCCTGCCACAATTTTTGCTCAATTGACACCAAACTTGCTACAGAGCATCTTCAGACTGTCCTACAAAAACTACTTTTCTCAGATTTTTGATTTATCAAAAGTTGACTCTACAGTGCATCAAAATGTTTGACTGTAAACGGTACTGTAAACATATACATGCAAATTCTTGCTAAATAAATCTTCAATGTTCATGAAAAAAATGACAAAATTCTAGAGTCATGGTTGATGATGTGTGGCAAATTTCAGAATTTTATCTCAAAAACTGAATTTTTGACAGCATTTTGAATTTTGCTCTAATGTGAACAATTGGAGTCAATGTAAAAATGGCAATTTTAAACATCAGTTTTTCACTTATGGAGCAAATCAATCATTGTTACAAACAAATTACCAACATCTCCATGCTATCTAGATGCAATGTGTGTATTTTCAGATTTTTGTCTTAATAACAAGAATTATTTATAGTGGTTTCAAATCTGCCTTTCCATGCATGGATGGCTGCTTTCTACACAGCAGTGAATGGCTTACTCAATTTGTGAAGCCACTGTTGAGTTGCTACTTGCCAATTAGCTCAGAGTGGTAGATGACCATCTTAGGTTCCAGAGGTTGCGGGTTCAAGCCTCAACTGGTGCAGAATCCACAATGTAATGTAATCATCATCTTGTGCTCCAGCTTACTGCTTAAAATTGCCTGAGCGTGACTCATCACTGTGCAGCATCTTCAAGTCTTTTTTCTGCTAGAAATCTGCCTTCATGAAAATAAACCAAACTTTGCACAAAGGTCCAGTGTCAATACTTCAGTGTGAAACTATCTGAGGCTTCTCACTTTGCACATAGCTTAACTAGTTAAACATCAGTTTTTAACTTATGAAGCAAATCAATCATTGTTAAAATAAATTACCAACATCTCCATGCTGTCTAGATGCAATATGTGTATTTTCAGATTTTTGTTTCGATAACTGAATTTTTTATAGTGGTTTGAAATCTGCTTTAGCATGCATGGACAGCTGCTAAACCTGTACGTCTGGCTTAGTCAATTTGTGAAGCTACACATGAATTGTCACTGACTAATTAGCTCAGTGAGACAGAAATTGATCCTTAGTCTCAAAGGTTCAGCCTCAGCTGATGCAAAAGGCAGATCATGTTGCTAAATTCCTAAATGTCTTCCAATTCTTCTGCTTGTTGCTCAGAATTGCCTAAAAATGCCCGGTATGAAATTGGTATCGAAAAAAGTGTCGTTCAGGAACCGGTATCGAAATCAAGGTATCGGTATCGAAAATTTTTGAACGATATCCAGCCCTACTTATAAAGATTGTAATGTATGGTGTGGTGTGGTGGCGCCCTCTATTGGTGTGGTGGTGCCCTCTACGTGCTGCAGTGGATAATGTCATGTGCGTTTGTTGCCATTTTTGTCTTCTAGAAAACCTAATTGCTGAAGCAGAGACAATGGAGTTGGATGACACCCAGGGAGACAACAGCAGTACAACTGAAGAACCGTCGCAGGATTAGCCTCCACCCTCCAAGTTCCCACAACTTTTCGCTTGATACCACATGCACAGGAAAAGGTCCAGCGCTCCCAATGATGCAAGCGTCTCAGTCAAAGTGAGGAGGTACCTCCAAGACATGATACAGAACTATACAATAGAGGAGGATGCACTTATCTTCTGGTCTAAGAAACCAGGAAAAATACCCTCATTTGCATGCATTAGCTATCATCAAAGTGCTATCTGTACCAGCTTCTTCAGCACCTGTCAAAAGAGTATTTAGTGCAAGAGGACTTATTATGAGGCCACACAGGGCAAGCATGGGGTCCAAAATGCTGTCTGCCCTTGTCTTTCTGAAGTGCAACCGCACACTAGGCCCGTTTCCACCGCAGGAACTTCGGGGTAATTTTACAGGGCCGGGGCCATTGGTGCGTGTCTCCACCGCAGGAATCACCCCCGAAGGACAGAGCTCCGGAACTTTTACATGGGCTAAACAAGTCCCTGCCTCTGAGTAGGTACTCAGAACGGCCCCAAAAAACTCCTGGCTGGGGCTTGGGGTTTACTTGGTGCTGACTGGATGTACTCAAGGCGGGATGTGACGTCAACAGAAAGCGACAAAATAGCCGGCATTTTTAAAACTCAGCAGACGAGGGATAGCTCGTTCATAGCTTCCACCGCCATGTAAATGAAGAGACATGCCAGAAACCTAGCAACCACCTCAGCTCCTTCCATGTTGATCATCGTCTTTCTTATGTCTGCTTTCTTCTTCTTACTTCTGCTTCATACTTCTTCTTCTTCTTCTTCTTTTTTTGTTTCTTTGCCGCGTCGCCCCGGTTATAATGGTCGCGCAACGATTACGTCACATCCAGAGCCCGGTAACTTTACAGGAACCTTCCTCCTACTCCGCCGCACAGTGGAGACACGGCGGTTGAGAGGGCCGAGCAAGAGGACGTTCCTGTAAAGTTCCTGCCCCCCAAATATTACCAGGAACTTCTTCAGTGGAAACGGGCCAAAATTTCATCTGTGCGACCTCAAAATATAATTCGGAGTAGTCCTGAATAGGACTCGATTTGCTCTGGACTCGGTCTTGACTTGGTCTCGACTGCCTTTGGACTCGATCTTGACTCAGACTTGACTGGACTTGGTCTTGGACTTGACTTGGACTCGGTTAAGATGGTCTTGACTACAGCCCTGCCATGCTCCAATTAAATGGTGTAACGGTTCAGTAGATGTTTTGGGAATTCATATTCCAGATAATCCAAAAGATTTAGTTCAGATAAATTATGATAGAAAATGGAGAAAATTGAAAAAGTTTTACAACCTTGGAAAGGAAGGATTTTGACATTACAAGGAAAGGTTACATTGATAAAGACTCTCGTAATTCCTCAGCTCATTTATCTCCTAATGGCACTTCCTTCACCAGAGGCATCCTTCTTTAAAACTTCTGAACAAAAAATATTTAAGTTCCTTTGGAATAATAAGCCAGACAAGATAAAAAGACAATACATTTATAATTCATATGAAAATGGTGGATTGAATTTAAAAAATATTGCAGCAATGAACTCATCCCTAAAAGCATCCCGGATTGATACAATTTACCACAACAGTTCCTGGAGAACAAGTCAAAACCTAATGTCAGTGTATTTTCTCTTTGACTAAATTATTACTGTTCTTTCAATCAAAATCGTATCATCTTAATTTGTTATATAAAGGTATATTAGTTAACCTTTCACCGTTTTTTAAAGATGCACTAAAGGCTTGGTTGAGTTTGCAGTATTATCCTCCTGACACCCCAGAAGAAAAATCAAGTAATATGGATGAATTCAGGAGTGTTAATAGATGAGAAGCCTGTTCTATGGGAAACATTTTGGAGAAATGGAATTGTTTTTGTAAATGACATACTAGATAGCCTGGGCATTTTCCTTTCATATCATAAATTTTGCAGTCTGTATGGACAAATATGTAATATTCATAATTTCAATCAGTTGATTTCAGCCATCCCCCTGAATTGGAAACGGAAGCTAAAATGTAGTGGATACAAACTGAAGGTCTGTGCACCTATTACAAGATGTCAGAAATGGGTATCTAAAATAAAGATTAACAAAAAATATATATAATTTTACTTTACAGTGCAGAGGACTTACCGCTTTTCCACACTCCGTCTGTACCTTTTGGGAAGACCAATTTAATATTTTGACACCTTGGAAACAATTTTTTAGAACAATTTATAAAACAACAATTGATTCTTACTCTAGAATTACTAAAATCACTACTACTTAAAAACAACTCAATATGTTTAATATTGTAGAGTCATTATGTAGATTTTGTGATGAAGAAGAGGAAGTCCTGATGCATTTATTTTTTTATTGTCTCTATGTTGCAAGATTGTGGACCAATATCCAAAACTGGCTAAGGACATTGATTATCTGTCTCAAACTTACACCTTTAAATATTATGTTGGGAGATTCGGATGAAAATTGTCCCCAAATAATAAATAAAATTATTTTGTTTTGTTTTGGTAAAATATTTATACTAAAAGCTCAATCAAGAACTAGCCTAGATATAAGGTTTTTAAAAAAAATAAATTTCAAAGCCTTTTTTTTTTTTTTTTAAATAATCACTACAAATAACTGTAAAGTAGCACTACATAACATGAAATGGGGAAAAAATTCCTCTACTGAAGAGTGGAATTATATAAAACTATAAATATGCTATTTCACGTTTATCTTGTTTTTTAACGGGATGCTATTGTAAATTTATTTCTTGAATATTTGAAGGGATCCTATTTATCTTATTTTGTCTTTTTCTTTTTGTTTCCATTTGTGTTTCTTTTAGGAGTTGTGAGAGCCGCGTTTGCCTCCGTGAGGGAGAAGGTGGACGTGCTGCGTGGGAAACACAACCTGAAATCCAACACGCAGTTTGCAAAGGTGTATGTCCATTCGGCAAAGTCTCACTCAGATCGAATTATGGAATTGAACTTTAAAACATTACTGCGGGATCTGCCGGCCGGGAAGGATTTCTACATATCAGGTAATGGGAGGCTCATCAAGTGAGAATCACCAGAGGCAGCTGCAGGTGCGACAGGTGATCGTCGGTCCGCTGCAGCAAGGAGACGCTGAGAAGTTGCAGCCCAACCCGAACCAGAAAGTGCTGTTGATTTCTCCTGTTTGTCTTTGGTTCACTGGAACATTAATGGATGGACTACTTCAAACTGTAAGCTTAGAGCTTTATTATTACAGTCTCTTAATCCAGATATAATTTCTCTAAATGAAACACACCTATCCGGGGATAGTGTGATTGAGATAGCTGGTTATTCTTGGTTTGGAAATAACAGAAACAGGCATTTAAGAGCTCCAAAGGGCACCGGTGGAGTCGGAGTTTTGGTTAAAAATGAACGTTTTGAACATTTTAAGATTGAAGTTGTGGATAAATCCATGGAGGGTATTATTGGGGTGCGATTTGAACACTGAGATTTGCAGTATAGTTTTGTAATCTTTTCTTGTTATTTGTCTCCAGAGGGCTCTGTAAGGGGAAGAGATTGTAATACATTTTTCAGTTATCTACTTACTCAAGTATATTATTTTGCTGTCGATGTCATTTATATATGTGGAGACTTTAATAGCCGTATTGCTGATAGAGAGGATTGTATAGAAGGTTTAGACAATGTCCCACCAAGAGTTGCCATAGATTTGAGTATTAACAGCCACGGAGAATCTTTTCTTGATTTTCTCAGAGATTCTAAATGCTGTGTTTTAAATGGCAGAATTAATCAAGAAAATGACAACTTTACATCCATATCAGTACGAGGAAAAGCTGTGGTGGATTACACCTTATGATTGCCTACAGTCTTGTGTTGATTTTAAAGTAATTACTTCGACAGATCTCTTGGACAGTAGTGATGCAACTTATATTGCTCTCATTGGAGAAAGATGTCATTTACCTGATCACTCCTTATTAATGTTAAAATTTAAGGTTGGCAGTTATATAGGAGAGGAAAATACACTTGTTGCTCAACCGAAAAAGCGAAGTAGAACTTTTCCTGATAATTTTCTATCATCAAATAAGTGTCGTTCTGCATTGTTGGAGTTTATTAGACAACTTGAAAGTTGCGAAAGTACACAGAGCAATGTATATGTATGGTATGATCAGTTTTGCAACTTCTTAATTCGTGAAATGGATACATGCCAACCAAGAAAATTAAATCAGTCGGAGGCTTATGGGAAAAGGTGTTCGAAGCCCTATTGGAACTCCCATCTTAGAAGGTTATGGAATGAAAGGAAAATGGATGAAAGAAAATTTGTAAGGTGTACTGATCATCCAAGCAGACAGCAATTCAAAGATAAATACAGGCAAGCACAACTCCTGTTTGATAAGAATTTACAATCCTATAAAAGGAAGTTTTGGAGAGGACAGTCATTAGAGTTTGATTACTTACAAACTAATAATCCACAACAGCTCTGGAGAGAGCTTAATAAATTAGGACCAAGGAGACTGCAGAAAATTCCTATGGAGGTTGTCTTAAGTGATAATTCTCTTGAAACTAGAAAAGAGGTTGTACTCAAAAAATGGGAGCAAGATTTTGCTGATTTATTTTCAGGAAATCATATTCCTGCTGACTTTGATAACTTTTTTAGACAAGCATGTGAGTTAAAAGATGATCTGGAGAGACATATGAATCAATATGGGTATTCATCAAATATATTTCTGAATTCGGATATTACTCTGGAGGAAGTGAGAACTGCTATAGACCAGGCAAAGTTAAAGAAAGCCGTTGGCGTGGAGGAAATTCCGAATGAAGTATTAAAGTCGCCATCACTCCTAAACGTGCTTTTTTGTTTATTTAAATTTTGTTTTAAACATAGTATTGTTCCCTCTAGTTGGTATAAGTCTATTATTAAGCCCATTCAAATCAGCTAAAAATGATCCAAGAATACCCCTAAATTACAGGGGAATTAGCCTTCTCAGTACAGTGTATAAATTACATTCTAACATTTTGAATGTTAGGCTAACAAAGTATTTGGAATCTATTGAGTATTTAGTTGATGAGCAGAAAAACGAGCCTGCATTGATCATATTCACTCACTTTCAACTATTGTCAGAACAAGGCTTGCGGAAAATAAATGTACTTTTGTTTGTTTTGTTGATTTTCAAAAGGCTTTTGATTGGGTTCAGAGAGATTTACTTCATTTAAAACTTCTAAACGCAGGGGTGGATGGCAGATTTTATAAAGCATTACAATCATTGTATAGTTGTCCAGTTGCTTGTATAGAAGTAAATAATATACAAACAGATTGGTTTAGTACTCCTTTTGGTGTTAAACAAGGTGATATTCTTTCCCCTACTTTGTTTACCATATATGTTAATGATTTGGCTCTTGAAATCAAAGACTCTAATTTGGGTTTACATCTGGACAATTTAACTGTGGGTATTCTATTGTACTGGATCATATTGCTCTCCTGTCTGAATCTGAGGATGATTTACAGAAGATGTTACATTTGTTAAAGGTCTGGTGTTGCAGATGGAGGTTATCAATAAATCGAAGCAAAACATAGATAATTCATTTTAGGAAAAAATGTATTTTAAGAAGTCAGAAGATAATAACTTTTGGTTCTGCAACACTGGAATTCACACCTGAATATAAATATTTGGGATTTGTTTTTGATGAATTTATGACTTATGAAGCTGGAACAAAAGTCTTGGATTCAGCTGGGAGAGCTCTAGGATCTGTTGTTAACAAGCTTAAAATATGTAGAGATCTTGGATATTCTACTTATTCACAACTCTACGATGCATGTGTCTCTCCTATATTAAATTATGCTTCAGGGATATGGGGTTTTAAAGACTGTAAAGTGGCAGACTCTATTCAAAACAGAGCTGCACGCTGCTTCTTAGGTGTTCATAAGTTTGCCCCTATTTTGGCTGTTCAGGGTGATTTGGGTTGGATTCCTGGTTCAATAAGACGCAAATGTGAAATGATAAGAATGTGGAATCGTCTGCTCAATATGTCAGATAACAGAGTTAATAAGAAAGTTTTTCTTTGGAGTAAATTGCACAAATCACCATGGGTTAAGGAGATTCATTACATCTTTGGAGAAGCTGATTTACAATATATATATAGCAATAATTTAACATGCAGCATAGATGCCATCAGAAAAAAGTTACTTGATGGATTTGAGATCAAATGGCTAAATGAGATTTTATTAAAACCAAAATTACGAACGTATATTCAAATTAAACATAACTTTGGCCCTGAATCCTATGTTACTGTAAATCTAACGAGAAGCCAAAGATCTTTAATTGCACAGTTGAGAACAGGAATCCACCCTCTGAACCTCGAAGTCGGCAGATTTAAAAACCTCCAGGAGGATGATAGATTATGTGAAGTGTGTGATTTGGGAGAAGTTGAGAACGAATCGCATTTTCTTCTGTATTGTCCTTTCTATGATGATCTAAGAACACAGATATTCAGTGATTTATTCGTTCAAAATTTAGAAATGTTCTGGGGGTCTGATGACGATAAAATGGAATGGTTGTTTAATTTTAATGTCTATAAGTTGGCTAATTTTGTTTCTAAAGCATGGAAGAAGCGTCAGGATAGGATATTTGTCCAACATTAATTGTAATTTATGTTTCTACTCTGGTTTCTGGTCTGTTTTTGTTGATTATTGGTGTCTTGTAAGCCTGTTTGGGCTGGGCACTTTGTGCATGACACAATAATAAAAATTCATTCATTCATTCATTCTTTGTTTGATGTTATGTTATTATATTGTGTGCAGGGGTTAAAGCAAGAAAAAATTTTGTGCCTGAAACGTGGAGCAAGATTTGTGTGCCTGAAATCTGAAATCTTTTCCGGAGTGGGGGGCTTGGTGTTGCGGTCACAAAATGAAGAAATAGAAATGTATGTGTTGCAAAGGAACGTATTTATTATCAAAACGAAGAAAAAGATTATAGCTTTAGTAGTTACTTTTCAGATTAAACTTATATAGCATAATGAGTTTATAAATAAAGATTAAACTTTCAGTGGTTACCAGACTTTTTGACTTATAGCTCCTACATCTCTTTTTTGCCTTGGTGCTATTTATTTTTAGAAGCTAAATGATTTAGGCTGTTTGCAAAATTGTATCGCATTTGATGTGAATTAAACAGGCAGTTACATCAAAATTTTGCCTCTGGGCATGCATGTCATCATTGAAATGGATCATATAATGTTGTGGTGGTGACTTTAAAACTTCAGCATTGAGGATTTTTATTGCAACTTTCGTTTCTGTCTGGTTTCTGTTACCTTACCTTCAAAATTATCGCTGGCTTACCGGAGCCTCTCCCGCTCCGTCTGTGCTCTGTGTCTCAATGTGACATTGATGTGAAAGCATTCACAGGCGTCAGTGTTGATTGGCTATCACTTGTGCCGTGTAACCAATCAGAGGGGACTGTAGGCTATAAAGCCCAGTGCAGTGGGGACTGCAGGCAGCGAGGGAGATGGCTGTATCAGAGCCAAAGGAGCGAGTTAAAAATACATTTATTTGATCGGTTATTGATGAAAAAACGCCTGATGCCGATTATGGTAAACAGCAGGTTGTGTTTACTCGCACACTGTGCACCTAAATCATTTTCCCGGTTTGCACATACGTAGATTTTTAGGAGCAAATGCGAGTGAAACGCTTGCACTGTAGAGCACTTCTGCCTGTGCCAGACAGAAACTTCACCACGCTGGAGATCCGGCGCGGAACTTTAATCCCTGTGTGTGTGTTATGTCTGTATGTATGCTTGCCTGTATTAAATTATTGAAAAGGGGAAAAAAAAGAGTCTTTAAATACTTAAAAAAAGGAACTTAAAAAAAAGGAACTTAGAAAAGAGATAATATTTTTCTTGTTTTAGCTTCTCTGCACTGGCTCCCTAACCTGGAAATCCAGATGCCCCGCCCCCAGCAAATTCGAATTTGCACTGCACGGGGATCTGGCCCCAACAAGCAGAGCCCGTTGAATCGCCATCGGATCAATCAGATCAGTCTATCTGACAGAGGCGGGCTCTGGGCGGGCGTAGCCTCGCGTCACCAGGCTCTTCACGTACAGTGAAGAGCCTGGTTTCCATTCACTCTGAATTTTGTCTGGATTCTGGTTCCGGTCCAGAGAGCGAATCCGGAATTCAAAGTCTTCACCAAAGTAAAACTTTAAATTCTGGTGCAACATCAATTTCCATCTCCATTGGAAAGTTGAATCGGAAAACAAAGAAGAGTGAAGCCTGTCGTCACAATCGATACATTTTAATCATTTAAACATGGACATACAACAGTCTGTTTTAGAAGAGGTTCTTCAAGAAACTTGTCGGCTACATAAAATAACCTCTTCAAAGCCGCTACAGAAGCTATGCCTGACGAATTTAATTGACGGAAAGGTGCATCCATCGAATTCTGGATCCTGTCTCTATCGCCCTGGTTCTGGTTGCTTACCAAAACGGCCACTAAACAGCCCCAGACTAGGGCGGGCATAACATGATGAAGACAGCGCTGCACCGCAGGAGTCGAAAAGTAAACAGTCAAGATGGCAGCTGCCGAAAGACCGCGTCCATTCAATTTAGCTTTAGAAGAAACACTAAGCCAACTACACTTATCTTTTTCCTTGAGAGAGGAACAGAAGACTGTCCTAGAAGCCTTTGCTTCCAGGAAGGACGTTTTTGCCGTTTTGCCAACGGGATACAGCAAAAGCATAATATATCAGTTAGCCCCACTGGTCAGCAAACAAATGGGGCTTAGTGCAATGAATATGTTTTTGCTCTGATTGGCTATCGTGCTATCCAATTGCGTGCTGCAGCATTTAATATGCCTCAGTTAGTGCTGCCCCTTGGGTAGGAGGGGCGTATCAGTGAGGGTCATACTCAAAATCTGTCCAGATTTGAGTCTGGATTTCAAGGCTACTGGCTCCCTGTAAAGTCCACAATTGAATTTAAAATCCCTCTCCTAACTTACGAAGCTCTATATGGTCAGACTCAGTCATATCTTAGAGAGCTCATAGTGCTATACAATCCTACTAGAACACTGCACTCTGAGAATGCATGGTTACTCATCGTTCCTAAAGTCTCCAAAAGTACAACAGGAGCCAGAGCCTTCAGCTATCAGGCTCTTCTTCTGTGGAACCATCTTCCTGTTTTGGTCCGGGAGGCAGACACCGTCTCCACATTTGAGAGTGGACTTAAGACTTTCCTTTTTGATAAAGCTTATCGTAAGGGCTGGCTCAGGCTTGTATTGGACCAGCCCCTAGAAAGGCTGACATAGGCCTAGTCTGCCAGGGGACCTCCTATGATACACTGGGCTCCTTCTCTCCTGCTCTCTTTCTCCTCAGTTTCTGAAAAGTTGGTTCTTCTTCATTTGCTAACATTCACGTCCTATTACTGCGTATCAATAACTTGGCTTTACTGCATGTCACTAACGCGGCTTCTTCTCCAGAGCCTTTGTGCTCCACTGTTCCCTCCTATCGCAGCTACACCTGGATCGTGATGTCGTGGTTACGCTGCTGCAGTGGTCCTGCCTGATGCCTCCTACTACTGCTATTATTAGTCATACTTCTACAATTATTACACACATATGATTATTATTGTCATATACTGTCGTATATTAATATATACTTACAACATATGTTACCACAATAACTACTATTATAATATTACTAAAGTTAATGTTATGGTACCTATTGTCATTACTGTCTGCCCTGCATCTCTTTGTCTCTCTCTGTCTCAATTCCTCTCTATGTCTCTGTCTCTCTTTGTGTATCATTTTGTCATATGGATTACATTTTGCAAATGTATTGTGGGAAGTTTTTCCTTATCTGCTGTAAGGGTCCAAAGGACATAGGGATGTGGTATGCTCAGTGTTTCCCCTATATGCACTTTTTTTTTTCATCTTAGTTCTTTAGAAACTACCATTATATTATTTGGCGCTATGGGCGCTCCTTATCCAGGTCAATTCACACTTGTGAGTAAAGCCTATAAGAGGAGAGGAGAGGGCTCTGTCTCGATGTGCACACAGACACGTGCACACACACACACACACACACACACACACACACACACAGGTGAGCATGCTAGAGCGCAGCTCGGGCCGCATTTTCCTGACCAAACCCAGCGCAGTTTGTTACCTGACATAGTTATTGTTATGGATAGTTATGGCTAGTGATATTGCGGTTTATAAATAAAATTTAAATAAACTGAATTTGGGGATGTGTGATTGGGTCTGTGCAGGTGGGTGGGCTGAGGATGAATTACTATCAAGACTTAATTTGTTTTTATTCACACATGTATGTAAAAGCGCACTGAGATTACTCTGTATGAAATATGCTATATAAATTAAATTTGATTTGATTTGATTTGATTTGATTTGGAAACATGTTCATTGAAAAAAATGCTGACATTTTGAATGTGCCCCTCAGTATTGTGCAATATAGCGCTGGAGCTCTCCTAAATATTATCCAAGATACAAGTTAGGAGAGTTGATAAATTGCTTTAAATGTGAGGCCTAAAGGTAGAAACAAAAATTGCATTACTCCCTGAGTAAAGTAAGTAAAGTAACTCAAGTACTTTTAAAGTACTTCCAACGTTACTCCCTGAGAAAAGTAACTCAAGTGCTTTTTAAGTATCAATCAATCAATCAATTTTATTTATAAAGCCCAATATCACAAATCACAATTTGCCTCACAGGGCTTTACAGCATACGACATCCCTCTGTCCTTATGACCCTCGCAGCGGATAAGGAAAAACTCCCCAAAAAACCCCTTTAACGGGGAAAAAAAACAGTAGAAACTTTTGAGTATTCTACATTTCCTATTGGGCAATGGACCACAGGGCGCTTAGCCTACATTTCTCCAAAATTAAAGTTATGGACCACTTGCCCTTAACAAAGATCCAATTCTCCCATCACAGCCGCCACTTTGACCAGTAGAAACACAGAACGATCTGCTGCCATAGACAACTGTATAACAACAACAACAACCCCAGCATTTTTTAGTAATTCCTCTAGGGATGTTACCACACGGAGTAAAAGGGGGAAATGATAGTGTGAAACAGCAGAGGCACTTTGTCAACCCGGTGAGTACTGCCATTAGCATCAAGCTAACAAACAATGTTACGTCCTCATAATGGAGACAGACATAAAGTAATAACATTAGCAAAAAGGGGCAGGGCTTTTACTCACCACAATTGCAGAGGCTACCAGCTTCATTTGAAACAGACTACATTATAAAAGGGCCGTTATTTATTAATCCCTCTGTATTTTTATATTTTTACTTTTTATCTGCTCCTGTTGTCTTTATAAAGTTAACATATCGCACTGTCATTTCAAATTCAACACTTCCTGAATTTGTTTCAAATTAAAAGCCCCTTACAACCTCGACTGAGAGAATCCCTCCATTTTCTAAATAGGCTTTTATTGTGAAACATGTGCAGGAACTTGGTTGTGGAGGATTCAGTAACTTGAATGTTTGCGTACTTCAAATGTTGCTCCTGCCACCTGCTGACGCTTTTTGACGACTACAGCAACGTGTCGGCTGGCACATGAATAGACACAGTGACTCACATAATAGTAAAAGTAATAAAAATAGGACAAGAATAACCCGATGACATCACACAAGTCGTGAAAGACGACCGGGATAATTGGTGTGTATCATCGTGTAGTGTGTCATGTCTGTTGGCCAGTCACGGCACGATTTTATGACTCCACAATCGTGTAATGTGACATAGTGACTTTCAGAACGGGCAGAAAAGTCGTGTAGTACAAGTGTGTACCAGGCATAATGCAAGTCCTGAGTCTGACCTGTCTGTCAGCGAGTCTATTGAGTTAGGTTACTCTAGGTAACCTAACTCCATCTATTGAGTCGTGGGGATTTTACTGACGATCCTGCGGAATGTTTTAGACTCCACCATAGACAATGGCAGCATTTAACGTTTAACGTTGTCTCCATTATTCGAACCAAAAGACAGTCGTTGCTGTTTCAGAGCTGAAGGACCAGCATTCTAAAAGTAACGGAAGTAACTGATGGCTTGTTTGAAAATGTGCTCAAGTATCAGATTACTCAAACAGCAAACTAACATGTTAGGTTACTCGTTACTGCAAAAAGGAATCAAAGTACTCTAACGCGTTACTTTGTAACTTTATACCCAACTCTGTATGAGACACTTGATAAATACAGGCTCTGAGGTGCAAACTGTAGTGACGCCAGTCTTCTCACCTGGACCAGCATGTGGCAGATCTCCTGGTGACCCTCAGCAGCTGCTGCATGAAGAGGAGTGCCTTTGTTTTGGCCCTCCATCAAAAAGTTTGGGTCCTTCCCATCAACTTCAAAGAACAAAGTTTGGTCTATTAGTGTATTAGTGTGTACAAATGCTAAAAAAAACACACACTGAGTAATTGTAATTGAAGCTGCTTTATGTCAGGTAACATATTTGAGTTACCTAGAAGATGAATGACCTTCTGCAGCTCTCCTTGTTTTGCAGAGATGTACAGCTGATTGGCAGGGTACTTCACTCTCTTTGGTTTCAGGCTAAAAAGAATAGAATGTTTCAAGAAATTATGTTATTTTACTAATTACTTCTATTTTTAATTACTTCTCTTTTTTTAAGATTTTTTGGGGGGTTTTTATGCCTTTAATTGACAGAATAGTGTAGTGTGAGAGGGGAGAGAGAGGGGGGATGGCATGCAGCGAAGGGCCGCTGCAGCAAGGACAATGCTTTTGTACATGGGGCGCCTGCTCTATCCACTAAGCCGTTGACGCCCCCACACTGTACTTTTCTGCACACTGATGTTGAAATATTTCATGGTTACCCATACTTTTCATCATCCAATGCAGTCAGGATGCTCTCCAGTGACTCTTTAGGTAGTCTGTCTGCAGCACGCACAGCCTCACGCTTTAACCTGGTGGAAGAAATAACCTGAGTCATCCTGAGTTGAAATATACTGGAGTTATCCTTTAGACGTTGCAACTTTGCTAAATCACTTTCAAGAAGGAGGTGGTATCTCCATGTTTTGCATGATAAACATCACTCCTGTGTTACCTGTTGGGGCTCTCCTCTCTGCTCGTCTGTGGCTCACTGGTCTTCTTCGCTCTGAGTATCTGTGGAACAGCAGGTGTGGTTGGTACTGATGGCAGGGTGGTCACAGTGGGCACAGCTGGAAGTGACGGTCCAGGGTTTGATCTGGGTACAGAGGGAGATGAATCGACCTTTGACACTGTGACCTCCTTTGCCCCGCTGGCATCCTCTCCACAGTGGGGGCAAAACCTGAGATCCTTCAAGATGGAGGCACAGTCGCGGTGAAAGCGGTGGGAAATGCTCCCATACGGCCTGCACTCCATGAAGGTGCCCTTTGGGACGGAACAGAAAGACACTGCATTAAGGTTAACAAGTTCAGTAACTAATTATATTATAATATATATTCTATATTGTATACAGTACTGTAGTGTTATTTCAAGAGACAGTCTCCTCTTGTCAGGATGAAAAAACATCAGAGATTTAGAGCAGTGGTTCCAAATCTTCTTTATCTGATGCACCCCCACACACCTGTCAGGTACCATTACCTTCTCTTTTCTTCCAAAATGCATTGTTGTTACACCCACCATCAATACAAATAAATATATACGAGCAGTGAAAAAAAGTTTTTCAGAGCAAAGAATTTAAAAAAACAGTTCGAAAAAATCTTGTATCACACATTTAATCTCAGCCTGATTTTGAGTTGGATTAACTTGTAATTCATTCCTTTTCATTTTCAAGGGATCGCTATGAAAGAGCCATTACATAAGTATACAGATCCACAGAGGTTGAGCTAAAAGGAAAAATAAAGTAAAAACAAATAAAAATTATTGTAGCAGTTTGGCTTCATATGCTTGCATGTTTAAGTGAGATATTTGGACAGAGAGTACAATCAAGATAAAATTAAAAGTTGATAATGTTCCCTCAATTCATTATCTTTCAGTCAGGTGTCAGAGGTTTGACATATTACACCCATTTTCCCAGCGTTGTATGAAAATGTCCATTTTTTGCGGTAAGAGAAAGTAACCTTTTTAATAAAAATCTTCATTGTTACATCTATCCAGTTATCTGTAGTAGGCCCGACATACATCATCAGTTTTATGGTAAGAGCCTTTTTCCCTGCTGCCAACAAAATTACCTATTATACCCATATCCATTAAATATTTGCCAATATCTTTTACCTGTGAAGGAATATAGCCAAAATATACTGTATGGCTTTGAAATATTATAGTATATGTGTATTTAAGGTGGTTTGTATTGTCTTTTGCAAGGGTGCAGGTTTCATGTCAACACTGACGGGGACACATATAAGTGGGGGGCCTGGGGGGGTCCTTCCCCAAGAAATGTGGGTGTCAAACACTTTATTTACTGCATTCTGGTGAATTTTTATCGAGCAATTTATGGTGAAAATGTATTCATTCATGTAAAAGAAAGCACAAAATTCAGGTGATATCTTGAGGTCAGAGGTCAAGGGACCTTGGTGAAAATGACCACGTTGTTTTTTTCCCCACCAAAATTTAGCCTAAGATTTAAACCCTTTTCTGAGAAGCTAGCATGACATTGTTGGTACCACTGGATTTCTCGGGTCCTTTAGTTTCATATGATACCAGTATCTCACTCTGGCAGTGGCAAAAATAGCAGCATGCGAGTACCATGATCAAAAAATTAACGCATTGTGTTCGAGCTGGTTTGGGCTGGTCACAAAGCTCAAGGAGCTGGCACCTCACTGTGCCTGTAGATCCTTGACTTCCTGACAGGCAAACCCCAGGTGGTGAGAGTGGGTGGACACACCTCTTCCAACCTCATCCTTAACACAGGTGCACTTCAGGGCTGGGTTTTGAGTCTCCTGCTTTACTCCCTGTACACACAGGACTGTCAGGTTTTCCCATTTATAGATGGTAGCCTGCCACAATTAAAACATCTGCCGCCACGTTTTGATTTTCTGTTTTTGGGGCTAGACTATTTATCAGGTGCATTGTTGGAATATATATTCAGTTTGGTTATTCATTGCACCAACCTCTCGGAGTGCAGAGAGTACTCTGGGCAGAGACGGAGCAGTAGAACATCAGATGCAGTGAAAGTGAAACTTAACCTGTCATTGCTGGGTCTAACAGTTAGCTTTAACTCACAAATAGCTGCTTCTCTCATCCATCGATCTGACTGGACCACTTCTGATGGGGTCGACTGATCAGTCATCCACCCTGCAACTCAAAACTCCACAAACTGCTGCTGAGGAAAACAGCATAAGAATTCCACCTGCACTGCCTTCAAGGATTCGCAAAAAACTCTGAATTTAGCAACTGGACACAGATTGATACACAAGGACACAAAGGCAACAAAAAAAACGGAAACAGTAAATTCCTGTTTCCACAGTAAAAGATGGCTGTGCATTACCATTGCAGCCAGTGAGGCTGGGCGATATGGAGAAAATCATATATCCCAAAACTTTTGAACATGTACCTGAATATCATTATTGAAGCAATACTGTAGGGTTGACTTTTGGTGCTCTTTATTTTCACAGTGAGATTTTAGATAAATAATCATCAGTAATGTGGACATAATGTCTATGTGGATAAAGGCAAATAATACAGCTATAGCAGTCTGGTAGGTTCAGAAAATTACACCACTTTACTGTAATGCAGCCTTTAAAACCGGAAAGGGACAGCATTTTCAATATTATGACATCCAAAATCTTAGACGATATCTGGGGTCACATCATGACATCCATATAATATTAACGTATTGCTCAGCCACGTATTTTGTAAATCCACAGACACTTTCTGTGGTGACTATGATTTGGATTGTGACTGTTTGTTTGTGCTTGCTGTCATAGACATTTTATATGTATTTGATGCGTTCATTCTAAATTTACAGAATTAATTATGGTTGCATTGTGCATTTCAATTATGTAGCCCATCAGCCTGGGGTTACTGAACCTCATTTTTCTTTAGTGGTATTATTGATTGTTTGTTCATAAGTAACTGCTATAAACAATCGAGCCCACTCCCCACTTGTAGGGTTTTCCCTGCCTATCTAAGACAAAGGCGGGCCGCCTGAGTGATTTTGGAGGCCACCTTGGTTAAAGCACGTTTGTGTGCATGGGGGGCATTCAGATGTAGTGTTTTTTGCGTGCACAAACCTATTACTTTCAATGTAGATGTGCGTTATGTGCGCTCAAAACCCAAAGCAACGCTGTAGCGACGCGCATTTGGTGCAATGCGCTTGTTTTTTCGTCCGGCACACAGCTCCACAGACCTGCTTGTCCCTGCGGTGCTGTGTCAGATCCCGGTTCCACCTCGGGCTGTGTCTCTCCTACTGTTTCCCACGAAGCTCTGCCCCGTTTAAAAGGCAAAGCAGAGCTGCCAACTCTTATGCATTCGCCGTGAGAGTCACACAATTGGTTGATTTCACACGGTCTCACGCCACACCTCCAATTTCTCACTAGAAAAAAAAAAAGTGCTGATAGTCGCATGGGCGTAGTGGACGCGGGGTACGCATGGGACATGTCCCCCGCACTTCCCATATCTGTGCCCTCTGTCCTCCGCACTTTTTACAGCCGTTCCAACCGTTCAATTCATTTTTAATGTGTGGTAACGTGTTTTTCCGAGCCATCTTCAAACGCACCATGAGTAGGTGGCGCCAGGGGGCATACATATGGTGTTGTGTTGTGATCAGACAAGACGTGCTGCTGGGCAGTGCTGCTGTGCGTTAACTATGTTCAGCAAACCTGCCAGCAAGAAGCAAAAAACCTTGCACAGTTTCGTCCAAACAAACTGTGTAAGTTGAGTAATGCTGTTGCATGTAGATAATGTTTGCTAAATGATGACTAATTAATAGATGCCAATATATCAAGTTTAACAAGAATACTAATGTTATTGTTACCTATGTTAAATCGCTTGCTAGCTAGTTTCATGCTAGGAATAAACCCACTCCTCCTTAATTTCTGCGCAGAACTTGTGCTCACTATTGCTTTGCACATATTTTTTAATCTTCATTGCCACAAAAGAAAGAGCAGGGTCAGGGAGGAGACAGTGGCCAGAGGCCAGCAAGGATGATCATGCAGGGTCTTCACAGGTGAGAAGAGAATATAACTGGCTGAGAGAAAATATCTATAGCATAAAAGTGACTTCGCGATTAATTTCCACAGCTTTGTCAAAAGGCATTTGGAGAGCTTTGTAAATGTCAGAAATGAAATGAAATCGGGGCATCGGTGGCTTAGTGGTAGAGCAGGAAATGAAATGAAATGGCCTAGGTCTAGGCACTCTTAGACTTGCATAGTGTAGAAATGTATCATGAAATGCTCTTTAGACTATAATAATACACAAAATACATTATTATTCCAAAAATAATATTTTAATTAGATATTAAACAAAATATATTCAACCATTTCAACCATGAATTTTGCTTTAAATCCAAAATGGGTCTTGAATGCAGGCTCACTTGTGAAGGCCCTGCAAGTCAGGGTGGCTTTGAATGAATGTAGGTATTGCCCATCACCAGAATGCTACCCCTAAATCCACCAGAATGTAGGAAATCACATCTACCACATCCAAAATTTTCTGGAGGAGGACCCCCAGACCCCCACTGTACCACCATTGTCTCTCTCTCTGTATGGTATTTGTATGTAAGGTATTAGGCCCTATCCATCTCCAGCAGGCGCCCCAAAAAATCTGTTAGGATGCAGGGGATCAGGATCGCATCTATCAAATCAGTTGACAAACAAAAATTTTATGTGTCGGCCTAAACGACCAAATTGTGGCTTGTATCATCAGAACAGACATGTCCAGTGATTTTCAGCCTCCTTCCATATTTAATAGAGGGGGGCAATACCTGACAGTAGTATTCTCAGCTGTCAGGATGTGCCTGCTGTAAGGGTAAATATAATCACAGAAGGCTGAAAATCACAGGACATGTCTGTTCTGATTATACAAGTCAGCAGTGTAAAGCTCAAGCATGTGGGGGCCTCCTTTCATATTTGATAGAAGGGGGAAACCGTATCTAAAAGTACAACTGTCAAGATGCCCCCCCACAGGCCTTTGCCAACTTGGTCTCGAAAAAACCCAGGGAAAACCCTGACTTCCTTCCCCCACAATGCTCTGGCACCACCGCTGCTTTTGAGCCACCACAGCAAAATCTTTTTTGTTGCAGCATTATTTTTTTTCTGCATAAAATCTCTCCTTAGCTAACCAGTGGCATCCTGATAGATTTTACTGTAAATATATCGTCAAAGTAATTTACAGTATTGTACTAATGTCAGGAATCAACATGTTTACAGTATCAGTGTGCTTTGTTTACCCTCACCGTCCGGCAAAAGAGTCCACAGCCAGGGCAGCAGTGGTGCTTGACCATGCCAGCCCGGTGCTCCTCACACAGAACCAGCAGATGGACCGTGTTAGAGGGTCGCATCATTTCCTGCCTCATTACTTGCTTCTGGCAACGAATCAGCTGTTGAGAGAAAATCGAGTAGGAATTCACAAAAATAAACACCAATAATCATACTGCACAACATAAAAACACACAGGGTTCCAAATACTGTTAGTGCTTATGAACCCATAATAACTTTACCCAGCACCAACTGTTTTTACTTTGAATATATCCTACAAGTTTACACTGTGTTCTTTACAGAGCTACTCTTTTATTACGGGATGAAAACCAGCTTTAATTCATGGGACACAGAAACTGTTCCACTGAAACTTATACATGTGACTGTCTTTCAGGAGGAGTACCCCCATAAAAAAGGGCCTTTAATGGGCCATTTCACTCATAATCATTCATCTTCTAACCGCTTCATCCTCTTGAGGGTCGCGGGGGGGCTGGAGCCTATCCCAGCTACATCGGGCGAGAGGCGGGGTACACCCTGGACAGGTCGCCAGACTATCGCAGGGCTGACACATAGAGACAAACAACCATTCACACTCACATTCACACCTATGGACAATTTAGAGTTACCAATTAACCTAGTCCCCAATCTGCATGTCTTTGGACTGTGGGAGGAAGCCAGAGTGCCCGGAGAGAACCCACGCTGACACGGGGAGAACATGCAAACTCCACACAGAAGGGCTCCCACACCCAGGATTGAACCGGCAACCCTCTTGCTGTGAGGCGAGAGTGCTAACCACCACACCACCGTGCCGCCCCATAATCATTCAAAGCAGAAAATTTCATTACTTTAGTTTTCTCTTTAACACCTGTTTTGTAGTTCAGGGATGCCCCCAGTGGTATTGATGGGCTTAGAGTCATTTTCACATCTGTAATTTGGTTCTCTTGGTCAGGATGAATGAAATACACACATTGTTACTTTGGTCCATTCTATTGACAGTAACAGTGACGATCCTGCTTCATCAGTCTACAAGGAGCCATCTAATTCTGATGACTGAGTGGCCATAAACAGCAGAGAAGTATTCTATACTGTTTCTAGATGTCCACTGCAGTAAACTGCAGAATAATTAGTCACACTTTTTTTCTGATGAAACAAGTCTCTGCTAAGTCAGTGGAACTTGTATCTGATATTTTAAATCTGATTTCTAATAAGAGGCCAATACCAAAGTGATATTTGAGTGTTATTATTCAGTCAAATGGTCTTTACCATTCCATCCATGCTCTCTGTGGCCATGCAGGTCTGATCCAGTGTGGACAGGATGTCTCCGCTGTGAGGAGTCTCCATACGACAGCAGCACAGTGGTAACTCTTCAGCCAGGTCTGTTTCTGTCACCTCAGCATCCCCTGCAACACCGGCACACACACATCCCATTGCCAATCAGGAAAATGACAACCAAGGCAAATCTCTGTGCCTGAAATGTGCATGGGGGTCAGGAGAAATAATGGAGGGAAGGGGGGCTTACGAAAAGAAGAAATAATGAATTACACACACTAAAAAAACACAAATGGAAGATGGAAAAATTAGTCAGCTAGGGGCCCCTAAGATGTTCTCAAATCATTAAATCATTGTAAATCACATCTTCTTAATGACTTCCTGTTTTTTATAAAAAAAAATGGTCACTCCATATACCTGGCAGTAATATGCACACAGCATATATACTATTGGATGAAGTGATTATTCAGGTGTGCAGCACACCCAGCACACACCTGAGTAATCACTTAATCCAGTAGTATAGGACAGAAAATACTACTGCATACTTCCGTTCAGGAAGTAGTGGAGCTGGTGCACAGAGCCCATTGGAGACTTCAAAATGAGAGTCCACAAACCAATGGGTGATGTCACAGTAGCTACATCCATAATTTTAGACAGTCTACACTTCAAATGCAGCTCCACCGATCATAATAAATAACAGTACTTATCAGTTTTATAAAAAGGTTTTTATTGTATCTGCTAGGTGTATGCCTGGAGGGGATCAGGCATTTGGTGGGGTGAGTGTGTACATGAGTGAGTGTGAGCGTATGTTAGTGTATGTATCTTTCTGTCTGCAGCTAATCTTACAAACTACTGAACCACTAAGCCTCATTTTTTTTCAATTCAATCAATCAATTTTATTTATAAAGCCCAATATCACAAATCACAATTTGCCTCACAGGGCTTTACAGCATACGACATCCCTCTGTCCTTTGGACCCTCACAGTGGATAAGGAAAAACTCCCCAAAAAAACCTTTAACGGGGAAAAAAAACGGTAGAAACCTCAGGAAGAGCAACTGAGGAGGGATCCCTCTTCCAGGACGAACAGACGTGCAACAGATGTTGTGCAGAACAGATCAGCATAATAAATTAACAGTAATCTGTATGACACAATGAGATAGAAAGAGAGAGAGAGAGAGAGAGAGAGAGAGAGAGAGAGAGAGAGACAGAGAGAGAGAGAGATGCAGGACAGACGGTAATGACAGTAGCTTACAACAACATTAATGAAAGTAATAATATTATCGTTATAGTTCTGGCTACTGTGGTAAAATATGTAGAAAGTATATATTAGTATCTGGCAGTATACATGTGTGATAATAATCATGTGTGTATAATAACAGTAGAAGTATGACTAATGACTAATGATGGCAGCAGCAGCAGGGGGCATCTGGCAGGACCACGGCAGCAGCACAACCACACACGTCACGCTATCTAGGCACTGCTGTGATATGAGTTAATCTGAGAGACAGTGGAGCACAAAGGCTCCGGAGAAGAAGCTGAGTTAGTGACATCCAGAATGGCCGAGTTAGGAAGATGCAGAAATAGAATACGAGAGAGAGGGAGAGAGAAGGAGAGAAGGTGCCCGGTGTATTATAGAGGGGTCCTCCGGCAGACTAGGCCTAAGTCAGCCTAACTAGGGGCTGGTACAGGGCAAGCCTGAGCCAGCCCTAACTATAAGCTTTATCAAAGAAGAAAGTCTTAAGTCTAGTCTTAAATGTGGAGACGGTGTCTGCCTCCCGGACCGTAACAGAAGGATGATTCCACAGGAGAGGAGCCTGATAGCTGAAGGACTCTGGCTCCTGATCTACTTTTGGAGACTTTAGGGACCACGAGTAACCCTGCTTTCTCAGAACGCAGTGTTCTGGTGGGATAATAAGGCACTATGAGCTCTCTAAGATATGACGGAGCTTGACCATTTAGAGCTTTATGAGTTAACAGTAGGATTTTAAATTCAATTCTGGATTTTACAGGGAAGCTAAAACAGGAGAAATATGATCTTGTTTCTTAGTTCCTGTTAGTACACGTGCTGCTGCATTCTGAATTAGCTGGAGAGTTTTTAAGGACTTACTAGAGCTACCTGATAATAGAGAGTTACAGTAATCCAGCCTTGAGGTAACAAAAGCGTGGACCTATTTTTCTGCATCTTTTCGGGTCAGGATAGGCCTAATTTTCACAATATTACGCAGATGAAAAAATGCAGTCCGTGAGGTTTGTTTTAAATGAGAATTAAAAGACAAATCTTGATCAAATGTTACGTTGTTATAGGTTTCTTACGGTAGTGCAGAGGCCAGAGCAATGCCATCTAGAGAAACTATGTCATCAGATAAAGAGTCTCTGAGTTGTTTGGGGCCAAGAACAGTAACTTCAGTTTTGTCTGAATTTAACATCAGGAAATTGGTGCTCATCCAGGTTTTTATATCTTTAAGGCAGTTATGGAGTTTAGTTAAATTGATTACTTTCTTCTGGCTTCATCGATAAATACAACTGTGTATCATCCGCATAACAATGGAAATTTATAGAGTGATTTCTAATGATGTTGTCTAAAGGAAGCATATATAGAATAAATAGGATTGGTCCGAGCACAGAACCAAAACAAACTTTAGTACGTGAGGATGATTCATTATGAATGTCAACAAACTGAAAACGATCAGATAAATAAGATTTAAACCAGCTCAGTGCAGAACCTTTTAGGCCAATTAAGTGTTCCAGTCTCAGCAGTAGAATTTGATGGTCAATAGTGTCAAACGCTGCACTAAGATCTAATAAAACAAGTGCAGAGACAAGTCCTTTGTCTGAAGCAATGAGAAGGTCATTTGTAATTTTAACTAGTGCTGTCTCAGTGCTATGATGCACTCTAAATCCTGACTGAAATTCCTCAAATAAATTATTATCATGGAGAAAATCACACAGCTGGTCTACGACTACTTTCTCAAGGATCTTTGACATAAAGGGAAGATTAGATATTGGTCTATAGTTGGCTAACACCTCTGGACCCAGGGTGGGCTTTTTTAGTAGAGGTTTAATTACAGCTACCTTAAAAGACTGTGGTACATAGCCTGTTAATAAGGATATATTGATCATATCTAATATATGAGTGTTAACTAAAGGTAAAACCTCCTTAAGTAGCATAGTTGGGATGGGGTCTAAGAGACACGATGATTTAGATGAAGAAATCACTGCAGTCAATTCTTGAAGAGAAATCGGGGAGAAGCAATCTAAATATATATTAGGTCTTACAGCTGTGGTTGAGGTTAGATAGGAGCCTTTGTGCTCCACTGTCTCTCAGATTAACTCATATCGCAACAGTGCCTGGACAGCGTGACGTGTGTGGTTGTGCTGCTGCCGTGGTCCTGCCAGATGCCTCCTGCTGCTGCTGCCATCATTAGTCATACTGCTACTGTTATTATACATATATGACTACTGTCACACATGTATACTGCCAGATATTAATACATACTTTCAACATATTGTACCACAGTAGCCAGAACTATAACTATAATATTATTACTTTCATCAATGTTGTTGTAAGCTACTGTCATTACCTGCATCTCTTTCTCTCTCTCTCTCTCTCTCTCTCTCTCTCTCTCTCATTGTGTCATGTGGATTACTGTTAATTTGTTATGCTGATCTGTTCTGTACGACATCTATTGCACGTCTGTCCGTCCTGGAAGAGGGATCCCTCCTCAGTTGCTCTTCCTGAGGTTTTTACCGTTTTTTTTTCCCCCGTTAAAGGGTTTTTTTGGGGGAGTTTTTCCTTATCCGCTGCGAGGGTCATAAGGACAGAGGGATGTCGTATGCTGTAAAGCCCTGTGAGGCAAATTGTGATTTGTGATATTGGGCTTTATAAATAAAATTGATTGAATTGATTGATTAACAGTTGCTTTTTCTTCCCAGTGGGCTATAGTGCATAACTACCCCCCATCAGTAGCAGTACGAAGACTAGGGAGGGAGTTAAGGTAGTTATGGGGTCGCTAATGTGTTAGTTAGTTAGGGATGGGGAGGTTCTATTTTGGTATGGCTGTCCCAGACTTTGTTAGTGGTTCCAGCACTCCACAGCATTGATTTGTTGTTTTTTTTGTTTTTCTTTCTTCTTCCTTTTTGGCAGTTTGTGTAGACAGTGTAGCATGGCATCTATAGTGGATGAATTTGTTGACTCGCCTTCAGTAGCACTATTAGCACTATTAGATCAGTGTACTAAGGACCAGTTACTGCTAATTGCTGAGAAATATGAGCCTGAGATAGCAGATAGAAAATTAAAGGAGTCTGTTAAGGTCAGGTTGAAAGCAGGTTTGTTGGAAAGGGGAATTCTTAAACTTGGTGTGGGGACTCAGTCTTCTGTTTTTGCAGCTACTGTTTTGAGTTTTGAGCAGCAAAAGGAACTTTTGTTGTTAAAGCAAAAGCATGAATTGCAGCTACAAGTAGAACTTGAAAAAATGAAACAGCAAAAAGAATTGGCTTTGGAAGAGATGAAGCAAAATACTGAGCTGGTTAAGTTAGAGTTGCAGCATAAAAAGCTAGGTTTAATTCAAGAAGATAAATTGCCAGGTTTGTCTGATAGTGAAGGCCCTATGAATCAGTCTGGTGCACTAGTGGTATCTTTTGATGTAATCAGTAATAGCCTGCTTCCTAAGTTCAATGAAAAAGACCCTGATTCATTCTTTTCATTATTTGAGCGAATAGCAGATTCCAGGAAATGGCCTGAGGGTGATCAAGCGTTAATGTTACAATGCGTCCTGACTGGTAAAGCCCAGGAGGCATACTCCGCTTTGAGCACTGATGATTGTAAAGTTTACAAGCGAGTTAAGTCTGCAGTGCTTAAAGCGTATGAGTTGGTGCCTGAGGCGTACCGGCAGCGGTTTCGCAGTTGGAAAAGAGGAGATGAACAGTCTCATGTTGAGTTTGTGTGAGACCTAACTGCCCATTTTGGTCGCTGGTGTGCAGCATCAGAGGTTGACACATTTGAGAAACTGTGTGACTTGGTGTTATTAGAACAGTTTAAAAACTCGGTACCTAATTATGTGGCCACTTACATTACAGAGCATAAAGCGAATACTCCAGGTCAGGCGGTGGTGTTGGCCGATGAGTATGTGTTAATTCACAAAAGCAATTTTAGTCCATCAGGTTCAGAGAAAGTGCGCAGGGAGAGTTTTTCTCATCAAAAATGTGCATCAGACTCTTATGCTAAAAATGATCATGGCGTGCGAGATAGGCAGGCAGTAGGTAGGACGTGTAATTACTGTAAAGGTAATGGGCATAGGAAAAGTGAGTGTCCAATCCTTAAATCAAAAAGTAAATTCTCCAATGCACAAGAAAAACCAGCTGCTCTGGCCTATTCGCACAGCCCAGTTGCGGCGGGGGTGCAACAGGTTGCAGCAGAGGAGTATGAAGGATTATGAACCATTTATTTCTGAGGGTTTGGTGTCTTAGCCAGGTAGTGATGAACAGGTGCCAGTAAAGATACTGCGTGATACCCCCGCAGTTGGCTCATTTGTGCGCGAGTCTGTTTTACTCTTTTCATCTGAAACTGACAAAGGAGACGTTGTGCTATTCAGGGAAATGGGGATGTTGGTGTTCCCTATACCCATGCATAGCCTGAGTCTTGTCTCAGGTTTGGTGAATCGAGATGTCGAGATGGGGGTGCGCCCTGAGTTGCCTGTGGATGGGGTGGACATAATTCTGGGGAATGGTCTTGCTGGGGTGCGGTTGTGGGCCGATGGTCCTTCCTAATATAGTCACTAGAAAAATGCCTAGTCAAGGTCAGTTAGAAAGTGTATCAGATAATGCTGTTGTGTATCCGGCCTGTGCCGTTACACATGCCATGACCACTGCATGAGACGTGCAGAGTCCTAGTACCAAGGAGGCAGAGTTGGAAACTGCTGAGGTTTGTGTGACTTTGCCTGCTCAGTTTAAGTCCATGTCACCAAGTTGATTACAGAGCAGAAAAATGATTCAAACTTAAAGGAACTGTTTGGCAAAGCACTTCCACTTGGTGAGATAAGTAGCTCTGCTCACGGCTATTTTCTTCAGGGGTGCTTGTTGTTTAGAAAGTGGGTGCCTCATGGAGAAGCTCTTGCTGGGGAACTTATTTTTCAGTTTGTAGTGCCGAGTAAGTTTCGGGACTTGGTGTTGCAAACTTGTCATGATAATGTAGCTGGGAATCCGGGGGTAAAGAAAACATATGACCAGGTGTTGCGGTACTGTTTTTGGCCCCGCCTGAAGCGTGATATATCTGCATATATCAAAACGTGTCGCACATGTCAGTTAACCGGCAAGCCAAACCAGTCAATCAGACTGGCTCCACTTTGTCCAATTCCTGTGGTTGAGCAGCTGTTTGAACATTTGATTATTGACTGTGTTGGGCCGTTGCCTCGTTCAAAACTGGGTCATAATTATTTGTTGACTGTCATGTGCCAAGTAACCAGGTATCCAGCGGCGTATCCACTCCAAACCATAACTACTAAGTCGGCGGGAAAAGCTTTGACACAGTTCATTTCGGTGTTTGGGATACCAAAAATCATTGAGAGCGATCAAGGCTTGAATTTCAGGTCCTGTATGTTCGCAGAAATTCTGCAGCAGCTTCACATTAAGCACAGTAGTGCAATTGCAAGGCGCCCTAGAGCGTTTTCATCAAACACTGAAATCTTTACTGCGCTCTTATTGTACTGAGCTGGGGTGTGTCTCCTGTTGGCAGCCAGAGAAGTGGTTCAAGAGAGCACAGGTTTTAGCCCCAATGACTTGGTGTTTGGTCATAAGGTACGGGGTCCATGGCTGTTTTGAGAGATAGTTGGGAAATAACAGAACCTCCCCAAAATCTGCTTGACTATGTCAGTGGGTTCAGGCATAGGCTGTTTTTGGCAGTTGAAAGCGCAAAGGAGAAGTTGGTAAAATCACAGCACAAAATGAAAACTCTCTATGACAAGCGTGCAGAGCCTAAGCAGTTTAAAGGGATAGTGCACCCAAAAATAAAAATTCAGCCATTATCTACCCACACTCATGCAGAGGAAAGCTCTGCTGAAGTTTTAGAGTTCTCACATCCCAGTTATGATGGCGCCGTTGAGGTGGCCGCCGGTCTGAACAGCTCTACTTTCACGCTACAAACTATCTCCTAGTGGCTCTCCTTTTTAACTTTCCTCTTAACCCTTTTAATTCTTTTAACTTCTGACATCTACTGTGAAGCAATGAGAGGACAACAGACGAGATCCTACACTAGAAACGAGATTCTTGCCCTCCGAAGCCGAGATGCAACTCCCCCGACAGGACTGCTGATGGAAATCAAGGCACACAAGAGGGGCACAAGAGCCGGGCGAGGGTTAAAGAGAAGCGGAATAAGAGGAATAAGAAAATATACCTGCCCTCCGTTGTTATAGGGAACATCCAATCTCTTGCCAACAAGACAGATGAACTTTCAACCCACATGAAACACCAAGTGGCATACAAAGATTCCAGCCTTCTGTGCTTCACAGAGTCGTGGCTCCACAAAAACAGGACAGTGCTGTGGAGTTGGACGGCTTCACCATGGTGCGAGCCAACAGAAGCAAGTACAGCGGCAAACGGAAAGGCAGCGGGCTGGTGGTCTTCATTAATTCCAGATGGTGCCACCCTGGACATGTAACCATCAAGCAGCAGATCTGTACCCCGGACACAGAGCTGCTGGCGGTAAGCTTAAGACCGTATTACTTACCACGAGAGTTTTCACATGTACTCGCAGTCACTGTTTACATTCCACCGAGTACAGCGCTGTCGCGTGCATGTGACGTCATTCACAGCAGCATCCCAGAGTTGCAGACTGCGCATCCCAGTACATTCATATTCATATTGGTTAACAGGGATTTTAACCACGTTAATGCCTCAGAGACACTGCCAGACTTTAAGCAGCATGTCACCTGTAGCACAAGACTGAATACGACTCTAGACATGCTGTTTGCCAATGTCAAAGATACCTACAGATCCACAGCTCTTCCACCACTAGGAGGCTCTGATCACAACTTGGTTAGGGCCAGGCCAGCCATCATGAGACTCCCTACTACCACCAGGACCATCCCACAATGGTCAGAGGAGGTGGAGGAGGAGCTGAGGGGGTGCTTCGGGACCACAGACTGGGAGATGCTTAAAGGAGCATATGGAGAGGACATAGATGGTCTCACTGTCTGTATTACAGATTATATCAGGTTTTGTGAAGAAACCACTGTGCCTACTAAAAAGGTGTGGTGCTTCCCAAACAGCAAGCCATGGATCAACGGTAAAATCAAGGCCCTCTTGAAAGAAAAGAGGAGGCTGTTTACAACAGGAGACACCGAGGGAGCCAAGGCGGTGCAAAAGGAAGTAAAGAATATAAAGAAAGACTGGAAGCTGGACTGGCGGCCCACAACTCCAAGGAGGTGTGGAGGGGGTTTACGAAAATAACTGGCTACAAAAAGAAAAGTGCCGGTGTCAAAGGGACATTGCAGCAGGCCAATGAGTTAAACCACTTCTTCAACAGGTTTGACCAACCAACCCCCAGAAGCGCTGTGGAGCTGACTGGCCCCCCTGCCCCCCTATCAGGGCTGGTGACTGCCCACCTCTGCCCCAAAATCCCTCCGCCCACCCACAGCAACAACAGACAGCCTCCCCTCCCTCCATCCCCCCCCAGAAAGACAGCCCCAGACATCCCATCCTTATCACAGTTGATCAGGTGAGGCGGGAGCTCTCCAAGATCAATGTGAATAAAGCCAGAGGACCTGACAACATCAATCCCAGGGTGCTCAAGTCATGTGCTGGGGAGCTGGCAGACATATTCCATTACCTCTTCTGTCTCTCCGTGAAAATGAGGAGAGTGCCGCAGCTCTGGAAGACGTCATGCATTGTCCCCATCCTCAAGAAAACACGTCCAAGCACCCCCAACGACTAAAGGCCTGTGGCCCTCACATCTCAGGTCATGAAAATCTTGGAGAGGTTGGTCCTGGAACATCTTAAGCCCCATGTGAGAGACTTTCAGGACCCCCTGCAGTTTGCCTACAGGAACTGCGTTGGTGTAGAGGACGCAACAACCTACATGCTCCACAGAGCCTACAAACACCTGGAGAGGCCCCACAGCATGCTGCGACTCACCTTCTTCGACTTGTTGAGCGCATTTAATACAATAAGGCCTTTTCTGTTAGCCGAGAAGCTGTCAGCAATGCGAGTGGAGGAGGACCTTGTGGCCTGGCTCCTCGACACTCTCACCAACAGACCCCAGTATGTCAGGCTGCAGGGCTGCCAGTCAGAGGTCCTGATATGCAACACGGGCACCCCCCAAGGAACTGTCCTATCACCATTTCTCTTCACACTCTATACCTCCGACTTCCAATACAATACTGACAAGTGCCACCTGCAGAAATTTTCAGATGATTCTGCCTTCGTCGGCTACATTAACGGCGATGAAGAGGAGGAGTACAGACACCAGGTGGAGCGCTTTGTGCAGTGGTGCAAAACCAACCATCTCCAGCTTAACACCAACAAAACTAAGGAGATGGTGGTGGACTACCAACGGAAGAAGAAGAGGCCCCTTGTACCCATTACCATCCGAGGGCAGGAGGTGGAGAGGGTGGATTGTTACAAATACCTGGGTCTGCACCTAAATCACAAGCTGGACTGGACCACCAACATCGAGGCTCTTCTCAAGAAGGGTCAGAGCAGACTCTATTCTTTGAGGAGGCTGAGGTCGTTCAGTGTGTGCAGCAAACTGCTGCAGGATTTTTACCAGTCGGTGGTTGCTAGCACTCTCTTCTTTGGTGTGGCATGCTGGGGGCAAACATGAGCATGAAAGACGTGGACAGACTGAACAGGCTGATCAAAAAAGCGCGCTCTGTGGTAGGAGCCAGCCTAGACAGTCTGGAGACAGTGGCAGAGTCAAGGATGAGGAGGAGGCTGAGCACCATTCTGGACAACACCGACCACCCTCTACACCATGAATTAAAGGGTATGAGAAGTGTTCAGCCAGAGACTTCTGGCACCGCAGCAGTCCACCAAACGCTTCAGCCAGTCATTTGTGCCAGTTGCCATCCGGCTACACAAACAGGTGGGGTCAGTGACCCGGGACGGAGCGGCTGGGCTAGGAAGCCCACAGACGCTCCATGACTACCTGCTGGAAAAACTGCACTCTGCACCTGCACCTTTAACCATGAACCCTGCACATGGACTTGGCACACTGACCTATGCACACAGCACTTTTTCTTACATGGACTATGGACTATGGACTATGGACTGATATCTGGTCTAGCTCCTCTTGATTGTCCTTTTATCTATTTATTTACTATTAAACTTCATCTATCTATTAATCGTTCTTAACGTTTACTGTTGCTGTTTTTTGGACACCACAATCTCCCTACGGGGATAAGTAAGGTTCAAGGAAAGGTTCATTCACATCCCTTGCGGAGATTGGTGGGGGGAGCGGCTAGCACACCTAATGGCTGAAGGCGCCCCAGAGTAACGTCCAAGAACGCAAAATTGAAACCACAAAGTATCTCCAACATGCTCATCCGTAGTGATCCAAGTGTCCTGAAGCCCCGACATAAAAAGTTGTTTCGAAAAACATCATTTGAACTTTTTTTTTTAGTCTCATTGTAGCCTGTAGCTCTGACTGCTTCTCTGTGCTCCGCGCTCACATGTGCGCGCTCAGGGTGATCGGTGATGCACGGTCTCTGAAGAGCAGCAGTTTTGTCAATACTGATGTCCAGATTCTCAAGTGCCAGCATCGCCAATTCCCAGTCTGAGCAGCAAAGACTTTCCTCATCCGTTGGCATTGCTTTGCATTTGAAACAACTACACCACCAGGTTTCCAGTGCTCGACTCCGGTATTCTGCGGCTGGCTGAGGGTTAGGCTCATGAGCTGCGGCGGCTGCTTCATCCAGTAGCCTGAGTTCCAAGTCTTCAGACATGTTGGGCTGTCCTTTGCTAAAAAACCGTAGTGCAAATTATCTTTTAGCTACTGTGGTTACTGTTGTCCCTCCCTTCGGTGCACATGTCACGTGATGTAAACACGGGTAAGCAAAGCTCATGCTTTCACTGGTCTCGCGCAAGTGCGCACACGTGAGCATGGAGCACAGAGAAGCAGTCAGAGCTACAGGCTACAGTGAGGCTAAAAACAGAGTTCATGTGACGTTTTTCGAAACAACTTTTCATGTCGGGGCTTCAGGACACTTGGATCACTACGGATGAGCATGTTGGAGATATTTTGTGGTTTCAATTTTGTGTTCTTGGACATTAGTCTGGGACACAGTCAGCCATTAGGCGTGCTAGCCGCTCCCCCCGCCGATCTCCGCAAGTGATCTGAGGACTCTAAAACTTCACCAGAGCCTTCCTCTGCATGAGGGTGAGTAGATAATGACTGAATTTTCATTTTTGGGTGCACTATCCCTTTAAGGCTGGTGACCAGGTTTTGTTTCTACAACCTATTGTGACTTCTCCCTTTGAGGCAAAGTTCTCAGGCCCTTACACTGTGGTACGGCAGGTGTCAGACCTGAATTACATCATTGCCACTCCAAACTCTAGGAAAGCCACTAGATTGTGTCATATGAATTTGCTGAAACCCTTTTATGCATGTCAGACAGAGGGAAAAGGGGAAAGGGGGAGCTGTATGGTTAATGCTTCTGCTTGTACATCTGCAGTTTTTTTGAGCTCATCTCCAGCAGTCAGCCTGGAGGAGAGTTCAACTCCTGATGTGGTGTTGCAAGGGCGGTTGAAAAATTGAGAGTCGCTACAAAATTTGGATTGCATGTTGGCAAATTTGGATGACAAGAAACGTGCTGAGTTGATTGCCCTTATTAAAAGCTATCCTGCCCTGTTTTCTGATGTGCCTTCTCGCACGCATCTTATTGAGTATGATGTGGATTAGGCTTGGGCGATTGGACAAATACATCGCCAATCGCCCATCGGCTGAGTCCATCACGGTTGGTTTCATTTTGGGCGATTTTTGGGCGATTATTGTCATTTTATTTTGCTAAATTAATGGTCTGTCTCCACAGAATTCAACTCGGTACATATAGTTCATAATTACTATGTAGAGCACAATTGAAAGTGTGCGCATATTGGAACTGGCAGCTTCACACTGTTTCATTCACAAAACACGTCAGTGATGGCGGAGCTGAAAGTAACGTTAATTCATAAACCATATTTGAGAACGACATCAAAAAAGATGTGCAGTTGTACACCCTGATCGTTATAGTAGGACAGGTATGTTATCCCTATCTCCCACCTGTTTGCTCATTTAGAGGCTGTGAGCGAATGCGTCCTACTGCAGCCATCAGACTCTTTTTAAAATGGTGTAGGACAGTCGTCTTCGGCCCGTCTTTACAGCTTATTACTCAGCAAAGATCTCGAGGTGATTTATTTTTTGTTAAATGAATAAGAGTATAGTCTATAGGCTGTATGTTTCAGTAAAATTTCAATTCATTAATTTTGATATTAAAGACCACAGTCAGAGGATAAGGCGCAGGTAAATGTATTCAAACAGAATAAACGGTTGGTCCACAAAAGCTACACGGTAACAATAGCCTGTAATAACAAATAAGTAAATATAAACGAAGGACATTGGAAAAATAAAGTGCTAAAATCACACAATCACATAAAATAATAATGTCCACTCCCTTTGCGCTGTCTTCATAATGGTTGTTCATTCTTGGATCATAAACTGACTTTCTGCAGTCGCTTCTAGGCTGAAATACATACAAATAATAATAAATATAGGCTAAACGAAGAACAATGGAAAAATAAAGTGCAAAAATCACATAAAATAATGAAGTCCCTTTGCGCTGTCTTTAACTCAAAAACACAATGTTTTACATGTTTTTGGAGAGGAAAACGAGCATGTTAACCTTATCTGGCTTAAGCAAAGTGCGCGTATGGTTAACAATGTTACCAGCCGTGCTAAACACCCTCTCTGACGGCTTGCTTGTTGCCGGTATGCACAGATATTTCTGTGCCATGTTGGACATGAGTGGGCTCGCAAAGCACACTGCATTTTTTTGCTGCATTCATGTGGTGTCGGAAGATCCGAGTTGCCGAGTTGTTTTTCTGACATGAGGTGGCGTTCATGTGAATTATCCCATTCTGAAAGTCATTTTTCGATTCTTTCCGACATCACATGAATGCAACACCCCCCCTCTTTTTTTTTCTCCGCCACACACACAACTGATGAATATATCGGCAACCACCAGTTGATGGGCTGACGGTGGCCGGTTGGAAATTTTTAACATATCGCCCAAACCTAATGTGGATGTTGGTGACGCGGCACCAATAAAGCAGCGCTTTTATCAGGTTTCATCAGATAAGCACAAACAGTTAGACCAAGAGGTTCAATATATGTTACACAATAATTTTGCTGAGCCATGTTCTTTGAGTTGGGCATCACCGTGTCTGTTGGTCAGTAAACCAGAAAACACTTATAGATCATGTACTGACTTTCGTAAGTTGTACTAACATTACAAAGCCAGATGTGTTTCCCCTTCCCCGCGTGGAAGATTGTATAGATCAGGTGGGGTCTGCCACTTATGTGAGTAAATTTGACCTCCTAAAAGGTTATGGCATGTCCCCCTGTCTAAGCGTGCACAAGAAATTTGTGCGTTTATTACACCTTCTGGTCTGTACAAGTACAATGTTAGCTGTTTAGCCTGCGCAACGCGCCTTCAACATTCCAGTGCCTCATGAACCAGGTTGTGGCTGTGCAGTGTACCTTGATGACATGGTAATATACAGTGATACATGGTCTGAACATATTCAGCGCATTCGCGCATTGTTTGACAAATTAGTCTGGGCAGGGTTGACCATTAATTTGGAAAAGTGTGAATTTGCAAAGGTCACCTATTTGGGTAAGGTAGTCGGTCAAGGCCAAGTACGTATGTTGCAGGATGAGGTGGCTGCATTAGTAAAATATCCCCCTCCAACCACCAAGAAACAGCTACTGTGCTTTTTAGGGATGGTGGGATATTATCAAAGTTTTTGTCGAAATTTCTCATCTGTTGTAGAGCCATTGACAGCGCTTTTGAAAAAAGAGGCACAATTTGTCTGGTCAGATAGATGTAGACTGGCATTTGAGAATGTGTTCACAAGGATAGCATGGACATACGTACATACGGATGGACAGATGTACAACACAAAAACGTCAACGCCTCTGGCCACATCTATCAGCGGTGCAGAGGCATTAAAATCTCAATATTTTGTTATCTTTCAACCATGATGATTGTAAGGGAGCTGTAAGGAACAATCTGGCCATACACGGCTGCCCCATGTTATGGCTGCAACCTGGAATGTTTTGCCTGCCCATGTTTGTAGCCTTGCAGATTTTGTTGGTTGTGTCATTTTTCCTTGATATTTGTACTTGTACCATAGGTAAGTGAGAAGGCTATAGAGTTAAATTGTTTCTTTCTTTGTCTATTTTAACTGTGTTGATTGTTGATTGCTATTTCCTACCTTTTTGTGCTGTAGCCTACAGACAAAGTTAAAACTGTCCAGTTGTGAATGACATGGATCAAAGATTTGTGCCTGTCTGCTTTACTTATTAAAAATACATTCATTTTCATAGTTACACTGTATCTTCTGAAACAGGTACTTGCCTACTGTGCTGAGGTTGGCTCAGGCCCATCCTACATCCAGGGCGTGGTCAACCACATACCCCAGCCTGTCCAGTACACTCTGCTACTGCCAATTATCGTGACCCTCCCTCACAAGGAAGAGGGCCCAGCTACAGCTCTCTCTCTACCAATCCTTAATGGTGGAACAAACTCCACATTATCATCAAGACAGCAGAAACTTCACATACCTTGTATATCAGACTGAAAACTCATCTGTTTAGACTGCACATGGCATATTAAAAAAAACCTCTCTTTTCTCTATTTTTAAGCTGATGTACTTGAATGATTCTTGCATTTTGGATAAAAGTGTCAGCTAAATAAATGCAATGTGAAGTATACTGTAGAAGACCAGTTGAGTTTGGGTGAGTGACATGCTGTTTTCACCTGACAGGGGAGGTGAAAGAAGTTCTTCCTGAGCTTTCAGATCCAGACAGTCCAAAGCCAGTTCAGTGTATTCCACATGGCAGCCTTCTCCCGGATCCATCTCCATCAACAATTTATTCATGACAGCTGTCGCATTTTCGGCCTTCAGTGTCTCCAGTACAGTCACTGGTTTCTTATCTGCTGCAGCGCTGTTCTTCTCCACACTGGGTCCTGGCTCCTCCACCTGATTTTAAAAAAGAATGGCATTTGAACGTATTAATAATCTATATCCCAACCTCTAAACTCATCGAGACTTGTGCAGTGTTGTTTTGGAAAAAAAATAAATGCGTAGCTTCAACAGCATGCAAACAAATAGAAAAAAAGCTGAACAGGAAACAAACATGTAATTCATTTAACCCTTTGAGACATGCAGGGCCATGGGAAATCCCGGCCGATGCTGCTGTCTTTAAGAGGCTGTAGCGGGCTGAGCCATGTCAGGCTTGCTTCTCCGAAAGTTGGCTAAAGAACACTGCTACGTTAGGCTAAATTATGGCTAGGGAAAAACTAGCATGTCCATTCCCAACAGGGTCTCTTGACCTCTGACCTCAAGATATCTGAATGAAAATAGGTTGTATGGGTACCAACAATTCTCCCCTCTACAGACATGCCAAATTTATGCTTTTCCCATGCTGTTATGGGCAAAAATCAGAATGCAGTTTTTTGCATGCATTATAAATGTGTCATTGTCACCTACTGTACTTGAAAATATTTCTGCATAATGGGGTCCCTAAACAGACTTGGAATGACATAAAATGGGTTGGACTGGAAAGCTGAGACAGTTGATTCAGTGAGTCCAGTTGTATTCATGTGGGATGATGTTAGTCCCCAGAATAGCCATTTCATTGTCATGACATTACTCTATAAAATTATGTATAGTGACCTCTAGGATAACCACAGCCTCATGAAACACAGCAACAATCTAGAGACCTTGGGCATTCAGAGGATGGATGGATGTTGCTCAGCTGTTTCCAGAACAGAGGTGCTCACCATCTAATCGCCAAGAAATGCAATTCCTAGAGAAGTCTCAAAAAGTCTTTGATACCAAGTCACAGCATGGAATTTTCTGTGGTGTTCCTCAAGGTCTTGGTGTAATGTGGGATTTGGTGAGAAGGTTTTTTTTTTTAAGATTATTTTTTCGGGCTTTTGCCTTTAATGTACAGGACAGAGTGAAACAGGGTGAGTGAGAGAGAGCGGGGGGTGACATGCAGCAAATGGTCGCAAGCCGGAGTCAAACCTGCGACCGCTGCAGTGAGGCATCGCCTCTGTACATGGGGCGCCGGCACTATCCACTACGCTGCCGACGTCCCGAATTTGAGGAGAAGGTTTGACCATTTTTATGAATTCCTGAGGGGTCAAAAATGTTTTAATTTAGCACCAAAACTGTGTGGCAAATGGTATCAACCCAAAAAATGCTGCAACAACTCATGACTAATAATTGAGCATGGAAATGGCCATCATGTACTTCCATTATAATGTTCTGAGCCCCTCTACACTCTAAACTTTAAATTTTTTAACAGGCACTTAACCAAAACAAAATTTGGTTTGGTTTAATAAATTTTTGTAATTTATTACTATGAAGAAGATGAAATGAAGAAGTTTTTAAAGGGAAGAAAAGAAACGCTTAAGTATTCACTGACAAATACTGTAAATCAGTTACTGGTATTAACTTACACAGAGTGGCTACACAAAGCAGCTACACGTAGTGGCTACACCGTGGATGCATTAAGAGACCTGGATACAGCGTTTGAGGCAGGGCCCTGTTAATTCACATGAAGCTGAAAAAGGTCGACTTCCATGTGTAAAATTACCTTGAAATTCCACTTTGTTTCCACATCGTTGGGCCCATAGAGAAAGCACACCATAAACTAACACCTGCAGAGCGCCTATCTTTCCGTTTGCCTTTGGCTAACTTGAATGGGGATTAAATGCTTTAATCATGTGGCTCTTAAAGACTTTTGAAATGTTACCCCGATCCCGATCTTTTGGGGCCACAACATCATGTGATGGACTCAGACATTGTAATTATACCATTTGGCCATTATGTCAAATTGGCTTCAAAGCCCAGTGCTGTTCTGGGGGGCCTGGGCTACACATAGTGGCTACCCAGAGTAGCTACATAAACAGTAGTGGAAATAAGTTTTCAACATGTCAACATTTTCTTTTGGATTTTACATTTTTCCAGTGCATCTTTTGACATGAAGTTTACACCAGACATTGATATTAACTCAATAACTCTAAACTGATAAAGAAAGCGTAACATTTCAATCAAAAAAAAAAAAAAACTATGTGCAGTGTTCAGGTGGGATTTTGGACCGTTCTTCCACACAGGTAGTCTTTAAATCTAGAAGATTCTGGGGAGGGGCAGCTGATGAATCTTGATCTTCAGCTTCTTCCACAAATGTTCTGTCAGGGTTAAGTCTAGTGATTAACTGGACCATTCAAACATATTTTCTTCCTCTGGAACCAGTTGAGAGCCACACATTATGATGCTTCCACCTCAAAACCATACTGTAGGTGTGATATTTTTAAGGTCATATGCAGAGACATTTCTCCAAACATAACACCATGTGCTATTTGCAGAGAAGTTTCATTTTTGTCTCATCTGACCAAACTCATTCTCCCAGTAACCTACAGGCTTCTCCAAACACTGTGTAGCAAACGTTAAAAAAGTTTTAGGGCCAAAATACAACGTGCTAGGTTTGGAGGAGAAATGTCTGTGACCTTAAAAATATCATATCTAAAGTGTAGCTTGGAGGTGGAAGCATCATGGTATTGGGGCTGTTTCTCTTCTCATGGCACCAGCAGAATCCAAATGATCAAATGATAGATGAATGGAGTCTGTACTCGGACTTTTCTTGAGAAGAATCTGTTGCCATCTACTAGGCTGGTGAGGATGAGACGCAGGTGGACCTTCCAGCAGGGCAACGATCCAAAACACACTTCAAAGAAGACTGTGTATTGGTTCCAAAGGAAGAAAATGTGTTTAAAAGGTACAGTTAATCACCAGACTTAACCCTGGAAGAAGCTAAAGATCAGTCCAGGTGGATGCTGCTTAGCTTCCTTTCTCTACAATGGGGGTAAGATGGGGGATGCATCGTCCATCTTAATGTTCAGTCTATGTAGTGGCTACACAGTGGCTACGCTAAATAGTAGCTACACGGAGTGGCTTTGTGTGAACTAAAGCATTAGTGTGATAACATGGTACAGACATTATAATTTAATAAGTGGTTTCACATATGCAGCAGAGGGTGTCTTCACCCAGCTGGTAGAAAGAGTGATGTATGCTTGCTGATAGTAATACATAAATACTCTGATTGATCTCTGACGTCAGACTGAAGACAACAGCTTTTTAACATGGCCCTTTCCCTCTCTTTTTCCCCATGCTTCCTGACACTTTCCACAGGCTATACAAATATTTGAAAAATCGGCATTCTAAAGAAGTGAACATCTTGTTTGAGGTATTGATTTGCTCTTCCACCAGTGGTCTGGTGGGAGGTCTGACAAACGGGAATAAATGGCCCTGCCTTTTCCTGCTGTTTAAGGGCCTTGGCCTTCTTCTTAGGGACCAGGTTATACATTCCCATCTTCCTCTTCTTCTTCTTCACAGCTAGGAAAAGCACATACAAAGAGGTTAGCTGCAGGTCAGAAGTCGTCATCAGGAAATTGTGCCTAGAAGGATCCTGTCATTTGGGAGACCAAATGTTACATAAAAGCCCAAGTTTGTACTTCAAAAGTAGTATTACCACATGGAAAAACTGATCTGATGAATGAATGTGACCCTGAATTTAAAGCTACAGTAGGTTACGTTCAGGGCTATCACTTTTTATAAGAAATTAGGCCATTTGTTTGATTTTAGAAGTGTTCAGAACAAAAATGTACAGTCTATTGGCGCAGCAGACTATTTAAAAGACTTTGAGGTAGTTTGTCTTTTGATCCAGCAGAGGGCGCTCTAAAATTTCACTATCAGCTTGACCTGTTCCATGCCATTTTGACGTATCAGTAAACTAAGCTAAAGCAAAGATGCTAATGTTGTTGTTTGCTACAAAACTGGGGGACACTGGCGAGTGATGTCTCCCTGAGCACACAATAGCTACATCAAGGCATCTGAGAAGCAGTGTGTAAGTATTTGGGTTCTACGCTGCTGATGGTAAAGTAACAGGCTGTTTGTTGACTCTGTGCTAAGCAGCTGTCTTACTCTAAAACAACGATAAATCTACTGACTTACTTGCTAGCGTTACCCTGTCTCCCAAGTGAGGCAGCAGAGGCGCCTTAGACAAGTGGAGCTATCCAGCATGCTCAGCATTAGCAGGGCCCTTTCCAGAAGCCTGTAAATATGCCATCACCGCCAAGACAACAGGATTTACATGCAAGAATATGCGGCCCATTGGCTGAAGGTTTCAGGATCACATGACTGAACTGGAGCCACGATATAAAATTCCAAGTCACACCACAATCTCAAAACGCATAGTGCAACTGTGTGACACCACACAGTACAGACTCTACTCGCTCACACCACAGTTGGATGGACATTGCTGACCACTCATGCTTATGAGACAGTCACAGCTCACTGTATTTCAGACCCATGGCAACTTGACATTTATGCTGGGTAGACTTCGGAGCTGAGAGGGAGCCACACAGCTGTCCATAATGCAGGAATCATCCAAACTGTGTCATATTTCATTGGTTTGAGCTTGAGTAGATTGATAAGGTTCGTACTGTCTTCTTATTTAGAATATTTTAAGGTTTTCTTATATTCAGACAGACAAGATGTAAGGAGATGTGTTTTACCTGCTTGACAGTTTCGTTTCAAATGGTGGATAAAAGAGGCCATTGAGATCAGGAAGCGCGCAAGCGGCACCATCAACCGGGACGAGGGGGCGTACACCCTCTCACACACCTGGAATTCCCTACTCTGAGAACGAACAACGACGCAGGAGGCGGGGTTGGCCTGACAGACTCTGATTGGTCTGTCAGGCCTACCAGTTGATATATGACACGTCAGCAGCACGTCGGATGACGCTTCTGAGGAAGACTGGAGTCTCAGTCGAAAGTGTCAAGCAGGTAAAACACATCTCCTTACACCTTGTCTGTCTGAATATAAGAAAACCTTAAAATATTGAGCTTGAGTTTTGGGAAAAGTGACAGACCCAGTATCCTTCATTAAAAAAAACAACTTTTCATCATATTTGATGAAACTGTCACTAAATCATGACAGTAGTGCATGTGACAGATAATCTGTGAAAAAGTCATGTTCCCCTGGCTTCTCAGAGAGCTCCTAAGAGCTCCTGCATAACTCCTAACTTGCCATTATGAGCTCTAGGAAAAGAACCCCAACAGAACTTTGAGGATACTCTATTTTTGCACAGAAGTTGATATTTTAGCATAGGGATGCTCAATATCATGCCAAAAGATTATCAGCCAATAATGGGAAATTCACATTATTATCTATTATTCTGATAATAAAATTAGAGCCTATAATACAAAGCCAAATTGCTTATATTGCCTGAACTGGTGCAGCATCTACACCACCAATAAACATAGAAAAGAGGAAGATAAGCAAGTGCAGCATGCTAACTTGAGAGCCAAACACCAGTGTGGACGTTTTTCACAGTTTTAAAAGGAAGGCAATACGATTGTACTGGGAGTCTAATCCTTTTTTGTAGCTGCCCTGACACTGGTTAGATGCAGCGCTGAAGAACCATCCGCAGAGCCGCTGCCTTCCCAGCAAACACTCAGTTCAGTTGATTGTGACATGCTCAGGTCTGTTGCTCTTACACCCTCTACACAAACGAGTGCAAAAGCAACATACCTGAGCATGTCACAATCAAATTTGTTGATGATAGAGCAATAGTGGGGTTAATACTGGATAATGATGACTACTACCCACTACAGGGCCTGGGTAGACCAGTTTGCAGACTGGTGTAGGTCCAGCTGTCTTCTTTTAAACACAAAGAAAACAAAGGAAATAATAATTGACTTTAGAACTGGGAGCTACACCCACCAGCATATGGTTAATAATGGAGAAAGTATTGAGGCTGTGGCTGATTATACTATATTAGGAACAATAATAGACGCCAAGTTGACATGGACCTGTAATACTGACACTATTTATAAAAATGGGCTGCAGAGACTGTATTTTATGCGGAAGCTTAGACAATTAAGAGTGGACAGAGACATGATGTTAATTTTCGATCACTCCTTTGTCGAGAGCATTTTATTTTTCTGTTCTGTTGCCTGGGATTTTTCCTTGTCTGTAATAAACAAAAACAAATTAAACAGGATAGTTAACATGGCAAGCATGGCCATGACTGGTGAAACGAGGGTGGTCAAGAAAGGACAAGCTATTAGTGAAGATATGTCACACCCCCTACACCAGGCATATGAGTTGTTGCCATCAGGCAGGAGGTTCAGGCTGTAGTAGAAGTAGAGCCTGCAGGTCATTCATTCCGACCAGTATAGCACTGTCGAACAAGAATTTGAATGTAAATAGATCACGGAATACTGCACTTAAATAGCACTCTGCACTTTCTCTCTCTCGAATAAATGTCATAATATGCACAACTGCACTTTATTATTCTACTTATGATGTGTAGAGGGGTCTATGTCTTTTGTCCTAGTCTTGGGGGAGAAGGTGGGTTGGGGGGTAGAAACTGACATCTATCCTGTCTTGTCTAGTAGTAAGCTGTCTTTATTTTGTCCAGTCCCTTTTGTCTAGCAACTGTATCAGATGTACTGTATGGTGCAGAACAAGTCTCTGTAAGGACAAATATCTATCTATCTATCTATCTATCTATCTATCTATCTAACATCTGCTCAGCTCAAGCTAACACAGCAGCAGCTAACATCCAACACCAAGCTGTTAAACGGTCCCACAAGTCAAACCTACACTGAATGGCTGACTTGCTCGCTGTTTGATGTCATTAAACCCTTTCAAAACTGGTAGGTAACGTTAACCCTGTCACTCAGTACATTTACATGCACCGTTAAGTGGATCTATGGTTATAGCTCGACTAGGGCATTTAATTAGACTTATGTCCTTGTCTAAGTATACAACCACAGGAGGGGAATCGATTTATTGACAGAAGTATGTCTGACTCCGCTATGATAGGTGGCAATATGCCCCCTTTCAGCTTGTTATAATTTTTTTTTTTTTTTTACCTATTAGGTCACAGACCAAACAATATAAACAAGTTAGCTACAGTTAGCTAGCAGCAAACTGGTGCCATGGTGGACAACTTTACAGCTCCATACATTTTGTACATCCAATAATGCACAACTCTGGATGTAGATTTCGCCATGTTATTTCCAAAGCCCTGGGCAGCAAACTGTGGAGCATGCACAGAGCACCTAGGCCAGTTTGGGCGTGATTGTCTGTATACATGCATGAGTAATTCAACTCCCAATCACATTATCTGGGTGTGTTAGTCCAACTTTGAATTCAGTACAATTTCAGTTGGACTAACATGTTTACATGTATTTGAAAAGTCCAGTTTTAGTCAGACTAATACAATATGTCCATTTTCTATAATGTCATGTAAATGTACTCTGTCTGTGTGTGTGTGTGTGTGTGTGTGTGTGTGTGCAGGCATGCACTACCATCTCATGATAAACAGAGAGGGAGAGAGAGAGCGGATCAAGGAGGGGCTGAGTGATTCATGATACTGTGTGTGTAGTTCTATGATAAAAGTTTACCCATTTTAAACAGTAACAAATAATTGAAAGAATAAAATTTATCAGGTCAGTGTTGATATTGTGGCAGGCTGTCACAAAGAAATCAATGTATGGGAAACACAAAGCCATTATTTTGTACTGAGGGATGTACTTACTTCAATTACATGTGTATAATACGTTGACATGTCTGATGCAACAAAATGTCAAAGCATTTCATTTGAAATCTTTGGCAAAGCCCTCTTTAAAAGCCACAGTATGATTGTCAAGCTTCTGATGTACTTTCCTGAATAAACAGATGAACATTTGAAGAGCCAGACTGTTGTTTGTTTTTGTTGTGTTAACAACAGTGGTGCCAGATTTGGTTCGGTCAGAGCTATGGAACATTAAATCATCCACCTTTGCTACCAACATCTTTGCCTCTCTTACCTTTGGGTGTGCATAAACTACACATTATGAACTTCTTTTTAAAATACAAAAATATGAAAATATTGGTTATCTTCTCAGTATCTGCTGTGAGATGTAGGTAATTATCAGTTATCGATAAATCCATATCTTGCATCCTTCTTTTTGTGATATTATTGTCTGGACACATTTCTATACATAGCTAGCAGGGATTCTTTGCTTTCTCTCTGCTGCTGCTGCTGCTGCTGCTGCTGCTGCTGCTGAGGCCTCTTTTCCTCCAGTTATCTTCACAAGTTAGAATGAAATCAAAGTTTGCAAAATAAAGGTTCAACTAACCGGTCTGGGATTTAATGGAGGTGGAGACAGCTCTTCTCTCTTTGCCCCTCTGGCTGTGATGAAGCTCTGTGCTTGACTTTGCTTCCTTCCTTCCCGTATGCTTTGGGGGCAGAGAGAAAACAACATGCTCCATTATCTATTTAATAAATATGAAAGGAGAAGGCTATCCAAATGAGTAATTACATTTAAATTCACATGTGCAATGTACGTATGTCACTATGGAGGATTCATTTATCATGTGGAGCCAACACTGACTATTTCAACATACATTAAATAGTCTTCCACTTGTTATGGTACGGTGTATCAATCAACAGTTTTAGTTTAATTTCAGAAATTTTAGCTTCTTAATATCTGAAATGCAAACAGTCAGATTAAATAAATTCTGCATAAAATAACAGCTAATGGAAAGAACAATGCATGTGAAAACAAACAATCACAGCATGTTAGCAATTATACAGCCTCTCTTTGATGCTTAAGCAAAAGTTATATAACATAATGCATCCACTGGTCTGTACTCATCAGTCTCACATAGATTGTTTGCATTAATAATCAAGTAGCACATGCATAATGTAAATTCACCCACAGCTGTGGTTGGCTGTTTTTGTGCAACATACTGGACTCATGTAATAACACTCTCATCTTTCTGACATCAAGCATTTATGCTATTATTTAATGGATACATGACCCATTCTGAACTCTGAACATATTATCACAAAGAACTTACTGGTCAATAGACACATTTTATGTAATATAGAGGCTATTTACATATATATATTACACATAATAATCTGAACATCAAGAGGATAAAAAAGCTGCAGAGAGTAGTGAACATGGCTTCCAAAATCATCTAGAAGCCATAATGGCACCACGAAAGCAGAAGTTGCAACCAAGCTCACAAAGATAATGGTCGAAATTACAACATGGCTTAATCAGTGCTGTCTCCAATTAAATGTTGCAAAAACAGTAGGCACGTACTTTACAAATAATAATGACACTTGTGTAGAGCCGAATATTTGTATATCTGGAGAGCAACTGCAGATGGTAAAAGAATTCAAGTACCTTGGCATCTTTTTAGATTCCAACCTTAATTTCAGGGCACACAGGTTAAAAAAGTATGTCAACGTGTCAAAGCAAGTCTTGTAAATTTCAGGTTCATACGCAATTCTATGTCAAATGAAGCAGCCAAGCTGTACATGCACTCAATGATTCTTTCTCACATGAATTACTGTCTAACAAGCTGGTCGCAAGCCAATTACACTACACTCAAGCCACTGCAGTCACTGTATAAACAGACGATAAAAATCTTAGATAAAAAGCCAAAACAACACCACCACTGTACAATCCTAAAGAAATATGGCCTTCTGAATTGGGAAAACATGATTAAGTCTGTAAATATATGTCTTCTGTTCAAAATTATACATGGCTTAGCTCCTCCTCCTCTCCGATCTTTTGTTAAGATTAGAACAAGTACAAATCAAATCACGAGGGGGGTTTCAAGAGGGGACTGTGTTGTTCCACTAAAGAAAAGCTCCTTTAGTCAGTCAGCGTTTTCTGTTAAAGCCTCCCGAGAGTGGAACAACATCCCAACACATATTAGGGATGTCGGGACATATGTGATATTTAAATCTCATTTAAAACAGTGGCTAATTAGTAACCAAATTTGTCAGCATTGAAAATTCTGTCAGCTGCTGCACCTTGTTAATATCAGATAGTTATTTGGTGCCTATGTCCTGTTCTATGTATGGCTTGTCCATTGTGAAATATCTTTTATGTTGTACCCTGTTCGTGCATAAGTGTTGTTTTGTATGCACTCTGGGCTAGTCACTCTGGTTCTGACTGATGTCTAACCAGCATGCTGCGTGGAGGGTTGGCTTGCTTATGTCTTAACTACATATTGTCTTGCATACATGTTTTTAACTGTTTTCTTGCTTGCGTGTTTATTTGCTTGCTGTGAAGTTCGTTTTGTCCCTTGTGTTCTGTATTAATTGTAAGGCTGTCTTACGTTGTCTTGTTGTCAATTGTATGTTAATTTTAGCAATGTCATCATTACTTGTTGTTCACACACTAATCAATTTTAATTAGTTGTAGTTTATTGATTGGTGCTTTAAGATAAGACTGATGTTTGTTCCCTCAACATAGTTCTACTTTGTTTTATTTCAGGGAGCATTTGTAACACCTGGCCAGGGACAACGGATGAAAATTAGCCTTTGGCTAAATCTGGCATATTTACAGAAATGTCTATTAATATGCTCTGTCCCTTCAAATAAACAAATAAATAAATAAAAAATAAATAAATGTATGAAGAACTCTTAAGGAGTAAAGCACACAGAATTATTAATGACCCTTCTCACCTGCAAACTGAACTTTTACCCTCAGGGAGGCGTTATAGATTACTGATTACTGATGGCTAATAGCAATAACCACATGAAATCCCATGCTGTTATGGTCATAAATGAAACTAGGATCCATAAGTAGGACTATGATACATGCTGATGCTCCCAATACTTTGCTACAGCTCTTTGCACAGTACAGTAGGTTCATTTCATTTCATGGACACTTGTATAATGTGTATATCACTGACTTGTATGTTATGAGTTGTATTTTCTATGAAAGTGTATTGCCAAGACTTCCTTAGAGCATTTTGTATTTCTGCTTTTATGTGGCCCATATGTTGTCAAATGGATATATTTTATGGGATGTGCTATGGTGAATGCACAGTTTTACATATGTCTTTATGGCGTGTGGGGTTGCAAGGGTATGACATTTTCACTGTAAAATAACCGTCTCAAAAAATATCCTGGTTTCACAGTATCACAGTATTGAAGAATTTATATTATTATCAGTCAGAATGACTCTTAATCAAATGAAAACAGAAAGGTTATTATAGAGTTAATATTTTATCACTATAACTAAAACTTGAAACTATTTTGTTAATGAAAGTATGTGTAAAAAGTCTTACCTGAGAAAATAAGTCAAATAAAGGGGATACTCTTCATCCAGTTGCATTTTTTTCCAGTATCGTACATGAGTAAATGTATACGGTATGATAATTGTCAATTAATTTAATTTATTTTATTTCCCCATGGACAATAAAGTTTTTGTACTCGCACAACTAGTGATTGAAATTTAAAAAAATATCTGAGTAATTTTAAAAATATTTTGCATTCAGCTGCTGAACACTGTTCAAATGCTCATCAGTATATCTTTTTACCTTGAGGACGTGAGGACTTATCTGTGCTTTTTCTCCTGTTGTGGCCAATACAGAGCCTGAACTCAGAGTTGGCTCATCTGAGCTCCCAGCAGCAGAAGCAGCAGCAGCGGGAGCAGGGGCAGCAGCAGCAGCCAGTCTTCCTCTAGGTGGAGCAGTCAACCGGCCAGGTATGTCCACAAATAAGTTGCCAGGAGATGTGAGCCTTTTCCCAGAAACTGCTCCTAGTCGCTTGCTGCGGAGAGCTCCATCACTGCTGACTATAGGTGAGCTGTGGAAGGGAGTTATCTTTACTTTGGGCCTCTGAACACCCTGTGCTGCTTGTCCTTTGGCAACCATGGGTGTCCCAGAGGAGGGAGTGGAGGGTCTTCCGCCCGGCCTGGGCCCCTCACCGGCTCTGCTGTTATCCATTGATGTCCTGAAAGATTGATAGTTGAAGCCAGTCGGACTGTGGGGGCCTCCGCAGCACCTGAGGAGTTTCAACAAGTTTTACTGCACTCTTTTTAACGTAGGGTCACAACACACAGTGTCTCACAAAGTATAAAACTATATGGCGAACAGCGCATACAGCGCGTGTATCTCTGCGACATTCTACATGCAAGACAATGAACAGTCCACCATAATAACTTATCACATCTTTGCATTGCTATGAAAATAAAACAAGGACGAAAGCAAAGCAAAGCTGCGGCCGGTGGAGCAGCAGTGTCAGCACGGACTCATTAGGGACAAACAGCGCGGGTAAACGGCAACAAACACGAGCGAAAGTTAAAACAAGGTCTAAGAGAAAAAGTTGAAGCAACAAAGTTGCATCCTACCAGCTCCTGTCGGTATAGCCGTATCCGAGCGAGGGTGAGGAGAATGTTGCGGAGGGATGGGACAGGAAGACAAGAGTTTCTACTTCCGCCCCCACCCGCCCAACCACGTGACGTGCTGTGTGCTGCTTCTGTCTTGGGCCCAATTCCAATCCGGCCCCTAAAGACTCAAGCCCTGAACCCTCACTGACTTAACTGACGTCAGCTGTAAGTGATTGAGTGTAAGAGTCTGAAAGGGCTCCGGATGCTACAAATAGGAATGGGACAGCACTTATCCCCCTCTCTACAAAATGCTGTTAACATTGGCAGCTCTGGGCGTGATCATTTATCGGTTATTGTCATCATATATTCCACACACAAAGAATATATATCTATATATATCGATAAATAGATAGATAAATAGATAGATAGATCTATCTATCTATCTATCTATCTATCTATCTATCTATCTGTCTGTCTGTCTATCTAGATATATATTCTTTGTGTGTGGAATATAACCACTGGTATTCCTCTGACTTCATGTGTGTTTATGTACCATCTTAAATCCTTGTTAATGTAATGTTTCATTGTTTATCTATCTGTTTTTTCACTCTCCTTCCATAACGTTAATGTTTGCATATCTGCCGACCGTGTTACTTCCGGTGTTCCGGGGGCAACCCCTGTATTTCACGTCACAACGCTATGAACTGTGGGTAATTTCCTTACCGTAAGTCCGCATCGATGCTGACCTACGGTAAGGGGGCATAAAGTTTTTTGTTTGTTTTTTTTTCTTTTTTTTTTCTTTATTAACGAGTCTTCAATCGAAACAAGTATACAGTACAGTAGCCAGGGGGTGGGCTATTACATAAATACAGAGAATAAGGTGCACAAATTATATGTTCTCATCGCTTTCTTGTTATTAGAGTCACAAATGCTTTGCAGGTACTGTTCCATTTCCTTTTGGAACACCACAAAACAGGGTTTGGAATGACTAAATTTAGCTCTGTGTATGTGATATTTTCCTAATAATATTAACAAATTTATAATATACAGTTCATTCTGTTTCATACTCTTGACATCATCGATTCCAAAAAAAATATTCTTACAAAATAAAGAGAAATCTGGGACAAGCTTCAATGAGATGTACCATGTTACTTCTTTCCAGAAGGTGGCAGTAAAGTGACAATGCCAAAACAGGTGAAACACAGTTTCAGGTTCAGAGTCACAGAAAGAACAGTTCACACATAAATCCTTCTTAAATTTTAACAAATTCTGTTTGGCAGGGTAGTATCTATGGATTATCTTGTAGGATATTTCTCTCACTTTATTTGTAATTAAGTATTTGTAGGGGAGATTCCATATCTGGGTCCAGTTCAAATCATTAACAATATTAGACCAGTATTGCATGACATATGGGGTAGAGGTGTTATCAGATTGAAACAGTGATCTAATAAGATAATTCCTTTTTTTAGGTGTAATGGAGAAACACATATGCCCCACTGTCGTTAAAATTGGATCTAAAGGAGGACAAACTGGATTTCCAGCACCTCTTAACAGAGTTAGGATACCAGAGGGAACAGCATCCATTACAATTGCAAAGTCTTTTGGGGTAACAGGAATACCATATTTTATGAGAAATTCTGTATAATTTAGCAAATTCCCATTATCGTTGAGCAGTTGGGTGACTAAAATTATGTTCTTATCAAACCATGAATTAAGGAACAGAGATTTATTTTTGTATTTGATATGTTGATTGTTCCAGATAAAACATCTATGTGGAGAGAAATTATGTTTATAGATTAACGACCATGCCAACAGCATTTGTTTATGAAAGTTGGATAAAATAAGAGGAAGTCTTTCTATTTTATAGTCACATAATAACACATACTCAAGGCCACCAATGGTAGAGAAAACAAACTTGGGTATAAAATTCCAAATGGATGTAGGATTATGTAAGAACTGCTTTATCCAGTTAATTTTAAAAGTGTTATTCAATGTAGTAAAGTCAAGAAGATTTAACCCACCAGAATCATAAGTGTTCATAATAACCGATTTTTTAAGGGGGCATAAAGTGCCCACTCACCGACTCACTGACTTGACGATTTGACAATGGGACAGCCCTCACACACTCACGCACTTCACATGAACGCGCCTCTAAGTCAGTGAGTCTGTAAGGGATCGGATTGGAATTGGGCCATAGTGTCCTCATTATGATCCGGTGTTAAGAGAAAACTAGGCTCGTTCAGATGAACTGCACCTCTCCTGGAAAGTAGACGAGAGCAGGCGGCCGCAGCGGTGGGCGGTGACAAAAAGCCGCGGTGAAGGCGGACAGTTTCCAGCAGCCTTCAGTCCGTACAAGAAGTCACAGACACACCTACATCCTGTCTGGAATGATGTCAATTCATTAAAAAAGTGATCAGACCCATATATCAGTTTGTTTTCGGTCTCCAGTTGTTTTAATTATGATAGATTAATTTATTAAATGCTTTACAGCTGATCTGTAGTTAATGTTCATGGTTTATCCTCCATTTGACATGAATTCTCCTGTAAATCAGCATCATATCAATTTGACCTGTCCCCTCAACTACACAGGCTAAATAAACAGTGCTTGACTATAAGGTTAATATTTTCAGAGGAAAAAAAATACAAGACAACAGCTTTCATTAAGGCTCAGTCAGATACAGTCAGGGCTTCACATCTGTAGCCTACACGTTATTTTAAGAATCCTCACATCCCACTGACCACCAGTCTCTGTGTTGCTAAATTACCGTCCAATATTAATATAGCCTACAGTATACTCTGTATAGTTTATGATGAATGTAGGCTATTTAGTCTCTGACAACTAAACTGAGAAACAACATGTTTTCTGTTCACAGAATAAACCTTCAAATCAGACAAATAGAATCTTAATCTCTAAAATTCAACAAAAATGAATAGTTTATCTAAAACGTCATATTGTTGAGTCGACATCTTAACCAATCAGCTGTTAGATCAGGTGAGAGCCAGGCGGTGCAGTCGGTGGAGAGCAACTGCAGTGCCTGGCTTTAAAAACTGCGGCCGCCTCGCTCTCGCGGTTTTATCACCGTCCACTTTTGTCAGAGAAGTCTTGAGCCATTTCTCAATACTCAAGTTCAGCAGTTCGGACTTGTGGACTTGGCAAGTTCGGACTTGACAAGTCCACGCGAGAGTACGTACTTCCCAAAGGCAGGACGGGAGGACTGGAGTCACAGATATTGGATGAAGGGAGATCTCTCTCTCTCTCACCCCCCCTCCCCACCACCCCGTGTTGAACAGAGGATCTGTGGATGTCTGTGTGTGCCGATCGAGAAGCAGGTGGACGCAGTTGACTGAGTTCGAGGTAAGTGGTCAATGAGTACTTAAACGTTACAAGTATTTAACGTTGATGTTATGTAACAGTATCTATGTTATATCTTAATCGTGTGATGTGTTTCCTTTTGCTAACGTCAGATACAAGACAAGAGGAAAGAAGTCGCACATTCGTAGCCACGATGCCAGAAAGTTTTAACGACACGTATGAAACAGTACAGAGAAACTGTAGGTGAGTTTTTCTGTTCTGTTTTTAACTTTACGGATTAATTATTAAACTTAGACTTATGTCGCTAAAACTACGAACTAACTAACTATCTAACTTACTAAACATACTAAACAACTTTTATGATTGTGAGACGTTGTTGTGCTTAATTTTAGCATGGATTAATACCAGTATTGGGGAGTATTTAACTACATGTAGTTCAATTTCTAGTTTCACCACAATTTGCAGTAGTTGGGTTGTAGCTTAACTACATTCAAATCTCAGTAGCTTTTTCGGTAGTTAACTACTTTGGGTCATGTAGTTTAGGTAGTTAATTACAAACTACATATTCATTCATTCTCATGACATTTTTTGCCATACAATATGGCACAATGCCACAGCTTATTGGTCATGGTTGTTATTAAATGACAATCACCTGATATTACATTAAAAACACCTGTAGTTTGCAACCAGGATGTCTACGATCGGATATTATGAATCTCCCTAGAAATTTTGCATCTACCACCTCAACAATTGCTCCCTGCCCTCTCATTAAAACACATCCTCCAGTTGCCTCAGTGAGGACTGGCTGCCCCAGTCCCTAAATCAAACTTTACTCTAGACTTTACTAGAGTCAGTTCTGTTGTACCTCCGTGTAAGAACATGAGATTCCAGAATCAGATTGTGATAATTTTCCGTGATGTAGTTTGGATGTAGTTGAACTACTTTTTGAAAGTAGCTTTAGTTTGACAAACTACCTCATTTTGAGAGTAGTTAAAACTCTGATTGCCTCCTCAGATCCTAGGCTATGCAGACTATGTCTTCACTAGTATGTTTACATTTGAGATCCTTATTAAGGTGAAAACAATAAAAAAAAACTGTTGAGCTTTCTCAGCAAACAACCCACCACTTCAAAGCTCGCTGCACACCTCCTCCCTCCCCTCATTTTTGTCTCTATACTTTTTTGTTGTTGTTAAAATTAGTTAGTCTGTCTTTGCTCTTGCATGTCTGCACCAGGTAAATCCCATGTTTTTCAGTTTAATCTTAAAATTTGATCAGGAGAGGATTATAAGCCGTTTCATGGAAAGTGTTTGTGGTAGGGTCCCTGGCATAATCTGCAATGGAAATGAGTGTAGTGGCTTTGGAATAACATGCCCCATGTTTTGTGAACATTTTGCATTTTTTATGATTTATTTGTGTGTGCAGTACTGCATATGTACAGTATGTGTCTCTGATCACAGTATTTTTAAGTGCTTTTAAGTGAAACTGAAAAAATTGAATAGCATGACACGATTGTTGCTGACACAATATTCCAAGTACCAATCTCTTAACAAGTTTGTTTCTGAAATGCTGTTTTTCAACTGTGCCTGCTCTAAGAAATATGATCAACATCACAGCTTTATTTCAAAAAAAACAACAGATATCAAATTACATTGTGAATTGTTGTTATGAACACTCATGAAATGCAAAATGCAATCAACTCTAACCTTCAAGTCAAGTAGAAAATACAAAATTCAACAAAAATCTTTGGTTACACACAGAATATTCTTTTGAAAACTGATGCTGTAAATAGTTATACTAAACAGTCATCTAAATCCCATTTCAGCCTGACTTGAAGCTGTCCCACTGTACTATAAGAGCTCGTGTTTATGATGATGACGCCTTCTTGAGTCCTGACTGTGTTCTCTCTTCTGTCCAGATGACAGCGTTCGAAGCATTTCTTCATTAAGGAGCTTTCTGCAGAAACTACTTCAACCTATTAGACCTGCTGGTCGTTGGTGTGTCTCTGGTCTCTTTCGGCATTCAGTACGTATCATTAAATTCAATTTTTTTTTTAAAGTCTGAGCAGGTGTGGAGCTGGATGGATGGTTGAGTCAGTTATTCTGTTGGTTGGATCGTCTGATCTACACTTCTAAAACTACATAACTTGACACGTATTGTTCAGATTTGCATCACTTTGGCATGGATATTCATTGGGGGTGATTTTAATTCATTTGATCACCCTCTGATGTTTCATCTGGCAACACCACAAGGTCATATTGGCCTCTTGTACACTACATGTCATCATAAATGTTGCAGTGAAATTTACTGGCCACATCCATTCTCCCTAGAAGATCAACTTGAGCTTTCCTCTAGCACTGCACTCAAGCCACAATATCAACTTTGCACACATAGACATCTCATAATTCTTTTTTTTGTGAAATTTGGTATCATATTGATGCTCTGAGAAATAAACTATGGCCTCTCTAGTAGCCACATGGAGCAGTGTTTATCTACTGTATGTGTGTGTGTGTAGTTCTCCATGTGAATGTATCCTGAAGTATATTTGTACATGCGTGCGCCTTTGCTTCTGATACAGTACTGTGTGCTCCTACTTAACAGTGTATAACTGTGTCCTTTGCAGCACGTGGTCCAGTGCATGTTTGTGGCCATCAGGACCATCTGCAACATCATGACCATCACCACGCTGCTGCAGTTCATGTTTGCTTGTATCGGAGTGCAGCTCTTTAAGGTACAGTGAAGAGATGGTGAGAGGGAAAGAGTGTAGCATGGTTACAAAATGTAGTCAGCTTGCGTTTCTTTCAGCTCAACAAACAGCCGGCTCTCCAGGTGTAAAACAATAATTAGTTGTACAGAAGTAGAGGGTCTCAAACTAAACGCACCTCTGATTTTCTCTGCTGTTTTCTTACACAGGGGAAATTTTATCGATGCACAGATGAGGCAAAGTCCAGCCCAGAGGAGTGCAAGTAAGTTCTTTTATGTCTTCACAGTTTCCAGCTTCAGACATTGGCCTGTATGAGTGTCTCTAATTGTCTTCGTGTGCATATATGTGGTTAAACTTCCACCTATAAATCACAGAGGTACCTACATTCTCTACAACAACAGAGACACTGCGCTGCCCATGGTGAAGGAGAGGATCTGGTACAACAGTGACTTCAACTTTGACAACGTCCTCATGGCCATGATGGCTGTCTTTACTGTGTCCACCTTTGAAGGATGGCCCACGTGAGTTTGGCAGGACTCTGGACTTACTTAATTTTTGATCATCATTCACCTTTTATTTGTCTGAAAATTCTCTATTGTCACCATTTTCAGTAACCAAAAGTAAAGAAATATCACCTATTTTGAGTCAGAGTTGATTGAGTTGCCGGTTCATTGTTTTGACTTTCTCTGTGTTTTCTTTTCCTTACAGTCTGTTGTACAAGGCCATCAACTCTAACAGAGAGAATCTGGGTCCCATCTACAACTACCGCATAGAGACTTTCTTACATTCTAAGATGTAGTTTAACTACTTAGAACAACTAACTCAACTTGTGAATGATTTCAATTTCCTCCTTGCACTGGTGCGGTCTTCTTGGATTTTTCTGTTTGCATGCCTCAGTTCTGCTCCAATTCGGCACATAATGTATTTCTTTACAATTTTTTCTTGCAGACTGAAGGCATGTTCTGGGTGAGCTGCAATAAGGGTGGAGAATACCTCGGAGTCTTCCACTTGCTGCCTCAGAGTCTTGCAGAGGCTGCCCTCTTTCCAGGTCACTTTCAGTGCCTCTGATAACTTGGCCTCCAACTTTGTGATGGTATCCTGGAATCCTGGATCGCTTCAAAGGTGTATCTTTTCCTTTTCAGGAAGGTGCTGGAGTCGCCAATAGCTGCAGCATAGCTGTGGTCAACGTGGTTGACATGAACCAGCAACTCTTCACATCTGCTGCAGGAGTAGATCATTGGGTCCACCTTCACCTGTCTGATGAGCCAGCCAGAGATGTAGGTTAAGACCTCTTCCTGGATGCAGTCTGACATCACTGTCTCTGCAGTCATTACCTCCATCACCACCATCTCCTCTGTGAGGTTTTCATTGTCTGTATCATGCTTCATGTAACATATTAATTAGCATGAGTTACACCAATTGATGATTGTTCTTAATGTATTGTTAGTCCTTGACACTCTTAATACACAGGCAACTTTTTGTTGATACCCACCTGTGAGGTAGATGATGTTGTGGGGTTCAAGTGACCATGGTTAGGTCTGCTCTGTGCATTGCCAAGCAAAGAAGACCCATTGTCAGCTTGACAGTTGCTCCCCATGGTGTTGGTCAGCCTAGTAATGGAGGCACTTTTGAGTGCTGTGGCGAACTCCCGGCTTGTCGGGTTAAACCTGTGTCCACCCTTGCCCCGGATCACAGAGAACAGATTCTTTTGGGGGATATCATAAGAAGGCTTATTAGAGGATATAAGATTAATTATGTGGTTCCATTATTTTACTATGTTATGTATGTATGTATGTATTTATGTATTAATAACCTCAAGGCAGTCTTGGTTCAATTTGGCAGTACACAGGAATTTCAGGTGTTCCAGTTCCTGCCCCAGCTGCTGGACAATCCGGATGACACTGCGGATTGTCAGGATGAAACCTCGCTTGCAAGGAGGAGTGAATCTGGGCCTGTATTAATGTAACATTACAGAGAACTTGATGATGACTGATGCAGGAGCTGGCTAACTGGGAGCGTTTTATTATGATCCACAGTCTTTTCGTTACTTTAGTTCAACACCGAGTCATAAAGATGAAACAGTTTTGATGTCTCAGATTTTGATGGTGATGATGATGATTATTATGTAAAACCAGACCATAATCTTACCATTTTATTTGGCTATTTATTTTAATGCACACGGTTACTCTACAATTCTTTTTTTCTTTTCTTTTTTTAAACCACATCATATGCTCTAACCAACCTGAAGGTCCAAGATGAGATCCATTGATGACTGTCCATGAGGATCTTCATCTGTTCACCACTTCTTGGTCCCAGAGGCCGGCGCCATGGATTTGTGTCAGAACAGCTTCTGAGAAGTAAAGGTTTGCTAGTGAATCTTGATAATCAAAATTTCACCTACACTGATTTTCCGAATCAATGCAAAAAACCCCAAAAAACTATGATGATCCGTAGGCATTTCAAATGGGAGTCATAAACATTAATACCTTGAATTAAGGATGTCAAACAGCCTGTTCATTTCCTCAAAGAAGTCTGCTGTAGCACGCGCCTCACATGGCAGCCTTTTTAGGTCTATCAGTGTCTTCATCCCTATATGATTGGATGATTATTTTTACAAGGGTGAGGATCCATCATTTAAAATGTAAGAATACTTGCTTCACAGGCAAAATAATTTGATTAAAAAAAAGAGATTGAATTGTGAAAATGTATGCAAAAATTTCTCATCTTGACTCATTGTTTTGTACATTTTTTTAAGTTCCATTAATCTTTGTAAAATAAAAATCAAAAAAGAATAGTTGCTCACCAGCTGCCACAGTGTGACGGAACACTTGAGTTGCAAGTCTAACTCGCATGTTTATAAAAGGTGGCAGAGTAACATGCTTTGCAGTGATCTTTGGAGCCATGCGGATGGAGTTTTGCGTGTCCAGTTAATAAAACATTTCCAGGTGTTTCCACTGGGCATGTTTCTCTCCTACCTGTGGTATAAGAAGATAGGTGATGTGAAACACATGTTTTGAGACTGTTCTTGTGTTTATAGAGAGATTGGACCAGATGAAGACATCAAGTATGGTAAATGAGTTTTTATAATGAAACTAACCTTCAGGCCATGCTTTTTAAGGTTGTTACAGACAGACTTGACAAGATGAGGCACATCAAAAATCAGTGGAATTTTCTGCCCATGCACTAATATGCAGTGTGCCACATCTGTACTGTCCATTATGTCTAGGCTGGCTCCTAACAGCTTAAGTGTCTTGATGTTTGAAGATGATTGGTCACAGACCACAGAAATAACCTTTTGTGAGAGATAGACTGTACATGTTAACACAACCTCAATTTCATTTAAGTATTAACACAGTATTTATTTAACTGGATTTTATTCAGACTTACTGTGAAACCAATCTTGCTTAGGCACCTTACAGCCTCTGACAGTCTGTCTGCTGTCTCTTGTGCAGGGAGACTATCTTTGGCCAGGAAATATCCTATGGCCTGCAGTGAGCAGATGAAAATGTGTTTTCTTTCATTTGTCCTGAAGACAAAATAATCATTCCATAATATCAGACCACCAGGGTGTAAAATTAACTCCAGACACCATCTAATAGTTATAAAAGGTTGAGTTTACCGGATACATAAGAGGCTACCCATAAGTGCCAGGTAAATAATTGGATATCATCATAGCTTTTTAATGTGTGCCTGTTAAAAAACATTTTTGGCAGTTAAATTTTATGAGTTTAACAGCCATTGACAGATCAGTCAATAAGTTAATTTTACACCGTGCAAATCATATGTATCATTCCTATCATAGGACCAACAAAACTATATCCTGTAACTGTAATATTGATTTGCTCAAAGCAGAATAGCATCAAACTAATAAACGTAAATTCACTTGCTTCCATTTTGAGGCCACACCTCGAGCCATCAATGCCATAACTTGGTTAGCCACTTGGCCTTTAGGCGTGAGGCCATCTATCCTGTCCAATGTCATTTAAATCCAGATGTTTTTTAATGGCCATCTCATCAAAAACTAATGAAACTGCCAGCTCAGATGGCTTCATTGTTTTTGCCAGTTGTTCCATCTGTTTAAGTATGGGATCAAGGAAACCTGGCTGTAAAACAGAGGAGCAGTAGCCTGTTAGTGGAATAGATCTAAAAAAGTTAAATTCAGCAAGGATACATTTTATATGTCAGCTGATAACTATATCAGAAACATGGTAATGGTGCAGAAAGTCTAATATTGCAATGTGTTAAGTAACTATTACTGACATGCATTGTGTCCACCATCTGGATGCCCCAATTTGATGCCCTCTGTGTTGAACTGTGTTTTCTCAAAAAGTACAAAGGTGTTAAAAGATCACTATGACATGATGTGTGAGATTCTGAAACTACTCTTACATGAAAATGTCCCAGATTGGTGTTGATGAAGTGTTGAAGAGCTGATGGGGACAGAAGAATAAAATGCTTCCTCAACGTCCTGTAGGCATTCGGGCTGTGGTGCAGAATCTGTAGACTAAGGTTTTTTGTTGACCTTGGGAATCGTCTTGCTCTCTGTTTTTGGGTGACCATTTTGACTTGATGTAGTAAAAACTCTGCAGTCTCAGAAGGCAGAATTGTCAGGGCATCTGAGAGTTTTTTCTTTTTCTCCTCAGCTCTAAGTCTTGGGAGAATAAAAAAGGACTTTACTCTAAAGGGAAGGAGGATAAGATAAAAGCACACACACACACACATACATACATACATACATACATACACACACACAGTAGTTACAGGGTTCCTAAACAGTATGGAAAAGCATCAAATTTGTAATTTCCAGATCTGGATAAGTATGGATGCAAGAAAACAGACTGTGGAAAAATGTGTTACTGGAGTATTGCTGTATTCTGTTTAAAATCAAACCAAAGAAGAGAAAGGAATAGAAGATAGTGAAAAAAGAAATACAGGCAATATGTTATTTATATAATGTGTCATTTTAATACAGTTTATTTACATAAAAAAATTCAGTTATTTGTACTCAGATGTCATATATGATCTAAGAAATCTACAGAGAAGTTTTGAAATTTGAGTCTGGGAAAGTTTGGAATTTTGAAAAGGAAAATGTGTAGGAACCCTGTAGTTACACCTCAGCTATACTGAATGCATACTTGGCTTTCAGTTCTTTAACTTGAGCTACCAATCCCTTTCTCTGCATCTTCTTGCTGGTCTTTTCTCTCTGAAGCTGAGCTTTCATCCTTATTTTCTCTTCACGCCCCCTCTCAAGTTGCTGCTCAAGCTGCAGTCTTTTCAACTGTTCCAGTTGGAGTTCTCCTGAAGCTGTATATAGTTTATATATGTACATGGAATAACAAATCAGAATCTTAAATTCAATATTATTATTTATATTCATTATCTGTAATTATCATTATGAGTCGGTCATTTTTTACAACATAAATTACAAAAGGACTTGTTACAACTTACTTCAACTACTATTTTTCACCTTACCTCAGCTACTGGGTCCTTGTATACTTGTACCACCTTATTCTCTTCTACTTGTTTTTCTCTCGCTGATGTTCTGACCTCTCCTTAAAAATAACATACCTTAAACATACTACCATATGTGTAATATTATGGTTGAAAGGTGTTGCATGAATTGGTTGCTGAAACTAAGCAGTCAATTTTACCTACCAGTGTTTTCTCTGTTTTGTAGAACACGTCTACCACCAGTTGATGGTGGGGGATTAGGGCAGTTAACTCTTGTTGGTATGGCATCGTCTGTCAGACGTTTTCTCTGTTGCTGCAAAATGAAATCTCATTAGGACTCTTGTGTAGAATTATTCATTGCACCATAGATAACTACATTGAGTACATCACCGCTTGACCCAGGGAGAGAATTTCCTATTCATTCCTGTAAAATCCTTATTAAAACATTTTGTTTTCTCAATCCAAGCCAATCAGGTCCGAGGTGAATCATTAGTTATTTTGTTTGTTTTATTGCTCAGATTTAAATGTCTTATGTTCTCCCACAATTCACCTAAAGCTGATTGGCTTGGTTCCAGTGTGATGCACCCAGTGCAGGTCATTATTCCCTCTCTCTCATGGATGACTGTAGAATGTGGAGATTTGTGTGAACTGTAGAATTCATGGAAAACTGATTAAGTAAAGAGGCAGTATGGCTGTACCGTTTGGTCAATCATGCAAGGTTCAAAGTGAACCTCACAAACTCCATAACCCCATTTTCTGAGGGTATCTTGCGACAGCTGGATCGATGGGGGTGGGTGAGCAGGCGGGCGGTGGAGTTCTGGATGTATTGAAGTTTTTTGAGGACTTTGGATGATGAGCCACAGAGGATGCTGTTGGATGAATGCATGGATGAGGATTTCAGCAGCAGAGAAGGTAAGTGAGGGGCGGAGACGGGCGATGCTCTTGAGGTGGAAGAAGGCAGTCCTGGTGATCTCCTCATGCAATGTAATCTATCTTTCTATGCACTTAATTTGTCCCTGTGCTATTGCGCATAGACTGTGATTTTACTTTGTGTTACTTACACAAACTTTTCTTAATTATTACGTATGTATTTTCTTCCATTATTGTAGTGTGTGTTTTGCTTTGTATTGTGTTTTATGTTACCTTTTGACAAGGTGTATCTGTGTTCGCTATGTAACATCAACCTGCCAAGGGACTACGGATGGAAATTAGCCTATGGCTACAACAGAACCTCTTTATATATAAATGTTTATTAACATTGTCCCTTTTTAAATAAATGAGAGTGAAATGATCACCGGTTTGCATTTGTATATTTTATTCATTGGAGTAGGCTAAATAAATGCATTTCATGTTTTGAGCTGACTGTTAGGCCTAACACATTTATTAATTACACATTGACAAAATATTTCATACAACTCCTAAGGTATTCAGCAATGGCAAACACAATGTTAGCTGGGGAATATGAGCAGAGATACTGGATCCAGTAACGTTATCTCTGATGTGACGTTCTCATCCAGTATCTCTGACGTGACAGCTGGCCCACCCACAGTGCTGACTGAAAGTGACACTAGCTTACCTGTCTGCTTCCTTTGGGAATGAAAATACATTCTTCCTATTGCTGCAGCCTATTGCTGCACAAAGCTTGGGCATTTTTTATTTATTACTAGCGGTAAATAACTATTTGTAAGCTAACTGTGATTTTACCGCCTGTTTATCAAGATCACGAGATCTCGCGAGAACTTGTTTTCTGAGACGGACAGGGCTCAAAGTTAACTTTCTCTTGATCTCTGCGGATGAAAAATGCAGCTTTAGTGTCAGAATATTGGGAAGATGTGTGGCTTGTGGAAAATGAACCCAATATTTACTTTAGTGACTACAGGGCGAAAGAATTGACCATAAATTGCCCCAAGAGTACCTTGCTGCAGTCAAGATGGCCGACTAGGGCGCCGCCATACATCCAATCCATGCCGGAAGTCACAACCGGAAGTTGGTTAATCTCCGCTCGATCCCGGAAATATGACCGAGCTAAAACAAAAATAAAAGCTTAAAAAAAACACGTACGTTTACACATAAAATAATTTTATGCATTTTGTGCAGTTACATGTTTATCTGGCCGACAGGGCGCCGCCCCATACATCCAATCCATGCCGGAAGTCACAACCGGAAGTTGGTTAATCGCCGCTCGATCCCGGAAATATGACCGAGCTAAAACAAAAATAAAAGCTTAAAAAAACACGTACGTTTACACATAACATAAATTTATGCATTTTGTGCAGTTACATGTTTATCGTAACGGTATAAGTGACTAGTTAATTGTCTCGCCACGACTTTATAGGCTACTGTAAAACTCAGAAGTTAAAAGCCTACAATAATATCACTAAGTTATAATGCTAACGTTTCATGGATTTAACTTTAATATCAACGTTATGAATACGAATGTAAATATTATGTTTGTGGTGGTGGCCACACACATACACACACACACACACATTCACAATAGGACTGAAGAATAACTAAAGTTAAATAAACTGAATTCTCAGATTAAATAAACTGAGATTTAATAAAAAATGAGAATTTACACAACCAAATAAACAGCACTTTCAGATTAGGCTGCAGTTGCAACATGCACACATGGTCACAACAAATGTCATACTTACTTTCACATTAGCATATGGTTAATATTAATTTATGTTAACAGTAAAAAAGAAAGCACTGTAAATCATTGGTGGTACAGTGTAAGGGTTGTACTGCCCAGACATTATGCATTAATCATATGATCCTTCCTTTATCTCCTGGATCACAGATTACCTGAGAGGAAGCGCACAGTATGTCAGGTTGGGGAACTGTGCTTCTGGAACATTAATGAGCAGCACGGGGGGCTCCACAGGAGACTGTCCTGGCTCCATTCCTGTTCACACTGTACACAGCAGACTTCAAATACAACTCTGAGTCCTGCCACATCCAGAAATACTCGGACGACACTGCCATTGTGGCATGTATCAGGAATGGGCAGGAATCTGAATAGAGAGAACTGATAAAAGCCTTCAGTGACTGGAGTCACAAGAACTGTCTCCTACTGAACACCTCAAAGACCAAGGAAATGATTATAGATTTCTGCGCGTCCAAGCCCCCTCTTCAGCCAGTGAATACCTGTGGGATGGACATCAAGGTGGTGCCAAGTCATAAGTATCTAGGTGTACACCTGGATAATAATTTGGACTGGTCCCTACACATAGACGCTCTCTACAAAAAGGGGCAGAGCCACCTCTTTTTCTTAAGGAAGCTCAGATCTCTTGACATCTGTAGTAAGATGCTGCAGATGTTTTATCAGTCTGTGGTGGCAAGTGTGTTGTTTTATGCTGCAGTCTGCTGGGGAGGAAGGAAAATTGTTGTAGATTCATGGTGTATTAATCTGCCTCTGCTACAAATATCATTCAAACACTGTGCAGACACAGCTCCCCACACCCCGTTTGTTCAAAGGCACAGAAGAGCAGCTTAGAGAAATTACTTCAATCCTGCTGGTTGTATTTTCATCCAACAGGGATCTTCAGGGATGAGCGGGGACATCATGGGCAACACAATGGCGCCAGACATTTGTTACTGCAACAGAACAGGTATTTCCTGGGTCTAGAGATGTGTTCATTATCCAGTTTAGCTATTAAATGAATGCAATAATTATATTTTCCTATTGTCAGTCTTCTGTTAATTCTATTTTATTTCTGGAATCCAATAAAACACAATATTACACTATCATACTGGCAATAATAACTTCACTTGGAGTTCTCTTTTTTGTAAACAACGCCTTTACTGAGTTCAATCATGTCACAGCAGCTCAAGCTGTACAGATAGGAAGGAGAAAGTGACAGTAGGATACTTATAAAATTAAGCTAAAAATCAGAACATTTGTATATACATATCAGAATCAAAGATATACAAATATAACAAATATAAAATATTAAGTACTAAATGGGCAGGGCTATACACACAAGACTACTTACAGTATATACACCTTTCACTTGTACATATATATGGGAGAGATATGGATATATGTGCAGGATAATTGTGTACAGAGTTGTACAATACACACATGGTGTGTAACATTAAGAATAAAAATACTAAGCAATGTACATACTAATATGTAAGCAATGTAAACTATGTTTACATTTACGGATTGCACAGGATATTAGCAGCAGATTTTACAGTGCGATACACAGTGGAATAAATATTGCATAGAGATAAAAAAACAGTGTAAACATACAGTATCGCATTTAGGTAGGGAAGTAGAGTTATACAACAGACATAACAGTGCTACATTAAGTCGTGCACATGTGTAGAAATGTTTGCAGGCTCCAAGTATACCTGATGAAGGTCGTTCAGACCGAAACGTCGTTTATTCAATAAATCAAGACAAAGCGAGACAGTGTGCGGGAGTCTCCCTAATTGTTCTTCGAGTTGAATTTTCCTCCGACGCACCTGTCACACACTCAGGTGTGCACAGATTTTTTTTTTTTTTTTTTTTTTGATGTTTTGATGAACATTTGCTTGAAATGCACTGCATTTGCCTCATGATTCGCCAAGTGCCTCTGGATGACACTTTCGTTTTTGGTAATGAATCTGGGGCACAGAGGACACGCAAACACAGATGGCGACACGGTTGTGCACTTCAGCCTGTTTCAATTATAGAAGGGTGCATCTGGAAGAAAAGAATATATCAGAATCAGAATCAGAATCAAAAATACTTTACTGATCTCTGGGGGGAAATTGTTAGTGTTACAGTTGCTCCTATTCAACAAAGACTGTAGTATAATATATAACATATAGAAATATAAAATGTACAACAATATGTACAATACAATAGAATATATGCAACAATATATACAGCAGTGGCACACATACTAGTGTAAAAAAAAAAACAAAGTGTCGTTGCCATGGTGACATGATTGAAGGATGGATGAGGATGAGGAAGGATAATAATAATAGCATGTGAAAACTCCTTTGGCAAATAACACGGCCTGAGTCCAACAGCCAACAGTTCTATGTCCGGGCAACAGATATGTTCCTTGATGGTAATAATAATGTGACCAGGATCACACGAACTATATATACATATATATATATATATATATATATACATACATATATATATTTATACACACACACACACACATATATATGTAAGAAATAAATATGCGCGCGCGCGCGTGCGTGCGTGCGTGCGTGCGTGCGTGTGTGTGTGTGTGTGTGTAGGGTAATACACACACCAAAAACGCTGAAAAAATTGCCATACGACTTTGCCAAATCCATTAGCGTTCTTTCTTTGGCTAAGCTAACGTTAGCCCAGACCATCGAGTCAAGCGGAGAAACAGCCTTCACGAGACATGACACTCTAATTCTTCGATGCATCGCATTTGTAAATAGCACGAATTACATCTAAGAAACCATACCACACTCGTTGGATGATAATTAAAAGACTATTATTATTACCGTTCTCTTGTTCTCTGAACACAACCCGCTAATCAGTATGGCCGCGGAATAAGCAAAAAATTACACGAAGAAGAAACTTCCGCTTGGGACTTTCCAACTTTCCGGTATAGACTAGATATATGGCGGCGCCCTTATTTTATACAGTCTATGGCGGCGCCCTAGTCGGCCATCTTGACTGCAGTTGGGTCCCTCTCACCGCGTTTGGGCAGATGCCAAACGCTCAGAGGTTCTGAAGCAAAAACATATCAAGATCACAGAGGACCTGACGCAACACGTGAAGGATGCACGGGCGAAGCTGTGGCCACTTGTGGAACAAGCCAGAAAATAAGGGAAGTTGGCGGGTTACAATGGCCCTTTTGCGGTCATCGCTGGAAGAAGGATCTCTGCGCAGGATGTCACCGCATCACCAGATGGATCAGCAGCTGCATCATCCCACCCCAAGATTTACGAGAATATCCCCTTAAAGGAGATTCAATATGCTCACTACATCTGCTGTGGTGAAGTCAACCTGAGATAACAAAAGTATTTGTTTTTCTGCAAATATAATTTGACATTGAAAACGGAGTGGTCTTGGGATCTTCATCTTGTATTTTACGTGAATATGCCTTGGTTCATTTCAGAAAACAAGCCTCCTTGCTCATTGAGTGGACTTCAGATCTGCCTTAACTTTGAGAGAGCTTGCCTTGGACTACTCTAAGAAGTGTTTTTTTTTTTCTCTCTATCCCAAAGACTACACACTTCTTTTATTTTTTTATATCAGCAGGGGGCGCCAAATACTTTTATACACCACTTGCCTCCTTCATTTGAAAACTGAGTGGACTTGAATTTATTTCCTTTTTTTTTATCAGAGTATGTTTTGGTCTGCTTCAGAAAAGTGAGTTACTTTTTTATTTTCTCTCTATTGCACTCTCTACACACTTTATTTATTTTTGATGTCAGCGGGAGGCTATATGTCATTTGCCTCCTTTCTCCTCGTTATCTCTAATGATGATTTTGATGTATGTCCTCTATACTGGTCTCAAAGGTAAATACTGTGCTCCTTATTTCAGTTGTTTTTGTTTAAGATTGGTGTTAAAAGTTGATTAATTAAGGGACTTTTTGAAGCACTTTTACTCGTGCAGGGAATTTCCTCATTCATTTCCCTCTTGATAGTTAATCCCTAAATCTCATTTGCAGCACGTTTAACGGGGGTGTTTCTTAATTCATAGTTTTGCATGTTCTCACACATTTCCAAAGGTTTAAAACTTTCAAGTTTCTACCTAAAAGGTAGCCTTAAATTTTTATGTCACATTTTTCTTTGTCTTGTTTTTCTCTTAATGTACGAGGGATTAGGGATATAACTAAAAGAAAAGCCTTATTTTTATTTTGTGAAGCACAAAAAAAGGATGTATACTTCTTACAAGAAACACACTCAGGTCAAAGAGACGAAACATTTTGGAGCAATCAATGGGGTGGTAAAGCTCTTTTTTGCCACAGCTCTAACCGTTCTGGGGGAATCATGACCTTATTTGATCATGGCTTCAAGGGCTCTATTATTGAATCACATTTTTCCTCTGAAGGTAGATGGATGTTAATTGTTAGAAAAATGGATGATATGTTAATTATCTTAGCCAACATTTATGGTTTCAATAGGACCACTCAAAATAACACACTACTACAGAGCTGTCCACCAAGATACTCACTATAAAAAGTAAATTTACTTCAGTCTCACTCATTATTGGTGGTGACTTCAATGAGGCACCAGATTTATATGCTGACAGATATCCCCCCAGAGGTAGAGCAAGTCGCTCAAATTTACTGATCAGTGAGTTATGTAGCCGATTATCATTATTAGATGCATATAGATTTACACATCCAAACTCTTTGATTCTTTCACATGGTTTTAATCTGACTTGTCTCAGAAGTCCCGCATTGATCTTTGGCTTATATCTGCATCCGCCTTAAGCTCAAGCAATATCACTGCTGCTCCTCTAACTGACCATGCTGGAATTGGTCGTAGCATATCCAATTCAAATTCTAGTAAACAAAGAATTCCTGGATACTGGAAACTTAACTCCTCTTTTCTTCAAGTCCCTGCCTATTGTTCAGGTATTAAGGAAATCATAAATGTTTTTACATCCAAAAATGATATCTCCTCTATCTCCAAATGGGAACTGTTTAAATTTGAATGTAGAAAGTTCTCCATCAAATTTAGTAAACAATATACAAAAACAAAAAATTTAAGAGCCACTAATATCTTAAAAGAAATAAATGATATCTTAAACATACCACTTCCTAATGATGAAAATAAAACAAAATTGCATTCCTTACAAGAGGAACTAAATGTACTTTATATTGAAAAAGCAAAAGGGGCATTTGTCAGGTCGAGGTCAAAATGGTTGGAATTTGGTGAAAAAAAATTCTTCATACTTTTTCAGTTTGGAAAAAAGGCGAGGGGAAACAAAAAAGATTTCTTCATTACATGTCAATAATTTACTTACGACTGATGAGAAATCCATTTCTGTTTTTATCTCCAATTTCTATCAAAAACTATATACTTCTGCCTTTGACCCTCAGGTTTGTAGCGCTTTCTTTGATAAGGTTCATACATTTATTCCTAAGATATCTCAGGAAAGCCTTGAATTATGTGAAAGTCCTTTAACCGTCAAGGAACTTGATGCAGTTATCAAGAAAACCCCATCCAACAAAAGCTCTGGTCCTGATGGGCTGCCTTTTGAATTTTATAGGACCTTCTGGGAGGATATTAAATTTATGATTCTGGTTGTTTTTCAGGAGTGTATAGAGAGTGGAGAGCTAAGTGAATCAATGAAACAAGGCCTCATTACGCTTATCCCTAAGACTAACAAAGACACTTTATATTTAGATAATTGGCGCCCAATCTCTTTGTTAAACTCGGATTATAAACTGCTCGCTTCACTCTATGCCAAAACACTAAAACCCTGTTTGAACGAAATTATCTCTCCTTCTCAATCTGGGTTTATGAAGGACAGACACATTAGCAATAACATCCGTTTAATCCTAGACATACTAGATTATTCTGATTTTATTAGCAATGAAGCAATTATACTTTTCTTAGATTTTTACAAAGTTGGGCATACTTTTCTGTTAAATACATTGGATTTCTTTGGATTTGGTGATTATTTTAAACGAGTGGTTCAGACTTTATATGAAGGTTGTAATAGTTCAATAAAATTACCATATGGGACCACACACAGATTCAATATTGAAAGAGGGATTAAACAAGGAGATCCAATTGCTCCTTTTTTCGTACTCGTACTCGTACTCGTCGTCCTCCGCTTATCCGGGTCGCGGGGGCAGCAGCCTCAGCAAAGAAGCCCAGACAGTCCTCTCCCCAGCCACTTCCGTCAGCTCTTCCGCGGGAACCCCGAGGCGTTCCCAGGCCAGCCGGGTGATGTAATCCCTCCAGCGTGTTCTGGGGCGGCCCCGAGGTCTCCTCTCAGTTGGACATGCCCGAAACACCTCCCAAGGGAGGCGTCCGGAAGGCATCCTTACCAGATGCCCGAACCACCTCAACTGGCTCCTCTCGATGTGGAGGAGCAGCGGCTCTACTCCGAGTCCCTCCCGGATGTCTGAGCTCCTCACCCTATCCCTAAGGCTGAGCCCAGCCACCCTGCGGAGGAAACTCATTTCGGCCGCTTGCACTCGTGATCTCATTCTTTCGGTCACTACCCAGAGCTCATGACCATAGGTGAGGATTGGAACGTAGATCGACCGGTAAATCGAGAGCTTCGCTTTCTGGCTAAGCTCCCTCTTCACCACAACGGACCGGTTAAGCGCCCGCATCACTGCTGACGCTGCCCCAATCCGCCTGTCAATCTCCCGCTCCATCCTACCCTCACTCGTGAACAAAACCCCGAGATACTTAAACTCCCCCACCTGAGGCAGGACCTCCCCCCTGACCCGGAGTGGGCAATCCACCCTTTTCCGGCTGAGGACCATGGCCTCAGACTTGGAGGTGCTGATTCTCATCCCAGCCGCTTCACACTCGGCTGGGAACCGCCCCAGCAAGAGCTGGAGGTCACTGTTCGATGGAACTAGGAGGACCACGTCATCCGCAAAAAGCAGGGACAAGATCCTCCCGTCACCGAACCTGACACCCTCCACCACTCGGCTGCTCCTAGAAATTCTGTCCATAAAACAGCAAGGGGCCACAAACCCCATACTCCCAGAGCACCCCCCACAGGATGCCCCTGGGGACACGGTCGTAAGCCTTCTCCAAATCCACAAAACACATGTGGACTGGTTGGGCAAACTCCCATGCCCCCTCCAGCACCCTGGCGAGGGTAAAGAGCTGGTTCACGGTTCCGCGTCCGGGACGAAAACCACATTGCTCCTCCTCAATCCGAGGTTCAACTATCGACCGGACCCTCTTCTCCAGCACCCTGGAGTAAACCTTACCGGGTAGGCTGAGGAGTGTGATCCCCTTGTAGTTGGAACACACCCTCTGGTCCCCTTTCTTGAAAATGGCGACCACCACCCCGGTCTGCCACTCCAGAGGCACTGCCCCCGATGTCCACGCAATGTTGCAGAGGCGTGTCAGCCAGGACAGCCCTACAACATCCAGGGCCTTGAGATATCCAGGACGAATCTCATCCACCCCCGGGGCTCTGCCGCCTCGGAGTTGTTTCACTACCTCAGCAACTTCTGCCCCAGAAATTGGACGACCCGCCGCCGAGACCCTCGTCTCTGTTTCCTCACTGGAATACGTGTTGGTGGGATTGAGGAGCTCCTCAAAGTATTCCTTCCACCGCCCGACAATGTCCCCAGTTGACGTCAGCAGCTCCCCGCCCCCACTGTAAACAGTGTGAGCAAGTTAATCATATGATCCTTCCTTTATCTCCTGGATCACAGATTACCTGAGAGGAAGCGCACAGTATGTTAGGTTGGGAAACTGTGCTTCTGGGACATTAATGAGCAGCACGGGGGCTCCACAGGAGACTGTCCTGGCTCCATTCCTGTTCACACTGTACACAACAGACTTCAAATACAACTCTGAGTCCTGCCACATCCAGAAATACTCGAACGACACTGCTATTGTGGCATGTATCAGGAATGGGCAGGAATCTGAATACAGGGAACTGATAAAAACCTTCAGTGACTGGAGTCACAAGAACTGTCTCCTACTGAACACCTCAAAGACCAAGGAAATGATTATATATTATATATATATAGCGGGTAAAATAAATATTGAACACGTCACCATTTTTCTCAGTAAATATATTTCTAAAGGTGCTATTGTCATGAAATTTTCACCAGATGTCAGTAACAACCCATGCAATCCACGCATGCAAAGAAACCAAAATAAATAATTTCAGAAATTAAAGTTATGTGTAATAAAATGGAATGACACAGGGAAAAAGTATTGAACACGCTTACTGAAATTTATTTAATACTTCGTACAAAAGCCTTTGTTGGTAATGACAGCTTCAAGACGCCTCCTATATGGAGCAACTAGTCACATACATTGCTCAGGTGTGATTTTGGCCCATTCTTCCGCACAAACAGTCTTCAAATCTTGAAGTTTCCATGGGCCTCTTCTGTGAACTCTGATCTTTAGTTCTTTCCACAGATTTTCTATTGGATTCAAGTCAGGTGATTGGCTGGGCCATTCTAGCAGCTTTATTTTCTTTCTCTGAAACCAATTGAGAGTTTCCTTGGCTGTGTGTTTGGGATCATTGTCTTGCTGAAATGTCCACCCTCGTTTATCTTAATCATCCTGGTAGATGGCAGCAGATTTTTATCAAGAATGTCTCGGTACATTTTTCCATTCATCCTTCCTTCAATTATATGAAGTTTGCCAGTGCCATATGCTGAAAAACAGCCCCACACCATGATGTTCCCACCTCCAAACTTCACTGTTGGTATGGTGTTTTTGGGGTGATGTGCAGTGCCATTTGACCTTCAAACATGGTGTGTATTATGGCATCCAAAGAGTTCAATTTTGGTCTCATCTAACCAGACTATATTCTCCCAGTATTTCACAGGCTTGTCTAAATGTTGTGCAGCAAACTTTAAACGTGCTTCAGCATGCTTTTTCTTCAGCAATGGAGTCTTGCGTGGTGAGCGTGCATACAGGCCATGGCGGTTGAGTGCATTACTTGTTTTCTTTGAAACAACTGTACCTGCTAATTCTAGGTCTTTCTGAAGCTCTCCACAAGTGGTCCTTGGCTCTTGGACAACTCTTCTGATAATTCTTTTCATTCCTCTGTCAGAAATCTTGTGAGGAGCACCTGGTCGTGGCTGGTTTATGGTGAAATGATGTTCTTTCCACTTCCGGATTATGGCCCCAACAGTGCTCACTGGAACATTCAGAAGTTTAGAAATCCTTCTGTAACCAATACCATCAGTATGCTTTGCAACAATAAGGTTGCGAAGGTCTTGAGACAGCTCTTTGGTTTTACCCATCATGAGATGCTTCTTGTGTGACACCTTGGTAATGAGACACCTTTTTATAGGCCATCATTTGGGACTGAACCAGCTGATATTAATTTGCACTGACAAGTGGCAGGATTGCTTTCTAATTACTGATAGATTTCAGCTGGTGTCTTGGCTTTCCATGCCTTTTTGCACCTCCCTTTCGTCATGTGTTCAATACTTTTTCCCTGTGTCATTTCACATTATCACACATAACTTAATTTATGGACATCTATGGTTTGATTTCTTTGCATGTGTGGACTGCATGGGTTGTTACCGACATCTGGTGAAAATTTCATGACAATAGCACCTTTAGAAATATATTTACTGAGAAAAATGGTGACGTGTTCAATAGTTATTTTACCCGCTGTATATGTGTGTGTGTATATATATATATATATATATATATATATATATATATATATATATATATATATATATATATATATATACACACACACATATATATTTTTATACACACACATACATATATATGTAAGAAATAAATATGCGTGTGTGTGTGCGTATAGGGTAATACACACACCAAAAACGCTGAAAAAATTGCCATACGACTTTGCCAAATCCATTAGCGTACTTTCTTTGGCTAAGCTAACGTTAGCCCAGACCATCAAGTCAAGCGGAGAAACAGCCTTCACGAGACATGACACTCTAATTCTTAGGCACATATTCTCTGCGGTGACATGTGTCAGTCATCAATTCATTATACTGTCATTGTGAACTGACTCTCTACAGTGACAGCATCATGAATAGCTGGATTGATGATGTTAGACAGTGGCCTCCGGTAACTGATGAGGGTATCTTAAATGAGTACCGATATTAGCCTAATTTAGAAATTAATCATTTGATGCGATAAGCAGGAAAGATTAAAGTAATAGGGAGATAACAGACTATCATTAAACACTGTGTAATATAACGTTAGCATACGTTACGTGTGCTGATGTTAGCAAGCTAGCAGCGTGACATTTAATCATTAAGGACAGGCTACGTGACTAAAAACAACAACAACAACAACACGTGTTTGTGTTTTGTTTTAGGTATTCAAGAATATTTTATTGATCGCCTGGCCTCCGATGACCAGAAAAACGGCAATTACAGGTCTCTGATTGAGGGTCAAAATTACCAGAGCTCCGGATGGGTCGGGCAAATTTTACACCACCTTTTAGACGACCATGACATCATACTGAATATGATGTGATGGTCACGTAGCCTGTATATCCACCTTATTTTTCACAGAAACACGGAGGCAAGACAGAACGCAGCCAGCTTCCGTTTTTTTGTGCGACACTTCCGGTCCAACACTCTTACCACTGTAAATGGGAATCGCCTTTACCTTGCTGAGTTTAGCTATATATATGTATATATCACATTTTTCACGTCACTATATCACCGTTTACACTAATCTGATGTTTGTAAAGTCTATAAACACAATGACTGAACAAACATTAGTATTTTCTCTGTAATTACTAACATGGTTATCGTATATTAGCTGGGCTAACCGTTAGCTGTTAGCCGTTAGCCGTGTCTGTAATAACTCACTAAACTCACAAAGTGGCCCGTGAAAAAATATTTTCTCCAGCAGATGTCTTAGTTACAACATGATTGAGCTAATTGGAGTAGTTTCATGTCGTATCCGACAACGGGAGGCTTTTAACGGATGACGATCCTGATGTTAGCTTTGCTGCTAGTGTTAGCTGTCCCTGTCAGCTGCAGCCACTGATGCTTTCTAGACATCGTCATTTCCCAAAACTGAATAAATACCACACTTAGCAACACAAGACTGCTTTGCTAGCTCAATCGTGTTGTAACGGCTGGATGGTTGATGCGTACATGCTGATTCAGGTGCTATCAGAGCCGATCCCTGCATCACTAGGGCTTAATGATCAACTCAGTCAATTAAAACAACCCGTCCTGTGTTAGGAGTGTATGTCGCTGACAGAAAGAAAGAAAGAAAAGTGAAAAAAGATAGAAAAGCAGCGTACACCTCACATATTTATTTTTCACAGTTGCGCACACGTGTGGCTGGTATGCAGAAGCACCGTCTGTGTGTCGAGGGTGCGAGCCGCAGCTTCAGCTGCTCAGGTAGAGAGGCTTAGCCTGGTGTGTTTTTTTCGCTGATTCGGTTCTGCAGGCTCTCTGCTGGTCCACTGGAGACGGGGATCAAGCAGTTTGTCTCACTCGGGATAGATTGTGCTTTTTTGGTTCATAGTTTATGAATGACGTGCGATTTATTCGCGTTTAGAGGGAATAAATTTCCGTTATAACGGAAACGTGGGCACGGTTATCTATACAAAATACACAGACTAATAACTAACCGATTGATTAACATAAACAACTGAAAATTTAAAAAAAAAAAAAAAAAAAATAGCTTGCACCGTTAGCTCCGGTAAGGGAAAGCAGTCACGTACAAAAAAAACGGAAGTTGATCACTATTTACTTCCGTGTTTGAAAATAAGGTGGATACAGTGCAAACAAATATACAATGCATTATTTTAATTTTCCGATTTTCGTGTGAATGAGAAAAAAACAGAAATCCACGTGCTTTTTCTGTTTTCGTCTTCAAATGGCTAATTGAAATAGAAATTAAACCAAAACCAGAAACCTACTTGTTTTTCTTTATTGTTATATCTATATTATCTGCCCCTACTGCATCTCAAAACATTGGCATTGGCTATACTTACGGCATAGATAGATAGATAGATAGATAGATAGATGTTCTGCTTCTCTGTGCCCCCCTTGCTCTTGAATTTTATTCCCCTGTTCAGTGTTTCCCTGTAGAGCTACAGTGGAAGGATCGTAACAAAAATAGAGAATTGGGAACTATACAAAAGACTGTACGGTAAAAGGTATCTGCTTGAGGTTATTAAATATTTGCAGCGAGTACCCCACCCCACTGCAGAAACAATAAACGCGTTTCCCCATAAAGAGAGACACAAGTGGGGAGTGGGCTGGATTGTTTATAGCAGTAACTGATGAATTTTGACACAAACAATACCACTCAAGAAAAATGAGGTTCAGTAACCCTAGGCTGATGGGCTACATAATTTAAATGCACAATGCAACCACAATTAATTCTGTAAATTTAGAATGAATGAATCAACTACATATAAAATGTTTACAACAGCAAGCACAAACAGTCACAATCCAAATCATAGTCACCACAGAAAGTGTCTGTGGATTTACAAAATATGGGGCTGAGCAATACGTTAATATTATATGGATGTCATGATGTGAGCCCTGATATTGTCTAAGATTTTGGATGTCATAATATTGAAAATGCTGTCCCTTACCATCATCCGAGATGTTTCTTCGGTTCTAAATGACTGATACAAAGTTGCAGGCTATAAATCCTGTGTGGGTAGTAACCCTTGCAGAACTGAAGAAGCTTCTTGGATGAGAGGCGAAACATCTTCAGGAAACGTAAGCAAGTCCAGTTGCCTACGATATAGCACTTACAAGAGTCAGAAATATGAAATTCTTTGTTACAAGAGGTTTTCACAGATTTATTGAAATCCAGACAGCTGTTGGAGAACACTTAAAACAATAAATAAATAAAATGTCTTTATGCATGTTTGGTGGATTTAACTTGATCAAAAATATTAAGACTTATTCACAAAACTGTGATTGAGATATATAATGTGAACTACATCAAATAGGGCCAAAGAAAACCTCAAATCATAGTGATGTTGTGTTACTTTACAACTACAGAAAAAAATCTCACAGAGGCGGCATACACAGAAGAAACACATTCAGCAGAGGAAGAAGTCAACTGTCCTTAACAACACAATTCAATGACATGAAAGTAACAAATGATCAAACATGGCAGAAATCTTATGAGGCTGGACTGGATCATGCTCTATAGCCTTACAAAGCAATATGTATAGACAACATGCAACAGCAATATCTAGATTGTTCATTATCATAATAAAATTAAAAATTCCCAATCAAAGGCAAATTGAAAAAGATCTTTCCAAACAAACCTGGCCATTTACAAGATAAGATGGTTTGTTTTGCACAGGTTTTCATAAAACTTTCAAACTTGACATCACAGATGCCATCTAAGAGCTTTCTAAATAAGAAACTCACAACTAAAAACATGACTCCTGTTACTGTACAAAGAACAGCTAAATTAATTCTGCATATTCCTTGTGTCTTTCATTCAGACTGCTAAAAATAAACCAGAGATAGTGTTGATTTGCTGTGGCTGGTCTGAAGGAGAAAATAACCCCCATTAGATCAGTGAAGGTCCTTGTTCACTTGGCAGCAGAACTCAGGTCAATTTACATTCGTTTCAATTCAAAATGCTGATTCCCTTATATTTCGAAAAGCTTGGGACTTGGGCCTTAAATAAAGGACAACTTTGGTATTTTTCAACCTGGGCTCTGTTTCCCCATGTGTATGTGTGCGTATGATTCATAGGTACAACTTGTTCTAAAATTGGTTCAGTGTTGAGGGAGGCGGATGCAGCCGGCAGCTGCAAAACAAGCTACAACGGTAACGGGGGAAAATGCGTCCTGTATAAGTTTGCGCATTAAACGTGCTAAGCGTTTTGAACACTGTATGTAGCTCTCTCTACTCATGGGACAGCCGTTTTCTTGAGGAAGAGGTGTTTCGGGATCGGATGTCTTCTCTTCTTTGGCTGGCAGTAGTCATCTTGGGAGAAGTGAGCACTGCAGACCCGATGGTCTGCAAGGCGCAGTGTCTGGAGAGGAGTGTTAGCATCCATTTGTAGCACAACTAGCCACAACTTCAGCATCTCACCATCCGACAAAGGCAGCCTATGAAAGTTGTACGGGGTGTTGCGCGATATCCTGTTCTTGCAATTCAGATAAGCACAAACACGAACCATTGTTTTCAATCGATGCAGTAAAACTCTCAACTGTACTCCGGGACAACCAGCGCCACTCTGAGCACTCAGCATGGCTCCTCTGTTTTCGTCCGGCAACAAGCAAAGCTCTCGCGAGATGACATCACAGCCGGGAGGAGGTGAAGGGTCAGGGAAACGCTTAGTATGCTATCTACAGAGATAGCACTGGCGATCTGAACCGGTCAGTGGTGGAAAAAAAGCACTTTTAATGTGCAAACTTAAACGGGACGCATTTGCCCCCATTACCGTTTTAGCTCGTTTCGCGGCTGCCGGCTGCATCCGCCTCCCTCAATACTGAACCAATTTTAGAATGAGTACCTATGAATCATACGCACACATACACATGGAGAAATAGGGCCCAGGTTGAAAAATACAGAAGTTGCCCTTTAAATAACCTCTTCATAACATGTTACAGTAGTCTTCCTCTGTCTCATGCAATCATTTTGTCCAGGTTACTGCTTTTTAAAACGGCAAGACAACATTTTGTTTTACATCAGACTGAATTGATCATCATCCTGTTTGGAGGTTGCTGATACTTCATCCACTTCATGTGTTGCAGCTTTCATCATAAGAAGGAGGAGCCTCTGTAACAGACAGTCACCATCAGAAACATTTGGTTACATCCCACACTCTCCACATGTGATGTCATCAGTGGGAGCCCCAGATGACCCACACACACACACACACACACACACACACAGCTCTAAGTCTAAGTCTTTATCTATATGTTTACTATTGTGATGGTTGATAGGGCTGCTGTTGTACTGGCCTGCATTATGCTGCCAGCTGTTTCTCATGTTTTGTTTACTCCATTTACACACAAGGTAATTAACTCTTCTTTGACACTGTCATCATTGCTCACTGAACATTATAAGCTTCATAGAATTCATGTCAGGGCTGTTGTATTGGATTGCACAGATTGGACAGGTGTAATGTATAAAGGTTAGCCTTGCAGCACACATTCAATTCAGACACTGTGTGCCTTAAAGATGACGAAGTGGTTAAATCAGTCCTAATTACAGCTCTGTTCTTTTCTAGGCACAGCCTCATTCATGACCAGAGCCTGGAAGATGCAGAGTAAGCATGTGCCAACTCACCCTGTGGATACGCTGAGGTGCCGTAGTCTGGAGGCAGGATGAGTGGTGTTGGCACTGAGCTAGTACCAATTGCACTGGGGTAAGGTGCCGTGGCCCCTGTGGGCCCACTGAGTGGAAGCTCACCGGGTGCAGGGACGGGCCCATTGTGCTGCTGATGGTTCTGGGAGAAAAAGAGGCCGGGTGCGTAGCTGAAAGCATTGGGTGACACCAGCTGAGAATGGCGCTTGTTGGGGAGGCCATCATTCGTCTGAGTCCCACCCTCCGCTCCCTGGTGGTACTCAGCTGGAGGAGCACTGGGGGAGTTATAGGAGGACACCCTGGAGCGAGGAGTTGGACGTGGGGCGGGTTTTGGGGCAGGGCGAGGTGGCAGAGTGGTGGTGGAGGTGGAGGTGTTCGGGGTTGAAGCAGATGCTGGTGTATCTTCAGCTTCAGCAGAGGAAGGAGGGGCTACTTTTTTGGAAGGGTGAAGTTTTTTGTCCAGAGAGACGTTCCCAATGTGAATGGGTAATGTCAACATGACATCTGGAGACTTAAGACTGACCTGATTAATTAGAGGAGAAGAGAATGGAGGAATACATCAGGAATACAGAATTTATACCCCAATCTAATCTTTTGTTTGATTCTCTTTCAATCTCAATGAGATTCTGACGTAGTTACATCGTCAAAGGCTTGTGTGTGTCTGCTACTTGCCACAAAGCACTTCAACTGAATGTCATCAAAAGTTTGCATCTGGTCAAAAAATATCTGTCTGAGGCCCATTTTAACGTCACATCTTGCCACCTCATTACATCCCTGTGTACACTGCAGCGCATGTAAAGCTAGCGTAGTGTCCGCTAGCTACGCTAGATAACACAGTCATGTTTCCACAGCTAGCAACAACAACATGTGATTGGCTGATGCTTTACTGCATCATTTGGTACACTGAAAAAAGTTGAGTCCAGCTCAGCTTTTATCTGTAGCGCATCACGCCCATCAGCAGCGACAAGTGCCAGGCATTAGTTTGTAGCTTAATGTCCTTCCACTGAAAATGAATTATAGCCTGTAGCTGTGTCGCTCACAACAAAAGGAAACCACAATTCTTGTCTGATATCTGGCAGCTGGAAAAAGCGATGAGTTGAAAAGTTTCATGACATGAAAGAAGAAGATTGTTCTCTCTCATAGGCTGCATCAGTGATGAATTCAAAACTTCGTTAGCCACTGAGGCCTTAACTAATGATGCTCTCCTCTTAATGAATCTTCAAATACAGGGATGATGTTAAGATGTTTCAGCTGGGACTCTTATTAAATTACTTTTTGCTCACATGTATGTATGTTAAGTGTTTTGCTGGACATTTATTCATCCATTCAGTTGGTATTATAAGAAGGGAGGCTGCTGCTCTGATTACATTTGATGTTTTTTATCCTCTTTTACAGCGTGAAGATGTGATATATCAAACATTTGATGCAAAGCAAAGTGTTTCATGATTTATTATTTTCTTTGTGCAAAATAAATTTCAATGAGTGATAAATTATATAAACTATTTTAAATAAGTAAAGAAGTAAAAGTGCATTTAATCTGACTGGGTAAATTGTGCTGTGGTAGCCCTTACATCTAAGTAAATGTAATGCATTAAGTTCAGAGTTAATATTACAGAAATATTACGGGCCTGATATAGGCAGACTGTCATTGTAATTTTTTTTTTGTTAGTGACTCGGGCGCTTACTCAGACAGGAGACCAACTTGAAGAATTTCTAGCACATTTACAGAAGGTGTATAGCTGAAAGGGGCTATATTGACAGATGCCCCATAAAGTTGTCTTTAACAATCAGAGACATGACAAATGTGACCACTTTACAAAAAACAAAAAACTGCTGAAAGTGTAACAGAGGATGAGGGTATCTTACTTTGACATAATATTCAATCTTTATAAGATCACAGCCAGCAAGAGAGGACTGAGGAAGAGGAGGAACAATTATCTGCTCCTTCCATTCCAACTCTTTGCCGGCCTTCACCACACCACCCTCCACCTCTGCTATCGTCCTCACATCATGGGTGGGCCTCTTCGTCTCATAGGTCACTCTCTGAAAAGACACGTGGACATCGAGATTCACAAACTGGACTCAGTAAACAGTGATTGGGGAATACAAAGGCAGTCAGTATTAAAAAAAACCACTGTGCCTTATGCCAATAGACAGGGAACCAGCTGCTATCTGAAACCCCAATTCCAAAAACACTTGGGATGCTGTGTAAAAAGGAAACAAGAACAAGAATGTAATGATTTGCCATCCCTTTTAACCTCTCTTCAACTGAGTACAGTACAAAGACAAGATATTTAATGTTCAAACTGATAAACTTTATTGATTGTTGTAAATATTCAGTTATTCTGAATGTGATGCTGCAACATGCTCCAAAAAAGTTGGGACAGGGACAACAAAAGACTGACAAAGTTGTGGAATGCTAAGAAAACATCTGGAACATTCCACAGGTAAACAGATAGTTTCATGATTGAGTCTTAAAGGAGCATCATTGAAAGGCTCAGTCATGCACAAGCAAGGTTCACCACTTTGTGAAAAACTGTGTGGGCAAAAAGTCTAAGAACATTTCTCAACACACAGTTGCAGGAATTAATGGATTTTACCATCTAAAAATCATGTTATTATTATTATTATTATTATTATTATTATTATTATTGTTATTATTAAAAGACTCCACTTAGGCTGCGCTGCATTAAAAACCAACATGATTGTATAGAGGATATTACAACATGGGCTTAGGAACTAGACTTGCACCGATTAATTGGCAGTGCTTGGAATTGGGCCAGTTTTCACGTGATTGGCCGTGACCTGTGACCAGCCAGTCAGTCTAAAATATGCTGATTTAAAACGCTGGTCAAATTTCCGCCGCGCCTCATGATTGACATCATGCACACACACGCACAAGTGCAACTCACGGCTTGGGCGATGTGAGAAAGTGAAACATGGGTGGCTTCTCACCTTAATCATTCATGCACGCACATCAAAAGAGGGAAGGAGAAAGTTGTTAACTGTCCGTGTTAAACTTAACTGCAGAGTTCTCACTGCTGCACTGTGCCACTTGAAATTGATGAGGCGTGTGTCCGCGCACTACTGATATTTTTACTTTTTTGTCTATTCAAGAAATTACCCACAAATGCTCTACACCAAGAATTATTCATTCATTCATTCATCTTCTAACCGCTTCATCCTCTTGAGGGTCGCGGGGGGGCTGGAGCCTATCCCAGCTACATCGGGCGAGAGGCAGGGTACACCCTGGACAGGTCGCCAGACTATCACAGGGCTGACAAACAACCATTCACGCTCACATTCACACCTACGGACAATTTAGAGTCACCAATTAACCTAGTCCCCAATCTGCATGTCTTTGGACTGTGGGAGGAAGCCGGAGTGCCCGGAGAGAACCCACGCTGACACGGGGAGAACATGCAAACTCTGCACAGAAGGGCTCCCACGCCCGGGATCGAACCGGAATTATTATTTTATTTATCTATGTTTTTATTTATGTATGTCTTTTTTACTTATTTATTTTAATACTGTACCTGAAGTTATATTTGAGCAAAAAGGAAAATGTTTCTTAACCTGTGTCACTGTTTTTGTTTGTTTGTTTGAAATGATTATTGAAAAGCTGGTTGTATCTTGGTTAAAATGTTCCAGGGAAGATAGAAAATATTGCAATATCTTGTGTGCTGTAAAGTGGTTTGAAAAAAATGAAATCGCAATCGGCCATCGAAAAACCCTGCAAATCGGAAATCGGTATCGGCCCAAAAACTTGTAATCGTTGCAAGTCTATTAGGAACACTTTGAAAAACCATTGTCAGTATACACAGTTCATCACTGCATCTAGTTAAGACTCTACCACTCAAAGTGAAAGCCATATATCAACAACAATGACGTTCCTTTTTGATAAAGCTTATAGTTAGGGCTGGCTCAGGCTTGCCTTGGACCAGCCCCTTGTTAGGCTGACATAGGCCGAGACTGCCGGGGGACCTCCTATAATACACCGAGCACCTTCTTTTTCTCTCTCTCCCTCTCTCTCCCTCTCCCTCTCCCACTCATATCATGTTACTGCATCTCGCTAACTCGGATCTACTGCATGTCACTAACTAGGCTTCTTCTCCAGAGCCTTTGTGCTCCACTGTCTGGCAGGTTAACTCATATCGCAGCAGTGCCTGAATAGTGTGATGTGTGTGGTTGTGCTGCTGCCATGGTCCTGCCTGATGCCTCCTGCTGCTGCTATCATTAGTCATACTTCTGCTATTATTATACACATATGATTATTGTCACATACATATACTATCATATATTAATATATATCAACAACATATTGTACCACAATTACCGTTATTATAATATTATTACTAAAATTAATGTTGTTGTAAGCTACTGTCACTACTGTCTGTCCTGCATCTCTCTCTGTCTCTCTTTATGTATCATTTTGTATACAGATTACTGTTAATTTATCATGTTGATCTGTTCTGTATGACATCTATTGCACGTCTGTCCGTCTTGGCAGAGGGATACCTCCTCAGTTGCTCTTTCTGAGGTTTCTACCATTTTTTTTTCCCCGTTAAAAGGGTTTTTTAAGGGAGTTTTTCCTTATCCGCTGAGAGGGTCCAAAGGACAGAGGGATGTCGTATGCTGTAAAGCCCTCTGAGGCAAATTGTTATTTATGATATTTGGCTTTATAAATAAAATTGATTGAATTGATTGAACATCCAGAAACATCGCCGACTTCTCTGGACCCAAGCTCATCTGAGATGGAGTGACACAAAGTGCAAAAGTGTGCTGTGGTCTGACGAGTCCACATTTCAAATTGTTTTTGGAAATCATGAACGTTGTGTCATCTGGGCTAAAAAGGGAAAACAACCATCTAGACTGTTACCAGCTTGAAGTTCACAGCCAGCATCTGTGATAGTATGGGGATGTGTTAGTGCCCATGGCATCATGGGTAACTTGCATATCTGGTAGGGAACCATTACAGGGGAATACCACCTAAATGAAAAATTCCAGTATGTTATTTCCATGGCCTAAGAAAATTCAATCATTATTAGTGAACATGAGCTACTTTCTCTCAAAACCAGAAATCAGAGAAGGTTCAAACTTGTGATGTCACAATGTACAAAGTCTGGAGCTGTTCCACAGACAATGACTGGGAGACTGATTTTGTGGAGCCACAGAATGTTTGTTTTCTTTTTTATACCCAAGTGAGCTTTATTTTATTGTAGTGTTCAGAAACAGAAAATGTACCCATATACTAAAACATTCCCCTGGGTGTTCTCAGCATAATAGAACATCTTTCACCATTTACTGTCCATGGAGCAGCTCTAGACATCATACTTGATGACACTGCAAATTTGACTCTAGCTTTTAGATTTGGGAGAGAATTGGTTATGTTTAGTAATATTTTTAGACTGCCTTAGACCACAGTAATAACATGTATGAATTTTGAAAATAGGCACAGTTCCCCTTTAATTTTGAACAGCACATACAATTTTTGGAAAAACAGATGTCTTTTCAGGGACGTCCTTGCTTATTCCAGCAAGACAATGCCAAGCCACATTCTGCATGTGTTACAACAGCTAGACTTCATGGTAAAAGAGTGCACATACTAGACTGACCTGCCTGCAGTCCAAACCTGTCTCTCAATAACATGTGTGGCACATTACACTCATATATTAGATATGATCAATATATCCTTATTAACAGGCTATGTACCACAGTTTTTACCTTTTAAGGTAGCTGTAATTAAACCTCTACTAAAAAAGCCCATCCTGGTTCCAGAGGTGTTAGCCAACTATAGACCAATATCTAATCTTCCCTTTATGTCAAAGATCCTTGAGAAAGTAGTCGCAGACCAGCTGTGTGATTTTCTCCATGATAATTTATTTGAGGAATTTCAGTCAGGATTTAGAGTGCATCATAGCACTGAGACAGCACTAGTTAAAATTACAAATGACCTTCTGATTGCTTCAGACAAAGGACTTGTCTCTGTACTTGTTTTATTAGATCTTAGTGCGGCGTTTGACACTATTGACCATCAAATTCTACTGAAGAGACTGGAACACTTAATTGGCCTAAAAGGTTCCGCACTGAGCTGGTTTAAATCTTATTTATCTGATCGTTTTCAGTTTGTTGACATTCATAATGAATCATCCTTACGTACTAAAGTTCCGCAAGGTTCTGTGCTCGGACCAATCCTATTTACTCTATATGCTTCCTTTAGGTGACATCATTAGAAATCACTCTATAAATTTCCATTGTTATGCGGATGATACACAGTTGTATTTATCGATGAAGCCAGAAGAAAGTAATCGATTAACTAAACTCCATAACTGCCTTAAAGACATAAAAACTTGGATGAGCACCAATTTCCTGATGTTAAATTCAGACAAAACTGAAGTTACTGTTCTTGGCCTCAAACAACTCAGAGACTCTTTATCTGATGACATAGTTTCTCTAGATGGCATTGCTCTGGCCTCTAGCACTACCGTAAGAAACCTCCGAGTAACATTTGATCAAGATTTGTCTTTTAATTCTCATTTAAAACAAACCTCACGGACTGCATTTTTTAATCTGCGTAATATCGTGAAAATTAAGCCTATCCTGACCCGAAAAGATGCAGAAAAATTGGTCCATGCTTTTGTTACCTCAAGGCTGGATTATCGTAACTCTCAAGAGCCGTAAGATCAAGAGCCAGAGCCTTCAGCTATCAGGCTCCTCTCCTGTGGAATCATCTTCCTGTTACGGTCCGGGAGGCAGACACCGTCTTCACATTTAAGACTAGACTTAAGACTTTCCTCTTTGATAAAGCTTATAGTTAGGGCTGGCTCAGGCTTGCCCTGTACCAGCCCCTAGTTAGGCTGACTTAGGCCTAGTCTGCCGGAGGCCCCCCCTATAATACACCCGGCACCTTCTCTTCATCTCTCTCTCTCTCTCGTATTCTATTACTGCATCTTGCTAACTCGGCCATTCTGGATGTCACTAACTTGGCTTCTTCTCCGGAGCCTTTGTGCTCCACTGTCTCTCAGATTAACTCATATCGCAGCGGTGCCTGGATAGCGTGACGTGTGTGGTTGTGCTGCTGCCGTGGTCCTGCCAGATGCCTCTTGCTGCTGCTACTGCCATCATTAGTCATTAGTCATACTTCTGCTGTTATTATACACATGATTATTGTCACACATGTATACTGCCAGATATTAATATATACTTTCAACATATTGTACCACAGTAGCCAGAACTATAACGATAATATTATTACTTTCAATAATGTTGTTGTAAGCTACTGTCATTACCGTCTGTCCTGCATCTCTCTCTCTCTCTCTCTGTCTCTCTTTCCGTCTCATTGTGTCATAGCCTACGGATTACTGTTAATTTATTATGCTGATCTGTTCTGTACGACATCTATTGCACGTCTGTCCGTCCTGGAAGAGGGATCCCTCCTCAGTTGCTCTTCCTGTGGTGTCTACAGTTTTTTCCCCCGCTAAAGGTTTTTTTTGGGAGGGGGGGGAGTTTTTCCTTATCCGCTGTGCGGGTCCTAAGGACAGAGGGATGTTGTATGCTGTAAAGCCCTGTGAGGCAAATTGTGATTTGTGATATTGGGCTTTATAAATAAAAATGATTGATTGATTGATTGATTGATTATGAAGTGCAAAATACGACAACAGAAACCCCGGACTGTTGATCAACAAAAGTCATTTATCAAACAAGACTGGGAAAGACTTTCACTTTCAAAACTTCAACAATAAGTGTCTTTAGTTCCTAAAGACTTACTGAGTGTTGTTGAAAGAAAAGGTGATGTCACAGAGTGGTAAACAACTATATTATGATGTGTTGCAGGCATCAAATTCAGAATGAGTGTATATTTACAAAAGACAATAAAGTTTATCAGTTTGAACATTAAATATCTTGTCTGTGTATTGTATTCTATTGAATATAGATCAAAAGGTCATACAAATCATTGCATTCTGTTTCATTTATGTTTTACACAGCATCACAACTGGAATTGGGGTTGTAATCTATTTATAAAAATGTTGGCCACTTGTGGGTAAAAAAAAACATTGGCATATAATCACCTTATAAAGTTGATATGGCAGACTTGTTAGAAAACGGTGTATATTATCTGTTTTGTTTTACATTAAGCACAGTTTATTGATCTAATAGTAAAAAAACAAGAACCCTAACACAAAGCAATGAAAAAAAAAAGCTTCTAATCAACGGTAATGTCTGAATCCCAAATAAACTTAAAAGCACATGTTAAGAGTACAAAGACATCGTTATTTCTGTAGTTATGGGATGATTCAGGGATTCATCCTTTGAAAACAGAAGAATTTCTCGCAGCAGATATTTTGATGGGATGTGGGTAGGTGGGGCTTAACTCTTTCTAAAATCCAAAACCATCTCCATGTTTTTTTCCAAAATTACAGTGGAACTCGTTCAGATCATTGGCCTGGAGATAGTTGATAATGGAGTGGGGGGCTTCAAGGCCCAGACACACCAAACTCACAACTAAGAACTACAGTGGTGGAAAAAAGTTTTCGGACACCCCATGCATTTGTGAAATATTGCATTAAGAATCACTCTTAGGTCTTCAAGTGCAATTTCTTTTAGTACAGTCACAGCCAAAATACTAAATAAATCCTAAAAAAGCCATTAAAAACTTAAAATTGATTGGTTCCATAAAAATACATAAGAAATTTTGAGTATTGGCTCATTTTGGTACCAGTGATGAAGGTTGTTCTCTTTATTAAAAGACACAATTTTTGTTGCCAAGCTTCGTGTCTACATAAAGCCAGCACATTTGAAAGTTCTTCAGACACAAAAATGGCTAAAACAAGGAACCTAACGCAGGAAACACGCCTGAAGATAAAGATTCTCAGCCAGGAAGGGTACAGCTGCCGCCAGATAGCCAGGAAGTGCAGATGCAGTCCTTCAGCAGTTGGATACACTCTGCAGAAATACACACGAACCAACAGCTTGGAAGACAAACCAAGATCTGGGCGTCCAAGGGTTTCTTCAGCAAGAAATGACCGCATCCTGATCCGCATGTGCAGGCAAAACCGCTGAATGACATCACAGGAGCTTCAGCAGCAGTGGTTAAACCAAACTGGTGTCCAGTGTTCCACCCGCACTGTACGTGGCCGACTTTTAGATCATGGCTTAAGGTCCTACAAGGCTATCAAGAAGCCCCTGATCAATGAGAGACAGAGGTTAGCCCGGCGTCATTGGGCCCAGGCACACAAGAACTGGACAGCCAGGAATTGGACGAAGATTTTGTGGTCAGATGAGTCCAGTTTCCAGCTTCATCTTACTCCTACTAATGCGAGGGTACGCAGAAGGCCAGGCGAAGCATTATCTCCAGCATGTACAGTACCTACTGTCAAGCATGGTGGAGGCAGTATCATGGTTTGGGGATGCATGAATGCTGCTGGTGTTGGTCATCTCACTGTCTGTGATGGCACATTGAACTCTACCAAGTATTGTACCATTCTCGAAACCCACATGCTCCCTTCTGCGCGTGCACTGTTCCGTCGAGGTAAAAACTGGATGTTTCAACAAGATAATGCCCCTTGCCACACATCCAAGGCCAGTAGAACTTGGCTGCAGGAGCACAGTATCCAGGTCTTACAGTGGCCAGCTCAATCCCCGGACATGAGCCCCATTGAAAATCTGTGGTGGATTATCAAAAGGTCTGTTTCAAAGCATAAACCAAAGAATTTAGAAGAATTAAAAGCAGTAATTCAAGAAGAATGGGACAAGATTACCCCTCAACAGTGTGAAAGGCTCGTGGGGAACATGCCAGCCAGGATTAGAGCTCTACTACGTGCCAGTGGCAGGACTACTAAATATTAATTTGATGATGTGATGGTTTATTTATTTTTTGTTCAGTTTTGAACACATTCTCTGTTATTTGTTGACTTTGATACTGACAATGTTGAGAACTGACATATTGAAACTGTCAAGAATTTAGTTTTGTTAGTTTTTCTTGTAAACAATAAACAAGAAAATATAATTTGTATTTGTTTGTATCTGTCTAATGCAGCCACACCTTTTGAAACAATAACAGAAACTATTACGAACCATTTCTGCTAAAAAAAAAAAAAAAAAACTCAATGGCTAAAAATAATCTTACCTAATATAGCAAGTTTGTTCTTATCTCACTCGCTCATGACATTAGAGGTTTATTTGCTTTCCTTACCTCTGTTCCTCTTCTATTGCACTCAGCTAAACTGCCTATTAGAGTGATTACATTCACTGATGGGCTGTGCCATCTCTAACGCCAATTCAATATACTGAAACAGCTGAAAAAAAGTTGACGGTGCAGGACACATCGCAAAAACTAGAGCGACAGACGCTCACCAACGGCCCAATATTGGTCAGCTGTCAGCTTGGCATGTTTTAGGTCCGCAGTTGGTGATCTGTCTGAGACCTCCTCCAGACAGATGCACAGTCGTCAGCTAAGTGCAGTTGGAGTTTGTCAGGGTACAGTGGTTTAGCCTCTCTTAAGTTTAAGTTAAGTTTGTTATTGTTATAACTCACCCTGGTCTGAAGCTGGCATAATGGGCACTGCTGATTGTACTGTAACAATGATCTAAAATACTCCCCTTTTGAACTTTTGGATATAAAAATGTCATAACTTCATTATGTTATCCTACTGGACACTGTATGAAGTTTTGTAATAATTAGCATATTAACTCTTGAGTTATGGTCCATTTTGTGAGCTCACACTGACCTTGACCTTTGACCACAAAATTCAAATCAATTCATTCTTCAGTCCAAGTGTATATTTGTCAGCCAAATTTAAAGGAATTCCCTTAAAGTGTTCTTGAGATATCATGTTCATAAGAATGAGACACATGCAAGGTCACACTGACCTTGACCTTTGACCATCAAAATCCAATCAGGTCATTGTTGAGTCCAAGTGAACATTTGTGCCAAATTGGAAGAAATTCCCTTGAGGCAATCTTGACCTATCACAAGGATGAGGCCGACGGATGGATGGACAGACGGACGGATGGACGGACGGACGGATGGACGGGTGGATGGATGGAGGGACAAAAACATAAGGAATCCACCAACACAGAGGTTTAATAAAACAGTAATCAAATCATAAAATCAATACATTATAAATTAGTGCAAAAATATTGTATTGCCTTTAAATGTAATGGGAGATTTGGATCACTCTGATTTGGCGGTAGTTCTTTGATAAAGTAGATTTTAATCTGTATGCCTGAACATAACCTTAGAGGTTTGGTTGTAACAAGTGTTTACCTGCATCAGGCTGGCCACCATGTTGCTTGTGTTCTTCCCAGACTGGTTGTGGATATTGGCCATCACCTTGATGATCTGGCCTGGTGTGTAACCCTTCATGTCGGTTTCGGCCTTCAGGACCACTGTGCCTGTTTTCATCAGCATGTAGGTGAATTGCTGCGTCACAGCAGATGAACAGGTTCCCTGCATGGAGAAGATGGTGAAATAACATCACATCATACATGTTTATTAAAAGGAATATTTCAACATTTAAACAGGCTTATTCGTTTTCTTTCCTAGTTACATGACAAGTTAGACGACAGGATGGATGGAAATCAATATCATTTCTGTGTTTTTAATACAGAACTGGAGTCACAACATGGTTAGCCAAACTTAGCATAAAGGCTGGAAACACTGGGAAACAGCTAGCCTGGCTTAATCCAAACTGAATTAGTTCACTGACAAATATGTATTTGTGACTCATTTGTTTAACCATTACACAATTAGAAAAGGTGGAGTTGTTTCTTAGTTAACAAACAAATGACACAGTGACTGTGTGCAGCTTCTGAGAGTCTTGTTGTCACTGTGAAGTCACGGGAGATTTTTTTTTGGCAACTTGACAATAACAACAGTGACTCTTGAATTCCTCTGGACTTCAGCCCTTTTTAAAATGTTGAGCTATGAAGACTTATTTTTGTCTTTGACACCCCAAACCAGCTGAGGGTCCAGAGGAAGTGCAGCTGTTGCTCAGCTTTTTTGCTACTGAGTTGTGATGTCAGCTGATCATCAATGACAGTACCCAATATTTCTAACACTGAAGTTTTTTAATGATCTGACCCTGAACTGTCTGAAAGACTGTGGAGGGCTTTCTTCTAAAATGTTCACAGACTGTACATCTCATATTTGGGTGACATTCAGATTTAAAAAGCAGTCAACACACGACTGAATAAAGTCATCAACCACATGGCCACCAGCATAATCACTTGTCTGTAACAGGCTCACTGTGATCGAGGTGATGAAATCCCTCAATTCCTTGCAAGTGTAGGCTGTGAAACATTCTTTTTTTTTTTTTTTTAAAGATATTTTTTGGCCAATTTTGCCTTTAATGGACAGGACAGGTGAGTGTGAAGGACGGAGAGAGAGAAAGGGGATGACATGCCGCAAAGGGCCACAGGCTGGATTCGAACCCAGGCCGCTGCGGCAACAGCCTTGTACATGGGGCACCTGCTCTACCACTAAGACACCGACGCCCCAGGCTGAGAAACATTCTTAAACTATTGGGCTATTGTCCAACAGTTTGTGCCATCCTTGCTTGCAATTGACTAAGCCTTCAAGGATGCTCTGTTTAAACCTAGTCATAATACTATCACCTGTTACCAATGAACCTATTTACCTGTGAAAAGTTCCAGGTGGATTCCACAACTTTTGCAATCTTTTGTTGCTCCTGTCCCAACTTTTTTGGAACATTTTGCAGGCATCATATTCAGAATGAGTGTATATTTACAAAATAAAATTGGAACATAAAATATTTTGTCTTTGTACTGAATTCAACTGAATATAGGTCAGAAGGATATGCATGTCATTGCATTCTGTTTTTATTTGTGCTTTACACAGTGTCCAAATATTTTTGAAAATGGAGTTGTAGCACAAATACCCAGCCCTAGCTGGTGGTGGGTTGTTGAACTCTGAGGACCTAGATCAGCCTTGTGTGTTAATCGAACAAATCAAGGATTGACCATTTACATACATATCTATTCATGTCTCACCCATACGTCTGGCACTTCATTCAGATTTAGAAGCCTGAGCAGGTAGAAAGCTTTCTCTGTGTTGTAGTCCTTGGCAAATCGTGGTGTGTCAATAAAAGCTCTCACTCTGTAAACGATCCTACCATAGCTGCCTTCAAATGATGTCGGAGCAGTGTCTGTGGAGAAGAAGTCAAATACATATTAGATTTATCATATATAGCAAATGCAGACTAATAGGTTGTTAAAACAGGGTTATCACACAGTTTCCATGTTCTTTTTAATCGTTTTGGCAGAATTTTTAGACTTGGTTGCTGCTCACTTTAAAAATAAGTTTTGTGCAATGGAATTATGGCACACAATTTGACAGGGTTATATCATGGTAGAGAATTACTGCTCACAGGATATATGATGCTCTATAGACATATGAAAACCTTTTCCTAGATGTTACCACTCCATAAACTTTAAAAACCTGACAAACAACCAGTTATTTCCCTGACTGTTCATGTAAGCATCAAGACAAGACTCCTGATACACCTGCAGGCACTGTGGCAGTGAACGCACACTTGTTTCAAATGACAGATTTAGATTCACAACAGTTAAAAGACCGGTTGGGTTGCTTTTGAGTTTCTGTGGTCTTCCTCATCACACTGCAGGGAGTGCTTTACCTGGAAAAATGAACTCCAGCAGTTGAGTGGCCTAATAAAGGCTAAAGACAGGGGCTGGCTGAGTTCTTTCATGCTTGAGAGCCCATCATAATAATAACCATGACAGCAATGTGTAGAAAGGAAGCGAGGCACCAGATGTAGTGTTCACCAAAACATCATGACTGGGCCAAAATACTTTTTATAGGAGAAGTTTTTCCTCTCGTCACTCTCTCTGTGCTCTTTCTCCTGAACTGCTGACCGGCTCAGATGTACTTGCCCCTGAACCACTGAACGGGGCACTTGCTCTACAGACTCTTGCAGCTCTTTCCTTGAGGTGCTGACCGGCTCTTGCTCCTAAGACTCTTTTGCGCTCTTTCCTCCTGGACCACGACCTGCATACCCACAGCAGGAGCAGATCCTGGAGACCAACAAAGTTAGTGTGCCAAAAACAAGGTTTGCAACTAACTTTCCAGCAACAAGGAGAACCAAGTTGAGTTAGCACCCCAACATCTAACTCTGCAAGGACCCCAAGCGACCAGCTTCCTTGGATCTGCGCCTTCAGAACAAGGACACAACAAAGACTGCACCTGGAACCACAGCTCTTTCCAGCCTTCCTCCGCCGGTTAACAAAAGCAACAAGCCACAACTCAACTCTTCCCTCCATCCATTCAAGGACTGGTAATGTAACAACTGGGCATAGTATTGTTACAGTTATACAGGCTAAGCAAGACTGTTTAACTTTGTCAATTGTGATTTAATGCTGTTTATTGAGTTACTGTTGTGATGCAGGTAGGCTGTTGGTTAGTTGACTTCACCAAAGTTAAGTGATGTTAGTTTTCTAATGCTTTTTTACAGACAGAGTCTTGCATGCAACTAAACATCCACTGCACTAACCCAGACCCTTTGCAACACAAATCGCAAATGTAATAGGTTATTATATGACAAACAAGAGTAATCCATCTCAGAGTCATCAAACCCCAGGTGAAATGTGTAATTTCGCCCATCCTCACGCTCAGCGTCGCGGTGACGCAGACCTCCTGTCTGTTTATGTAAGATGAAAACCATTTTTCCTCAGTGGAAACGAAGCTTGTATTTACTTGTATTTCACAGATAAGAAACAATAAATTGTGAAGACACTAAAGCCTCCACTAAAAAAGCATTTTAAGTCTTGTGTGCGATTTGTCCTTCAGAGATTTATACTTCGGGATTTATCCTGGCTTCATATGAGCAGAGGAAATCTCCGCTTGTCGCTAGGCTAATGTATACCATGTAAAATGCCATAGGCTGGTGCTAATAACGTTAGCATGTTGTATTTGCTTGGAAAACATGTTTAGTATAAGACAGTTGTTTTTTTGGTGAATGTTGTGAGTTGTAATGGAGCCAAATTGTTTCATACCCAGTAGTCCCACCGGCCGTTAGTCCGACCACAGCACTTCCAACATGAAGCAGTCTGTACATTTCTCCCTCACTACGCCGGCTCGGACTGTGAGGACATTTGCGTTTATCTCATCGACGGGAAATCACATCCATCTGCTATATGTGACGTACATGCCCTTATCTGGATAAGATATCCCGGTATTCCCCACACATAAAGACTTTTTCTGCTGATGTTGTTTTTTTATCTATGTACACTGTCTTGGTTCGTCATGTCAGAGGTAGTGAGTTTTGAAGTATAGACATTTGTTTGTTTTTGCATCTTCAGCACCAAGGACAGTGCTTAAAGTGATTTTGTTATAACCGCTGCCTGTAACAGGCTCGGTGACATCTTCAGCACCAAGGACAGCACTCAAACTACGGTAGTTCTTGTCTGCTTTTTTCATGTGGTGAATTCTACTGTTAGCCTCCTTATGGAAAAAAAATTAATAAAATTTGCATTTGTTAAAACTTCTTAACGTTTTATTTGTGTGTAGCTTATGGCAGCCAGTCAGCAGCCTACTGAGTGGCGATGTGCGATACGCTATACAGCAGGAAAAAAAATACAATGACGTCCCTCATTCATTCATTCAGTTGGCAGCCCCCCCCCCCCTCCATTAAAACATCTTCCAGTGTGTGGGGAATACCAGGATGTGTTATCCAAATAAGGGCATGTACGTTACATATAGGAGATGATGTGATTTCCTGTCGATAAGATAAACGCAGCTGTTTAGTGGTACCGCTGCTCTGCGTTTACTGAAAGGGGAAAGTTGCCTGGTCCCCCCTGAAATGTAACTTTACTGCGGTTGGATTTTTGGGAGGTTGGCCTAATGGGATTCAAATACTAGGTCGGACCTTTGGGTAGTCAGACTAATGGGTAGTCGGATTGATGCCACGCACCTGGGGGAAATGTGTCCAGATAAAGACAAGTGTTTGTCTGTCAGTTCTGCGATTTATAGTGAAGCCAATTTGCGTACTTGTGTTTGAAATTGTCTCTATTAAGTCTTATTTAATGTGTGTTTTGAATCAACTATATAAATAAAGTTTGATTTTAACTAAATTTTACAGCACTTAACACAGTCCTCCACCGCCGATTAGTGTTTTGGGGGTGTAACTGCAGAGTGACACAGACACGCCACTGCAGAAGTAAAAATAACGTGCAGATTTTTTTTCCCCACGACTAATCGATTAGTTGAAGATTATGTGCGACTTCAGTCAACCAAGATTTTCTTTGGTTGACTACAGCCCTAGTAATTTTATTTGTTGTCATTATTGGGTACTAATGTGTACTGGTATTGGTTATTGTCAAGATATGCAAACAGAAAGGCAAGTAAATGGACACAGATAGGTGGTGCAGAGCCTTGAATGAGTGAGTTGATTGCTTGGTGATCTGTTGGTAATGCCTCAGGGCTCTGAAAGGGGGAGACGCACTTTGCTTCCTCACTCAATACAGACCAGTGAACGGCAGAGCTGCGTGTTTGTCCTCATTCCTCTCTCACTACTATTCCTCCTGTTTAAGGTAATTACCGTACATAAAGCACTGTATGTGTTATTGTAATGTTATATTGGTGAAATGATGAGTTTCTTGTAATTTCAGTCGATGTGTAAGCCAGTTCCTGGATACTGCACGGCGGCATGGCCATATTGAACTGTTAACGTGCGCAGTCGCAGCACTTAAGCTAGCTATTCTTACATTAATGTTTGTGCAGTGAGATAAAAATGTTTATTCTGTTACTGAAGAGTTTATATGGCAGTAGATATAAGTTAGTGGATTAAAAACACATTTCATGTCATTTGTCATGCAATAATTTAGGTAAGAGGATAGTTTAAATATCTTAAGATAAGTAAAAAATACATATTTGCAAATGTATCTGTGGCACTGATACTGGAATTCAGTGTGGACAGCCTCTATTGGGTGTTTATCCCATGAGCCATACTCCAATCCACTGAGTGGACCCCAGACCTCACTTCCATACAAGGCTATTGGCAAAATTACATATGTCAATGTTGAATAATTTGTTTTTGATGCATACATTGCCCAGGCGGCACGGTGGTGTAGTGGTTAGCACTGTCGCCTCACAGCAAGAGGGTTGCCGGTTCGATCCTGGGTGTGCCCTTCTGTGCGGAGTTTGCATGTTCTCCCTGTGTCAGCATGGGTTCTCTCCGGGCACTCCAGCTTCCTCCCACAGTCCAAAAACATGCAGATTGGGGACTAGGTTAATTGGTAACTCTAAACTGTCCGTAGGTGTGAACGTGAACGTGAGCGTGAGTGGTTGTCTGTCTCTATGTATCAGCCCTGCGATAGTCTGGCGACCTGTCCAGGGTGTACCCTGCCTCTCGCCCAGTGTCAGCTGGGATAGGCTTCAGCCTCCACACGACCCTCAAGAGGATGAAGCATACATTGCCCTGCGAGCTTTTTCTTTGAGTGCATTTACTGCATTTACTGTTGAAACTTCCTGATGCAGATATGGTCAGACCAAGGTAAGTATAACTTTTTGTGTGTTCAATTACCGTATTGTTTAAAGTAAAATGGTATTTGTTTTCAAGACATCTGGGCTTTTCTTAAAATTTACATCCAAGGCCCAGTTATGGCAGTATTGTTCCAGGATGGTCAGGTTATGTTGAAGACCATCACTGGTTGGGGACAACAGAATCCGGTCACCTGCATAGAGCAAATATCTAATCTCTGTGTCAAAGAGTGTGAGGCCTGGAGCTGTTCAGTGGTTCAACTGGTCTGTAAGTTCATTTATATACAGGTTGAATAATGTGGGACTTAAACAGCATCCTTGTTTTACACTGTGTCCTTGAGTAAAGTATTCTGTTCTTTGATTGTGAATTTTCACAGCAGTGTTGTGTTTGTACATGCATTTAATGACACCACATGTTTTACCACCTAGTCCACTTTGAAGGATTTTGTAGAAAAGTCCTTCATGCCAAATGGAATCAAAAGCTTTTTTGAAATCGATGAAACAAGCAAATATTGTGAGGAAGTGAGTTTCAGTCTCTACTTCTCCTGTATCACAGTGGACACAAATTCTTTTTGTTCTTTCTTGCCATTCTTTTTTATGGCGATCAGTTTCAATGGCAAGTTTATGGTCACTGAGTCTATATTTTGTAAGAGTTTGTCTTTTTGGGGGGTGTTTTATTTGGGTTAAATATTGGGCCAATTGAAATTCTCTGTCCAGTAAATTATAACATTCTAGTTTATTGATTGTTTGAGTTTCTGTTTTCCACTGTTTGCAATATTTTTTTTTTTATTATCTTTGTCGATTTGTTTTATTTGTGAATATGGAATTTTTTTTTGTAGTGTCATTATGACTTGTCAATCTGATTTCCTCATTTGTCCAGTTCCAGGTATTATTTTCTGGGTTCAGACAGCCCTGTTGCTCCAAGTATGCTCTGTGCTGGTATGAGTCTAAATCAGACTCTATCAAGTGGTTCCAAAATTTGATAGTTCTCTTTTTAATTTTAATTAAGAGGGGGAACTGGCCCAGCTCTGCTCTGCAGCCTTGGTATGGGCAGTTTCTGTGGACTCTCAGTATATTTTTGCAGAATTCAAGATGCACTTTTTCAACAGGGTTTGAGTCCCAGTAGTCTTGTTTAAGTAACGGGCCCCAAACTTCACTTCCATATAGGAGGATTTGTTCAATAATACTTTGGAAAATTTTAAGCCAGATCTTGATTGGGGGGGTTTAATTTGAATAGCACTTTTCGTATGCTGTAATATGCTCTACGGGCTTTATCTGCCAGTGAGCTCACAGCTTTAACAAACAGCCCGAAGCTTTGATAGATAGGCCAAGGTAAGTGTATTCCATTGCGTGACTCAGTGTTGTCTCTCCCAAAGTAAATTGATACTTTTTAGATTGTGATCTTGCTTTCTTGTGAAATAGTACAATTTTAGTTTTATCCAGGTTTACTCTTATTGCCCAATTTACACAATAATCATGAAGTATGTCCAGATATTCTTGCATTCCTTATTTTGTTTGTGATAAAAGTAGGAGGTCATCTGCATAAAACAGACACTTGACTTCCTTCCCCTCCAAGTCAAGTCCTGGGGCTGGGGAGTTTTCAAGTAGTTTTGCTACTTCGTCAATATGTATATTGAAAAGTGTCGGGGACATATTACAACCTTGATGGACCCCGCAACACTGCTTGAAGAAATCCGTTCTTTTCTTTCCAATTTTTATAGCACACTCATTTTCAGAGTATTTACATTTAATTAGATCATAAACTTTGCCTCCAATAACATTTTTGAGTAATTGAAAGAAAAGACCATTGTGCCAAATTGAATCAAAAGCTTTCCTGAAATCAACAAAGCAAGCATATATTTTCCCTTTATTTTTTTGATGTACATGTTTTTGGATTAGAATATGGAGAGTAAAAATGTGATCTGTTGTTCTATGTTTGGGTATAAAGCCAATTTGTGATTTACTTAATACAATGCTATCAGTCAGGCAGGACAGTATTCTTGAATTTAGAATGCTACAAAATAGTTTCCCTAAATTGGAATTTACACAAATACCCCTATAATTATTAGGATTTAGAGTGTCTCTGCTTTTAAAGATAGGAGTAATCAATCCTTTGTTCCAAATTGTAGGGTAAATTCCACTTTTTAACACTAAATTAAATAATTTTAGTATAGCCAGTTTAAGTTTATTGCTACTGTGTTTTAACATTTCTGTCCTGATACCATGGATGCCACAAGCCTTTCCATTTTTAAGATGAGCAAGTTTTTCTTGTAGCTCCTCAATCGTAATTAGACCGTCCAAAGCATTTTGGTTGTCTTTTATTGCAATTTCTAATGATTTTATTTTGTCAATTGTGGACATCTGCTGTGTGTTTAAACCGTCATTTTCAGGATTTAGATATAAATTTGACAAGTAGTTTTTCCAAACATTGCCATTCTGAATTTTAATGCCATCTTTATTTTTTAGCCAGGCTGCTAGCCACGACCAGCTGGAGCATATCCAGCCGAGGACTCTCCGGGTGTCAAGATGCTTCTTAACACCTCTTCCAAAGCCTGAAGCCTGATCTCCGCACTGGGCCCAAGTGTAGGGCCCATGCCGGTAAATCCTGCTGCTGATGCCCTGTCCTTTGCCGTGCTTTCTGTGAGTCACTTCTGCTAAACAGTTTCGTCGCTGTGGGCTCCAGTTGGAGCTCCACTCCATGTGAGCCTGCATCCTGGTCCCTGGTTGCTCCTCGCGGCAAGAGATCTTCAGCAGAACCCTCTCCCTCCACACCTGGCTCCTATCTGCCTGCAGGACATGCAATGTGGGCTTCATCAATAATTTTAATTTATTCTGGGACTGACAGTCCTTTTTAAAAAGTGACGGTTTTCATCCCAATAAGATGGGCAGCCAAATGTCAGCTGCCAATTTACAGCACACTGTGCAAAGCTACCCACATGACTGACAGTGTTTACCCACACACCGTTACCTCCTTCTTGCTCTCTGGTGTCATCTCTGGGTACCTCCTCCTGCCACAGCACCCCCGTACAGGCCCCAGCTATCATTGTCCCCTCCTGCTGCTGCTCTGTCACTGTCCCCACCTGCTGCTGCTCTCCCCGTTCGGTCTATCATCTCAGTCGGACCCCTCCATCCCTATAACAGGTTCAACTCTGTGAACAAATGCAACCTCTCAACAAAACACGTCAAACGGTCCGATCCCAACCTCCGCCAACTCCCCCATTCCTCACAGCCAATCACACAGCAGCATTTCCTCAAACTGGCACTGCTAAACACCCGTTCACTCAACAACAAAGCACTGATCTTAAACGAATTCATTACTGACAACAACCTAGACTTCCTCTGCATCACAGAAACCTGGCACAAACATCTGGACTATTTTACACTTAACCAAGCCACCCCCTTTGGATACACTTACATTGACCAGCCCCATCTCACTGGAAGAGGCGGCGGCGTGGCCTCAGTCCATAAGAGAGACCTAAGAATCACTATCATATTCACTCCCTTCTTTCAGTCGTTCAAACACATTGCTTTTAAACTCCCCGGCCCTGCTCCCCTGGTCACTGCTGTTATTTACCGCCCTCCCAAGCCCAATCCATCTTTTCTCTCTGACTTTTCTGATTTTGTTACTCAGCCCTCAGCCATCTCAACCGTTAAGGTCAGAGCTTATCAATACTGTGGTCTTGAAGAATGCAGCCCCGGTGCTCGTTCAAAACCGGAGTTCGGTACCCATCCCTACTCCTATTATTGACTCTGGAACTTCTCAGAAACGAGACACTCCTTTTACCATTAGCGATGTCAAATCTGCTATCATGGCAATGCAAAGCAGGAAATCTCCAGGACCTGACAGCCTTCCTGCCGAATTTTTCAAAACTTTTGTTGACAAACTTTCTCCCATACTTCTGAATATGTTTAATGATGCGTTTGACTCTACTATGTTACCACCATCACTGTACCAGGCTGTTATCTCTCTCATTCTAAAAAAAGATAAAGACCCTCTTTGTTGTAGCAGTTACCGTCCAATTTTCTTGCTCGGTGTGGATGCTGAGATACTGGCCAAAATGTTAGCTAAACGTTTACAAGCTGTTCTGCAAAATATCATCCCTGTTGATCAAACAGGCTTTGTGAAAAGTAGACATTCCTTTCATAACATCAGAAGAGTTTTCGATATATTATACTTTTCATCCGCTTGTGATACTCCAGAGTTGATAATATCAATGGACGCTGAAAAGGCGTTTGATCGTGTAGAATGGCCATATTTATTTTCTGTTTAAAAAAATTTGGATTTGGCCGTAAATTCATTTCATGGATAAAGCTCCTGTAAAAGTCTCCCTCTGCATGCGTTTGGACAAACAACAACTACTCTCAATACTTCTCTCTTAATCGCGGAACCTGTCAGGGATGTCCGTTCTCACCCCTGTTGTTTGCCATCACAATTGAGCCATTAGCAGTAGCTCTCAGATCTAGCCAGGTACAGGGCATCATAGGAGGAGGCGTAGAACATACCGTATATTTCCAAATAGTCGCCTGGTGGCAAATAGCCACTGGACACCTAATAGCCGGCAGGGGTTTGACCCCATTTCGTGTATTAAACGCCAGTCCGATTAAATGCCAGGGCGATTATTTGATAGGGGAGTCACGTGACATCACATCTTCTACTCTCGCGTCACTAAGAACGAAACAGCCAGCATGGTGGACGCGAGGGAAGTTTATACTGGTGGAGAGGAAAACACAGAGATGGAGTGGAATGAGGAGAATAGTCAGGAGAGGGACAAAAACGATAACCTAAGAGGGAAGAAAAACAGAAAGTTTGACTTGAAGTTCAAGCTAGCAGTTGTGAAATACGCGGAGCAGCACTCTGGAGAAGCAGCTGTCAGAGAGTTTAACGTGGACCCGAAGCGGGTCCATGAATGGAAGAAAAAAAAAGGTGAAATGGCATTGCAGGCGGCCACAGATGCCAAGCGGCTTCGCTTGTCAGGTGGAGGGAGGAAAAAAGTGAGTGAAGAGCGTGAGAATAACTTGTGCCAGTGGATACACCACACTCGTGGACGGAACGTCCGGGTCTCCCGCAAAATGATTACCACGAGGGCCATGGAGTTGTATGCCATGGCGGGTGACAAGAGAGGTGGGGACGTGTTTGGAGCGACAACGGGATAGCTTAACCGATTCTCCGACGTAATAATTTTTCCCTTAGGAGGAGAACAACTGTTGCTCAGAAGGAGGCTCCTATTGAGAAGCTAGTCAACTTTATCATCTTCTCCAGTCACCAGATATTCAATTCAATTCAATTCAATTTTATTTATAAAGCCCAATATCACAAATCACAATTTGCCTCACAGGGCTTTACAGCATACGACATCCCTCTGTCCTTATGACCCTCACAGTGGATAAGGAAAAACTCCCCCAAAAAACCCTTTAACGGGGAAAAAAAACGGTAGAAACCTCAGGAAGAGCAACTGAGGAGGGATCCCTCTTCCAGGACGGACAGACGTGCAATAGATGTCGTACAGAACAGATCAGCATAACAAATTAACAGTAATCCACATGACACAATGAGACAGAGAGAGAGAGAGACAGAGAGAGAGATGCAGGTAATGACAGTAGCTTACAACAACATTATTGAAAGTAATAATATTATAGTTATAGTTCTGGTTACTGCGGTACAATATGTTGAAAGTATGTATTAATATCTGGCAGTATACAAGTGTGACAATAGTCATATGTGTATAATAACAGTAGAAGTATGACTAATGACTAATGATGGCAGCAGCAGCAGGAGGCATCCGGCAGGACCACGACAGCAGCACAACCACACACGTCACGCTGTCCAGGCACCGCTGTGATATGAGTTAATCTGAGAGACAGTGGAGCACAAAGGCTCCGGAGAAGAAGCCGAGTTAGTGACATCCAGAATGGCCGAGTTAGCAAGATGCAGTAATAGGATACGAGAGAGAGAGAGAGAGAAGGAGAGCAACAGGAAGATGATTCCACAGGAGAGGAGCCTGATAGCTGAAGGCTCTGGCTCCTGATCTACTTTTGGAGACTTTAGGGACCACGACTAACCCTGCGTTCTCAGAGCGCAGAGTTCTGGTGGGATAATAAGGCACTATGAGCTCTCTAAGATATGACGGAGCTTGACCATTTAGAGCTTTGTAAGTTAACAGTAGGATTTTAAATTCAATTCTGGATTTTACAGGGAGCCAGTGCAGAGAAGCTAAAACAGGAGAAATATGATCTCGTTTCTTAGTTCCTGTTAGTACACGTGCTGCTGCATTCTGAATTAGCTGGAGAGTTTTTAAGGACTTACTAGAGCTACCTGATAATATAGAGTTACAGTAATCCAGCCTTGAGGTAACAAAAGCGTGGACCAATTTTTCTGCATCTTTTCGGGTCAGGATAGGCCTAATTTTCGCAATATTACGCAGAAAAAATGCAGTCCGTGAGATTTGTTTTAAATGAGAATTAAAAGACAAATCTTGATCAAATATCACTCCGAGGTTTCTTACGGTAGAGGCCAGAGCAATGCCATCTAGAGAAACTATGTCATCAGATAAAGAGTCTCTGAGTTGTTTGGGGCCAAGAACAATAACTTCAGTTTTGTCTGAATTTAACATCAGGAAATTGGTGCTCATCCAGGTTTTTATGTCTTTAAGGCAGTTATGGAGTTTAGTTAATTGATTACTTTCTTCTGGCTTCATCGATAAATACAACTGTGTATCATCCGCATAACAATGGAAATTTATAGAGTGATTTCTAATGATGTTACCTAAACGAAGCATATATAGAGTAAATAGGATTGGTCCGAGCACAGAACCTTGCGGAACTCCAAAACAAACTTTGGTACGTAAGGACGATTCATTATGAATGCAAGAGAGCAAGAAGATCCAGCCGAAGAATATCATCGCCATGGACTAAACAGCTGTCTGGTTCGACATGGTGGGTGACAGTATGGTCAACACCAGAGGGGCCCGCTCAGTCTCGCTCAAGACCACCGGTCACGAGAAAGCGCGTATCACAGTGGCTCTAGCAGCCAAAGCAGCCGGCCCCTTTAAACACTTTCATCGTGTTTAAAGGGGCCATCCATGATGTAAAGGCTATGCAGAGCATCCCTGGTGCCATCATAACTTCCTCCAAGAATGGGTGGTTCAACGACAACCTGACAATGCAGTGGCTCCAGAAGGTGGTGGGAAAATTCCACTTCAGACCAAGGCTGCTCGCATGAGACTCATACTGCTGTCATATCAGCAAGGCCACTAAGGGAGAGCTCAAGAAGGGGTACAAACTTACAATGGCTGTAATACCTGGAGGTTGCACTAGGCTAATTACCTTCAGGCCCCTTTATCTGATGACATAGTTTCTCTAGATGACATTGCTCTGGCCATTAGTACTACCATAAGAAACCTCCTCACGGACTGCATTTTTTCATCTGCGTAATATTGCGAAAATTAGGCCTATCCTGACCCGGAAAGATGCAGAATAAATTGGTCCACGCTTTTGTTACCTCAAGGCTGGATTACTGTAACTCTCTATTATCAGGTAGCTCTAGTAAGTCCTTAAAAACTCTCCAGCTAATTCAGAATGCAGCAGCACGTGTACTAACAGGAACTAAGAAACGAGATCATATTTCTCCTGTTTTAGCTTCTCTGCACTGGCATTTTTTCCTGGGTTCGGATCTGAGTGGAAAAAATGCGGGTCGGATCACGGGTTTTAAACACAACAGTCATTAGTTCAGTAAACTACAGATAACTATCTTGGTCATTATTTACTCTCTGAGGATCGCCTCCGCTATTTCGCAACGGTCATTGGTTCAGCTGTTTATACGCGTTTCACCATCTAATAACACAATTTGTGATTGGATGACAGAATCAACATGGCTGCCACCGTCTAACAAGTGCCGCTTCCAAAACAGTAAATAATTATTTAGGTATTTGAGAAATAAGTGGATAAAACGTACAACTATCACTTTATAATGTTTCTGAAGTGTTTCCCTGATGGATTACTTTTCTCCTCAATGGATTCTAAAAACACGTGATGGCTCGTAACTGCTGAACGTCGCTCTGGACAGAAAGTAAGTCTATTATTACACGGGTCCATGTCATTGGTTCAACAGTCCATTGGTTCAACATCCCATTAGTCCGACTGTCCACGGTGCTGAACGGCTTGCGGCGGGCGTATGGTGCGCCGCGACCGGCTTGACGCGGAGCAGGCTCCCGGCTTATGTGTTTGTCACTTTCTTTTTCATTTTAACCCACACCATGATCTTTTCCTGACCCTAACCAAGTGGTTTTTGTGCCTAAACCTAACCAGACCTTAACCACAGGGCATCATGATGATTTCGGAACGGACTTCGGAACAATGAGTTTAATATGGTCGGAACAATGGGATGTCGAACCAATGGGCTGTCGAACCAGTGGGCAGTTCCCTTATAACACATGTAAAGTTCCTTTACATAGATTAAAAGTTTAAAAGCATTAAACGTAAAAAACAAGTGCTTTTACACTCGTATGGGAAAAGAACACAGAGGGTTGATGATGGAGCTGAAGTCAGGTTTTTATTGTGAGAGCTGCTTCATTCAGGTCGTTGTTTACTTACTGGTACCTTAACTGTGGCGATATGCTGTTCAATATTCAGCCAATATGACCCAAAATGATTACATTAAATCCGGGTTAGGGGTCGGGCTGCGGGTCGTGTTTCAACGGGTCGGACCGGGTTGCGGTACTAATTGGCCTGATGCGCGGGTTTGCGGTTCGGGTGCGGGTTTGTACGTCGCCGGGTCAGGTCAGGGCGGATCTTGAAAACTGGACCCGTGCAGGACTCTGGCTTATAGTTAGGGCTGGCTCAGGCTTGCCCTGTACCAGCCCCTAGTTAGGCTGACTTTGGCCTAGTCTGCCGGAGGACCCCTCTATAATACACCAGGCACCTTCTCTCCTTCTCTCTCTCTCTCTCTCGTATCCTATTACTGCATCTTGCTAACTCGGCCATTCTGGATGTCACTAACTCGGCTTCTTCTCTGGAGCCTTTGTGCTCCACTGTCTCTCAGATTAACTCATATTGCAGCGGTCCCTGGATAGCGTGACGTGTGTGGTTTTGCTGCTGCTGTGGTCCTGCCAGATGCCTCCTGCTGCTGCTGCCATCATTAGTCATTAGTCATACTTCTACTGTTATTATATACATATGATTATTGTATACACATGTATACTTTCAACACATTGTACCACAATAGCCAGAACTATAACTATAACATTATTACTTTCATCAATGTTATTGTAAGCGTCTGTCTGTCTCTGTCGCTGTCTCTGTCTCTCTCTCTGCCTCTCTCTCTGTCTCTCTCTCTCTCTCTCTCTCTTTCTCTCTCTCTCGTCAATTTATTATGCTGATCTGTTCTGTATGACATCTATTGCACATCTGTCCATCCTGGAAGAGGGTCCTCCTACACCAAGTCAGAGCCCCTTCTCGCTGCCTCCTGGTCGACTGGGTCCTGAGAGCATGGGACGCCCTGGATCGGGACACTCTGATCAACTCATTTAAGGTAGGGGGGTGTGTGTGTGTGTGTGTGTGTGTGTGTGTGTGAGAGAGAGTGAGAGATGTCTGTCTCTGTGTCTGTGTCTGTGTCTGTACACGGTAGCCGGCTGATGGGAGTGAGGACCAGCTCATTCATTGCCTCAAGGAGGGACAGCCATGCCAGGCAGGGAGAGAGCAGCTTGCGAGGGCTAGACAGCAGGCTGCAGTGGCTGAGGACGAGGATGAGAGCGATGAAGAACAGCAGTTCCTCAACGAACTTGTGATCGAGGAAGATGATGATTGGCATTGAGATTGCTACAGTATTATTGTTGCTGTGTTGTTTTGATTGTTTTATACAGTACTTCGTGCCATAATTTTATTTTATGCACCCGTACTCGTACTTGTTGTCCTCCGCTTATCCAGGTCCGGGTCGCGGGGGCAGAAGCCTCAGCAAAGAAGCCCAGACAGTCTTCTCCCCAGCCACTTCCGTCAGCTCTTCCGCGGGAACCCCGAGGCGTTCCCAGGCCAGCCGGGTGATGTAGTCCCTCCAGCATGTTCTGGGGCGGCCCCGAGGTCTCCTCCCGGTTGGACATGCCCGAAACACCTCCCAAGGGAGGCGTCCGGAAGGCATCCTTACCAGATGCCCGAACCATCTCAACTGGCTCCTCTCGATGTGGAGGAGCAGCGGCTCTACTCCGAGTCCCTCCCGGATGTCTGAGCTCCTCACCCTATCCCTAAGGCTGAGCCCAGCCACCTTGCAGAGGAAACTCATTTCGGCCGCTTGTACTCGCGATCTCATTCTTTTGGTCACTACCCAGAGCTCGTGACCATAGGTGAGGGTTGGAACGTAGATCGACCGGTAAATTGAGAGCTTCACTTTCTGGCTAAGCTCCCTCTTCACCACAACGGACCAGTTAAGCACCTGCATCACTGCTGATGCCGCCCCAATCCGCCTGTCAATCTCCCGCTCCATCCTACCCTCACTCGTGAACAAGATCCCGAGATACTTAAACTCCTCCACCTGAGGAAGGACCTCCCCCCTGACCTGGAGTGGGCAATCCACCCTTTTCCGGCTGAGGACCATGGCCTCAGACTTGAAGGTGCTGATTCTCATCCCAGCCGCTTCACACTCTGCGAACCGCCCCAGCGAGAGCTGGAGGTCACTGTTCGATGGAGCTAGGAGGACCACGTCATCCACAAAAAGCAGAGACGAGATCCTCCCATCACCGAACCTGACACCCTCCACCACTCGGCTGTGCCTAGAAATTCTGTCCATAAAAGTTATGAACAGAACTGGTGACAAAGGGCAGCCCTGGCGGAGTCCAACCCTCACCGGGAACAGGTCCGACTTACTGCCAGCCATGCGAACCAGACTCATGCTCCTTCGGTACAGGGACTGGATGGCCCTTAGCAAGGGGCCACCAACCTCATGCTCCCGGAGCACCCCCCACAGGATGCCCCTGGGGACACGGTCGTAAGCCTTCTCCAAATCCACAAAACACATGTGGACTGGTTGGGCAAACTCCCATGCCCCCTCCAGCACCCTGACGAGGGTAAAGAGCTGGTCCACGGTTCCGCGTCCGGGATGAAAACCACATTGCTCCTCCTCAATCTGAGGTTCAACTATCGACTGGACCCTCTTCTCCAGCACCCTGGAGTAGACCTTACCAGGTAGGCTGAGGAGTGTGATCCCCCTGTAGTTGGAACACACCCTCTGGTCCCCTTTCTTGAAAATGGGGACCACCACCCCGGTCTGCCACTCCAGAGGTACTGCCCCCGATGTCCATGCAATGTTGCAGAGGCGTGTCAGCCAGGACAGCCCTACAACATCCAGAGCCTTGAGATATCCAGGACGAATCTCATCCACCCCTGGGGCTCCTCGGAGTTGTTTCACTACCTCAGCAACTTCTGCCCCAGAAATTGGACGACCCGCCCCCGAGACACCCGTCTCTGTTTCCTCACTGGAATACGTGTTGGTGGGATTGAGGAGCTCCTCAAAGTATTCCTTCCACCGCCCGACAATGTCCCCAGTTGACGTCAGCAGCTCCCCGCCCCCACTGTAAACAGTGTGAGCAAGGTCAAATGATACGACTACAAAGTCGATCATTGACCTGCGACCTAGGCTGTCCTGGTGAACAGGACGAGAACCGTCACCTTATCGTGGTGGAGGAGTTTGAGTGCCCTAATGAGCCTAGGAGCTATGCTGTCAGGGGCATTTTGCCCCTGGTAGGGTTTCCCATGGCAGATTGGTTCTGGGCGAAGGGTCAGACGAAGAACGGTTCAAAAGACCCTTCATGATGGATACAAACAAGGACACATGTAACCGGCCCGGAGGGTTACCGGGGCCCCGCCCTGGAGCCAGGCCTGGTGTTGGGGCCCGTGGGCGAGCGCCTTCGTCCATGGGGTCCGGCCGGGCTCAGCCCGAACCGGCTACATGGGCTTGTCCCCCTGCAGGCCCACCACCCGCAGAGGGATCCAGAAGGGTTCGGTGCAATGTGGATTGGGCAGCAGACCAAGGCAGGGGCCTTGGCGGTCCGATCCTCGGTTACAGAAGTTGGCTCTTGGGACATGGAATGTCACCTCTCTGGCGGGGAAGGAGCCGGAGCTTGTGGAAGAGGTTGAGCGCTACCGGCTAGATATAGTCGGCCTCACCTCGACACATAGTTCCGGCTCTGGAACCCTAGTCTTTGAGAGGGGTTGGACACTCTCCTTCGCTGGAGTTGCTCCGGGTGAGAGGCGGAGGGCCGGGGTGGGCTTTCTGATAGCCCCCAGACTCTCTGCCTGTACGTTGGGGTTTACCCCGGTAGACGAAAGGGTTGCTTCCCTGCGCCTTCGGGTCGGGGAACGGGTCCTGCCTCTTGTCTGTGCTTATGCACCGAACAACAGTTCAGAGTACCCACCCTTTTTGGAGTCCCTGGGACGGGTGCTGGACAGTCCCCCGACCGGGGACTCCATTGTTCTGCTGGGGGACTTCAACACTCATGTGGGCAATGACAGCGGGACCTGGAGGGGCGTGACTGGGAGGAACGGCCTGCTCGATCTGAACCCGAGTGGTGTTCAGTTATTGGACTTCTGTGCGGGTCGCAGTTTGGCCATAACTAACACCATGTTCAAACATTTTATGCACTGTTTTATTTAAAATGTAGAGTACCGTAGCTTTGATTTACCGTATTTTTAGTACTGGTATATGGTACCGTATTTTATTTTTTATTACGGTATTGTTGCACACAATACCGGACAATTGTGGCACTACATGTTGATTTACCTCTTGTTTGCACACAGTATCTTGTGCACTACTGGCATGTTGATGTCTTGGCTACGTCTTGTTTGAAGAATACCGTAATACTGTACTTGTTCTTTTGCACTATGTTTGTACCGTACCGTATGTGCGGATATGTTTACCGTGACCTTACGCCTTATACAGTATTTTTGCACTAAAAAACATACTGAACTGGAGCTGTAGCCAAATAACGGCCTGGTGCAGGTCGGTGCAAAAAAAAAAAAAAAAAAAAAAAAGCCTTGAGCAAATAGCTGCCTGGTTCTTTTAAATGCCTGGGGTCAAAATCTATTTTGTGAAATAAACACCCGGGCTACTATTTGGAAAAATACGGTAAGTTGACTTTGTATGCAGATGATTTGCTTTTATTGATCTCAGATCCTGACAGATCCCTTCCAGTTGTCACAACTATTGTGACAGAATTCAGTCGAATTTCAGGATATAAACTAAACTTTAGTAAGAGTGAACTCATGCCAGTCAACAGTGCAGCTAAAAGCTACTCTTTTACAACACTGCCCTTTAAAATTGCGTCCGAGTCTTTTAGGTACTTAGGTGTCTGTGTAACTAAACATCACTCCGACTTATTTAGACACAATTTTACTCCATTACTTAATCAAATAACTGATGATCTTGATCGCTGGTCTACTTTACCACTGTCATTAGCAGGGCGAATAAACTGTGTAAAAATGTATGTACTTCCGAAGTTTCTCCATCTTTTTCAATGCATACCGGTTTTTATTCCAAAACGTTTCTTTCAGTCACTTGACAGTATTGTCTCACGCTTTATATGGAATAAAAATAATCCCAGAATCTGGAAAAGTATATTACAAAAATCCAAGGATATGGGGGGACTAGCTCTTCCAAATTTTTCATTTTATTACTTGGCAGCCAACATTCATACTCTGTTATACCTGCAGTCAATTAACACTCAGCTTCCACCGTGGTTACAGATAGAGGAAGCTTCATGTGACTTTCCATTAAAATCTCTTCTTGGTCTGCCTTCGACTCTGTCGCCTCTGAAACATTCTACTAACATTGTAGTGAAAAATAGTCTAAAAATTTGCACTAACTTTGAATGCTCTCGCCAGTGTCTCCAATCCACTCCAATCCTTCCTTCCTTCTATCCTTGACACTGTCTTTCAGACTTTGGATGATTATGGGATTAGGTCCTTTAAAGACCTGTATATTGATGGGATATTTGCCTCCTTTAGCCAATTAGTTTGCAAGTTTAACTTACCCAAAACCTATTTTTTTAAATTCCTACAGATGCGTAACTACTCACAAAAACATTTCTCTGGATTTCCTACCGTGCCACTGTCTGATCTGCTAGATTCCATTTTCAATATTAATCCTTATCAAAGAGGCAGCATTTCCAAGATCTATAATATTCTCTTAAGTGCTGAAAAAACAACTACCGATTAAGAGTAGCTTGGTCAGAAGAAATTGGAGTCACAATAGAACCTGATTTATGGATATCAGTACTAAATCGCACTCATATGTCGTCTATCTGTGTGCGACACGTGGTATTACAATGCAAGGTGGTTCACAGAGCCCATTGGTGCAAAACCAAATTGGCACATTTCACTCCCAGTTTGGACCCTAAATGTGATAAATGCCATTTAGAACCAGCCAATCTCACTTACATGTTTTGGACGTGCCCCGCTCTTACTTCATTTTGGAACTCAATATTTGACTCACTTTCTGCCATTACATTAGTCAGAATACACCCATCATCTTTAATAGGCCTTTTTGGTGTACTGCCCGCTGGTCTTCTATTGCCCTCTTATTTTGCTGATTTAATAGCTTTTCTCACCTTACATGCAAGATGAATTATTTTAATCCACTGGAAGAAACCCTACTCTCCATCTCATACACATTAGATCAGAGACGTGCTCTGCATCATGAAACTGGAAAAAATTAAATATTCCACCCGAGGAACTGATTTGAAATTCGAGAAAATCTGCCACCCTGTCCTGGATCATGTAGAATCTTTTCAGCTTCAGTTGGACTCCGCCCTCGATGACTGAGTTGCCTCCTGTGCGGTATTTGTTTATTTATTTAATTTATAATCTTCTTTTGGATTAGATTGAGTTGTGAAGATTCTACCTAATCTATCACAGAAGAAAAAAAACAGAACAAATGGAAAACAAGAACAAAAAACTACTGCTGAAGGTTTTTATTTTACTTTTATTTATTATTGTTATGATTATTATCATCATTTATTTATTTATTATTTATGTGTATGTGTATATGTGTATGTATTTTATAAATAAAATATCTTTATTTTCATGACTATTTACATTGTAGATTCTCACTGAAGGCATCAAAACTATGAATGAACACATGTGGAGTTATGTACTTAACAAAAAAAGGTGAAATAACTGAAAACATGTTTTATATTCTAGTTTCTTCAAAATAGCCACCCTTTGCTCTGATTACTGCTTTGCACACTCTTGGCATTCTCTCCATGAGCTTCAAGAGGTAGTCACCTGAAATGGTTTCCACTTCACAGGTGTGCCTTATCAGGGTTAATTAGTGGAATTTCTTGCTTTATCAATGGGGTTGGGACCATCAGTTGTGTTGTGCAGAAGTCAGGTTAATACACAGCCGACAGCCCTATTGGACAACTGTTAAAATTCATATTATGGCAAGAACCAATCAGCTAACTAAAGAAAAACGAGTGGCCATCATTACTTTAAGAAATGAAGGTCAGTCAGTCCGGAAAATTGCAAAAACTTTAAATGTGTCCCCAAGTGGAGTCGCAAAAACCATCAAGCGCTACAACGAAACTGGCACACATGAGGACCGACCCAGGAAAGGAAGACCAAGAGTCACCTCTGCTTCTGAGGATAAGTTCATCCGAGTCACCAGCCTCAGAAATGGCAAGTTAACAGCAGCTCAGATCAGAGACCAGATGAATGCCACACAGAGTTCTAGCAGCAGACCCATCTCTAGAACAACTGTTAAGAGGAGACTGCGCGAATCAGGCCTTCATGGTCAAATAGCTGCTAGGAAACCACTGCTAAGGAGAGGCAACAAGCAGAAGAGGTTTGTTTGGGCCAAGAAACACAAGGAATGGACATTAGACCAGTGGAAATCTGTGCTTTGGTCTGATGAGTCCAAATTTGAGATCTTTGGTTCCAACCGCCGTGTCTTTGTGAGACGCAGAAAAGGTGAACGAATGGATTCCACATGCCTGGTTCCCACTGTGAAGCATGGAGGAGGAGGTGTGATGGTGTGGGGGTGTTTTGCTGGTGACACTGTTGGGGATTTATTGAAAATTGAAGGCACACTGAACCAGCATGGCTACCACAGCATCCTGCAGCGACATGCCATCCCATCCGGTTTGTGTTAAGTTGGGCGATCATTTATTTTTCAACAGGACAATGACCCCAAACACACCTCCAGGCTGTGTAAGGGCTATTTGACCAAGAAGGAGAGTGATGGAGTGCTGCGGCAGATGACCTGGCCTCCACAGTCACCGGACCTGAACCCAATCGAGATGGTTTGGGGTGAGCTGGACCGCAGAGTGAAGGCAAAGGGGCCAACAAGTGCTAAACACCTCTGGGAACTCCTTCAAGACTGTTGGAAAACCATTTCAGGTGACTACCTCTTGAAGCTCATGGAGAGAATGCCAAGAGTGTGCAAAGCAGTAATCAGAGCAAAGGGTGGCTATTTTGAAGAAACTAGAATATAAAACATGTTTTCAGTTATTTCACCTTTTTTGTTAAGTACATAACTCCACATGTGTTCATTCATAGTTTTGATGCCTTCAGTGAGAATCTACAATGTAAATAGTCATGAAAATAAAGAAAACACATTGAATGAGAAGGTGTGTCCAAACTTTTGGCCTGTACTGTATGTTTCTTTTAGTTTTTTTTAGTTGGTGAGAATGTGTCGCTGCAAACGCGACAAACATCCACTAACTTTGACAGCATTTTCTGCGAGCGCGGCTGAGCCATTTTGTACTGCTACACGTGTTTCTAGTCGGACTATGTTTACGAGCACAAGAGTTCAGCGAGCCACCAAAGGACCACCCTGCGGATTTACTGTTGGTTCTGCAACGTAGGCAGTTTTTTTAAACTCTGAAATTGTATCCGCCCATCTAAACACAAAATCAGGGAGAAAGACATCAGTCTTTAGTTAAGCAAAGCGTCTAAAGACTGACTTGTGAGTCTAGCATGTAGAGGCATGTCTCAAAACAACGTGTGCCGGTAGTAGGAGCAGGCTGATGGCTGAGCATGCCGAAATGCTCATCTTCTTAAAAAAGAATCTCCACATCATGTTTTTTTTCAAGACGAGCAAGGTAAGGAGAAGGGACACTGAGGTAGACCGGCAATATTAAGCTTATTAATATACCGTTGCCTCTCTGGTAGGCATAGCGTGCTAAAATAATCCTTTGCCATCTTATTATTAGCTAATTATTAGCTAGCTACAGCTAATAATTTTAGCTAGCTAGCTAGCAATTCAGTCGTGGAGACCTGAATGCGCGGCTGACTTGTGAGTCTTAACATGACCCCAAATCACAGAGATGAGGATTCATGCGGGACTAGTATTAGAACATGACCTCTGTTAAATATGCAAGATAATCTGCAAGGGAATTTTTCTTGACAAATTACGGCCTGGCAGATTTATATGGGATTAAGATAACAGATGACCCCCCGCAATTATTACTAATTACTAGAGGTCCCCAGGTAATAGTCCTGTGGGAACAGGGCTTCAGACAATAAGCAAAGTTGTAATAAAACAGAAGTATGCTTGTGACTACTATTAAATTGGATCAGTATCTCTAACTGATGGCAGGATTTGCTGTGTGATGCTTTTGTATTGGTTACTTGATTAGGGGAACTTTGAATTTGAATGTAAAATGTTGAATGTAAAATTGGCAAAGTGCTGCCTTTGTATAATAAGTTGGGCTGGTTTGAACAAATACTGGAAATCAGTGCAATGTTTCATGTGTGTCAATGTTTACAAGCCCCAGTAAATACTGGGAAAAAAAGATCCATCCTCACTGCTGCTGAACCACAGGGGAATTAGGGTAAATATCAACATGCCAGAACATGTCTGTCAAAGCACACACAAACACAGAAAAGAATGTGAAAGGACAACTGTTCATCCCATCACTCCACGCTCCTACCTGGTATGAGAAACTTGAAGGGAAAAGTGTGTTCTCCCTGTTTCAGGGTTCCTGTAGAGGACACAGAGAGCACAGATAACATCAGTCAGTGGAAACAGTGACAATAGGCCTGCTGTTTCCCACCAGGCAGGTATGCCACAGGGCTGTATGTAATATTCACAGTGGAAAATGGGAACCTTTTCTACTACAGTCTTTGCAACTTAATTATTTTTGCCACACTATTTTTTTTATCTTTAATCATGGAAAACAAAACTGTTGTTTCGTTGTGAATCAAATGTGTCTAAATCTTTAAGTGTGTTTTTTCACCTTGTCTTTTGTGACATTTCCTACGATAGACCAACTCACAAGCAATTATTTAAGGCCGTCTGAGTGCTGTAATTTGTGACTTAGGACTGCCTCAGCATGAACTGCTGCGATGTGGCAGACTGCACCTATCAGATACTAACTGAAGGGATGGTATAAACTCATAGGATCAGTTTTGTAGTTAGCATTACAAGTGTTCATAAGCGTACCTTTATCTGCAACAGCAACAGTACTGTTGAAGTACTGTTCCTCCACAGTCCATGCCGTGTCATTGACCTTGTTGGTGATACCACAAAAACCGTTGCAGTTCACTTTGATGGCTGCAAATAATACACACAGTAAATCAATATCAGTGCAAACAATGTAAAAAAAAAACATATGGAGAGAAATGCACTTCAAGTCCCAAAGAGCACTGTATTATGAAGCTTCCAATCATCATTAAGCTTAAAAGTCTGCTGCAGCTTCACTAATGCAGGTAGGGAGGAAGAACCCAGCAACTTGGCTGAATTCACTTTTGGGTTTTGAATTAATGTTTTAGTCCCCATTGCAGGAACAAAATACTACATTGTGATCATGAATGTGTGCATGACTCAGCGGGCATATATGGGCTCCCCAAGATTCACAAAGAAGGGGCCCCCCTCAGACCCATTGTCAGCAGCATCAACTCGGTCACGTATAACACTGCCAAACATTTAGCCAACATCCTGGCTCCCTTGGTGGGCAATACGCCCCACCATATCCAGAACTCCATGGACTTTGTGAACAAAGTAAGAGGTTTAAAAATGGATCCAGATGATACCATGGTATTCTATGATGTGACCTCCCTGTTCACTTGCATTCCAACCATGGAGGCTGTGGAAACAGTCAGGCAACGGTTGATACATGACAACACCCTCCACGACAGAACCAAGCTCAGTCCAGACCAGATATGCCAACTACTGGAGCTCTTCCTGAGCGCTACCTATTTCAAATACAATGGCAATTTTTACAGACAGAAACATGGTTGTGCCATGGGCTCACCGGTATCTCCCATTATGGCTAACCTGTACATGGAGGATGTAGAATACAGAGCCTTGAACTCCTTTGAGGGAACAGCACCGAGCCACTGGTTCAGATATGTGGATGACACATGGGTTAAAATCAAAACTCAAGAGGTACAAGCTTTCACTGAACACATCAATTCAATGGACAGAAACATCAAGTTCACAAGAGAAGATGTTAAGGAGAACAGTTTGCCCTTCTTGGATTGTGACGTGCACATTACAGAGGACAGAGACCTCCACATTGGGGTATACAGGAAACCCACTCACACAGACCAATACTTACTGTTCAATTCTCACCACCCACTGGAACACAAGCTAGGTGTTATCAGGACCCTACAACACAGAGCTGATAACGTACCTACCAGCACTCAGGCCCAAGGGAAGGAGCATGAACATCTGAGGGAGGCTCTAAAAACTTTGGTTTGGTGGTTATCCCAGTTGGACCTTTGTGAAAACAGCAGCCAGTTCCAAAAAGAACAAGGTGGGTGTGGAAGAAAAGAGCAAGCGCAATAACATTGTCATCCCCTATGTGTCTGGGGTAAAAACTCAGGAGGATCTTCAGCAAACACTGCATCCCTGTGTATTTCAAACCCAGTAACACACTCAGACAAAGACTGGTGCACCCAAAAGACTGTACACCACACACTCAGAAGAGCAACGTAGTGTACACTGTCCAATGCAGTGAGGAATGCCCAGAATTGTACATTGGTGAAAAAAAACAACCACTAAACAAATGCATGGCCCAACACAGAAGGGCTAACTTGTCAGGGCAAGACTCAGCTGTCTATTTACACCTCAAGGAGAAAGTACACTCCTTCGAAGACAGCAATGTGCACATTTTGGACAGGGAAGACAGATGGTTCGAAAGAGGTGTAAAAGAAGCCATCTATGTGAAATTGGAAAAACCATCTCTCAATAGAGGAGGAGGTCTGCGACACCATCTATCCCCTACCTATAATGCTGTCCTTTCATCCTTGCCCAGGAGGTTTAACAACTTAACCTCTAAAAACAATGGTCGTTCACAAATGGCCTCATGTGACTCTAACGCCTCCAATGACAACCGTTGCAGCAGGAGTTTCAACGACCATCGTTGACATACCACTGGAGCACTAATGAACCAGTGACATCATTGGCCTTGTGAAGACCTCCCCAGAGGTTAAACACCTGGGTTGTTTCCACACCAGTTTGTCAGACTAGTTCCAGCCCAGTCTGATAAGCATGAACTGATGAAGCCTCTTGGATAAGAGGTGAAACGTCTTCTAAGACAAAACCAAGTCCAGTTGCGTTCAATTCAATTGCTTTGAGAGATGACTCAGCAGCTTTTTGAAGATGAGTTATACACATTTATCTGCACGTTTCCGTTAATTGTGCAGCTGGTGAAATAAGTCTCTGGTGACTGCATGGTGGGCTGTCGCTTCACAGGCACAGCCGACTCTGCCTTTTGATTTGACAGTATGTTGCTTTTCTCCAAGTCATTGAGCTCCGCTGATGAAACACTGACAAACCTGGATGTGTGCCCAGTTGGATTCAGCTTCTCCTCTCCCTCATCTTCTTCTGATGACCATTCATAGTTCAATTCAAAACTTATTTTAGGAAATAAATCCATATTTTTGGCTGTTTGACAGTGGATGAATAAATTAGCCTACAACGCAACTGCTGACCTAACTGACACTAACCGTCAGGTTTGATTTGATTGTTGATTGCAATCAGCTGTGAGGCGGAGTGATACATACAGAGTGAAATAACTGTGATGTTGTACTCCAATATCATCATCTCTTGACCAATCAGATTGCAGGGCCGGAACTAACTGTTGTATAATTACCAGTAACTTTCTCATTCTTAAATTGCTCCTGTGGATCCAATGTTGCTGGGTGAGGGATTGGATCTGGTAAAATGGCTGGTGGTGGGTGGAGATTTAGGTCATTGTTCATATGAAAGTGTTTGTATGATGACTAGTCCAGCGTAAAGAGGGACACTTGGTAGACTTGAAGTCAAATGTGGGAAATGTTATTTCTCCATGCTGTATTGTTTAAAACTTTGAAATGGTAGGACTTCCAGGTTGACTCAGCCCAAGATTGCAGCATAGGTAACTAGCTCCCGATCAGTACTCAATAAAATAAAAAACAAGAAGACAAACAAACCAAAAGAACCTGAAAAGACAACCCAAATTGACCAATGAAGACGGAGGTGATATAGCAGACGACATGGAGGGTGAGGAAGAACACACGGAGGCCGAGGCGGCTGCAGTGATTCGAGCAGGACTTAAAGATATCGTTAAGGAAATCCAGGACTTTAAAACCAAACTTAAAAATTGAGTTCACCACATTCAAAGAAGAAATCAAAAAGGAAATGAAAGAAGAACTCAAGGTTTTTAAGAAGGACATTAACCAGCGGCTCACAGAAACAACAGCAGAGTTAGCCACACAAACTACGAGAATCACTGAGACCGAACAGAGAATCGGAGAGCTAGAAAACTGGAACACTGAGGCAAAAGAAGCCCTACTTCAATCAGGGATATTCCCCTCACCCCACGAAGGTAACGTGGGAGGCACACACATGGATACATGCCTACTTTTGGAAGTCAAATTGTTCCCTGTTCTATATCAAACTGTTCTATGTTCTTACGAAGTTGTTGTTGGTTGCCATGGTTACGATACGGATCCAAGTAAAGTACAAGACAAAAACAATATGATTAATATCTCACTAGTGTCATTAAATGTAAATAAACAACCCAATTAAGAGAAGTAAGGTAATTTTGAGAAAACTTAAAGCACAAGTCATCTTCATCCAGGAAACACATTTATCTCAGGAAGAGCATGAAAAGCTAAAGAAATTTGGTTATAGAAACACTTTCTATAGCACATGCAAGCGGAGCTGCAAAAGAGAGGTTGCGATAATGAGACAAAACGCAGTCAATTTTGAATGCTTGAAAGAAATTAATGATGAAGAAGGACGATCTGTTCTTGTTAAAGCAAAATTAGAGAACAAGATAGTCACATTAATCAATGTATATGCCCCGCCAGAAAGTGATGAACATTTCTTTACAGCTCTATTTACAATTATAGCATCAGAATCAGAAGGCATTGTGATGTGTGCTGGGGATTTTAATGTAATTCTGGATCATAAGATAGACACAACAAGCACAAAAAGAAGTAAGACTCACGTGACTAAATTCATGAATATGTCACTGAAGGAACAGGGTATGGCAGATGTATGGAGAGAACTCCACCCAACAGAGAAAGACTATACACACTATTCCAACACACACAACACTCATTCTAGAATAGACTATGTATTTATGAATAGCTGGGACATGCACAAGGCGAAGGAATGTAAAATTGGAGTGGCTGATATTTCAGACCACAACACAGTTCATTTAACTGTACAAATTAATAATAGACATAAAAATACAACTTGGAGACTGAACAGTGGCATAATGAACAATAAAGTAATAATTGAGCAAATTAGAAAGGAAAAAAAAAGATGTATCGAAGAAAATGCTACAGATGAAATTAACCCGACAATCCTATGGGACACTGTAAAGGCCGTAATTAGAGGAAAATTAATAGCTATAACATCAAATCAAAAGAAGATAAAACAAGCAGCTTATCTTGATCTAACAGGAAAATTAAAAAAACCTGGAAATAAAATATCAAAACACCCAAAATATTCAACTCCTACAGGAAATGAAGACCATAAAAGGGGAAATAGACAAAATTCTGAGAGGAGAGATAGAGAAAAAACTTTGTTATTTGTGAAACAGGAATATTATGAAACTGGCCCTAAAGCTACTAGACTACTGGCAAGGCGAATTAGGAAACAACAGGTGCTAAATACAACACACAAAATCAGAGATCCTCAATCAGGCCAATTAAAATACAATGCTGCAGAAATAGAAAATATATTTAAGGATTACAAAAACCTATATACACAACTACCCTCATCTAGTGAGGAGGCAAAAAGACAGTTTCTCAACTCACTCGATTTGCCAGCTATTGGAGAATTACAAAACAACGACCTCACAGCTCCTATAACAAGTTAGGACTAAAACACACGGGGAGATGGCATTTAGTTATTATGGCTGTGGAACAGCCTGCCGGAGAACCTCAGAGCTGCAGAGACTGTTGATGTTTTTAAAAAGAGGCTCAAGACTCATCTTTTTAATCAGGCTTTTAACTGATCTCTTTATTTATCTATTTTAAATTCCTCTTATAACCGATTTATCCATCTATTATCTATTTTTTATTTATTTTTTATATTCTTACCCTTCTTCTTTTTACGTTCTTATCTCATTTAACCTTTATCTTTTGTTATTTTAATTAGCCTATAGGTTTTAGTTTTGATGCATTTTATGTCTCTGTTTTAGATCATTCTTACCTAGCTACTAACTCAATTTTATGAGCTAAATAGCTTTTTGTTTATTTGGTTCTTTTTAGACCTTTTATCCTATCTTACTGTTTTTGTCCCTCAGCTTTTAGCTCCAGTGTTTCCTAATGGGGACCTACCACACTGAGAGTTGTTCCTGGTCTCCCAGTAGGGGTGCTGTCGGGAGACCGTTCTGACCTGGGTGGCTGTAGGGCCCTGCACCTTGGTGTGGAGCCTCATGTCTGCCCGGGTCGGGGAGGTCTCTATGGCGGCACTCCCTGTGGCCATGGACCGTGGGCCCTCTCAGTATGGACGGCCCCCAGAGGTGGCTTTTTCCTTGCCTCGGGTCTCGGTGCACGGCCATGTCTCTTTAGTGATAGCTAGTGTGTGTGTGTGTGTGTGTGTGTGTGGTTGCGTATATGTATATTTACGTATCTCTATATGGGGTGGGAGGGTTGGGTTTTCTCTTTTCTTTTTGTTTTCTGTTTTGGATCTTTGTTGTTTTTAACCTCTGTGAGGCACTTTGTGTTACTGTTGTATGAAAAGTACCACATAAATAAAGTTGATTTGATTTGATTTGATTTGATTTGATTTGATAACACCTGAGGAAATATCCAAGGCTATATCTAAGCTTAAAGCCAATAAAACCCTTGGAGGTGATGGTTTCCCATTGGAGTGATACAGAACTTTTAAGGAGGAACTGATACCTCTCCTTGCAGCTTCCTTTAATTGGACCCTCAAAGAAGGCCACTTACCATCATCCTGGAAAGAGGCAATAATTTCAATAATTCCCAAAGAAGGAAAAGACACAGAATATTGTAACAACTTCAGACCAATATCAGTTCTTAATGTGGACTACAAGATATATACAGTACAGGCCAAAAGTTTGGACACACCTTCTCATTCAATGCGTTTTCTTTATTTTCATGACTATTTACATTGTAGATTCTCACTGAAGGCATCAAAACTATGAATGAACACATGTGGAGTTATGTACTTAACAAAAAAAGGTGAAATAACTGAAAACATGTTTTATATTCTAGTTTCTTCAAAATAGCCAACCTTTGCTCTGATTACTGCTTTGCACACTCTTGGCATTCTCTCCATGAGCTTCAAGAGGTAGTCACCTGAAATGGTTTCCACTTCACAGGTGTGCCTTATCAGGGTTAATTAGTGGAATTTCTTGCTTTATCAATGGGGTTGGGACCATCAGTTGTGTTGTGCAGAAGTCAGGTTAATACACAGCCGACAGCCCTATTGGACAACTGTTAAAATTCATATTATGGCAAGAACCAATCAGCTAACTAAAGAAAAACGAGTGGCCATCATTACTTTAAGAAATGAAGGTCAGTCAGTCCGGAAAATTGCAAAAACTTTAAATGTGTCCCCAAGTGGAGTCGCAAAAACCATCAAGCGCTACAACGAAACTGGCACACATGAGGACCGACCCAGGAAAGGAAGACCAAGAGTCACCTCTACTTCTGAGGATAAGTTCATCCGAGTCACCAGCCTCAGAAATGGCAAGTTAACAGCAGCTCAGATCAGAGACCAGATGAATGCCACACAGAGTTCTAGCAGCAGACCCATCTCTAGAACAACTGTTAAGAGGAGACTGCGCGAATCAGGCCTTCATGGTCAAATAGCTGCTAGGAAACCACTGCTAAGGAGAGGCAACAAGCAGAAGAGATTTGTTTGGGCCAAGAAACACAAGGAATGGACATTAGACCAGTGGAAATCTGTGCTTTGGTCTGATGAGTCCAAATTTGAGATCTTTGGTTCCAACCGCCGTGTCTTTGTGAGACGCAGAAAAGGTGAACGGATGGATTCCACATGCCTGGTCCCCACTGTGAAGCATGGAGGAGGTGTGATGGTGTGGGGGTGTTTTGCTGGTGACACTGTTGGGGATTTATTGAAAATTGAAGGCACACTGAACCAGCATGGCTACCACAGCATCCTGCAGTGATATGCCATCCCATCCGGTTTGCGTTTAGTTGGACGATCATTTATTTTTCAACAGGACAATGACCCCAAACACACCTCCAGGCTGTGTAAGGGCTATTTGACCAAGAAGGAGAGTGATGGAGTGCTGCGGCAGATGACCTGGCCTCCACAGTCACCGGACCTGAACCCAATCGAGATGGTTTGGGGTGAGCTGGACCGCAGAGTGAAGGCAAAGGGGCCAACAAGTGCTAAACACCTCTGGGAACTCCTTCAAGACTGTTGGAAAACCATTTCAGGTGACTACCTCTTGAAGCTCATGGAGAGAATGCCAAGAGTGTGCAAAGCAGTAATCAGAGCAAAGGGTGGCTATTTTGAAGAAACTAGAATATAAAACATGTTTTCAGTTATTTCACCTTTTTGTTAAGTACATAACTCCACATGTGTTCATTCATAGTTTTGATGCCTTCAGTGAGAATCTACAATGTAAATAGTCATGAAAATAAAGAAAACGCATTGAATGAGAAGGTGTGTCCAAACTTTTGGCCTGTACTGTACATCTATTATAGCACAAAGATATGAGAAATTTATAAATGACCTAATTGACGAAGACCAAACTGATTTTATTGCAGGGCGCCAAACACAAGATAGCATTAGGAGGAGCATACAGATAATTAACACAATACAAACTAATAAAAACAGTGCTGTTTTGTTAAGTCTCAATGCTGAAAAAGCCTTCAATAGTGTAAATTGGGACTTCCTATATTTAGTACTAGAAAGATTCAGATTTAATAAAGACTCAATTAATTGTATTAAAACTATCTATCAAAATCCAACAGCCAGAATAAAAGTTAATGGGAGTCTAACGGAAAGAATAATGTTAGGAAGAGGTATGCGACAGGGATACTGTTTATCCCCACTCCTCTTTACTATATATATTGAGCCATTAGCGCAGGCGATCAAACAGAGTGAGGAAATAAAAGGGATTAATATTAATGGACAGGAACATATAATAAGTCTATTTGCAGATGATATTATGATATACCTTAACAGCCCCAATACAACTTTTACTCAGCTAATGCATCTTATAAAAGAATTTGACGAGCGCTCAGGATACAGAATAAATGTAAATAAAACACAGATCTTGACCTTTAATTATACCCCATCCCCACAAATCAAGAGAACTTACCAACTAAAATGGCAACCAAAAACTATTAAATATCTCGGTGTGACTCTAACAAAACAGCTCGCTCACCTTTAAAGCAAATTATGACCAGATCCATTTCCAAATTAGTAGAGACATAGAAGGATGGTCAATCCTGCCATTGGATTTCAACTCAAAAATTGAAGTAATTAAAATGAACATTTTCCCTAGACTACTATATTTTTTCAATGTCTGCCTATTAGGATTCCACAAGAAAAGTTTAAAATTTGGGATAAAATGATCTCCAGATTTGTATGGAACGGTAAAAAAACCACGGATAAAATATTGTACACTACAATTGGAAAAACATAAAGGAGGTATGGCACTTCCCAATTTGAAAGACTATTATCATGCAGCACAACTCAGACCAGTGGTCAAGTGGTGTGACGAAGACTATACTACAAAGTGGAAAGACATTGAGAGGGTGGTGGCAGGTATTCCAACCCAGTCCCTGATTGGCAACGCTAAATTAATGAAGTCACTACAAGACACGATCGATCCAAAAACTTTGCACACATTGAATATCTGGTTTGATTTTGTCAAACAACACAAATTAGAGAGAGATTTAAAATTGTTAAATTGGTTTGCATATGATGACAGATTTAAGCCAAGCTTAAGTGACCACAACTTCAGGGACTGCGGCAGGAAAGGGCTCACAGCTATGTGTACATTAACAAAGAATGGGAATGTAATGAACTTCCAGGAGTTAAAAACGAGTTATGTTATAAACGGGGACCATTTTAGATAGGACTATTTTATAAAGGAAATACAAACTGTGAAAACTTTAAATGGTGTACTTGATGTAATGACCAGGACATACAGTGGAACTAAATTCAAAGCAGTCTCAGTACTGTACCGAAGTCTGAGAGACTCAGAAGCTGCTTCTACTCTGTACATTAAAGACAAGTGGGAGAGGGAACTGAACATCAACATTACTTTGGAAGAATGGCATGAAATGTGTGAAACACAACACACAACTACAAATTCAAGAACACGGAGGGAATTAGGATGGAAAAACCTGACTTGCTACTTCATTACACCTAAACTGAAGAGTGAACAAACTGGTTCCCAACATAAATGTTGGCGGTTATGTGGAGAGAGAGAAGCAAACAATACACACATCTTCTGGAAGTGTCATAAACTTAACTCATTCTGGGAAAGTGTACATAACATAATGAAAGACATTTTGGGGTAATACCCAGGGAATGTAAAGTTATGTATCTTGGAAGTTTGAATAATTATGTTCTAGAAAAAGATAGATACTTAACCAAAATGTTATTGGTCACATGTGAACAAGCAATAACAAAAAATTGGTGCAAGACTGAACCACCCACTATAACTCATCATAAGAGAGGTCTGCACCATGGAGAGAATGATCCATCGGCTTAGAATGAGAGAAAGTGTCTTCATGACTAAGTGGGAGAAATGGACACAGTACGACACAGTGAATGATGCCTAAGGATTGACTGATTTGGATTTATGTACTCTGTTTGGGATAATGGATGCCGGTAACCATGACTGTTATTATTCTGTTTTTTGTTTCTTACTTAACATATCTGTCCTAATTTTCTATCCAATTCTGCGATGGAATACATGATTCAAATATGTATTTCTTTGTTTAAATGTAATAAACTCCAATAAAAATGTGAGTGTCAAAAAACAACAACTTTGAAATGGTTTGTGTTCCAAATGTCAACTTACCTGTCAGTGCAGGAGACCAGTCTCTGTGTGTTTAGCTCATAGTACTTTTCAACTTCTTACTGAATCTCTGTGATTTGCAGGGATGCAGTAGAGAAACTCTACAGTTTGTACTTTACAGAGCTGCTTTACTTTCCTGTTTCATATTCCCTTTCAGACGTACAGGAGTCTGTTAAGTAACTCCTGATCTAAAATTCACTCTTAGGGGTTCTGAAGACCGTTTATATATAAGAAATGGCAATGCCTGATAATTTATTTTAATAGCCTTAGAATACTCCCTCCTTATTAGGAGAGAAATATTATATAAATGTATGCTATTGCTTCTTACTCTCACGCACTGTTTTTCAAAAGACCTTCTCCTCTTTTCTCCTTTACTTTTTTCAATTTTTTTTTATCATTTACCAATCCTCCTTTTGTTTCTACTGTACTGTACTTTATTTTTATTTTATTTTATTTTTTTACGTGGAATCAATGTCATAGTGTGTTGAACCTGTACAAGGCTGTTTGTTCAGAAAAGAAAAATGGAAGGAAAAAATATTGTTTCAACTGTAATTTTGTATGTTTTGCAGTTATTGTTCAATAAAAAACAAAATTTAAAAAAGTAACTGCTGATGAAAACCCAAAATGTCCTTATTATTCTGCTTCACAATAAAAGCTTTTAAATAACAAAATAACAGGGGACTTTTACTGTGGGAAAATCTATAGGAAATGAAATGGGTTCATCACCAAACGAGCGGAAGTTTGTTAGTGGTTTTTCTTCAATAAAAACAAATCTACTAATACTGCAGGGAGGAAGAGTAAAATCAGAAACAGCCACAGTGAGATGTTCGATGAATCGCTCATGCTCTTACTGCACCTCTGCAAACAGCTTACCTCCAATAGGTAAACTCCTTTTACCTGCCCTGCTACATGATGGAAAAACACTGGCAGCAAAATAAAGAGGGACTTTAGCTGTGGATCAGCCCCCTGCTTTAAAACATCATCAATCAAGACAAGCCATTATCACTTAAGACACACCTTGAAGCAAGTAATCCTGTAGTCCTGCAAATCCCAGCTGTGTTGAACTGACGGTCCAAACCAAGCCAAGACAGCACATGAGTGTGGACAAGAGTTTTGATGGGGATAATGTCAGTGCTCTGAGCAGGCAAGTCAAATATTTTTTTCTTTTCTTTTTTTTTAAATTCAATATGACTCATTGTATCCAACCATAATGACTGAAACAAATTTGATGCACTGTCAATATTTGCCCAAAAATATATCTCAGGGCCGAGCCCACTTCGTAATCCATCAGTGATTCAAACTGTTGCTTGGGGAGAGTTTGTTCCCTGGGAGGAAGCAATATGAAGCCAGCGGTCAGACCAGCTCTACCTGAAGAGGAATGTAAACAGACTGGAGGCACTGCAAGCATTCAAACAGAAACTCCCAAACACAGAAAAAAGCTGCCCTGATCACTTTGACAGATACAATGAGAGAGACAGAGAGAGCACTTGAGAATGATCTCAGAAAGGAAGTGTCACTTCATAATTACAACAAATTTTGTCATAAAAAGTCTCTTTAAACAATTAGAATGACTTTTATTGTCAACAAGGATTCTGACTCTGAATTTTGCATTGCTCTCATATACTGACGCAGAAATAGATATAACAGCTAGCAACAAGGACAACAAAGCTGGACAAATAATGGTAAGGAACAGACTGGACTATGAAGAAATGAGCACTGAGGCTCCAGCACATGCATAGTGCCATGTTCAACAAGAACTGGACTGGACCGTATATGGTGTGCAATAGATATGGAATGAGCAGCAGTGGAACAGTAAGGGCAGGAACATGGTCCACATTAGTACACAAATGACAATGCCTGGCCAGGCTGGCACAATATGCTATCCAAGAAGAACGTCACACTATAGAAAAGAACAAGACTATAGACATTGGAATGCACGCGAATAAACCACATAAGCATCATGGATATTACACAAAACTAATGTAGACTCATAGTAGATGTTGGGATATTATATTGATGAACATTTTATAGGCTGATTATTATTATTTCTTACACTCAGTATATTCAATTTTGAAATATTTTTGGTCAATAAAAGCTTCACTAACTCCTTTACATTTTTTCATTTCTGATGTGCAGAGTCAGTCTCGTAAAAATCATGAATCACATTTGGAACAAGCAGCAACTCCCAAGGCTGAAAAATTAAGCCCAAGAAAAGTGCCAAAAACTGAAGTTCCTCTAATGGCCACTTGATGCTGGTTCCAAAACAGAGTCAATCCCCTTAGCTCCCCATGTTGAAATGCCCAACTTCACAGCAGAAAAAAACGTGTTAACAGCCCAGTACAAAAAAATGTTTTGGTCTCTTTAGCTAATTTCAACATTTATGACACCTGTGCGGGGGGTGTATAACTCGTCTGTTTACATTTTATCAAGGCTCAAAGTTATGCCTATTTTAGAGTGGGGCTGCTTGAGTTACAGGTTGTATGTGAGGCATCGCTACAGTTTGTGAGTCAGATCCACCCCTAGTTCCTCCACAGCCCCACCCTCTTCTCCAAATATGGTCACTTCTGACTCCACAAATCAAGATGGTGACAACTGAAATGCTGAACTTGATGCTTCAAAATGAGTCAGCAAACTAATGGGTGACGTCACGACAGTTAACTTTTACGTATTATTTTTACATTCATTTTTTTTTCTTTTTCTTTTTCCATGATTTGGAAACCTAATGTTTTGGGGGTTTTTTGGTTTGGGTTTTTTTTTAATAAACTTCTATAATAAGTATTATTTTATGTGTTGAGAAATGTCTCCTAAAGTAAATGAGCCCTTTAAAAACACAATGGGTTATCTTAAAATTCAATGTGAAGATAAAAACAGGACTGTTTTTCTTAGATGAAAGGTGAAGAGTTTATGTTTTGGAAAGGTAGAGATTTTATATTTGAAAATAAATTGCACAGATTAGACCAGAGTCTGTATTACAGTATTTCTGTGGGAGGCGGGACTCTAGTCTCAGTATATAAGATGTCTTTAGAATTATGATAATAAAAAAAAAGACCAACGCATTAAACCATCAACTCCCAGTCAAATCTTTCACCGGAACCCTGGATTAATGTGTAGGAATATTCCAGGAACATTACGGAGTAGTAGTGCTCTATGAAACGACTTAAAGTGCCCTAAAAAGTCCACTTGAAACCCATTACAACCACAGACACCGACAACCACACACTATCATGTCAACATTAAAGTCATTTTCAAACAAGAAAGGCTATTTCCACAGTAAGATCACAGTGAATGATGAATATAAATTTACACCCTATGTATTACTGGCTAAATCCCACTTCCTTGTTTAGCGGCGGCGACGTTTACCCACCAGGTGATCAAATGTTGGTGGAATAAGCGTTCTCACCTTTACACTGCAGCGGCTGACCCAGTTTGATAGTCACGGTTCCAGAGATGGACTCGCCCGGACTGTACACCACTTTGTTTTTATCAAATGTGATCTCAAACTCCTGAAGCTTCCCCATAGTCTCACAGATCCACAGGGACACACTGAAGATCACCTGTGCGCCCAAGGAACAGGCGCATTTACGACTCTCTAACCCCGCCCCGTCAGGTGACGTAAACGACCTCTCCAACATGATTCTACGTAGTCCGGGAGCCATGGGGTTGAACCTTGTTTTGTCGGGTGCAGTTTTTTCTTTGCTGTTTCTTGTAGCTTGGGGGTATCTCTTCAAAATACAAGCGGGTGCTCGGTGATATCCCTTGGGAATTTTCAGATATTAACCCCTTCATGCCCCAAATCACACAAAAATAGACTTATGATATTTTATGCTGAATACATAAATAAATTAAATGCATCAAATTTACATTCTTTAATGTTTTTTCAAACAAGAGGTGATGGAAAATGTATTGCATTCCAAATGAGTATTAACCCTTTCAAGCCAGGCCTGTAAAACAACTTTTGTAGCAGGAGTCATTAGCTACGACATACAACTCAAATATGCATTGTGTTGGATCATTTATTGATAATGGCAACAAAACATGAGCAACAGGAAAAGGGGTGCAGCTCTTCCCCCCACAAAATTTATCTATGTAAATCAAACAAGTGCATCCTCACCCAGTGTGTGTGTAAACCTCTTAAACACCTTCTGCGACCCAGCCTTCCAGGGGTGTCTGTGGAGAACTCCCCCTGGAGAAATTTTAGATTCTACAGCCAATCTGACTGTAGCAGTATAGAAATGTTTATTTTTCTATGCATCAATGCATGTAATGAGCGCAGCTGATGACCATTCAGTGAAGTGAGCCGAGTATAAAAGCAACAGCCCTCCCCCGGTTCTTTCTTTTGCGCATCACCTGACGCGTCACTTCCACGTGGGACGCTGTCTGCCCCGACAGGTATGGCTGCTCACTGCTTCTCCTCGCTGGCTGTTTGGCTACATTGTTTCATGCTGACGGTATTTGTGTTATATTTTATAGTGACTGTTTGTGCGCCTATGCACCCGTGTTGTTTTGGCTGTGGTAAGTGCCCTCTCTCTTGGCGTTATGGTGTTTGCTATGTATGGAAAGCCGAAAGTGCCATATCGCCACTATTTCAACGCTACCTGTCTTAAGACGCCGTTTTTAATTTAAACGCCGCAAAAAGTGGCGTCTTACTTGTCTACTTTTTTTTTTTTTTTTTTTTAACAGCGTTGTAGAGAGCCACCGTAGACGCCGCTTTTTACGCCGTATGGTAATAACTATCCAAAGAACGCCATTATTTACGGCGTTAGGGTTAGATGATGGGCTTCCAGATGATAATGACCCCTGCCCTCTGTTTAACACAACCAATAAGTTGTTTCTGAAACCAATCAGCGGAGAGCACAGCGAGACCAAAAGGTTTGCCTCTGGCTCTGTGTCAAATAATGCCTACAATATTTTTCAAAATGTATGAAGTCCAAATGTATTACTCGTCATACAACTTCCATTTATTAGTCTTGCTTTTTGTTTTTGTCAATTATCTGAACAATCTCTAGCTAAAACATTTATTTTGAGATGCTACTCGTTAGTTATTTCCATGTTCAACAGTAATCATCACAATTTCTAATGTAAAACATACCAAGTTGCGCCACGTCTGATCTCTGCCAACTGGTGTGATCATTAGGCGATGTTACACATTTTAACCACAGGGTGGCAGTAGTGGTTAAATCTGGCTTTTCCCAGCTGCTGGAGCTACAAAGCTACAATCTGTCGACCACACTCGATCAGCTATTTTTAATTTTATCATAATTCTTGCAGTTACTAAAATGTTGCACTGGAAATTAAGCTTCTATTATTCAAACTTGACTTGCCTTAACACCCTCCAGCTTTTTTAAAATACATTTCCAGTGCTGTAAGTTGTTGAAATGTGTGCAGTTTAAATGTAAAATTAAACAATGAATTGTTAATTGCTTGTACTTATCTGATTGAAGCTTTTCATGTGATTTCTACAAATAATATTGTCTGCATATGTATGTGTGTATATATTAATTTAATGTGTTAATTGCACACACCTGTAATCAACTAATTGCATAAGTGTGTATATTTGACAAGAGGCTATGGCTGAGAACATTACACTGATTACACTGACAATTATCAGATTCCATCAGGGAGACTGATCTTTATACTTTTCTCAGGACTTGTAGACATAGAGCAGGTGAGGATACCTGGAGGGGGTGTTTTGAACCTGTTACTGGTCTCATTCTCCCCAGCTTCTTTGTGAACCCGTGGGCTGAAGTCCTTCTTGCTGTCCCTTAAATTTCTTGTAGTAATGGAAATAAAATACAAAACACGTCAATTAAATGATCCAGTTTGACCCTGATAACTCTCCTCTTCCTCCCAGGCTAAGGAAGTGGGAGCACATTCTGATCAAGAAAGGAGGAGCTGCACACTATGAGCTCCACTAATTCAACTCCCGCCGCCGCCTTCTCCTCGTCCAGACAGCGAGAGACTTCATTCAACCTTAAATAAAATAAAATAATTTTGGAAGTTTTCCTGACTTGATCACTGCTTGCTGCAGTGTGTTGTGGTGGTCATGTTACTTTTAAACAACCCATACTCTTCATCTCTCAGTCACGATGGATAACATCATTGATGGATACTAACTCAAAACAATGAGGTAATAACTCATAGGATGCCACACACGTCACTTTGATGTGACGTATGGGGTATGTTTGGCTACTTAAGTAGTCTACAAATTACAGAATGTGGTAAAATAGTGTTGATTTTTAAGTGTTCTGTTTGACTAAGACAAAGTTAATTACACAAGTTAGTTCCGACCGAGTAATTTGACTGGACGAGAAGCATTCCGTGAGTGCCTATACACACTTAAAAATGCTGGGTTATTTTACTAACCCAATTGCTGGGTTCAGGCTGTTGGGTCATAGGTTGGGTAGATTTGACCTAACATTGAGTTAAAAATAGTGACCCAACACAATGGGTTGAAGATGCCCACGAAATTACAAGCTCTCATCCGCCATTTTTATGAGGACGGCGACTTGACCTGACTGGACCTGACCTTCGACCCTCGACCCTCTTTGTGGATGTGAGATGAAACGGTAAGAGGGCAAAACTGAACCAAGACTTAGACGCTGTACAATAATACCCAACGTTAGCTACCTAAACATGGCCAGATCATTTTTTTTTTTTTTTTTACTGTAGACATGAACTGAAGCTATCACTAGGTAACCTAAAGTTAGCTTGTTAACTGTTAACGTCAGCGAGCTAGCGCGAGCTATTGTGAACATTTCGTGTGGTGCCATCTACATTATGGTGTGTGTGTGTGTGTATATAGGTAAGCTGGCCAGCTATGGTAATTGCCGTGAAGTTAACTTTATATCGATAGTGTGCCAACATTATTGTATTTGTGGAAATTGTGTCAAGTTTGCTTGTTAGCTCGCTTGCCAACTGCCCCGCGGATTGCAAGCTAACTGGCTCGTTAGCTTTTTAATAGGCAATATAGCGTTAATGCTGTGTGTTGCTACTGTTTCAGTGAAAAGGGGCCACTGAGTAGTGGTGTGAAGGTAACGTTGTGTGTATTCATCCCGTACCGTTTGCTTCGGTAACATTATGCCCTGTGAACCAAGTTACTGGTACGGGCGGAACTTTAAATCGACCGTGCTAGTTTTTACCCGGTAAGTTTGGGCAGGGCACCGGTTGTTGCTGTAGCATGCTAGGTTGTTTAGCCAGGTGAGCCAAGCTCACGTAACGTTGCTGCACTCCGAACGGCAAACAGACCAGTTATGGGAGCATTACGGTTTAGAGACACGCTTCAACTAAAGTGGGGTAACTTTATGTTTACGACTATATGACCCGGATGTGCTTATTAATAGAACTAGAATAAAACAGTCAGTGCAGATCCAGACTGTAAAGCAAGCAATGCCACCATACTCCGTTTAAAGAATACATGCTTTAATCATGTTATTAACAATATAATGTTATAATTAATCATTTAATCATATCACCAGGTCAAAGGGCTTGAGTTCTGCTGTAATGTGCCTTAACGTGTGCATTTCAGTCAGTAAGTTGTGCTGCTCTGTATAAAGCACAATCTGCAGTTGCTTGGGCATCATCAACTGGTGATTGACAGTATTGACAGTATGCCAGCATTTGGGAGTCCTATCTTTTACAGTTAGAATCATGGCCTCCTGTTTAATCTTTACATGACAAAAGTTACTTTCTACATTTTTTTGTTTTCCCTCCTCTACTGAAAACATACAGAATCCTAACCCATGATTGTAAAGTTTGTCGTTACACCCCTACTAGTGAACTATTGGCCCATATGTACACAATCATTTGTATCTCCTAAAATATTTCTGTTTATTTCTGAAAGATGGATGAGCTCGTGAAGGCAGAACTTCTGGAATGGAACCTGGCTGAATTGCTCCCTGCTTTTGAAGGTAAGCAAATTAACATTAGGTAAGGGATAATGTATAATGAGCCGGTGAATACTGGGAAAATAACTCCCGGCAAGGGAATAGAACCCCGACGCGCAGCGGAGGAGTTTCATTGAGTGGATTATTCTTGAATGATGGAATATCGCTTTAACCATTATCAATAAGTGTTAATTTCAGGGTTGCTGCTGGTTTTGTTATTTCCTAAAGTGTTTTTTAAAATTCTTCTGTTTTCTTTCTAAACTTCAGGATGCATGGTTCACACCAGGGAGGAGGCATAAACCAGCAACAGGGTTTCTCGAGGAGCGCCTCCGCAATGTCCGCAAAAGGCTCCGCACTGGCAGGCGGGGTCATTCAGCACTCCAAGTGCCACATGAAGTGCCTCAAGTAATTTTGCCAGGTACAGCAAGATGTCTTGTATTTCTGTGTCAGTTCAGTTTATGCCAATGCGTTTAAGAGTGGATGTGACTCATTCTTTATGCTGTTTAAATGAACATATAAACTAAACTCTTAGCTTGAACAGCACAAAACAGTCCACAAGAGCCGCATTGTCTAGTCTGACACATTAAGGAACTGATTTTTTTTTTTTTTTTTTTTTTTTTCTTCCAGTTTTGGTTATTGTAAATTTGGTCTTAAATTTAATTCCAAGTGGCATTAAAAAAGTCTGAAATCTAACTTGCCTTAAGCTGTAGGAACCCTGGTAAACTTTTCTTAACTGAACACTGCATTTTAAAGTTGGGCCTGTATTCACCTATCACTACTTGTTAGAATTTATTAATTTCTCTGCTCATCATAGAACCAACAATAACTCCAGAGCGGGCCATCCAGTTAACTGAATGGTTGAAAAACAACATCTGGCCACCATCCCAGGTTGGCCAACACATGCTGGAGACCGCCACCCATAGAGCACAGTGGATAAGGTCAAACGGGACAACTCCAGTCAAAGATATAATCGCAGAGTTTCTGCGCTTGGTGGACACTCCAGGCATGGTGAGCTTACATCTCACAGAATTAAGTTAAACTCAAATCAATTATTGTTTGTGTCTTACACCTTCTTTGGCATCTTTATCTTTTCCTGTATTCAGATTTCCCAGGATTTCTCAATATTACATCCAGAGGCTACTGGGAGATTGACTGAAAACTGGAACCCTGTGTTTTCACCAAAGATAATACGCATGGCCAAGAAGGAGAAGACTGCTGACCTCCTCACCAACGTAGAGTTGCTCTCGGCAGGTATTCATTCACATTTTAATAATTGGTTGTTCTGACTGTCTTCTTTTGGTTCTGGAGCTGGTTTGAAAAACATTTGACAGATTATTTTAATTTTACAGACAAACAAGGAAACTTGGCGTTACAGCTGCTGCCAGTCCTGCTTCCAACAGCGCCTTACAAAGACGGGAAGAGAGTTTTCCGACCCAGCAGCCTCGAGACTCGCAAGGCCTTCATTGATGTCCAGCCTGTGAGTTAAGACAATCATTTTAATATCCTGCTCTAAATGTCTGTGGATATTCTCAGTCATCTAGGTCATGGTATTCTTCTTCTCATGAAGAAATAACTGATTATAAGTGTTGTTAGTATTGTTAGACTGCAAATCACTGCATGTTCTGAAAAATGACACAAACTGGATGAAAAGTCGTCTGGTACAGAGATGATTCAGAGATTATGAGATGAGATATAATGCGCTGTCATGTGTCGACATGTAACACTATAAGTTAATTTCATTCTAGAGAGCTGTGACATCACACTAAGCTGCAGTTTGTCTGTTTGTTTTGTTTTTTAATTTCACAGTAAAATCGACACACGTTCTCACATAGTTGTTGTATTATTGTGCAGATGACAATGATGCAAGTAAATAAATAAGTAAACAAATATAACTGATCCGTAGCAATATAATTTATAAATTATTAAATGATGATTGAAATCAACATCAGGGAGAATACTACTACTAATCATCTATTTTAAACACTTTACAGATCTAATCAAAAGCTGTCAGGTATTGGAATTGTTCTTGCGTAAGTGTTTCTGTGGAAATTCATGCCAGTCAGTCTGACAGCTGATACAGCTGTTATCAGCTCATCATCAGTAATTGACGTCACTTCAGACTGACGCTAAAAGGATTTTAGCGTCAGGCCGAGGATTTTTCATTTCGGAGTTTTGTCTCCTCCGTCCTCGCGTCTCTTCCTTGCATCCCTCTTTCATGTCCTTGCTGGGTGGAGCTAAGACGTGAGGAGAGGAAGCGGGTGGAGGAGACAAGGAGACCAATTTACCGAATGAAAAGCACCCTCACTCACACCTCCCCCAAGGTGACCCTCAAGGTTCACACAATGGAAGAGCGGGCACATGAGTCACATGCCCCTCTAGGTGTTACGACCACACAGAGGTTTAATACCTGAACTCCCAAACCAGTCAGTTAGAACTGAAGAAGCTTCTTGAATGAGAGGTGAAACATCTTCAAGAACTCTATCAAGTCCAGTTGCCTACGACAAACCTTGCTACGAACCTTGCTACGAACATATATATATATATATATATATATATATATATATATATATATATATATATATATATATATATATATATATATATATATATATATATGTATATGTATATGTATGTATATATATATATATATATATATATATATATACATATACATACATATATATATATATATATATATATATATATATATATATATTTATTTACACAAATATATATACATATATATATATATATATATAAAACTTTATTACAGAAAGTCTGGCATTACATTCAAAACTTTCAATATAAAAATATAATTTTCCAGACTGAGCATTTACAGCATATTTGTAACAGCACATATATCAATAATAAAATAAAATAGGGGCGTCGGTGGTTTAGTGGTAGAGCAGGCGCCCCATATACAAGGCTGTTGCCGCAGCGGCCCGGGTTCGAATCCAGCCGGTGGCCCCCTGCTGCATGTCAGCCCCCCCCCCCGCCCCCCCGTTCACCTGCCCTGTCCATTAATGGCAAATGCCCAGAAAAAATCTTTAAAATAAATAACTGAAATGGAAGTCAGAGGTCTAAACAGAAATTAATACATTCAAGTTGTCATAAACAATCAAGGCTTGTTTGGTTTTAATACATTTCAGTGTTTTTTTTTAAAGTTTGCTATCTCGTTCATATAAACTAAGAACAGTGGGTGGTTCTTCATGAATCTGCATCTGTGGATAAATTGTTCTGCAATAATAATTAAACTGTTATACATCATTTCCCGTTTTTTGTTTTGTATGACGACTCCATACTTAATGTCTTTGTATTCCAGCTTGGACGATTGATTGTCCTTTTCAGATATCCAGTCTTGGAAAGTTTCCCAAAACACTCTGGTATAAGTACAGTTAAAAAACAAGTGTTCTCACGTCTCAATGTCAGAGTCACAAAAAGTACAGTTTTTATCGATGTTTCTTTGTCTTAGAAACTCATTACAAAGATAGATATCATTTAAGGTTTTAAAATGTGTTTCTTTAGCTTTTGGTGATATGGGTAAAGTGAGGTATCCGGTTTTAATTCCGACTATACTCTATAATCTTTTAACAGATTTTTCCTTTTTAATGATAAAGGGAAGAGATTAGACGTGAGGACATCTCGTATGATTTTGTTCGTACATTTTTTATCTATGAAATTAATATCATCTATAAAGAGTGCCGGCACCATGGGTATTCTATTCTCATAAAGCAACGTTTCTTTTACCATGTTCACCATAGCTTGTGGAATCGCTTTGATCACCACTGAGTGTTGTTGTTTAGTGCACTTCAAATTAAACTTATTAACAAAATCATCATAGTCAAGAAAGTTTCCTCTTGAATCCATTAAGTGCAAAATCGACCAAATACCTCTCTCTACCCAGTCATCAAAAAACAAAGATTTTCTTCTAGACAAGATACATCCGTTGTTCCAGATGGAAACAGAGTGTGGGTTGAAGTTATGACTATAAATTAGTTTCCAGTAAAAGAGGACCTGCTGATGAAACTTGGACAACTTAACTGGTAGCTTGGTAATACAGAAGTCACATCTTAACAGAAAATCAGTCCCACCACATTTTTCAAATATTTTAAAAGGAATATGAAACCAAAAACCATCGACATGTTTTAAAAACTGTTGGAACCATTTGAGTTTTATCATGCCGTTCATTGCTTCATAGTCGATCACATTTAGACTTCCTTCCTCTAACGATTTTACCACATCCCCTTTTCTCAGATAATGATGTTTATTTTTCCAAATAAAATTAAAATTTGTTTGATTAATTGATTTAATTAAATGATCAGGAAGAGAACGCCGGATATGTAAATCTAGAAAGTACTTCAATTTTGATGATCAAATTACGTCCAAAAATTGACATATCTCTTTGTAACCAGGAGTTGAGTATATTTTTACTTTTCTTTATGACAGTCATAATATTTAATTCTTCTCTGGATTTACAATCCTTTGTTATGGTCATTCCTAAATATTTCACTTCAGTTTTCACTGGAATTCCATATAAGTCAATTGGCTGAAAATCATGTATTGAAATTAACTCACATTTTTTTTTAATTTAAGTGTAGTCCAGATGCTTTAGAAAAATGATCTATTTTATTGATTACCAAAGGGATCTGTTCTGCGCTCTTGAGGAAGATTGTGTTATCATCAGCTAGCTGAGTTATGGTCAGATTATTACCTAGTCCATTTAAAGGATCAATGTCTGGGCTATTTTTAAGAAAAACAGCTAATAATTCTGCAACTAAAATAAATAATAAAGGAGAGCAGGAACAGCCCTGCCGGATCCCACGTTTAACCTCAAATCTTCTAGTTGTTCCTTGAAGGAGAGAAACTGAACTGTTAATATCCTTATACATTATATTAATTGCTTTAATAAACTTTGCACCAAAGCCAAAATACTCTAAAGATTTCATTATAAAACAATGCTCAACAGAATCAAAGGCTTTGTAAAAATCTAAGAATAAGATAAAGCCTTTATCTTCAAATAATTATAGTCAAGTAAATCAAGAACCAACCTAATATTATGTATAGACCTGTCTCATAAATCCCGATTGAGTTTCACTTACAATCTGTCCTATACCTGTTTTCAACCGATTAGCAAAAATAAAGTAATTTGTAGTCAACATTTAATAAAGTTATTGGTCTCAGGTTATCAATATACCTTTTGTCCTTACCAGATTTGGGTAATAAAGTAATGACGCCTTGTTTCAGGAGAGGACGAGGAAAAGGAAAGCTAGGACTCTTCAGTGCAGACTTCCAGGTGTGTTTGAAGTTCGACAAACTGGAGAACTGGAAAATTAAAAATTTTTGCTCCTCTCCAGTTTATCGAGGTCGGCTGATGTTACACAAACACACCTAGGTCTGCACAGAAGACTCCTGGCTGTCCTGACGACCACTCAATTTAATTCAATTATAATTTTGGGGAAAATATCCATCTTCTTGGCGTAACGCTAGTGTCAGTTTGTGTCAATGTGTGACAGTTGGTTAATTAACGGTTGTGTTTATATTTGTAACACCTGTGAGCGGAGTGATTTTACTGTTACAAGTCCCAGTGATGTTATACTCTATAGGTCAGGGGTTGCAGCGCGACATTTGTAGGTCTTGATGTGACGAACGAGACAGTTTTGGTTTGGTCTTTCTAAGTGGTTCCTACCCGTCACAGCGTGCATTTTCGTGGGTCCAGGTGGCACAACAAATCCTCAGGAGGGTTGGGAGCACATCACCTGTAACACGCCATTACATCCAAACCATTTGAGGATTGAAAAAGTTACGCACAGTAATTGATAAGGACACGCTGAAGAATAATGTGTGCGAGTTTGAAGCCGATACGATAAACGGTGTCGGACTAGTTGATTTTTAAAGGAATTTTTTTTTTTTTTTTTTGAGGAAAAATCTTATTTTGAAAGGGAAATATCTCACTTCCTGTTGGAGTTAGGTCATGGGTGCGAGCGCGTGATTTGTAGGTCTCGATGAGACGAATGAGGCTGTTTTGGTTTGATCTTCCTACGACGTTCCTACTGGCTGCAGCGGCCATTTTTGTGTTTCTAGGTGGCGCTAGAGAGCCCATTTTGGCACTTTTCAGATTAATTTCGTCAGTTTATAAAATTTTTCGCCAGTCCTGACATGCGTGCCAATTTTGATCAGTTTTTGAGCATGTTTAGGGGGTCAAATTCCAGTTGAAAGTCGCGTACGCTGAAAGAAAGAAAGAAACAATAATAATAATTATAATAATAATAATAATAATAATTATAATAATAATAATAATAATAATAATAATAATAATAATAATAATAATAATAAACGCTACAAGAACAAGAGGGTCCCTAATAATCTCCCGCCTCAATAGATATACATGCATTATGCAGCGCGGCTCCACCTGGGCAAGATGGCGGCCGCGTTGACGTATCGCTCCAATGAGGAGCGCCGTTGAATGCGGCATCTACGTATATATATCTATGTATGAAACGATATAGGCCTAAGCCTTGATATGCGCATTGCGGAAACACTTCCTGGATTACTCGACGCACGCTTCGAAGCATCAGCACAGCACGTAACATCACTACTGCATGTTCCAAAAAAGACGCCTTGCTACTGCTTTGCACTTTGGTGCGTCATCTACAGACATTTTGCTGCTGTCGCCTCAATGTATCGCTGTGTATGACTGCTGCTGGACTGCACACAGTGGACTGAATCTATCGTTGTTATCTCGTGATAACGACTTATTAATTCGTTATCTCGAGATAACAAAGATTGTTATCTCCTGATAACGACTTAATTAATTCGTTATCTCGAGATAACAACGATTGTTTTCTCCTGATAATTGTCAAGTCTGATGATTGCGCGCTGGTTAATGTGATCGTCCTGATTTCAGCCTACAAGAGCTGCCACTGGTGTCCCAGGGAGGTGAAAATGGCAGATCACATTATTGATCAACGCATCAGGATGTAGGCTACTTCAGTCAAGGTCTAACACAGGCAGAAATTGCATTGTGTCTTTCTGTTATGTATTCAGATTAGTCCTTGTCATTTAAGGAGAAGACTAGCGAGGTTACAATTTCACAGGCGACGGTTAAGTGATCCTGCTCATCGACGGGAAATCACATCATCTGCTATATGTGCCGTACATGCCCTTATTTGGACAACACATCGTGGTATTCCCCACACATAAAGCTTATTGACAGCGTAATGCGCTCTGGCTGCGGATGTATTAAGCATTAATCCATTCTTGCAGCACGTCTACAGAAAGTATTTTGTTAGAGACAAACCATCCATCTGTCTGTCATCTCACCTGTTTGGCCTGCCTTGACCAGCAAATTCATCAGCTTGTAACAATTCGCCAACAACAGAAACTGAGGCTTATGTCACAACGCAACTTTTACAGGTCACGGGAGGCACAGGTTTACGGTGCCAAGCTGAAACCCCTGATATAACATCACCCCAAAAAACTTAACTCTGTTTGCTTTCAAAATGCAGCAATAAATTGTATAAAAACGAAAAGGACTCGTATGGTTAGTTTAACTCAACAACTTTAGTGTAATTAAATCAAACTCAAACTAACACGCGTCCGGCTCAGACGATTCACTCAATTAACACAGCGCGTCACGCTGATAGAGAAAACATATAACCCCCACTGTGCATTTACTGCTTGTTTATTAATTCCAGTCACGTTTAATAGTAGCTTCAGCAGCAACAGCTAGTTGCCAACAGCTGTCTTGTTAATATTTCTTTATTACAGATATGGGACGTTATTTGGCCATGGTGATCGCCGCTTGCTGTTGGTCAGTTTTTCTGCTGATGTTGTTTTTTTATCTATGTACACTGTCTTGGTTCGTCATGTCAGAGGTAGTGAGTTTTGGAGTATAGACAGCGCTTAAAGTGATTTTGTCATAACCGCAACCTAACAGGCTCGGGGACATCTTCAGCACCAAGGACAGCACTCAAACTACAGGGTTTTTTTTTTGTATTATTCTTTTTTTGTGCACTGTTATCTCCTGATAACGACTTATTAATTCGTTATCTCGAGATAACAAAGATTGTTATCTCCTGATAACGACTTAATTAATTCGTTATCTCGAGATAACAACGATTGTTTTCTCCTGATAATTGTCAAGTCTGATGATTGCGCGCTGGTTAATGTGACCGTCCAGAGCCTACAAGAGCTGCCACTGGTGTCCCAGGGAGGTGAAAATGGCAGATCACATTATTGATCAACGCATCAGGATGTAGGCTACTTCAGTCAAGGTCTAACAGAAATTGCATTGTGTCTTTCTGTTAGAGATGTATTCAGATTAGTCCTTGTAGCTGGCCCTTGGCATCCGTAATAAAATGGAGAGTCTCTTACTGGTGCTTAAATCTTTATTTCTCCATATGCACCGTGAAAACTATAAGTTAAAATACAAAAAAGAGTTAATTTACACGCTCACAAACAAGGCAAATTCACAAACATTTCACGAAAAAATACATTTATAAACAAGGCTAATATTATGATTAAAACACCGAATACACCCCAAATTAAACGAATGCGCCAAGCAAAACGTACCTCATTCCACTACCAAGGGGGCTAATTGTTTGAGGAACGCCAAGATATCGTCTGTCGGGCCGTCCACTTCTTCTACCAATAAACAAAACAACAGCGGTACATAGAAGGCCTCCAACAGCGGTGATAGTTGCCACAATGGAAATAAAACTCAACACACGGGGTAAACTTACTCTATATTAACCAGGAAATCAGGAATCAGCGGCAGGGAACCGGAGCAGCACAGATGCCACGCCAAACCGAAGCAAACAAACTATGTGCAGTGCAGGCGCGGCACACAGGTGGAAACTATACAACTTGATTACTTCCTCACCTTCCCCGCACTTGCAGTTTCTACTTCAACAATACAGGACTGCCACCTAGTGGCCAGTCCAAATACTTCACTGTCATTCACAGTCCTTGTCATTTAAGGAGAAGGCTAGCGCGGTTACAATTTCACAGGCGACGGTTAAGTGATCCTGCTCATCGACGGGAAATCACATCATCTGCTATATGTGACATACATGCCCTTATTTGGATAACACATCATGACGTCGGAACTAGGGGAGCGCCCCCCGCACCCCATCAGCCTCCCACTGCATTACACTTTAAAAAAATAAAGAATCTGAATTTAAACTCAATTTGTCTGACTTACATTTATCTCTTTAATATCATTAATACATAGATCTATGCTTTTGAATGTGATATGCAGCCTGCCTGACTACATACAGTAGCCTTGGCATCTGGCATAGGCTCGCCTACTGTATGTAGTCAGGCTGCAGGACCTGCTGCGCTCAGAGGTGGAGCGGCGTTTTGATTAGGAGGGACTCCGCGTAGCTGCAGGGCGAGAGCAGGCAGTTCTCGAGGCCGCTCAGGGGAAAGGAGTGGATGTGGGTTCCAACTGAGCCCCTTTCCACGAGAGCGGCTAAGCCTTGAGCTGGACATACTGAGGGATGTGTGTAGGGGACGAGAAGTTAGCACCATCCAGGATGTTGTGTCCATCCTGCAAACCTTGCAGCCCTAAACCCTCTGGTGAAGAAGCTCATTAAGCTCTGTCTGGCCCTGCCCATGTCTGTCGTGGCATCCGAGCGCAACACCATGACGCAGGAGAGACTAACACATTTGGCCATTATGAACGCTCACAGTGACCGTGACCTTATGGATGAAAGCGATGTATAGCGCATCGCACATTGGCACTCACCAGCTGCTGACTGGCTGCCATAAGCTACACACAAATAAAACATTAAGAAGTTCTAACAAATGCAAATTTTATTACATTTTTTCCATAAGGAGGCCAACAGTAGAATTCACCACATGAAAAAAGGAGACAAGAAACTGTAGTTTGGTGCTGAAGATGTCCCCGAGCCTGTTAGGTTACGGTTATGACAAAATCACTTTAAGCGCTGTCCTTGGTGCTGAAGATGTAAAAACAAACAAATGTCTATACTCCAAAACTCACTACCTCTGACATGACGAACCAAGACAGTGTACATATATAAAAAAAACAACATCAGCAGAAAAACTGACCAACAGCAAGCAGCGATCACCATGGCCAAATAACGTCCCATATCTGTAATAAAGAAATATTAACAAGACAGCTGTTGGCAACTAGCTGTTGCTGCTGAAGCTACTATTAAACGTGACTGGAATTAATAAACAAGCGGTAAGTGCACAGTTATTTGTTTTCTCTATCAGCGTGACGCGCTGCGTTAATTGAGTGAATCGTCTGAGCCGGACGCGTGTTAGTTTGAGTTTGATTTAATTACACTAAAGTTGTTGAGTTAAACTAACCATACGAGTCCTTTTCGTTTTTATGCAATTTATTGCTGCATTTTGAAAGCAAACAGAGTTAAGTTTTTTGGGGTGATGTTATATCAGGGGTTTCAGCTTGGCACCGTAAACCTGTGCCTCCCGTGACCTGTAAAAGTTGCGTTGTGACATAAGCCTCAGTTTCTGTTGTTGGCGAATTGTTACAAGCTGATGAATTTGCTGGTCAAGGCAGGCCAAACAGGTGAGATGACAGACAGATGGATGGTTTGTCTCTAACAAAATACTTTCTGTAGACGTGCTGCAAGAATGGATTAATGCTTAATACATCCGCAGCCAGAGCGCATTACGCTGTCAATAAGCTTTATGTGTGGGGAATACCACGATGTGTTGTCCAAATAAGGGCATGTAGGTCACATATAGCAGATGACGTGATTTCCCGTCGATGACCAGGATCACTTAACCGTCGCCTGTGAAACTGTAACCTCGCTAGTCTTCTCCTTAAATGACGAGGACTAATCTGAATGTCTAACAGAAAAGCGCAATACAATTTCTGCCTGTGTTAGACCTTGACTGAAGTAGCCTACATCCTGATGCGTTGATCAATAATGTGATCTGCCATTTTCACCTCCCTGGGACACCAGTGGCAGCTCTTGTAGGCTGAAATCAGGACGATCACATTAACCAGCGCGCAATCATCAGACTTGACAATTATCAGGAGAAAACAATCGTTATCTCGAGATAACGAATTAATAAGTCGTTATCAGGAGATAACAGTGCACAAAAAAAAGAATAATACATGGCCGTTCTCGTCTTCTGTAATTATTAGTTATCATCTCTTGTTTATCTTATTTTGGTTTTGTCTCCTCATTCAATTTCCTTTGACTGAGTTAATTTGAGGGATTTTGTTTCTTTGATATTGTTTAAGTTCTAAGCTAAAAGGGTTATTATTTTGTATATTTCCTTTAGGTTTCTAAATTTGTAAACCTGCCCATTAATTGTATATTTTTTTGATTTTTGTTTCTTTCTTTTTTTGTTGTTGCTGCAACCCCATTAATTTGTTTTTTCCCCCCTATTTCAGTTGCTGAAGGCCGGTGTGGTGGTGGCAGTGTCTGTGACTGGTGGTGGTGTCGTCCCGTTTTGTGTGCTGTGTTTCCCTGGGTCCGGTTACTTCACTGAGTGTCCGTCACGTGTGTGGGTGATAAGTTGGTTTGCTTTCTTATATTTTGAGGATCACTCCCCCTTCACTGGCACTTGTCCACCCAAACGCCTCAGCTCCTGATTAGGCCCCCCTCTCCTTCCTGTGTGAATGGTTTTGATAACTTAATTATTGTTAAATAAAATTGATTCTTTTTAAAACTTTGAACAACGTCTCTGGCCTCTGAGTAAATGAACCTGTGTGTCCTAAGTGTTTGAAAGGATAATAATTCCCAGGGTGGCGTTGTTGTGCAACTGTTTAGAGTTACAGACATATACAGACATATATGTATGTATGTATATATATATATATATATATATATATATATATATATATATATATATATATATATATATATATATATATATATATATATATATATAGTATTGTACTCAATTATCTCGTCCTACCCACACCACATATGACCATTTTACATTTTTTTAAACAAAATTTTGTTAATGTTGGAGTGTCATTCCAGGAATACAACTATGGGCCTTACAGGAAAAGTGCATGCACTTTTTTATGAAATACTGTACTATCACTTTTTTTTTGACATTCTAACACTTTACAAAAACAATAACAGGTCACAGTAATATAGCCTGCATAATACTATTATATTTAGGGCTGTTAGTGTTAAGAAGTGGTAAGAAGGGAGCCTTTTAGGCATCTAGGGGGGGCACTGACTCATTATCCCTGGATCAGGTAATGAATTCCTGCATTTAATGAAGAGTATGAGCTCTGTAGCACTTAATATACTTTCACTTAACATTTTAATTTCAGTCCAATGAAACTTAAATCCACGAGTAATCAAAGTAAAAGTATGGCTAAAGCAGAACCACCTCCAACTCAAAGGGTCATTCCAAAGTGTCAGGTTTTGAGTCAGGTCAGTATGTGTTGCTGCATAAAGCTTCAGGTTCAGCTTCAGTTATTTCAAATGCAATTTATTTTTTAAAAAACTCTCTTTTTCTTGTGCCAGATACCTGCATCCATGTATGTTATGTGCACCAAGACAGGCAATGCCCAGTGCAGATTTCACAAACGAACCATCAGCGGTGGATGAAATAAAGCAAAAATAGAGCCTTGGGTCCAAGGTTGAACTGTGGTGCTAATAAGCACTTACACATTTTGGGTTCAGGTCTTAAAGAAGTGATTACACATTTCAGAGAGCTGTCAGATAAGGCAATTTCATTTCTGTGCAGAAATAGGAAGCTATTTTCTGCAGTGGGTTAGCTGAAAGTGAGAAAACAGTTTTGCACAAAACAGCCATACAGGTTTTATACTCTTCCGTTTTTGTACAGACTAGACAAATGAAATATAACATGTTGATAAGTGAGCTTTAGAAGTGCTGGTGGGTGGATTTTGTCAGGCCAGGATCAGGCTCACCAGTCTTTATGCCGTGCTACGCTGTTAGCTGTTCACATTTACCACACAGACGTGTCTGGTATCAGTATTGATCTTTCATCTAAAATTTGACAAGAAAGCCAAAATGTCGGACTATTCTTCTACATGATGTGGGTGCAGGCCAGGGTGTGTTTGGTAGTTTTATGCCTGTGCAGAGCTCTGCAGGGAAATCTAAGTCACCAGGCATGCACTGTGAACAGTTAAGGAATTCGTTTGTATAGTTTTTTTTAGAGTTCACTGTCACTTAATCTGAACATGGTTTTTCCTGGGCTGCTCATATCAGAGTTATAGCGCAACACTCCACGTTACTGATTTGCAGTTATTTCTGAATCACTTCTGTCTCTCTGCCTAATCCTCAAAGACTGGAAAGCATCTCGAAAATTTTGCGAACCAAAACAGTACAACAGTGGATCCAGGCAGCTGTTCACTCCTGCTAAAATCCAGGATGCATAATACGCTGTCTCGATCTGCTGAAGAACACTGCATTGTCGTGGGTAGTATTTTTTTAGTACCACTGCTATAGTTCGTACCACGTTCAGAGGCAGGAAACACAGCCCAAATATCACCAGACACATGCCGATCATCCTCTGAGATTTCAGTTTGACTTTCAGACCTTTAGCCGTGCTGATGTTGAGGCGAGATAAGGTGTTCGCCAGGCGGCTATAACAAACAGCCGACACAAGGAGAGGGAGTAGAAACCCAAAGATGAACAAGATGAAGTTAATGACAAAGTAGATGTTTGTCAGGTTCCTCTGATGGATGGAGAGGCATTGACTGTTACTGCCCTCTTTACTTGGAGGAAGCATGAAAGCGTAGATCAGAGACTGGATCAGTAGCACAGACCAAACTCCTGCACAGAGCTTCTTGACAAACTTCTTCCGTTTCATGCAGGAGCTTCTGTTGAAGTGCACCACAGCTGTGTACCGATGGATGCTGATGAGAGTGAGGAATATGGTGCTGCCGTAGAAATGTGAACTGAGCAAGGCAATCTTGACTTGGCAAAGGAACAGACCAAATGGCCAGTCGTTGCCCATAGCAAAGTACACCGCTATCATGGGAGTGACTGGGGTGGCAATGGCGTCACTGAGGGCCAGGTGGAACTGCAGTGTGGTTCCAGAGGTCCAGCAGGGCAACCGGCAGCAGAAGACCCAGAGGCTGAAGGTGTTGAGGAGGAAGCCCAGGAAGAAGACCAGGCACAGGAGGACAGTACTGGACACGTGCTGAGTCTCCCCCAGACAGAATCCAGAGTCATTGCTGCTGTTCCCGGGCTGTGAGGAAACCACCATCTTCTCAAAGATTTCCTTTTTTTTTTTTTCTTAAACCTGCAAGAAAAAATATCAGACTTCATATCATAGATGTAACTTTTTCCATATTAAATCCATCAAGAGATAGCTATAAATTTTTTATGTTTATGTATCAAACTCAATACAGGCTTACCATCCCAACAACAGTGACAATGCTAGAGGTGTACACATAATAATACATTAATAAATAAATTTTAAATAAATAAATAGAAATTAATTTTAAAAATGAAATAAAACAAAAAAGTCATCAAAGATCAAATTCATTACACAATGTAATGTGTCCAGGTGGGATTTTAAGAGACATTTCATTATATAGTAAAAATACAAAATAATGAAAACTCAGTATTATATATTGAGGTTTTTTTTTATCATATTCAGTATCAAAAGTTATTTAGACCAGAACAAAAGTTCGTCTCAAAAAAGATGAGTTATAACATTGAGGTTGTTTATAATACAAAAAAATGTCACTACTTATTAATGAAAAAAATGTATTAAATTTAATGCAACCTGATTGAGCTATTGCCACCATTCACTTTAGGCATGTTATGTTTAAAAAATCCACTAGGCATCTCTGTGTCTATAATTAGTCTGCCTTTTCAGTTCACCTCCCTAAAGGAAGTTAGAAACAAAGAAAGTCACTTTAGACATGAGGGCACTGTGTGGTGGGAGTTTAAAAGACAAATTTTTTTTTCTTTCTGTTTTACAGTTACCATGAAGGGCCATCTCAACCGTTTGGTAGAGGCCTATATTTAAAAACTATGGGGTCTGTTAGAAAAACAAACATTGATCTTATCATTGCCCCAAGGAAATAAAAAAAAAATGCTGGGAAAAAAATTGTATTGCTTTTTTCTTTGTGAGGACATTACAGGGTTAATATTCTCTTGCACTGTTTCTCCATCTGGATAAATTTGCTTAGGCAGACACTGTGGAGAAACCATATTACTGTGACCGTTTTTTTCCTCAAAGCATCTGAAGTATCATCAGTATGTCTACACTGGAGAAAGGCCTCATATCTGCAACAAGAGCTGTTATATTCAGGGAATTAAAAGATTCATCAGCAGACTCATACTGGACAGAAGGCTTACACCTGTGAGCAGTGTGGGAGGAGTTTCACTACACGTGACACTATAAAGAATCATCAGAACCTTCATACTGGAGAACAAACTGAGCTGTGTAAGGCGTGTACCTCAACTATCTGGATCTCTTAGCTGTTAAAAAAATCATGTGAATTGTAGAAGTCATCATTAAAATATCTCAGTTATATTGAACGTATGCAACTCAGTCATCAATGTTATAGTTGCTTCACTCCCTCTATTACACACACACACACACACACACACACAGAGTACAGATGCAGAAGTCCCACTTAAAAAAAATCAAAACCTTTTTACGTGTATGTTATATTTAGAGTATTTTTACTGCTTTACCTTTCTGTCAGACAGCCTGTTCAACAGAGAAGCCATAACTGGCTTCAGTTCCCAATCTATGCTCTCATCAAAGCCAACAGACTCAAATTTTAGCTCACTTAACATGGGAGCTGCTGGTCTACCGCTGCTTTGATCAGTTAGTTGTGTTATTGTGTGGCTTTGGTGAATCAGAGCTAACCCTTTTAAAATTCAAAGTCACACAATAACACACACAAAAAAACAACAACTGATTGAGGCAGCAGTAAACTGGCAGCTCCTGTGTTTAGCGATGTTAAATCACTGTTTTTCTCATGAGAGTCTGGCTGTAAGGAGAGCAATATAACAGCCTCAGTTCCCCTTCAGAAATTTCTGTGTAATAGTAAGGTAAAGTGATGAAAATACTCTCAATATATCATACACTTTAACTGATTTTGATTTATTTTAGGTGGGACTTTCTTCAGGTGGCTATGTTACATGTTTTGGTGCTAACCCTGTTCCACATATTGCATAGCTTCCATATCGGTACTCCAGCCCGATTCTACAAACTGGGGGCGTGCCGACTGACATCTTCTGTATGTAATACAATGACTTTGCATAAGTACCTCATACAACCCCACTTTAAAAAAAATCAGAACTATCTCTTTAAAAGGCGATGCTACAGTATGTCAATGTTTTGTTCACAACTTTAGTTAGCTGCCCCTAAGAGGCCAAAATAATAGACTAAGCTTCCAATTAATTTGCTCAGAATCCATTCAAATGAGAAGGAAGTGAGATTAATGGCAATACTGTGTGATTATTGAGGCTTCACTTTATGTCAGGTATTATGAAAGCTAGATCTTCAAGAAATCATGCACCACGGCACCAGAGGATGAACTTTTTCCATTTTGAGCACTTTTTGACCTTTCCTTTGGATACGCTGACCAAACGTCCTCTTTTGCCCGGACATGTCCACTTTTCACATCCTGTCTGGGGCGTCCAGGGGGTGTTTATAAATTGATGATAATGTCTGGTTTTCCTTGTGTGTGTGTTAGAGTGCGGCACGGGCCACATATTTCTGTCCAAACCCGACAGTCATTCTGTGTTGTTATGTCTGAAACCGAACCGAGCCCGACATTATTTAATTACTAAAGCACTGAGTTTGTGTCACACAGTTGTTATGGTTACAGGCTATTTAACAGGTTGGGCGTGCGCTGTGGGTGCTCTGCGGAGAGGGAGACCTCCGTGTCTGAGACGGGAGCGGGCGGCGGAAGGTCCGAGGCTTCCAGCAAGGGAAGAGGGAGAAATATAACAAAATAAGATAAAACAGGAAAAACCTGTCTCCCTCTTTTATTTAATTTTCAGAGTTTAATCAAGGCGGAGGCAGGCGGCTGGAGGTCCGAGGCTTCCAGCGAGGGGAGAGGTAGAAACAAACAGCCAATGTGTGTGTATGTTCTGTTCAGATGTTGTCACGTAAATAACAGTCCCCAGGCAATAACAGGACAGATAGGATTTTATTTATTTTTACACTACATTTTCACTGAAAGCTGACCGAATCCGACCCGAGCCCGAATACAATTTATACATTTTTGACCAAACCGGCCGACCTGTCGGGTAGGCCTACCCTTAGGACCCATCGGGCTCGGATCAGGTAGCCACTGTCTAGTGTGTGTATGTGTTCCCTATCTATAGGGACCTATCTGAATTTCTGTCTTTGAGAGATATTATTTTGTAATATAACTGAATTTTCTATCCATACATATAAACTTTAAATATATTAAAATGATAAGGCATCTTTGAGTAAACTGCAAGTATCATTTAAGTAGGCTATGTCGTGGCTGAGCTGAGTGTCCTCTTTTTTGGAAATCAAAATATGGTCACCCTACCTTTGGAAGCACCCTCAGGACCAGGATCATTATTGTGGTAATATGTTCCATCTGTGGAGTGTCATGAACAACACAGACACTTGCACATTTAATTCAGTCCAATGTCCATACAATAAATAGGCTACGACTTTGTGAAGCTGTTAATGTTCAGTCTGTCAAAGACCTGTTGACCTTTTAGAATTGTTTATAAACAATTCTAAAATCTGATATAAATATCACATTATATTGTCTGGTGTTGTCTGGCATTATATTGTCATTTTGTCCACCTGCTGGGTGTTTAGAGCATCTATGTTTCTATTTCATCCCTGCTGACCGCCAGAGGCGGTGCTTTAAGCACTGAATATTCCCCTTCGCGACCCGAAAGAGACTATATCTTCCGGTGACATCAGAGGATCATTTCCTTTTCATCTTCTCGCGTGCAGGTTGCTTTTCAAAGCATTGCAACTGCATTTCAAACTTATATCCTGTCGCTAGTAGTTGCGTGGCCATTTTTGGTCGGAGCAGTGGATAGTCGCCAGGAACTGCGACGGCATTCTTTCCCTCTTGAGAGGTGTTTACTTAAGTTTGGTTCAGTGTGGACGTGGTGCGTCCCTTTGTCGGTAAGGCAGTGTTTCACTTCCCTCTCCGGAGAAATTATGTAACTCCTAAGTTGCTTGCAAACTAATGTTATATTACCTACTTTGTTAAACTTGTCGGTGAAAGTTGCGTTCGCGCAACATCTTCCTGGGACTTGAGTTACTCTGATTGAGTTAACGTTCTCTGTTTCTGGAGTTTTTTCCGCTGGAGGGTTGCGTTAGTGCTCCCCACTTGCCAGCGTGTATAGCCCGTTGTTTATTTAGCGGTAGCATCCGCACTAAAGTTTCGGGGCTCTGATTAGTTATCTGTCCTTTGGTTAACACTAGTGTCTGTGCTTTTGCCTTTTGACAAGCCTTTGCTGGTGAAAGCTAGAGTTAGTGCTCCTTGTTCCCAGCATATGGCGAATATATCTACAGTGGTGGAAAAAAGTTTTCGGACACCCCATGCATTTGTGAAATATTGCATTAAGACTCACTCTTAGGTCTTCAAGTGCAATTTCTTTTAGTACAGTCACAGCCAAAATACTAAATAAATCCTTAAAAAGCCATTAAAAACTTAAAATTGATTGGTTCCATAAAAATACATAAGAGTATTGAGTATTGGCTCATTTTGGTACCAGTGATGAAGGTCGTTCTTTTTATTAAAAGACACAATTTTTGTTGCCAAGCTTCGTGTCTACATAAAGCCAGCACATTTGAAAGTTCTTCAGACACAAAAATGGCTAAAACAAGGAACCTAACGCAGGAAACATGCCTGAAGATAAAGATTCTCAGCCAGGAAGGGTACAGCTGCCGCCGGATAGCCAGGAAGTGCAGATGCAGTCCTTCAGCAGTTGGATACACTCTGCAGAAATACACACGAACCAACACAGAGCTGCCAAGCGTCACGCTTTGAGTGTGACAGTCACGCAATTTGACCCATTCTCACACCACACGCCACACTTGACATTTCTCACGCTTATATTTCCCCATTCAGTACTCTATATTTATTTTTTTATGATAATAAACTTTGGTCCTTGCGGCTTGCCGTAGTTCGAGTAACTCTGATTGACTGACCAAGATAAACAATCCCAGACCAATCCATCAGTCCTCTGTGCCTAAATCTAACCAACCACAGAAGGCACCACGCAGTATCAACCAATCAGAAGCAACGTCTAATGCAGCCACACCTTTTGAAACACAAAAAGATTTTTCCACAAATATTTCATGATAATATTTGAGATTGTGTAAAATTTTAAGGGTGTCCGAAAACTTTTTTCCACCACTGTCCCAGGAGTGTCTCCACATCTTGGGCGGCCCTGAGAGGAGTATCCCTGGAGGACATTTGTGCTGCTGCCTCGTGGGCATCACCAGACACTTTGTTCAGGTTCTACAGGGTGAATGTTGCCACTCCCCATCCACTGGATGTGGTTCTGTTACCAGAATCCTCCGATTCTACTCATTGAGGTTTGTAATCTGGATTCCTCGTGACTTTGCTACTCGGTGATATCACCGGAAGATATAGTCTCTTTCGGGTCATCCAGGGGTCACAGGTGACATTGTTGGTATACATACTCGAACTGCGCATGCGTGAAGTGTTCAGTGCTTAAAGCACCGCCTCTGGCGGTCATTTGGGATTCATGGAACTGTAGTTACATTCGTGACTTTCGATACTCACCCTTGCATCAGGCTGCCGTTGCTGTCCTCGTATAAAAAAAATCACTTCCTGTTCTAAGTAATGTTATGGAACTGAGACACAGTATTTGCAACTAATGTGTTTAGAAATACATACACAACACATTTCTGCATCACTTCCCCAAAGTGGGGACAATTTTCAAACCCAGGCAACCTTAAAACCCATAAACCAGCAAGGCCACAGCATTTGACACGTTTTACATACTCATCAGACCACTGAGTGAGACCTTGCATCTACATTTGATTTGTCACTTATTTTTCAGGTTTTTTCTTTAATTTGGCACTCATTCCTAGACATCTTATAAAAACACTGCTACCTAATGAAGAGTCAAGTGTCATTCTAAAACCCTATCCTAATGTCTGGCCAGTGCAGTGTTTTGTCATACACAGTGATCAGTTTAAAAAGATCTTAGCAGAGTTGAGGCTCTCAGTAGCATATTAACTGTTTCTCTTTCACACTACACACTGACAATAGCTGCCAGGGGTTGAAGCTGCCTAATAGACTACAGAAACCAGACTTTTTCACTTTTAGTCAAGTGCTTCTCATTTGTTTTTCTGGAATGGATCTGTACACAGATGTTTAAAAAAAATGTGGCATACCATCTTCTCAGTTTGGCGCAGTTCCAATGTCCCGTCTGAGCTCTGAACTCTCACAGACTTAAAGTGTAACTTCAGTCTTTTTTACCTGGACCCTGTTTTCCCATGTTTGTGTCTAAGTGACAAATGGGAACAACAATTTTTGAATTTGAGTGAGAGGACTGCAGCTGGCAGCAGCGAAACAGCTGCAATGTAACCACTTGGGGCAATTGTGTACCCTCAGTTTATGTCCACTAAAAGTGCCTGTTTTTGCCACCGGCTGGCTCAGATTATTAATATAAGTGTCTGCCAGCATTATGGACAGGATCCTTACAGAGAAAGACCTTTGTATTTAAGAGTAATTTCCTTTTAGTTTCACCCAAAACAATCCCAAAATTTCAAGAAACAGTAATTTTAGTTTGTACAAAGGCAGCACATTTTCCACATCTAACTGAGTGAATAAGGTTGGAACAGTGGAAAGACAAACCATGACTGCTTTTGTGAGTTTTATTTTTTGTGGACTTTGAATGAAACAAGTTTTATGATGATAAAATGACTGAGTCAGTCTTTATACCGGTTCAAATCACCTGGTACATTTGTTTTGGAGAGGAAGAGACCTTGGGTCCGTTTCACAAAGCAGGTTCAACAAACTCTGAGTCTAATCCTGAACTCTGAGTTGATCTACTCTGAGATAGGAAACTCTGAGTTTCCGGTTCCAGAACAGCTGATGTGAATCAGTTTAATCAACTCGGAGTAGTTTCACCTGGAGTTAAGCGCGTGCACCACGACTATAAAAAGCCAGCATCAATGGAGCCCCGATTCGACGAGTCACCATGGCAACGGGGAAGAGGAGCGCTGCGTTTTTCACCCCACTAGAATTAGAAATCTTAATGCGCTCATACAGCGAGTTTGCACACGTTTTCAAAAAGAAGTGCAACACTGCTGCAGCTGCAAAAGAGAGGGAGACGGCGTGGGAGAACATTGCTGCTCGGGTCAATGCGTAAGTTTACATGTAGTCCTTTGCAACCACACTAATATTACAGGGGAAAACTGCTTGAATGGTAGCCTATTAATTTATTTCATTTAGGTGCAATCCAGAGAAGCGTATTTGGCAGCAGTTCAGGATGAAATATAAAAACGTTGTTCAAACAGGTAAGACCTCGGCATAATCTCATGGGGGTACCTCATTTTGATCATGTTTTACATTGTAAAGTAAATATTAAGTGGCTGTTTGACTGTGCAGTTGTTTTATCCTCAACATAATACTGTTTTCACACACATAAATGTGTTCTCATCTATATCATGTTCTGTTAAATAATTAAGCCTATTTAAACTAACACAGACTTCTACTCAGCCAGCAGAAAGAAGGCAGATGCCCGTAAACGCAGCACACTTTTCTGACCACCCTGCATACAGTTGTCTTACTCAAGTGCTCAGCATCTCCGACATTGTACAAAAACTTCCATTTGCAAAGAAGCAGCGCAACACACAATATCTGCTGGGATGTGAGAGCATGACTACGATTGGTAATGTTGCAAATGTAAGGACGGATTAGGTTGTGTATGTAGATGATGGACTGTGACGTGAAACGGTACAGCTCAAAAAGATAATTGTGTGGAAATGCTAGAACATCTATGAGCGGTCTGATAACCATCTCTCGACGAATATTTAATTCTCTGCGCAGTAATGCTGCTCCTTCATCCACGGGATGGTTATCAGAAGGACATGCCATGTTAGTGAAAAAAGTCGCCACATACTGTGCCTGATGGACTTCTAATATAGCCTACTGACTCTGATTTTCTTAATAATTTTTTAAATGACAGACGGCAGAACTACGCTACGGCAAAACTCGCCTGCTGACTGAATGAATGAGGAAATCAAATGGAGTGTGTGGCTCTGAAAGAGGGTGGAGACAGAGAGAAACTCGAGGTTCATTGACAAAAACCTGGTCCCGACCAGGTTAGGTTCATAGAGTCTGTTACTACGGTAACTGACCGAGAGCTTAAGTTACCTCTCTCTCTGAAACAGGCTAGAGTTACCCCTCTTTCTCTGGTTTGAGTTACCTCCCTTTTTGAAACGGAAAACTCAGAGTTTCCCTCATTTCAGGGTTAACAGACTCTGAGTTTTCACTAAACCTGCTTTGTGAAACGGACCCCTTGTGGATCACTTGGTTCCCGGTAAAACCCTCCTGAACATTTGGATCTAAAGTTATCAGAGAAAAAGGATGAACATTAGCAGGTGTAGGTCAATGGCCCAGTTCAAACATGCCAAACAGCATTGGAGACACCCTGATTTGTAACTTGAAACTGCTTTATTTGGAGTTTTTGATGGTTTTAATCACCTGGTCCATTTGTTTGGGAGAGGAGGCGACATCTGCTGCTCCTGGTAAAAACCTCCTGAACAATGAACACTAAAGGAATTCTAACTGTGAGAAGTTTCAGCTGGTTGACAACTGCAATCCTCTCTGCTAAACACCAATAAATCTCCCTATATCTTACACACTGGACATATAAGCAAATCAGACTTTCAGAATAAACAGACTCAGGGCTTCTCAATGTCAAGGATGTTTCCTTCTTCCTTCCTTGTCCTTTTAAGTTGGATTGTACAAAGGGTTGGCAAGACTCCTTCCTGTAGCATTTGGTGAACACATATTGGAACAGGCTAGCAAGTGCTCAGGTGTGTGTCATTGAAAAGGCCCTGCCCTCAATTCTGGCAAGTGGTGCGCAAAGATCGCACTTCATGGTGTCTGCAAAAACATAATGCTAATCTTATATAGAGCAACAATAGAGTCCATTGTACGGTACGGTATCACCAGCTGGTTTGGGAACCTAAATGTCAAATCAAAAACTCAGATTTTCAACCTGGTAAGAGTAGCAGGTAAGATTATGGGTCCCCCCCCTCCTTAACCCTCAAGAACTGTTCAATCGCGCCATCATCACTCAGGCAAAAAATATTTTAAATGACAGTTCTCATGTTCTGTTTCAAGAATACTCACTAATGCACTCAGGGAGAAGGTACAGGGTTCCCTTATGTAAACACAACCGGTACAAACATTCCTTTGTCCCGTCACCTTAATGTGTACTTTTTTTTTTTTTTCTGTGTACGGTGTATTTAGCACCTTTATGTGTACCAATTTCTGTGTATGGTGTATTAGCACCCTTATGTGTACTAGCACCTTGTTGTGAACCAGCACTTTAATATGTACCAGCATTTTAATATGTACCAGCACTCTAATGTGTACCAGCACCTTAACTCAACATGAAGGCATGGCAAATTGCACAGCTCAGATGAGCAAATATCTTTTGCACATTGGTCCCTATCTGGTTACGTTGTATGTTTTGTGTTGTTTAAAGCAGTAGTACCCTGTCTCCAATCCAAATTTCTCCCAAGGGAGACAAATAAATGGACTTTGACTTTGAAGCACCAAATGTGACAGAGCCCTCAAACACTTTGCAGATCTGTGTAGCACATCAGTACAACAGCAGGACAGCCCTAAGCCCTCACTGACATGGTAGGACATCTGTACCTAAGTTTGTGAGTATGTAGGTAGGGGTACTGGATAAAGGCCTTTGAAATGACATGAAAAAGTCACATGATTTGGGAGGTTTACCATATTCAATGTCTGAAAGACAAAAACAACTAAGTTCAGCAATTAGTATCTCAAGTAGATATTTTCATTAACCGGTATGTTCAAAATACGAGAGAGATACATGACAATAAGTGGGGATATACAGTTTGCCATAATAAATAATAGAGCAGACAGGAAATTTGGGAACCTGTTTACAAATTTACATCATGGGCTCAACACAGACCACAGTGTAAAATATAATTTAATGCATTGAAATAATATTACTTTTGTTATGCTGCTATTCATTCTTTGTTGAGGCTGTCACAGAGGAGATGATTCAACACAATCACTTACCCCTTTAAGGCTGTAATTTGTCATTTATGTCAATGATAGTCCTGTTTTCTGTCCACCTGGTGGACACTTACAGCACTTACACTCTTTTACTCCTTTTCCACTGAAATGGAACAGATTCCGTTCCAGTTCCCACGCCTAATTTTGAACTGTTCAGAGCATTTTTACAGAAAATATTTGGTTCAAAACCCAAAAAGTTGGTTCCCAGTTGGATCCAAAAAGATAGCAGCTTTTCATCAAACTAACATGTGAACCATGACTACATCAGTGGGCGTGTCATATTCTACGGGTTGGAAAGACAGGTTGGTAAACAGTGTAGAAGTCAAGTGAGAAATTGTCAAAGCTCATGCAGCGGCCTCATTAATAGTCAGTCCATGCTTTGTTGTTTTTTGGGGGGGTAAAAACAAATATTTGTTGTAATAGAACAAGTTTGTAGGATCAATCAATCTGCTCATGACACCAGTGATTACAATGGTACTGATCAAAACTGGTGGAAACACGGCACATTTGTGCACAAGTTAGAACCAAGGTTTCAGGAAACATGAAAGGAACCAGTTCAAGAACAGGCCCCCAGGAAAGCCACTGAGCTTGCAGCCAATTTTTCCCAGTGGCTACTTTGTATAGCACTGAAAAAATTCTCTGCTGCACAAAAAAACATTTTCCCCATAGGCCACCATTGTGAAAGAGTCGTCTGTAAAACTGTTGACAGGACACCTCCAACTGCAAACAAGGACAATTATACCTCTTTGTATTATGATTTTTAAGACATGGTTGTTTTATATTTGTAAAACTTTCCTCAAGCTGCGAAGTCTATGAGTTGAGTGGGAACTCGCATGCAGGGCCAGTAGGAGAAACACTTCTGTATACATATGAAAATGACAGGAAACCGGATATATATATATATATACAGTACAGGCCAAAAGTTTGGACACACCTTCTCATTCAATGCGTTTTCTTTATTTTCATGACTATTTACATTGTAGATTCTCACTGAAGGCATCAAAACTATGAATGAACACATGTGGAGTTATGTACTTAACAAAAAAAGGTGAAATAACTGAAAACATGTTTTATATTCTAGTTTCTTCAAAATAGCCACCCTTTGCTCTGATTACTGCTTTGCACACTCTTGGCATTCTCTCCATGAGCTTCAAGAGGTAGTCACCTGAAATGGTTTTCCAACAGTCTTGAAGGAGTTCCCAGAGGAGTTTAGCACTTGTTGGCCCCTTTGCCTTCACTCTGCGGTCCAGCTCACCCCAAACCATCTCGATTGGATTCAGGTCCAGTGACTGTGGAGGCCAGGTCATCTGCCGCAGCACTCCATCACTCTCCTTCTTGGTCAAATAGCCCTTACACAGCCTGGAGGTGTGTTTGGGGTCATTGTCCTGTTGAAAAATAAATGATCGTCCAACTAAACGCAAACCGGATGGGATGGCATGTCGCTGCAGGATGCTGTGGTAGCCATGCTGGTTCAGTGTGCCTTCAATTTTGAATAAATCCCCAACAGTGTCACCAGCAAAACACCCCACACCATCACACCTCCTCCTCCATGCTTCACAGTGGGAACCAGGCATGTGGAATCCATCCGTTCACCTTTTCTGCGTCTCACAAAGACACGGCGGTTGGAACCAAAGATCTCAAATTTGGACTCATCAGACCAAAGCCCAGATTTCCACTGGTCTAATGTCCATTCCTTGTGTTTCTTGGCCCAAACAAATCTCTTCTGCTTGTTGCCTCTCCTTAGCAGTGGTTTCCTAGCAGCTATTTGACCATGAAGGCCTGATTCGCGCAGTCTCCTCTTAACAGTTGTTCTAGAGATGGGTCTGCTGCTAGAACTCTGTGTGGCATTCATCTGGTCTCTGATCTGAGCTGCTGTTAACTTGCAATTTCTGAGGCTGGTGACTCGGATGAACTTATCCTCAGAAGTAGAGGTGACTCTTGGTCTTCCTTTCCTGGGTCGGTCCTCATGTGTGCCAGTTTCGTTGTAGCGCTTGATGGTTTTTGCGACTCCACTTGGGGACACATTTAAAGTTTTTGCAATTTTCCGGACTGACTGACCTTCATTTCTTACAGTAATGATGGCCACTCGTTTTTCTTTAGTTAGCTGATTGGTTCTTGCCATAATATGAATTTTAACAGTTGTCCAATAGGGCTGTCGGCTGTGTATTAACCTGACTTCTGCACAACACAACTGATGGTCCCAACCCCATTGATAAAGCAAGAAATTCCACTAATTAACCCTGATAAGGCACACCTGTGAAGTGGAAACCATTTCAGGTGACTACCTCTTGAAGCTCATGGAGAGAATGCCAAGAGTGTGCAAAGCAGTAATCAGAGCAAAGGGTGGCTATTTTGAAGAAACTAGAATATAAAACATGTTTTCAGTTATTTCACCTTTTTTTGTTAAGTACATAACTCCACGTGTTCATTCATAGTTTTGATGCCTTCAGTGAGAATCTACAATTTAAATAGTCATGAAAATAAAGAAAACGCATTGAATGAGAAGGTGTGTCCAAACTTTTGGCCTGTACTGTGTATATATATATATATATATATATATATATATTTATATATGTGTGTGTGTGTGTGTGTGTGTGTGTGTATGTGTGGCACTCAAGAAAAAACTTCTGATCTCCAGAAGGTTTCCTGTCATTTTCATGTACAGTGTGGTAAAAGCACATGGCAACAGACTTCTGTAAGAACTTTAAAATACTACATCCAGGCCTTTCTATTACATAGTCCAAAGTATTACCAATATTACTAAGTTGTTTTAGGTATGCAAACATATCTATACAGTGCAAATATAAACCCCAACATAACGATATGTAAGATAAAATTGTGTTTTTAAACCTCATCTATGGGCATTAGTTTGTCATGTACAATTATTTGAGATCTTACCAGTGCTGAAGTTGTCCTCAGTGTGTTGAGGCCAGTAAAACACACTAACTGTTCCTGTTTCACACTGCCTATATGTGTGGTTACCAGGGGAGTTACCCAATGAGGTTCATAGAGAGACATTTTCAGTTTTAGTCAAGTGTTTCTCATGAAGTGACTGAACACACACAGAGGTGTTGCAGTGTTATATAAGATGTTGTGCAGCAGTTCATCACTTTGCCTGGAAAACAATAACACCACTTTCCATTGCTAAAGAATCATTTATTTACAGATATGGTGCACCCCTGGCACAAATCAAATAACACACTGATAGCCTAATTACATATGAAAATACTGTAGCACAAGTTTAGAAAGGCAGATGGCTGCTGGACTACACTGTCAGAGATGGAAAACCTACTTAGAGAGACACATCTAAAGAAAATAAACGTCCATGGAAATCATAGAACGAACAATAATGTAAAATGGTCTTTTTTCAAATTCACAAGCTAGCTGGTGACTCTATTTGTTTCTGCTGGGCCTCAGAGAGGTGTGGTTGGGGTGGAGGCAGTGGTGGGGACAGTCACTGGATGCAGCCCCAAATCCAGGGATGGAGTTTCATCTGGTGGCGGAGGGCTCTTCTTCTGGGCATCTAGCTTCTCTGTCAGCTGAGTGTACAGCTCCTTCACTGGTTCACTGCTCTGTGGTCACCAGGCACAGCATCACACAAAGTGTCAATACATACAATACACACAACACTCCAGCCGCTGACATGTTCTTTCTCTCATGCATACATTTGTTCTGTTTCAAAGCTACAATCTGAGACATGTCTTGAAATAATTAACTGGATAAAAAATGCATCTGTGTCAGTTTGAGATCCTGTGTGTTGATCTCTGAACTTTAACTCATGTTTGGGACACTTCTGGGCACAAACCATTTCCCCTAACTATGTTGTAATTTCAGGCTAGATATCTGAGATTCTAGCTGGATGTTGTTTCAAGATAGACAGCTTATCAAGACAAGGAACTTGTTTATGTATGTTTTTTGTTTGTGAAACGTGAAAGATTTGATCTCATTAAAGAAAACACAGTTTACTGGTTTAAACAGCTTATTTTATGACATTTGATGATATGTATCAATATTGTAAAGTATCTCTATCAATATCATGGTAATGTTTTAAATCATATAGACCAGCCCAATATGCATGTAAGTGTACACCATAGTATGTATAACATGTTATGTACACTTGAAATATGGGACTGAAGAACAAGAACATTACCATGAGAGGAAATATGTGATACGTTCACTTCAATAATTGATTGATGATTATGGCTGTGATGCTCTCCACCCCCTCTGATGTTAAATGACAGGTTCATTTATTAGTATTCTCCCTCCAGGAGGTGACAAAAACAAATATTTATCATAGCTTCTCCAGTTTAAAGTCCCATTTTAGATGGGAGTAGTGTCACATGGGCAAGAAAATATTCCCTGTAATAAAAGTTGTTGTTGCCAACAGTATTTTAGCTGACTGGAGGCTTTAGTATGCATTTTATTATTGGTTTAATCACCAGTAACTATCTAGTTGTAATTTAATTAACACAGACAGTTTCAAACTACTTCGTCTTGCGCTTTCCTTCATTGCAGTAGTTGACAGACTGATATTGTGATCTGTCAGGTTAGTATTGGCAGACTTGGCTTGGTAACCGGAGGGTCGCTGGCTCAAGTCCCCATATGGAGCAAGTATGGAGCTTGGACTGGTAGCTAGAGAGGTGCCAGTTTGCCTCCTGCCAAGGTGCCCCTGGGCAAGGCCCTGAACCCCCAGCTGGTCGGGGTGCCTGTCCAAAGCAGCCCATTGCTCTGACATCTCTTCATTTCATGCATGTGTAGGTCCTGTTTGTGCATGTGTGTTTTAGGCATGTGTGTATACGATAACAGAGTGAAAAAGGACTGAATTTCCCCTTGGGGATTCTTCTCCTCCTTCTCCTTCTTCTTCTTCGTCTTTGTCTTCATCTTCGTCTTCTTCTTCTAAAACCCTTGTCCCTTTCCTAAGCTGGCCACCATACTTACAGTAACAGGAAATACAGCTGCATCTATAAAAACTCAGACACTCTGTAAGAATCAAAGTGTCCACATGAACTGGGCTTAAAACACGAGAGAAACAGTTAGTTTGCCAAAAAAAAGTCAGTAATTTAGGCTGCAATTTTAATAAGCTCAGCGGTGAAAAATCTCACACATATACACACAGGTAATACTGAAGTCACCCCAACTCCCCATAGACTAAAATCTTCTGTCCAAATGGGGCTTAAGGCTCATATCTGGTTAATATATACCAATCAGCCATAACATTAAATCCACCCAACAGGTGGAGTGATTATCTTGTTCCAAAAAATGTTCTGCTGGGAAACCTTTGGTCTTGACATTCATGTAGATGCCACTTGACACGCTTCACTGAAACACTGTTGCAGACCAAGTACCCTCCCTCATGGCAACAGCACTCCCTGTTGGCAGTAGCCCTCCAGCAGGACAATGCACCATGCCACACCATAAAAAAACTGCTCAGGAATCACCAGAGGAACACAACAGAGCTCAAGTCATCAACCTGGCCTCCAAATTTCCCGATATGATTGAGTGTCTGTGGGATGTGCTGGTACCCCACCACACAACAGGGCTTAAATTATCCCCCACCAACGCCCTAGTGCCAGATACCACAGGACACCCCGCAGAGGTCGTATGTCCATGTCTCAACAGTTCAGAGCCAAGTCTGACCTAAGAAGGTCCCACCATGGATTGGGAGTACTTCTGGGGTGCCTGCAAGTCCAACAAATGCTCAATCAGATCGGGATCTGAGTTGTTTGTCACAATCCTCTGGTCATTCCTGAACAATATTTGTGGTGTAGCATAGTTCATGGTCCTGCTGGGGGGGGCACTGTCATTGGAGAGTGTTGCTGACATGTGGGGGTGTTCTTGGTTTGCACAGGTGTTTGGGTAAAGCGTGTCAAGTGGCACCCACATGAATACCAGGACCCAACGTTTCCAAGCAGAACATTGCTTTGGACAAGATGATCAATGTTATTCACTTCACTATCACGATATTTCAGGGTATTTTTGCAACAAAGATATTCTTGACGATATGACAAATTATTAAAAAAAAAAAAAAAAAAAAAAAGGAAGAAGAAAATACTATTGCAACAAAATAAGTGATGTAGTTAACAGTTTGCCTTCAAACTTTCAGTAAAAACTAAACAAAAATGATCTCTTATTTTTGTTTTGTTTGTTTGTAAACAACAACAGTTACTCAGAGTGAGATTCAGAATCTGTATACAATATTAATTGTACAACAAAATTAAATCTACCACAAATTACACATTTAAACAAAATACAAATACAAAAAAAATTACCCTGGTATCAGTATATATAAATCAACAGGTGATTTCCTTTTCCTTTAGCAAAATCCTTTTGGAGTCACTAATTATTTTGCTTTAAGCCATGTTTGTTGTTGCCATGGGTAACAGTATGACATCACTGTCAAAAAGTCTAAAAGTCGCGAGAATCACAATATGAATTTTTCATGTGATATCAAAAATTATACCGGTATTATTGTGAACACCTCGCCAGCGAGCATCTGGTGGCTGGGCCTCATGGCCTAAGGCCCGGTCGGGCTCAGCCCGAAGAGGTAACATGGAGCCGCCGCCCTGTGGGCCCACCACCCGCAAGGATGGACATCAGGGTCAGGTGCATTGTGTGCGGGTGGCAGGCAGGGGTGGGGCCTGAGTCTGAGTGGTCCATGTTCAAAGCCTCCATTGTGGAGGACGGCTGCTAGTAGCTGTGGTCAGAAGGATGTTGGTGCCTGTCGTGGCAGTTACCGGGCTCACCGCTATGAGCCATACAGTCCATGTATGACCAAAGTGAGAGCTGTATCGGCATACTTGGTGTAAAGTCAAACGTGTCCTTGGTAGACAAGGTTGTCCCTTGTCACGATCCTGTTTGTGATTTTCATGGACAGGATCTCAAGGCACAGCTAGGACGAGTCACGGGTCCGGTTTGGGGACCTCAGAATTGCATCTCTGCTTTCTGCAGATGATGTGGTTCTGTTGGCAGGCTTGGGGAGTAACGGATTACATGTAATGGCGTTACGTAATTAGGAGGCAAAAAAAGGTAACTAATCCGTTACAGTACAGAAAAAAAAATGTAATCAGATTACCGGTATATTCGATAAAAACGGGGATTACTTAGCAGGATTACATTTTAAAATCAAACGGGATGCAGCAGACACATGCACAGTGTGCACGCATTGCGACACTTTAGGACACAACACCACAACAAAACAACATGTAAAACGACCACCAAGCACCAATGACTGTTCGTCATTACTGCCACTGCTGGGGAGAAAAATGCCTTCACTGCATGGAAACTCCGGCATCATTGTGCCTTTAAATCAGAAAAGGGGAACAACATCACAGTACAGTGCAAGTTATGCCTCCCAGCTGTCAAAATACTGTCAACATCCAGGGACTCGACGTCCAACTTAAAGAAACATCTACAGGTAAGATGACAAACGACTAACATTTGCTGAAATACACAGAAATCCAGTAAGTTAAAGTTAAGGTTTGTTAGCTTGCTAACCTGTCAATACTGCTACTCGTGCTACTACTGTACTATATAACTACTACTGGAAAACATGTCGGGACTGTAACTTAGGTGCTGATGCTGACTTGTGTCGTGCCAAGTTTATATACATCTAATATTGTAACAGCTGCATTTATCTGGATCAAACAGTCATAACGTGCAATAAACATGACGTCATGTCCTGTTGTATATGCATTTGGTTTTATATTCCTGATTATCCTCTGCATTATTTTACCTGCTCTGTGCTGTAAATTATAACCATCCAATCCTTTTTTTAACACTTTAAAAGCCCTTCTTGGGTAGGTTTACAGGGGAAAAAAAATCATGTTTTTAGTGATAATAGCAAGAGTTCTGCCAGAAAGGGCTATTGGCACAACGCCAATAAGGCTAAACTGCTTCTGTGTGCAAAGAAAATCAGTTTCGGCAGATGATCATGTTTGGCACACCTGTAATTAAAGTCAACACCTGTGCATTTCATGTCACAGGCAATACAGACACAAGGGCAGGAAAATTACATTTAAGTAACTTTGGAGCATTTTAATACCTAGGTGGTGATTTATTTATTTATTTATTCATTTTTTTTTTTACAACTAATAACAATAATAATACTATTATTGTTGATGTGTAGTTAACTTTTAGGTAACTCTGAAACATGTTAATACCTGACACACCTCTTTAAGGTGGTGATTTTTTCCATCTAATAATAAGTATAACAATAATGATTAACTGATTGAATAAATAAGGATTGTTATAACTATTATTATTATTATTATTATTATTATTATTACATTACTACAGTTATTGTCATTATAACCTCTGATCTAATTCATGAATACAGCTGAATAGTTTATAAATTAATAAGTTAATTTATTGTTAATTTTGCGCCGTGTATTTTCCAGAGGAAACATCAAAGTCACTTATTTCTGACAAATGAAGTCACTGGCCAGTTTGAGATGAGTGAGCAGCCCAGTATACCTGAACATGGACAAGGACATCCTCCCATCAAAGAAATGAAACTTGACCTTTGATGCAGCACATCCCAGAGTTTAGTCAGAAGACTGATATTTGAATTTGTGATTGATGATGTTCCTTGGTTGAGCAGCCTTCATTCAAAAAGCTCATTGAGAGAATCAGCGGTGGCAAAACAGTCATGTGCAGAAAGACACTAGTCCAGCGTATTGAGAAAGAATTTACTGCCATGAAAGAAATCTTGACTGCAACACTTCAGAAAGCGACAAATGTCTGCAAAACAGCAGACCTGTGGACTGCACATAACAGAAGCTTCTTTGGCATGACATGCCACTGGATTGAGGAGCAGACTATGGAGAGGAGGTCTGCAGCTCTGGCCTGCGAGTGAAGGGACGGCATACTTTTGATGTCCTTGCTGGAAAAATCTATGAAATACATGCAGAGTACAAAATACAACATAAAGTAAGGGCCACAGTCACAGACAACGGGAGCAACTTTGTTAAGGCCTACCGTGAATTTGAATCAACTGGGGAAGAAGCACCAGACGGGTTGGACGATGGAACAAGGTTCCTGGATATGAATGCCCTTCTGGAGATGGAGGGAGACGAGGAGCTTCATTTTTTCCTCCCCCTCATCAAAGATGTGCAGCACACACACCCAACCTTATTGCCACCAATTAAGTGGATAAAGCAGCATCAAAAGGGCCATCCCGGAAAGTGTACTGAAGTGCAATGGGTAAGTCTGCTTCTACATGGAACAAGGCACACAGGCCATCAGCAGCTGCAGAAGCAGTTCAAGATATTGCCAACATGAGGCTTTCTGTTCCATGTGTCACAAGAATGAGCTCTGAATATATGGCCATTTCCAAACTGATTGGACTTACAGAAGATCAACTGGGTGACATCTGTGGAAGGCTTGGAGTGACCAGGCTACACCCTCACAAGCTGACTTTTCTCTGGGAATATGTAGCTGTGTTATAGCCACTTGCTCAATTCATTGATTTTCTACAGGGGGAGAAAAAATGTTATCTTAGGTTCCTCATTCCAACCTTCCAATCTTAAGCCTCAAGTCTAAACTCTCAGGTAATCTGCCACATGTGATCTACACAGCAAACATCATCACTGCAGTCACTGAGGCACTTGACAATCGCTTTGGTGCCATGCTGAGCAGCCATGATGCAAAAATGGCAACAACTACCATGCCAAAATTCCGCTTGTGTTTGCTCCCTGCTCAGAAGAGGGAGGATATGTGCAAAACAATGGTTCAGGAGGCAACATCTTTGGAATCCAGAGCATCTCCTGAAATGAGCAGCACTCATGAGACTGATGGATCAGATGAGGATTTTTTGTGTTTGTGAAGGAAAAATAGGGCTGATAAAAGCACAACTGAAGAAGAGGTACAGCAGTTCCCTGATGACACTGTGAAGAGCATGAGCTCTTCATGAAGTACAATGCTACACTGCCTTCTAGTGCTCCAGTTGAATGTCTGTTCAGTTATGGAGGAAACGTACTTACCTCATCTCGGGGCAGAATGTTCGATGACCACAAGTCCTCCTCCTTCGTCATAACAGAAGGTTTTGCCCAAAGTTAGGTTTTGATTGAATGTAGGCCTACAGCTGGGATTCACATGTAACCACTGGTGCCTAGTACATACTAAACTCAACTGCAACTGTGAAGGCAGCTAATGTTCTTTTATGATGTAAACCTTTCTCTGGTCTTTAATTGCAGGTCACTGAATTTAGATTCTCATGCCTTAAAGCTTCAGTAGGCAACACTGTTTTTGTATAAATCAAGTGGTCTGAGACAAACAATAGGTTTCTGCACCTCACCATGGCTCTGTGTTCAGCCTCTAAAGAATCAGTATCGTGCTGATGTGCATCAACCAATCAAAGGTCAGCTCAGACCACTGCGTTCCTATTGGCTGTTCTACTGCATATGCGCGTTTCCGTGCCGCTGGCAGAAGGGGAGAACAGTGGCGAACAGTGCACCAGGTAAAATAGCTATTCCAGCACAGCAACTGCCTACACGGCTAAACAACCCAAAAAAGGAAGACAGAACTCGGTTCCCTGGAGCCCCAGAGGGAGGGGAAGGGTGAGGTGGGGCCAGGCCCGGCCAGAGGGCGCGAGGGTCGGCCGTGGGAGTGGAGCTGAGGGCTCTCTGCGGAGAGGGAGAGCCGAGCCTCGGGAGAATGTGCGGGCGGGCTGCTGCGTGGTGAGGGAGAGCCCAGGCTTTGGAGTGTGTGCGGGTCCACAAGGGAGGGATGGGGAGGGCTGCTGTGCAGAGAGGGAGAGCCAAGCCTCGGGGGTATATGTGTGGGGCCGCGAGGGAGGAATGGGGAGGGCTGCTGTGCAGAGAGGGAGAGCCGAGCCTCGGGGGTATATGTGTGGGGCCGCAAGGGAGGGATGGGGAGGGCTGCTGCGCGGAGAGGGAGAGCCGAGCCTCGGGGGTATATGTGCGGGGCCGCGAGGGAGGGATGGGGCGGGCTGCTGCACGGTAAGGGAGAGCTGAGGCTCCCAGAGAGGGAGAAATAGAACCAAGTAGGGTAAAATACTCGCATGCTCGTCTGGTAGGAGGGGCTCAGGGCAGAGAAGAACGAAACCTAACTCAGATGAGACTCAAACATCAACCGTTTTCAGGCTTTCTACCTACTGCAGCTTTAATTTGATATATGATTTATTTATTTGTATCTACTGTTGAAAATTAAATAGGTGGACACCTGGTTTGTTCAAAAAATACAAGTGGATGTTCTTAACACTAAAATAGAGCCTTCTTTGTTTACCGTGTAAAAGGTATTTAATGTTTGCTTTGAAAAAGCATATTTTCTGTTAACGTTGTAAATAATACTGTTTTGTAGCCAAATACTTTAATTTGGAATTAGTAGGTGTACTGCCTGAATTTGCTTTATGGTTTTAATTTTCTTTTTTACTTTTTTTAAATTCAGAAATATGGACATCTGCTTTGTTAAAAAAAATACAGTGGATGTTATTAACACTAAAATAGAGCCTTCTTTATTTTGAAAAAGCATGTTTTCTGTCAACTTTGTAAACAATAGACACAATCACTGTTGGGTAAGGGTTACTTTAAAAGTAATCAAAGTACGTTACTGTGTTACTTTTTAGAAAAGTAACCAGTTACTTTACTCGTTACTCCCTGAGTAAAGTAACTCAATTACTTTAAAAGTACTTCCAACGTTACTCCCTGAGAAAAGTAACTCAAGCACTTTTAAAGTACTTTTGAGAATTCTACATTTCCTATTGGGCAATAGACCACAGGGCGCTAAGCCTACATTTTTTTGTCTCCAAAATTAAAGTTATGGACCACTTGCCCTTCACTGAGATCCAATTCTCCCATCACAGCCGTCACTTTGACCAGTAGAAACACAGAACGATCTGCTGCCATAGACAACTGTATGACAACAACACCCCAGCATTAATAATATTTCCTCTAGGGATGTTACCACACAGAGTAAAAGGGGGAAATGATGGTGTGAAACAGCAGAGGCACTTTGTCAACCCGCTGAGTTAACGTTACTGTCATTACCATCAAGCTAGCAAACAATGGTACGTCCTCATGGTCAGACATAAAGTAATAACATTAACAAATAGCGGTGGGGCTTTTACTCACCACAACTGCAGAGGCTCCCAGCTTCATTTGAAACAAACTACATTATAGATGGTCCGTTATTTGTTATTCCCTCTGTGTGTTTTTATATTTACTTTTTTCCGCTCCGTTGTCTTTATAAAGTTAACATATCGCACCGTCATTTCAAACTCAACACTTGTTTCAAATTAAAAGCCCCTTATAACCTCAGCTGAGAGAATCCCTCCATTTTCTAAATAGGCTTTTATTCTGAAACATTTGTCAGAACTTCCTGTGGAAGATACAGTAGCTTGACAGTTTACGTATGGCGCTTCAAATGTAGCTCCTGCCATCTGCTGACGCTTTTAGGTGACTACAACAACATGTCGGCTGACACATGAACAGACACAGTTCTGTCAGTGACTCAAATAATAGTGAAAGTAATAAAAATAGGACAAGAATAACCCGATGACATCACACACGCCGTGAAAGACGACCGGAGATAATTGGTGAGTACCAGCGTGTAGCGTGTACTAGGCATAATGCAAGTCCTGAGTCTGAAATATGTCTATCAGCGAGTCCTACTCCACCTATTTAGACTCCACCGTAGACAACAGCAGCATTTCTCCGAACACGTAGCGAGCCCCAAGCTCCGTGGCTTCTTTCAGACTGATAGGTTTAACGTTATCTCCGTTATTAGAACCAAACGACAGCTGTTGCTGTTTCGGAGCTGAAGGACCAGCGTTCTAAAAGTAACGGAAGTAACTGATGTCTTGTTTGAAAATGTACTGAAGTATTTGATTACTCAAACAGCAAACTAACGCGTTAGGTAACTCGTTACTGCAAAAAGTAATCAAAGTACTCTAACGTTTCTTTGTAACACGTTATACCCAACTCTGCACACAATGGACACATCTTCTACACTCTCTTGTCTTAATTTGCATGTTTGGTATTGAAGTAATCCAAAAGTCACTAAAAGTAAACAGTTACATTACTTTAATATTGTGACACTTAGAGTAAGTTACTGATTACATTTTTTAACAGGTAACTTGTAACTGTACTGGATTACATTTTTAAAGTAACCCTCCCAACCCTGTCTGTTGGCTTCATCACACCGTGACCTCCAGCATGCACTGGGGTGGTTTGCAGCTGAGTATGAAGCGGTTGGAATGAGAGTCAGCACCTCCAAATCTGAGGCCATGCTTGTCTGCAGGAAACCGGCGGATTGACCTCTCTGGGTTGGGAAGAGTTACTGCCTCAAGTGAGGGAGTTGAAGTATCTTGGGGTCTTGTTCACGAGCAAGGGTAGAATGGAGCGTGAGACGGATCGGCGGTTTGGTGCGGCTTCTGCATTGATGCAGGCACTGCACCGATCTGTCGTGATGAAGAGGAAGTTGAGCTGGAAGGCAAAGCTTTCGATTAACTGGTCCATCTACGTCCCAACCCTCACCTATGGTCATGAGCTCTGGGTAGTGACCGAAAGAATAAGATTGTGGATACAAGCGGCGGAAATGAGTTTCCTCCGTGGGGTGGATGGGCTCAGCCTTAAAGGGGAAGTTCCGTTTTTTACAACCTGGGCCTTATTTCTAGCATTAAATACGGTTGTTTACTCACCCAGATAAGTTTGGTGTCATTTGGAGTCCTTCGTAAGATATTTAGATCCGTGAGAGCCGTGTACATCCATATAAAAACATATTGGTGAAATGAACAAATTTCGCGGCAGATAATGTGTTATTTAGAGCCTCATTGTCGGTGCCCCGATCATTCCCACTCTATGGATGTACGCGGCTCTCGCGGATGTAAATACCTTCCGAAGGACTCCAAATGACACCAAACTTATCTGGGTGAGTAAACAACTGTATTTAATGCCAGAAATAAGGTCCAGGTTGTAAAAAACGGAACTTCCCCTTTAAGACGGGTGCACAACCTAATGCATTGACAGATTGATGCTGACTGAAAGTCATTCATTCCAATGGAGGTGAAAATGACGGACAGTAACGGACTAGCGCGCAGCACAGCAGCGGTTCCGTTGACCGTCGGACCGTAGAAGAGTTGGATTTTTCCTACTCGGGCGTTGAGGAGATGGGAGAAACGGAGCGTTACAGTGCCGGAAGTAGGAAATAAATTGCAATCGCAGTTGTAAACAAACAATATTTCATTTATTTATGCAAAAGAAAAATAAGCATAAGCTTTTTTTCCACTATTAAAAGTGATTGTTGACCATAGGTTGATTTCTATGCGGTTGATAATTACTCTATATTTTCGAATTTCGCATTCATTTCTATATATACCAGCTCTTTCAATAGTACACTACTCAACTCATCTCAGTTCAGTTGGTACAGTGACAGTCAACATGAGAGATCTTCGCAGGAAGATATTGCTAGCTCTTCTGCTAGATGACTTCGCTAACAGCTCTTGCCGACAGCACGCTAGCTAGCTGCCCGTATCTGGCCAGGTCCATCAACGACGGAACCTCGCGGCGTTGTTCTGGGGGTGGGGAATGCACTGGGGAGACGCTCCGTTAAAACAGGAAAAATAGGTTGTGCACCCAGCGTTAGAGAGCATGGACATCCGGAGGGAGCTCAGAGTAGAGCCGCTGCTCCTTCGCGTCGAGAGGGGTCAGTTAAGGTGGTTCGGGCATGTGATCAGGATGCCTCCTGGGAGCCTCCCACTGGAGGTTTTCCTGGCACGTCCCATTGGTAAGAGGCCTAAGAGCAGACCCAGAACACGCTGGAGGGATTACATCTCTCATCTGTCCTGGGAACGCCTTGGGGTCCCCCAGGAGAAGGTGGAAAGTGCTGCTGGGGAGAGGGATGTCTGGGGTGCCTTGTCCTCGGCCTGCTGCCCCTGCGACCCGGTCCGGATAAGCGGATGAAAATGGATGAATGGATGGATGGATGGATGGATGGATTATTGAGAATGACATGATATGGCACACTCCTACCTGTCAGTGGATTTATTGTTCTGGCTGATCAGTGTACGTCTGAAGTATTAGAAAATGCACTGTCACTGTGGAACTGTAGGACAGGGAGACCTCTACCTAATTCTACCCATTACTACAACTAGTTTCAAAGCACAAGCTGAATGTATAAATGAAACAAACCTGTTTTGGAGGTTCCAGAGTTTTCATCAAAGTTTCCATGTATGATGGCAGCACTTTGTGGTGTAGATGCAGCAACATCCGGAGGGTGTGTCTATGGACATTCTCTTTACTGCAAAATATTCAGACACAAACAAAATCTGTCAAGAGACATGGCAGACAAATTTGAGTCCAGTGCAATAAAAATAATTTGGAAGGGTCCTGGGGAGTGGTGATGCCATTTAACACCATCATGCAAAAAACCTGCTCGGCCTGCTCAACGATATGTGTATATAGATTTGTGTGTATATCTTTTAGCAAGCAGATTTTTGTGTCTGTCTCAGTCCACTTTAAGTCCACAGTCCACTGTTTGTACTTGATGCAGTGATGTCATAGGCTCTGCTAGAATCAACCCACCTGGAAGAAGAAGTAAGAAGGAAGCCATCAAAGACAACAGAACAAAATTCTTCTGATCCAAACTCATCAGAGAGGAGGGTGAGGTGTCCAGTCAGCAGGTGCAGGAAGATGTCGCTAAAGGCCATGTCATTGTAGGTCTCCACTGTGGGGGAACAGCAGAGATCCAACTCTTATTTTGACAAGTCATACAGTTCCTACTATAAAAAGACAGCTTTGACTATATTCTCTTTACTACTGACCCTGCTAGTGTAATTTACTGCCCACACATTGATTTAATCTGTTAACCCATCCAGTGTCAGTGCCTTTCTCTGACAATTACTCACTGAATTAAGCCACTTATCACCTTTTTGTGATTATGATATTCTTGACCATATGACAAATTAGTAAAAAAAAATATTTTTGATAATTAATTTAAGAAAATAATATTGCAACAAAATAAGTGATATAGTTTTACATATCAACCTAACAGTTTGCCTTCAAATATTCAGTAAAAACTAAACAAAAATTATCTCTCATTTCTTTAGTTTGTAAACAACAACAGTAACTCAGAGTAAGATTCAGAATCTGGATACAATATTAATTAATTACTATTAATTAATTAATCCTTTAATCATCACGCTGTAACCTGTGACAGGCTGTTATGCCACCATTAACTATCGCATACTCACATATATGTAGTTTTTTGTTGAGCTGCAAGTGTCACATAGGTTTACACTGCAAAAGGTTTATGAGAAAATCATTTGACTACATGGACTCCTGTGAGCACATGGCAGAGGAGAAGGAGAGAGACTGCACTGCTGCCGGGCAGAGTCGCTAAATGAGCTCCCTGTGCAGGGAGGGTAACTTGTGGTGACTCGCTAAAAGAGTCTGAGAAGTCTGGGACTGTTTATTAAACATTCAGGATGCCCAGGCCTACCACTACCACATTTTATTCCACACTATTGAAGCTGCTCCTCTTTTTGGAACCACCGCAGAGTAGCTAATAATTTTGTTTTAAGCTATGTTTATTGTTGCCATGGGTAACAGTATGACATCACTGTCAACAAGTCTAAATATTGCGAGTATCATGATATGAATTTTTCATATGATATCAAAAATCATACCGGTATTATTGTGAACTAGATGTTATGGCACACCCCTAGTCTGCGGCCTGTGGTAGCTTAAACCTTACCAGTCTGGTCTCAAGAGAGGAGTCAGATAAAAGTCAGCACACTGGCCCTCTAAGCTTGGGGGTTGGGCGCGGCGCTGATAATGCCACCCGATAAAAAACTACACTGAGCAAAACTACTGACATCAGGCACATAACAGACCCCAGCCACCAAAATGGTGGCAGGATGACCACTCCGGATGAAAGCTGAAAGAAAATCAGGAGTGAGAAAGAGGGTCTACTAAGGCCAATATTCAAGATCTGCCTTAGAACATGGAATGTCCGAACCATGTAAGAGACCACCAAGACAGCAGCACAAGTCCTCAGTAAGATGAAGAGATAATATCTGGACATCCTGAGGATAACTGAAAGTCACTAGACTGGCTTCGGACGCCAAATGCTACATGATGGATCTGTCATCCTCCATTCAGGCCATGAGAATACTCATACACACACAGCATAGCTGTCATAATCTCAAAGGAGAAAGCCAAAACCCTGCTTGAATGGGAACCAGCAAGTGAGAAGTTGATCAGAGTGTACCTCAACTCGAAGTTCTGCAAACTCACCATCTTGCAGTGATATGCACCAACTAATGAGGCTGAAGAAGAGAACAAAGAGGATTGGTATGTACAACACAACATGCTACTGATAACTCATGACATGAATGCCAAAGTGGGAACCAAAAATTCCAACTGTGAGAGGGTAATGGGCACACACAGACAGGGATGGATTAGCCATCAGGAGCACTGGGAGAATTGCTGGGGGGCCGCTCTAGTGTGGGCTGGTAGTAAGCTTTTTTTTTTTTTTCTTTTTAAAAAAAAATTATTTTGGTTTTTGGCTGATCAGCCCACAGAGCAGAGAGATGATGGGCCCACTGGTTTGTCTCTCACGGCCCACCCCCATCCTGCAACCGCTAGTCTTCAACAGGTGCACCATCAGGACAGTAATGATGGAGGAGAGGAACAGAGTGAGGCCAGAGATCCCACTGAGACAGAGGGACAGGACGGCAGGGAACAGGAGGAGGCTAACAGTGTAGGAGAGGGAGGCATGATCTTTATAAGAAAGTAGGATGGTCCTCCCTCAGTGTAAGGAGGGCCCAACATCGCATATTGTTAGTATATAAGTCTATCTGCACTCTACTCTAATACCACTCAGCTAAGTAGTGGTATTTGGGGCTGGTATGTTCATGTATTGAAGGGGAGAACAAGGATGGGTGATGTCCAGCCGATTGTGGTGGGCTGGTCTGGGCAAAAGTCCAGGGCTGATATTATATCTCAGTCCAGCCCTGCACACAGATGTGGAGAGAGAAACAACAGTGGTGAATGCCTTGTTGGATTCTGCATGAATAACAACCTGGTCATTGGTGGAACCATCTTTCCACATAAGAAAATCCACAAGCTCATATGGAAGTCACCTGATGGTAGGACCATCAACCAAACAGATCACATTATCATTCATGGTAAGTGGTGTAGCATACTGGGGTGCAGATGCCTACAGCAACCACTACCTAACCGTTGCCACCATCAAACTCAAGTTTAAGCAGCTGATCCCACAAGGCCAGTGACAGAAAAAAACTGGACACTGCTAAACTCCAGTATCCAAAGGAAAACCAAGAGTTTGTGTTGGAACTTAGAAACCACTTTAGCATACTAGATGCTGCCTCTGAAATGGAAGAAGAACCCACTATAAACAGTAAATGGAATGCTATCAAGACCATATACTCTGAAACAGCATGAAGTCCTGGGCTTCAAACAAAAAGGGGCCAAAGAATGGATATCAGCTAACACTCAGCAGAAAATCAAAGAGAGGTAACAGCTAAAGACAAAGATGCTGAACACCAGGTCTCAACGTCTCCTTGAAAAAGCCAAGGCGCCCTATAAAAACAAGGACAGAGAGGTGAAGAGGAGTGCCAGAAGAGACAAGAGGGTCTTTGTTGAAAACCTTGCAACGAAGCTGAGAAGGCTGTAGCCTATGGGAATCCGAGCACTGTGTATAAGATCACAAAGCAACTCTGTGGCAAATGTACAAGCCCAACTAACCAAGTTGAGAACAAAAATGGCAACATCTTTGCCAAAAGAAAACCTGGAAGGCCCCAAACCACGTGGTGCAGAACTGTGACACTGGAGTTGGAAAAGATGAACCTGTCAAGGGGAGAGGAGCAACATGCTGCCAAGGATCAAATGCAATAGAAAGTGCTCAATTAAGCCTTATGTACCATAGGGGATGAAGAGGAGTAGGTAAGTAAGTGAGTTGCAACCTTTAAAGGGGTGTGTGGTGTTGGATACTATGGTCTAGGACTTCTCATATTTTACACAACATTAGGGGAAGAGTGATACTGACCCAGGGGAGGCAGTAACCTCTGTAAGGCATTCTTGTTCCTCAGTTTGGCAATGTGGAGGACGTAGTAGAGACCCATTTCACAGGCCACTCTGTTCTCCTGCAGGTACCTGAGAAAGAGAAACAAAGACCATCACAATACTTCTCACTAACACATTTTTCCTATCACATCAGTCATTACAGATAAGAACAAACATCCTGAATTGAATGAGCATTACAAGAGTGCCTTGAATTCCCTGTTTGTAGTTGTTTTTGTTCCAGCTGCACATCTCACGAGCTTTGGGCTGTCTTACAGTTATGCTGTGAGTCAGATAAGTCCTCTGCCAGTCATCCTATCTGGCTGCATGTGAAGTTAGTAACACAGTCAATTACATTTAACACAAACACATTAAGAACACTGGGCCTCATTCACTAATATGTGTGTAGAAATGTTCTTACTTTGCACACAAACACAAACTCCAATGTCCTTAAACAAGTAAGTTCTAAAAAAAAAGCGTCATAGCTTGTCACTTTTGCTAAAAATGGTCAAATCTGTATGCCATATGAAATTACAAACTTAATTAAGCATAAATAACTAAATAACTTTCAACCATAAAATGTGATCAGGTTTAGTACCTTGTCCACTTTTGTAAGGCTTGGATGTAGACAGACCTGGCAGAGATGGCTGCCACCTTGTTTTCACATGGATTGCGGTTATGTTGTGCTCTTGCTACCAGTAGATGGCACATGAAAATGTCCATGAATGAGGACAGCAGGTCTAAGTTAAGCAGAATGAATTTCAAGGTGCAGCAAACCCAAAATGTAAGATCCTCACAGAGAACCAAGGGTCGCAGACAATTAAATCAGATATAAGCATTACTGTTACAACATTGTGTCACCCATTACAATATTGTGTCACCTTACTGAATCTAATCTGATTTCCTGTTGACACTGTGGCGATCTATCCCGTCTGAATGACACCAGTGTAAGATGTCGAGGTTAAGCCTGTTAACATGCTAACCCACTTTTCTCACCTCTTCACACAGGTCCTAGCAAGGTAAACTCTGAAATGCTCCTAGTGATGCTATATGATGTCACCCTCTGTCCTGTGTGCAGTGCTTTACCTGTTGAAGGTATCAGGCAGTGTGGTGGGGTATGTTAATGAACTCTTCTCTTCACTGGGAAGCTTCTGTTCTACAGTGAAGGTGTGATCATCAACAACCACTGACATCATGGCAGGCAGGAAGCGGGTCACCACCTCCAAATCCTGATAGTAGGTACACAGGAAGACAACGTTAACAACTTACAGTCCATTTATTTCAATGCAGTGACCTTCAACTAGCCTATAACCAACAGCGTGAAAAACAAATAAGCTATTTACCAACAGTTTGTTTTAGCCTTGATGTGATTTTATAAACTGACACAAAGATACACCTGAGCTGTACACTGTACGTACCAAACGAGGCTCTTTAAACACCTGGCTGTCAATCATGTCCCACGCCCCCTGACCCAGTGACAGCATCCTCAGCAGCAGCATCAGGTCTGGACTATCCTGTTCACAAACACACATGCAACTTGACCTTTTGTTGATTAAACAGGCTGTGTATGAGGGAAAACACAGTGGAAACACATTTACTTGAGGGGGAGTCTTTTAGACCCAGCACCAACACAGAAGGAAATATGCAAATTGAAAATAAATAATTGCATAAAAAATGAGTCTGATGGCTCACAGAGACAAGACTGCAATACAGCTGCTTTAAAGGTCTTGTGTTTAAGATTTGGTGGCATCTAGTGGTGAAGTTGCAGATTGCAACAAACTAAAACTTGACCAGTGTGCCAAGCGGTGGCTGACGTGAAAATGCAATTGGCCCCATCCAGAGCCAGTGCTTAGGTTGTCCCTTTTGGGCCATTGTAGAAACTAAATGGTGGATTCAGTGGAAGAGGACCTGCTCTGTATGTAGTACAAACAGCTCATTCTAAGGTAATGATAATGATTCTTATTTTCAGGTGATTATAGACTAATAAAAACATAGTTGAAATTTGCAGCACAGGCCACAAAACTATAACATGAGTAAAAAAGTGTCAAGTAGGCCTAAATCCGTTGTAGTTTGGGGGGGGGGGGGGGTTAAAAAGTCGTTTTCCACAGCCTTTCAAATGAAACTAGTGCTGGGAAATCATTTAAATCTTTTCACTTATTTAGGCTATTAATCTCATTAATGCACATTGCATCAACAGAGAGGCTGAGGGAGGAAAGGAGCAAGAGACTCTGTTCTCATTATATAGGTCTTGTATATGAAATGTCTGTGTTGTCGCTGCATTTTTTCAAACACATCTGTCACCTGCATCCAGGCTGTCTCAATGTCACACTACAACTACCAAGAGGAACAGCAAAGCGCTATGATCCATTTCACACACAAATGAGCAAACAAACACTCACTTGACACAATCAAGCAGCTCTGTCTCCCACACATGCAGCACAGTGCTGTACTGCACATTTGTTACTGCGGTCATTTCATTCATCTCACAGACTGATTTAGCGCAGCACGTGCAACATATAAACTGATGTCACACTCGAGACTAATTCACAGACAGGTTAAACAGAATAGCAGTGTGTGTCTGTGTCTCTCTTAGTGTTGCTGGAGAACTTGTGAGTGAGTGAGTGGGGCGGAGCAGTGCGAAGAGTGTGAGAGGAGAGATGCACACTGGTATTGCTTTTCCGAAGATCAGTGTTATGTAACGCAACAGTTTGCATACCGGGCAGGTGTTGGTGTGGAGGATGCCATCCTCTACCTGCTACACCGAGCCCATTCGCACCTGGATAAGGGAAGCAGCATGGTGAGGATTCTCTTCCTGGACTTCTCGAGCGCCTTTAACACCATCCAGCCCCTTGTGCTTCAGGACAAACTTAACAGGATGCGAGTGGACCCCTGCCTGGTCACTTGGATCTCCAGCTACCTCACCGACAGGCCGCAGTACGTCAGGCTGAGGGACACCACCATCTGCCACTGTCATCAGCAGCACCGGAGCACCCCAGGGCACGGTGCTGGCCCCTCTTCTCTTCACCCTGTACACCTCGGACTTCTGCTACAACTCTGAGCTGTGTCACATCCAGAAGTTCGCCGATGACACAGCCATCAGGGACGACAGAGAGGAGGAGTACAGGAGCCTAGTGAGGGACTTTGCTGTCTGGTGCCACACAAACCATCTACAGCTCAACAACTCGAAGACCAAGGAGCTGGTCATTGACTTTAGGAAGTCCAGACCAAGACCGCGACCAGTTCTGATCGAGGGAGTTGAGGTGGAGGCTGTGGATTCCTACAGCTACATCGGGCTGTGGCTGGACAGCAAACTGGACTAGACAACCCACACCAACCACCTGTACAGGAAGAGACAGAGCAGGCTGTACTTCCTGAGGAGGCTGCAGTCGTACTACTGGACAAACTGCTGGACATTATGGACGATGCCAGTCACCCTCTGCACACCGTCATCAGCAACCAGAGGAGCCTGTTCAGCCAAAGACTGTTCCTTCCCAAGTGCAGGACTAACAGACTGAAAAACTCCTTTGTCCCTCAGGCCATCAGACTGTACAACTCTTCCCAAGGGATTAATACAGTTCTATCTAATCTAATCTAATCTCTAATCTAATCATGATAATAATAATAATAATAATAATAATAATAATAATAATAATCATTATTTGTACAGCACTTTTCACAACACATTTACAAAGGGCTTTATAAGACAAATAAAATAGTATACACCATCAAGATAAAAACAGCAATGGTCATGTGATGGCAAGCTAGAGAACAGACACGGAAACGTCAGCTCCGTATCTATTGATTAAATAAATGATTTTTACGTACTGATAGCCGAAATAAAAGCTTGAACAGCTTACTAAATGCAAAGGGGACTGATTCTCATCCTCATACATGTCTAAAAGTAAAAGGACGGCAGTGAGAAAACTCCACAGTGCAGCAATGAAAACAGCTAGCAAAGAGGCGACGTTATTAGCCATGTCTGCCCAGGAAGAAAGTGCAGAACGGGAGTACAGCTCCGCCGAAATAATGGCTGCTATCAACGAGGGAAACAAGGCGATAACTAGCAAGATTGAGGACCTAAACTTGACCCTAAAAGCTTTGCAACAGAAAACTTCACTTATTGAGAAGAAACAAGAAGACCTGGAAGGCGGCCTTAACAGGCTCGACGGCGTTGTGGATAGCATGTCCAGGCGCCTCTCTCAAATGGAGCAAACGGTACAGGAGTTGAGAGTAAAGCTGAATGACATGGAAAACCGCTCCAGGAGATGCTTGACGGGGCTACCAGAAGGGTTTGAAGGAAGTACACCCACCAAATTTGTGGAGAAACTACTGCTTAACATCCTGGGAGCTGACAACTTTCCTAACGGAGTGGAGCTGCAGCGCGCCCACAGGACACTCGCCCCGAGACCAAAGCCAGGCCAGCCGCCACAGGCATTAATAATGCAGTTCCTCTGTTACCAGGATAAGGAGCGGGTCTTGACGTCCGTGTGACAGCAAGGCTGCGACATGAAAACAACATCATCCAACTCTACCCGGATTATTCATTGGAGCTTCAACAGAAAAGGCGAAGATTTGACGAGACGAAGAAAATCCTGCGGGAGAAAAGAGTTGAATACTGACTGGTTTATCCTGCTCGTCTGATACTGAAACATGCTGGTAAAGATCTAAGCTACATAGATCCAGATGAAGCTCGTAAATTTGCCGAAAATCTGTCCTTGGCAAACTAAACATGAAGACACTTGGAGGCCGTCTGTTCACCTTTCACTCAGTTGTCATTTAATACGGACTGAGCTATATGACTCTCCTGAGAGGATGAGGACATTGACTTTGGCGCGTACATCAGAGTGAATGAACCACAGCCAAGCCTGCACTCTCACCAATTCCTGTCAGTGAGAGTTTTCTCAGAGTATCTGGACAACACCACGAAAATGAGAAGCCCATCTATCCCTGGACTACTGACCACCCAGCCAAAAAGAGATGGGATTATAAACAGGTTCTCCTTGTTTTGTTTTGTTTCTAGGGATGGACGATAAACGACTCTCCTCATGCCATCCCGTATATGTATATATATATATATATATATATTTTGATATTACACCATGAGGGTAAGTTATCTCATTTTCTCTGCTCACAGCCTTGTTTCAAACAGCTGACTTTAATTTACCTTATTATTACCCTTGAATTATTGATGTCTAATCAAATGATCATAAACGAGGGTTTAATTTGAGGTTATTGATATAATCTATGTGATTGGATATTGTGAAATCCTGTTTTGAGACTGTTTAGGGGAGCCTGTTGGCAAGCGCCGTGTTCCTGATGTGTGGCTTAGTATTCAGGAAATGAGGACTCTTGACACCAGATATCTCGCAGTTAACAACAGGTTCCTTTTTGTCCCGTATGTTTTAAATGTATACCAGTACAGAAACGGAGACTGCTGTTACGTTACTACCTATCAATGCACGTTATTTGTGCTAAGGAGGAGTGCAAACACGCGCTTGTGCATTTTGGGGTACTTTCCAACTCTTTCCAAGAAAGAATTTTGTTTGTATGCATTTAATAGTTCGTTTATCTCAGTTCCTTTTTTTTTGCTTTTGTTATGGTAATTTTATTTTGGTGCAGTGCAGTCAAACCTAAACCAAATGCTAGGAAAATTATCCACCAATCCAGGGTGCCCACATGCCAAAATTAATGTTGGGGAAATATACAGAATTTAAAAACACTTAAAACCATCTCTGATGACTACTTGGCGACTGCTATCCTAACACTTTCCCTTTATACCAGACAAAACAGAACGTGACCCAGGTGGTAGATTTATACTGGTCAAGGGTAAGGTATTATCTGAGGTCATTACCCTGGTCAACATCTACGCCCCCAATTATGATGATCTAAACTTTTACCAGTCTTTATTTTTAAAACTAAGTGGAGCAGAAGGGGACATTATTATAGCGGGTGACCTTAATTTGACCCTAAACTAGATCGCTCTTCTGATAAAAATCCTGTGAAATGCAGGTCGAGGAAAGTAATCAACTCCTATATAAAGGATCTGGGATTATGTGACATATGGAGATACACACATCCTAATACTAAAGAACACTCATTTTTCTCAGCTGTACATAACTCCTTTACCCGAATAGACTATTTCATTATATCCATGGCAATGGTTCACAGGGTTAGCAGTTGTGAATATCTACCACATGTAATGTCTGACCATGGCCCCTTCTCTATGGTAATGCTTCCTAAAGACAACTTTTAGAAATTTTATAGGTGGAGAGTTAACCCCTCACTATTACATGATCCAGAATTTGATAAATTTATTACCTCCCACATTAAATTATTTTTAGAGACCATCTCTGAAACCACCCCATCACCCTCTATCCTTTGGGAATCATTGAAGGCCTACCTGAAGGGACAAATGATATCTTTCTCTAGTCATAGGAAAAAATAAAGTTGGAAAAACTTGGAACTTCTAGAAGCAGAAATAAGGAGTTTGGAGACGGAACACTTCAAAACAAGATCAGAAGAGCTACACAAAGTACTTCTAAGAAAATGTAACCAATATAATATATCAAACACTTATAAAACAGAGAAAGCCCTACTTGGAACTAGGCAGAGATATTACGAACTGGGGGACAGGGGAAATAAATTGTTAGCTTGGCAGCTGAAAAGACAAATATCCACCTCCATGATTCATAAAGTTAAAAAAAACAGATAATACCACCACATGTAACCCAAAAGAGATTAATGACTGCTTCCAAGAGTTTTAAAGAATTTATACACATCAGAGTGTGAGAACACAGCAGATAAATGTGAGAAATTCCTATCCTCCTTGAACCTACCAAAACTATCGGTCCTAGATCAAGCCCTATTGGAACAACCACTAACCAGAAACAAAATTCTAAAAGCTTTAATGTCTCTCCAGTCTGGGAAAGCACCTGGTTTAGATGGGTTCACACCCGAATTTTATAAAAAATTTCATAGCCATTTGATGAATCCTTTAATGGATATGTATCGCCACTCAATTGACAACAAGACACTGCCCCCAACAACTCAAGAAGCCCTAGTTACACTAATTTGTAAACCAGATAAAGACCCCGAACTTATGGGCTCCTATCACCCCATCTCTCTGCTTTCAGTAGAGAGCAAAATATTTGCCAAGGCTATAGCAATGAGGCTAGAAAAACATCTACCATCACTCATTCACAAAGATCAGATTGGCCTTATTAAAAACGGGGCTTCAATGAACAACCTGAGGCGCCTTTTTCATATAATATTAGAGGCAGTTAATTTAAAGGACACACCCGTAATCGTTTCGCTAGATGCGGAAAAAGCCTTTGATCGTGCTGAATGGTGCTACATGTTTAAAGTTCTGGAACATTTCAATTTTGGTAATTATTTTATAAATTGTATTAGACTCTTATATGATGAACCCAGAGCCAGAGTTGGTACCAATGGAATTATATCAGGCCCCTTTGCTATTGGACAGGGCACAAGACAGGGGTGCCCTCTTTCGCCCCTGATCTTTGCTCTCATCTTGGAACCACTGGCTCAACAAGTGAGAGAAGAATCTAACATAATGGGAATTTCAATTGGAAAAATTACACACAAAATTGCCCTCTATGCTGACGATATACTTTTGTTTTTAATCAGTCCTGATACTTCCCTTGTAGCCTTACTGAACTTGACTAACACCTTCAGTGGTTCTTCTGGCTACAAAATTAACTGGACGAAAAGTTAGCTCTTCCGAATATTAAAATTAAAAAAAAAAAAAAAAAAATGGCAAAAACGTAGTTTCTTCCAACACTAGAATTAAGATAAAAATATTCACAAACGAAGAAACACTAATGTTCGGCGATAAGTAGTGTTTAACTTTTGATTGAACACTAAATTAAAACCCTTGGCGCATACTGCAGCACAATTAAACAGTGGCGCAACTCAGAGCATCAGAAGTTGTCTCTGACACCAGACTCAGAGCGGACCGGTGGGAACTGGAAAATGCATATTTTAAAATCTATTTTATCATTATTTTGAGTCACATTGTTGAAAGAATTTAGTCGTTTCTGTTCAAGCAGGATAATAGCAGGTCTCCATTGTGCATCGGGCTTTCTATTTCCTTGTCGGAGATTTTATCTTTTTTAATTACTACTTACGTTTTTCAAGTGATTTCCCAAATTTGTTGTTGAGTTGTGATATGCCAGTTGCTTTTGGCAAATCTGGCACTCTGCTTTCTGGAGGTTGTCGGGGTACATTTTTAAGTGCAACCACACATCTAATGACCTCTTGGACATGTCTGCCAGCTCTGAGTGCGCTCGTTGTCAGTATCAGACTGGTGGGGGTTAGTGTTGCGTTTAAGGCCTCCCCCAAAAAAATGAAAAAAGAAAAAAAAAAAAAGAGAGAGAGAGAGTGGAGAGAGGAGGACTGGGACTTCCAGATATGCAATTATATTACTGGGCTGCCCAAGTAAGACCATTGTTTTATTGGTTTAACGATGAAGAGACCCCCTCCTGGACACAAATAGAAAGACATATCTTAGGGGCGTCGGTAGCGTAGTGCATAGTGCCGGCGCCCCATGTACAGAGGCATCGCCTCGCTGCAGCGGCCGCGGGTTCAAATCCGGCTCGCAGCCCTTTGCTGCATGTCAGTCCCCACTCTCTCTCTCTCTGTCTCTCCATTTCACTCTCTGTCCTGTCAATAAAGGCAAAAAGAAAAAAAAAGAAAAAAAAAAAGAAAGGCATATCTTAAATATAAAAGATTTATCGCGTATCCCGTATTGTTTTAACAAAAAAACTGTAAAGAAATACACAGACAACCCAATCATTATTTACTCAGTTAACATTTGGGGCAAAATTAACTATTTTTTAGGACAAGTCACCTCCTTATCTCCACTTACCCCAATCATGTCTAACCCGTCCTTAGATTTTGTGCAGAAGGACCTGGGCTTTAAAGTTTGGGCCCAGAAGAATAAACTTTAAAGCCGAGGTCCTTCTGCACAAGGGCCTGCTTACCCAAAGAATTAGTAGAAAGCATATTTTGCGAATTTATGACCTTTTAATGTCATACAATAAAGCTAATACTAACCTGGTCAAACAAAAGTGAGAGAAAGATCTTGGAATTCAGATAAATGATGATCACTGGTCCTTATTGCTCACAGATGCACAAAAAGGATTTATTAATACAAGATATAAAATATGTAATTTCAAAACCATTCCCAGGTTATATTACACCCCTGAAAAAAAGCTAGAACAATGGTGGAAAGACATAGAATATACACTCAAGAAAGTCTTAAATATGGAACTTAATTTATCACCCTCCATAGTACTTCTTGGGGACTACTCTAATCTCCAGTTCAACTCAATACACTCAGCAGATTTCTTGGGACTGGCAGCAAAAAAGTGTATTCTGTCTAAATGGATTGTTGAGGACCCCCCTACTCACTCACACTGCGTAAATGAACTCAACTACTGTATGCCCTTAGAAAAGATCACATATAGTATTAGAGGTAACCCACAGAGATTGTTAAAAACATGGCAAGCCTGGATTAACGTCCTAGAACAGTGATCTGTTAAACCTGTACTGCACCACCATTACTTTTATTTCCACCAACACCATTCATGCAAAATGTTCTTTCTTTTTTCTTTTTTATCTATTTCATTGTTTTCCTTTTGCACTGATATGGCAGTCTCTATGTGAAAGCAATTTGGAGGAGATGCTGTGTAATTGAAATTTTCATATCATTTTGATCTTTAATTTGGTTTTTTGATTTTTAGTTTTGGTTGTTTATCTGTTTTTGTTTTTTTATTTTTTTACACATATACTTGATTGTTTTTCTCGCTTGTAGCCAAGGTACAAAACTAACACTCGCCACTCACCAATTACGGGTAGATTTTGTCTCTGGCTGGTAAATTTTTAAGACCACTCGCCACTCTGGCGAGTTATTTTTTTACCAGCGAAAAATGCATTTTTTTGTTACTGTAGAACGGTGCTGGTATCGACTGGTTTCCTGGCAGAGTAATGTGTATTTCAGGCAGAGACGATCTTTGGTCATGTAACGCCAGGGCCAAACCGCCCGCGGAAGCGCTGTGAATAGCCTCGGAGCGGCGAGAAGCGAAGCTAGTTATCTTTCGGCGCCCATGTTAACCGATTGTATCATCCACACCGGCCGCGGAGCTGCCCTGCAGTGATCGTTTGGGCGCCTGGTCTATTTTCTGCACGAGCCGCGAGCGAACGTGTCAAGTCGGGCAGTTACCCATGATGGAAAAACAGCCCCAAATGTGACGGAGACAACAGCTGGGAGCAGAACCGCTTGTCGACCGGCGTGGAGAAATGTGCGTCTGATGTGAATGGGCTTGCGCAAGAATTTCAGTGTGCTGCGACCGCTGCCCAAACGTACCTGAACAGCTGAGCACACAGGTAGGCTATGTGTTGTGTCAGAGGAGAAACGAGCCGTTCGCATTTCTGTCTTTGTGGCAGGTAACCATCCACAAACCTCACCGCACTTCAGGGACTGTTCTTTACTTATGAAGGGACTGTTCTTTACTTGTATATTAATCAGTTGGTGCAGTTTCACTTAAGTAAAAAAAAAATGACTGAACAACTTTCACTTGTATTAGAGTAATATTTGACCAAGAGTATTTCACTCAAGTCATGTCGTTGAATACTTTGTCCACCACTGGTCAGACATTCATGTCTATATAGGGCAGGCCCTGCTTTTGCAGTCTGGTCGAGCTAAAATCTTATGTCTCAACTGTCCAAAGGGGACTGAAGTCAGTGATTCATGTAAAATTCCTTATTGAAAGATTCTTTTTGCACTGTAGTAAGAATACAACAGAATTTATTAACCCAAATATTACACTTAACTGTTGAAACAGTTATTCATATTTTAGCATACATTATTACTAATATTAGTGCACACTATTAAAATATTGATTGAGAATCGCATACAAGACCCAAATGACATGCTAAATAATACTGATAGCAAATTACAACACTTAAAAGCAATTTTTATTTGGTTGGCTGGAAAAATATCTGCCTGGCTGGTAAAAAATTTCACTTACCAGCCAGCCTGGCTGGTAAGTGAAAAAGTTAGTTTTGGACCCTGCTTGTAGCTGCTGGACTATGTTCTGTAGCATAAAGATGATCAATAAAAATAATGTTCCAAAAAAAAAAGATAAAAACAGCAACAAAAACATTGAACATAGGCCAAGACCAAATAAAACAAAGTGTGTAAAAAAAAAAAATCAATAAATAATAAAATCAATAAAAGAAGGATAGAAACTACACATACAACAAATTTACTGTAAAAAAGCCTTTCTGTCAAAGTATGTTCTTAGTAGTGTTTTAAAGAAAGACACTGAGTTTGCCAACCTAAGTTCCTCAGGTGAGGAGTACCACAGCTGTGGTATGGGCTGAAATATGTGCCACCAGAAACTGAATTTGAATCATTTATATTTGAATTTGAATTTCTAAACTTTAATAATTGCATTGAAAAACTGAATTTGAATCACATAATTTGATTCGATCACCAGCAATTGGCACACAATGCATGCCAGTTAGTTTTGTGTCCGACTTCATCCCGACTTGCTCTGACATATTACAAAAGTGGACGGCGATAAAACCGCGAGAGCGAGGCGGCCGCAGTTTTTAAAGCCAGGCACTGCAGTTGCTCTCCACCGACTGCACCGCCTGGCTCTCACCTGATCTAACAGCTGATTGGTTAAGATGTCGACTCAACAATATGACGTTTTAGATAAACTACTCATTTTTGTTGAATTTTAGAGATTAAGGTTGTATTTGTCTGATCTGAAGGTTTATTCTGTGAACAGAAAACATGTTGTGTGACTGATGGTGAAGTTTAGTCGTCAGAGACTGAATACATTCATCATAAACTATACAGAGTCTACTGTACTATATTAATATTGAACAGTTTAATTATTGAAGTATTTAGCAACACAGAGACTTGTGGTCAGTGGGATGTGAGGATTCTTAAAATAACATCAGATGTGAAGCCCTGACTGTATCTGACTGAGCCTTAATGAAAGCTGTTGTCTTGTATTTTTTTTCCTCTGAAAATATTAACCTTATAGTCAAACACAGTTTATTCAGCCTGTGTAGTTGAGGGGACAGGTCAAACTGATATGATGTTGATTTACAGGAGAATTCATATCAAATGGAGGATAAACCATGAATATAAACTAAGATCACCTGTAAAGCATTTTAATAAATTAATCTATCATAATTAAAACAACTGGAGACTGAAAACAAACTGATATATGGGTCTGATCACTTTTTTAATGAATTGACATCATTCCAGACAGGATGTTAGTGTGTCTGTGTCTTCCTGGATGGACTGAAGGCTGCAGGAAACTGTCGGGAAACTGTCCGACTTCACTGCAGCTTTTTGTCACCACCCCCCGCTGTGGCCGCCTGCTCTCGTGTACTTTTCAGGCGAGACGCAGTTCATCTCGAACGAGCCTATTGTCTATGGTCTATGGATCAAGCCGAGCGCTTCTTCCTACGTGCTCAAAAATGTAGGTGCTGATTGGCCAAAGAGGAGTCCTGTGTATCTGCGCTCAATTGCTCTTCCTTCATCCTTAAACTACCCGGATGTCTGTCACAGTAAATTGAAATTGAATTTTGAGAACTGAATTTGAATTGTGAGAACTGAATGTGAAGATATATAGAAATAAATTCAATTTCAAATTATACTAGTCAGATTCAGTTTTTCAATGCAATGATTCAAATTAACAATACAATTTCAAATTATGTGATTCAAATTCAGTTTTTCAATGCAATTATTCAAGTTTAGAAATTCAAATTCAAATATAAATGATTCAAATTCAGTTTCTGGTGGCACATATTTCAGCCCATACTGTGGGGCTCTAATGGAAAATGCCCGGTTTCTTTTAGTAACGAGGCGGGCTGTAGGAACAGTTCGGAGAGTCCTACCTGAGGAGTGCAGACAGCGGCTAGGCTCATAGGGTGGAAGTTAATCTAAAATGTATGTTAGAGCAAGGCCATGTAGGGCTTTAATAGTAATTAGTGAAATTTTAAAATCAATTCTATGCTTAAAAGGTAGCCAGTGTAGCATTGCAAGGGTGGGAGTCATATGGTCTTGTCTCTTGGAATTAGTTAAAATCTGGCAGCCGAGTTTTGAACAAGCTGGAGATGGGAAATGGCCTTTAGACTGAGCCCTGAATACAAGGAATTACAGTAGTCCAGATGTGATGAGATAAAGGCATGAAGAACTTTTTCAAGGTCTGCTTGAGATAAAAAGTTTTTTACTTTTGAAATGTTTACACTGGAGGACAGGCTCCCAAGGTTCTTATTTAAGTTAGAGGTCAGGTTTGGGGGTCAAAAAAAAAAAAAAAAAAAGGACCTCAGATGTGGACTCATTGAGCTGGAGGAAGTTTCATGACATCCAGCACTTAATATCTGAGAGAAAAGCCATAACATGAGAGAGATTGTCACTAACAGTCAGCGGAACATGAAGTTGCATGTCGTCCACGTAACTATGAAAATTAATATTATAATTACGGATTATCTGACCCAGAGAAAGCATATAAATAAAAGACAGAGGAGGACCTAGAATTGACCCCTGGGGAACACCACAAGAGAGGGGGGTTGGGGATGAAGAATATTATCCCATTACAATAGATGAGTTGATTAAAACAGGAGTAGATACGGGGACATGCCTCATTTAGCAGGATAGAGAATCCAGGGCTTAACCAGGATTCAGTAGTAAAGGAGAAATCAATATTGCTAGACATAATAAAATCTTGGAATAAAAAAGACTTGTTTGCAAGGGACCTGACATTAAGAAAACTAAAAACAGCTAAAATGCTAAAGCTGGGATCAGCAGACAGTACAGCCAAAGAGTACAAGTGAGGTTGAACTGATGTGTTGGGGTCTGTTACTGGAGTGGATGGAATGGGGAGTAAAAGTAGTAATCTCTTATTGTAGAATAAGCAGATCAGCTGGGTCTATAGGTGGGGCAGTTTGTGATCCTGTGATCCTCACAGGTATAGTATTGATAGAGCTGTACTCAGCAGGACCCAAGGAAAAATGCTCGACATTATGGACAGGAGTGGCTTCTGGAGCAGGGTCGTGCTGAGGTAAGCATCAGTCAGAATTAAAAGCAATATGCTGGATCAAGTTTTTACAAGCTGTTTAAGATCCTCTGTGTTCAGGTGTAGGCTGTCAAATTACGTTAAAATTAAGTTTTTATCCATTAATGCAGACTGTTAAGATGGCTGAAATGTTCAGGGGTTTTTGTGAGAGTGGGAATTGGGCCAGAAAAACACAGGTTTTGCTCAGGTTCTGAATTGTGATTGCCATAGATTTTAGTTGCATGCAGAGTTTAAGTAATTGTTTATCCATGACGTCATTGGATAAACAATTGGTACCCACATGAACAATCAGTGTGTGAGCTGAGGGATGCAGGTCTGTGTGCACTGGTGACAGTATTTAATAATGTCTGAAACTTTGCTGCCAGGAAGGCAGTAGGTGATAGCGCCTGGACGTTCAACAAATCTGACGATGGAATCACCAATAATAAGGATTTTGGGTCGTCTGTCTCTACTGCCTCCCTTAAAGATGGCGAGTTTGTATGAAAGAGGTTGCGGATTGCAATTAGCCACTTTAGCTAGGGTAGTGGCAACGACAGCAGAGTTAAATGAACACAATTCACCTGGTGTGCCTGTGGAGATGACGTTACTACTACCTACAGCAGTGTCCACTTCTCTATTGAGCAGTTATGTTGAAGACTGGGGGCCAGGAGGACCGCACCCAGAGTTGGATAATGCTGGAGGGGAAAGGCTTCGGTGATGTTTTCCATGGGATACCGGGATCATCTGGGAAATCCACCACTTTTTTAAGGTTTTGGAGAGGAGTGGGGTGGGTGGCTCCTGAGCAGTTCAGCATCCGGCTCAGTTAGCATCTCGAGTGGAGCAAAGTAGTTGGAGATGGGAACTGGGTCATCATCCCTGTCTGGTGAGAGAAGAGGAAGAGAAATCTTTCTCCCATTCTTCACAACGAACACTCAGGAGAGAGGGTGGACTGCCGATTGGCCAGAAGTGGGACTTTGAGCCCAATTCTCAGAGCTGGAGAGAGCATCTTGTTGCTGTGTATCCAGCCGGGAAAGGAGCAGCGATTATCACTGGAGGACAATGTTCAGGACACTCTCAGTGAGACAGAGTTCGGATCTGACTGGATAGCTCGGAATCTACTGGGGTAAGTGAAATCTAGCCTGGCGTTGCCAGACCCAATTCGCAAAATGGTATCAACGGCTGTCACTCAAAGTGCCCCTTCACACAATTGCAAAGACGGAAAACCAATCAGAGTACACGAAACTTGTGACATAGGCTAGCAGAACGCCACTGTAAACAGACCAGCAAGCAAGTGCAGCGTGCAGTGGAGATGAGCTGTGATGATGTCTGGGAAAGAGTGTTGCCATCTTAACAGATTTCCTCCTCACTGTGGACTCCGAGTTGCATGGCTGTGATTCCCAGCTTGGTTGCTTCCCTGACCTGCTCCTCCATGACATCAACTAGCGGAGAAACAACAATAGCCACTGGGTTTTCACTGAGTCCCATCTTTTCCCAATCAACGGAGCCAGCTGGTAAATTAAACTTTTACCAAATCCTGTAGGAAGGACGGCAAACATCTTTTTTTTTTTCAATAAAAGCTTTCGGTGCAGCCATTTGCTCTGCTTTTAAAGAAAATGTACATTCCAGTTCGTTCAACACATTTACCATTGTAGTTTCAAAATCAGTAGCCATGTTGGTTGTTTACAAAAGGCATTCACTCCACTCCTTGTCCCTCCTATTCTGATGATGTGATTTCAAATAACCTGCCCCAAAGTAATAAACGGTTGTGATTGGCCCGGTAAGCTTTAACCGATGCAAGAATTTGACTTAATGATCGCATGACCAGACTGATCTGCGGAGCAAAATTGAATATGAGCTTGCCAGATCAGGATCGTTTCACCAGGCTAAGTGAAATCATGCTGCAAAGAGAAATAAAACTGCCAGTGCACAGAGCTTTTAGTGGTGGGCAATGTTGTTTTAGTAAGCCAGCAATGAGCTAATGTTGGCTCCTAGCAGGCACCGGCACTTACACACAAGGGCTCCCATAAGGAGCCCACTGTGATCATCTGTTTTAGTAGCTGTAAGTGGTATTGATGCTCAGATGGAAGACTTCAGAGAAGAAAACGTACCGGCATGGGCCCAGAACTGGGCCCGCTGCCGAAGTTTTGCCTTCTGTAGTTGTAGCAGTGGTAGCCAGGGAGGAAATCGAGTCTCCAGGTAGATTAACCCAGGTCACGGGTCAAAACTTAAGATCCGACATCCGACAAAACATTTTACTTGAGTAAAAATACATACATGTTACATACAAGTAGTGCGCATGCGTCCGCGCGTGCAGCCTGTTGCAGTCGCTCCTGCTTGTTTTCTTAGTTTTCCTACTTTTTTGCTTTATTAAGTTATAATAATAATAATACTAATACATTTTATTTGTTTATTTGTCAAGGTCGCCTTACAAGTAAATAACAGAAAACATAAGAACAGTACAGTAGCAAATAATAAATATACAAATAACAGACATGCAGAATACATAAATAGCAAAATAAATGTACAAGTAATAAATATAGAGAACATACAAATAGAGATGGCTGAACGGATAGATAAACTATTTGGATTAAAGGGAGTAGGCAGTTTTGAAGAGGTGTGTCTTGAGGTGTGACTTGAAGGTATCAACTGAGTCCAGATTATGGATGTGTAGTGGGAGAGTGTTCCAAAGTCTGGGAGCTGAGCAGCTAAAAGCACGAGCACCAAAAGAACTGAGTTTAAAAGGAGGTGTGGTGAGCAGAGCAGCCGATGAAGAACGGAGTGGATGAGGGGGGATATATGGGTGAAGCATGTTAGAGAGATGGGGGGGGGCAGATTATGGAGGGCTTTGAATGTTATCAGGAGGAGTTTATATTGTATTCTTTGCTGGACAAGGAGCCAGTGGAGCTGGATGAGGACTGGAGTGATGTGATCAGAGGACCTAGTGCGAGTGATTATTCTAGCAGCAGAGTTCTGGATGGTTTGTAAACGGTGAATGAGTTTGTATGGTAGACCGGTGAGAAGGGAGTTACAATAATCCAAACGAGAGGTGACCAGTGCATTGATGAGGACTTCTGTAGAATGCTGAGAAAGGGAGGGAGCGAGGGGCGGAGTCTGGAGAGATGAAAAAATGCGGTGCGTGAGGTGTTGTTGATGTGGGAGGTAAATGAAAGGGTACTGTCCAGAATAACACCAAGGCTTTTAACTTGTGATGTGGTGGGGACCAAACAGCCGTTGATGGAAATACTGTGGGGGTGGGCTTTGGAGAGTGATGACTTGGATCCAATGAGGAGAACTTCACTTTTATTGGTGTTGAGTTTGAGCATGTTATTTGACATCCCGTTATTGATGGCTTGCAGGCAGTCAGTGATGGCAGCTGGGGGTGAGGTAAAGTCGGGTTTAGTGGAAATGTAAATTTGGGTGTCATCGGCATAACAATGGAAGTGGATATCAAAGTGATGGAAAATATTGCCAAGGGGGAGGATATAGATGATGAAGAGAAGAGGGCCTAGCACTGAACCTTGTGGAACACCGTGAGTGAGTAGTGAGGGTGACGACCTGGTGTTTTGGCCTTGAATAAACTGTGAACGGTCGGACAGGTATGAATGAAACCAGAGAAGAGCAGTACCAGAGACCCCAGTGCCAGCCAAGCGATCGAGGAGGAGGACTGAGTGAGATATAGCGTCGAAGGCGGCACTGAGGTCAAGAAGTATGAGAATGGTGAGAAGACCAGAATCTGCTGCTAGAAGAAGATCATTTGTTATTTGAATGAGAGCTGTTTCTGCGCTGTGATTGCGACGGAAACCAGACTGAAATGGCTCAAGGAGGTTGTTTATTGACAGATGGTCTTGGAGTTGGGAGGCTACTGTGCGTTCTATGACTTTAGAGATGAAAGCGAGGTTGGCGAAGCGAAGTTAGGTATTTGTGCTTGTTTTTTTATGACTGACATTTTGAAACTGCACCCTCTCCAAACACGCTGATTGAGAGACTTGTGCTCTGTTTCCTCACTCTGGAATTACTTCTTCCATTTGGACCCGGCATCATTGTGCAACAACTTCATGGCTGCATTGTTTACTCCAGAGATCAGCTGATTGTGCTGAGGCTGGCCGGCTTGGCGGCCGGAACATCAGAGATCCCAGCTGAAATGTGGAGGAAAACACACAGAGGATACAGGGGAGGAAGTAAAGCAGCAGAGGAAAAAAGCAAAGATTATGGAGAAGAGGAAATATAAGCCCTGTCTCCCCTCTCTCATCATGGGCAACGTGAGGTCGCTGGCAAATAAGATGGACAAGCTAACAGCGGTTGCCAGGAGTCAGAAGGAGTACCGGGAATGTAGTCTGATGTGCTTCACTGAGACATGGCTTCACCAGGACATTCCTGACAACAGCGTCTCCATCAGCGGCTTTCAGACTGTTCGGGCTGACCAGGACTGCACCGAGAGAGGTAAGCGCAAAGGAGGGGAGCTTGCCATTCTAGTCAACAACCGATGGTGCAGTCCTGACCATAATTCTATTAAGGAATGTATCTGTTGCCCAGACATTGAACTGTTTGCTGTTGGACTCAGGCCGTATTATTTGCCCAGGGAGTTTTCACATGCCATTATTGTAACTGTTTACATCCCCCCCTCTGCCAACCCAACGTTGGCATGTGACATCATTCACTCCGCCATAGCCCGTCTGCAGACTAAACACCCGAGTGCCTTCATAGCTATCTCGGGTGACTTCAACCATGTCACCATGGCAACAACATTGCCCACCTTTACACGGTATGTGAGCTGTCCTATCAGTGAAGAGAGAACACTGGACTTGCTGTATGCAAACGCCAAGGATGCATACAGCTGCTCCCCCCTCCCCCCTCTGAGTAGGTCAGACCACAACCTGGTGCACCTCAACCCCTGCTATGTACCACTAGTCAGGAGCCTGCCTGCAACCATGAGGACAGTGAGGAGATGGTCGGAGGAGGCTTATGAGACACTGCAGGGCTGTTTTGGTGTGACAGACTGGCAAGCACTCTGTGAGCCACATGGGGAGGACATTGATGGGCTCACAAAATGCATCACGGACTACATCAGTTTCTGTGTGGACTCCACTGTCCCAGCCAGGACTGTCCATTGTTATCCAAATAACAAACCGTGGGTAACAAAGGACATCAAAGCCATCCTCAATGCAAAGAAGAGGGCCTTCAGAGCTGGTAACAGGGAGGAGGTGAGAACAATACAGGGGGAACTGAAGATGAAGATCAGGGAGGCTAAGGAGAGGTACAGGAGGAAGCTGGAGTGGAATGAGGACCATCACTGGCTTCAGGACCAACAACAACAGAGGAGTTGAAGGCAGCGTGGTCAGGGCCAATGAACTGAATCTGGTTTTTTTAACAGATTTGACACTGCTGGCCCTGCCCATCCCCCCTCTGACTCTTCTGCTGTCTGTCTTGGACAACCATCACCCACTCCACCCTCTTCCCCCACTCCTCCCTACATGGCGGTGGAAGCTATGAACGAGCTAACCCTCGTCTGGCATCTGCCGAGTTTTAAAAATGCCGGCTATTTTGTCGCTTTATGTTGATGTCACATCTAGGGATGGGTACCGAACTCCGGTACTGAACGAGCCCCGGGGCTACATTCTTCAAGACCGCAGTATTGATAAGCTCTGACCTTAATGGACAACATTACTCTTTGTGGCAGGTAACGGTCCACAAACCTCAGTGCACTTTAGGGACTGTCCTTAACTTGTCAGGGGAGGAGGGTGGCTGGTTGATTTTCATTTTATTTATTTATTTTATTTTGATCCCCCCTATGTTAATCACTTATTGATGCTGTTTTTGAAATATGAATAAGCCAATAAGTAATTTATTCCATTGAAATATCATTGATGTATTATAGGAAAGTGATTTATCTTTTTATAAATGACAAAAGGCACATCTGCCTAATTTTTGCTATGGTATCGTGATACTACTCAAAACCGTGATACTTTCACTGGTATCGTACCGTGGGTCCCAATTTTGGTACCGTGACAACAGTATTATTTTATGTACTTTACATTTCAAGTTGTAAAAAGTAAAATGTTTTGTTAAAAAACTATTTTGTTGCATAATGAGAATTGAGAAAATAAAGCAATTTATGTTCTTAATTTGTTTTTTTCTTCCTCAAAAAGTATCGATAAGAGTACCGTTAAAATACTGGATCGATAAGCAGTATTGATAAGAGTAGTAGTACCGTTAAAATCTTAACGATACCCATCCCTAGTCACATCCCGCCTTGAGTATCTCCAATCAGTACCAAGTAAACCCCAAGCCCCAGCCAGGAGTTTCTCGGGGCCGTTCTGAGTACCTACTCCGAGGCAGGGACTTGTTTAGCCCCTGTAAAAGTTCCGGAACTCTGTCCTTCGGGGGTGGTTCCTGCGGTGGAGACATGCACCAATGGCCCCGGCCCCGTAAAATTACCCCTAAGTTTCTGCGGTGGAAACGGGCTTACTGACTGCACTCTCCATCATGAGGACTACACCCCTCCCCCATGTGTCATCACCTCCACAATGTGCTTCACTGCTGACCATAGGCCCGTTTCCACTGCAGGAACTTCGGGGTAATTTTACAGGGCTGGGGCCGTTGGTGCGTGTCTCCACCGCAGGAACCACCCCCGAAGGACAGAGTTCCGGAACTTTTACGGGGGCTAAATAAGTCCCTGCCTTGAGGTAGGTACTCAGAACGGCCCCGAAAGACTCCTGGCTGGGGCTTGGGGATTACTTGGTGCTGATTGGATATACTCAAGGAGGGATGTGACATCAACAGAAAGCAACAAAATAGCCGGCATTTTTAAAACTCAGCAGACGAGGGTTAGCTTGTTCATATAGCTTTCGCCACCATGTAAAAAAGACCTCACTAAATGGCCCATGAAAAAAATATTCTTTCCAGCGGATATCTTAGTTACAACATGATTGAGCTAGCAAAGCAGTTTTGTGTTGATATGTGTGGTATTTATTCAGTTTTGGGAAATCACAATGTCTAGAAAGCATCAGCTAACAGCAGCAGCAAAGCTAACATCAGGATGTCATCTGTTAAAAGCCTCCCGTTGTCAGATACGACATGAAACTACTACAGTTAGCTCAATCATGTGGTAACTAAGACATCCGCTGGAAAAAATATTTTTTTCACGGGCCATTTAGTGAGTTATTACAGACACCACTATCGGCTAATGGCGTCCCTACGTCGTCCTGGTCAAAATGGTCGCGCAATGATTACATCACATCCAGAGGTAGCCCGTAACTTTACAGGAACCTTCCTCGTACTCCGCTCTCTCAGTGGAGACACGGCAGTTGAGAGGGCCGAACGAGAGGACGTTCCTGTAGTAGTTCCTGCCCCCCAAATAGTACCAGGAACTTCTTCAGTGGAAACGGGCCTCATGTGAGAAGACAGCTGATGAGACTCCACTCAAATAAGGCTGCAGGCCCTGATGGTGTCAGCCCCAGGGTGCTCAAAGCCTGTGCCCCCCAGCTATGTGGAGTACTTCAGCATGTCTTCAACATGAGCCTAAGTCTCCAGGAGGGTCCCCATGCTGTGGAAGACATCCTGCCTCGTTCCTGTGCCAAAGACGTCGCGTCCCAGTGGCTCCAAGGACTACAGACCCGTGGCACTGACCTCCCACATCATGAAGACCCTGGAGAGACTCGTCTTGGAGCAGCTCCGGCCCATGGTCAAGCCACTTTTGGACCCCCTCCAGTTCGCCTATCAGCCCCGACTTGGAGTTGAGGACGCCATCATCTACCTGCTCAACTGCGTCTAGGCCCACCTGGTCAAGCCGGCGAGCACTGTGAGGGTCATGTTTTTTGACTTCTCTAGTGCGTTCAACACTATCCGTCCAGCTCAACTGGGTGACAAGCTGACAGCAATGCAGGTGGATGCCCCCCTGGTGTCCTGGATTGTAGACAACCTGACTGGCAGACCACAGTATGTGCGCTAGCAACGCTGTATGTCAGACAGAGTGGTCAGCAATACCGGGGCCCCGCAGGGGACTGTCCTCTCTCCCCTTCCTCTTCACCCTCTACACCACAGACTTCAGCTATCGCACTGAGATCTGCCATCTTCAGAAGTTTTCTGATAACTCTGCTATAGTTGGATGTATCACCAAGGGTGATGAGGATGAGTACAGGGCTGTTTTGGATAACTTTGTCACATGGTGTGAGCAGAACCATCTGCAGCTCAATGTGGCAAAGACAAAGGAACTGGCTGTAGATCTGAGGAGGACCAAGACACCGGTGACCCGTTTCCATCCAGGGGGTCAGTGTGGACATTGTGGAGGACTAAAAGTACCTGGGGGTACACAATGACAATAAACTGGACCGGGCTAAGAACACTTACGCTCTCTACAAGAAGGGCCAGGGCCGTCTCTATTTTCTGAGGCGACTGAGGTCCTTCAACATGTGCCGGACTATGCTCACGATTTTCTATGAGTCTGTGGTGGCCAGCGCTATCCTCTATGCTGTTGTGTGCTGGGGCAGCAAGCTGAGGGTGGCGGACGCCAACAGACTCAACAAACTGATCCGTAAGGCCAGTGACGTTGTGGGAACGGAGTGTGACTCTCTGATGGTGGTATCAGAGAGGAGGATGCTGTCTAAGCTACGAACTATCTTGGACCAATGTCTCACACCCACTCCACCATGTGCTGGTCAGGCACATGAGTACTTTCAGTGGGAGACTCATACCACCTAAATGTACCACTAAGCGCCACAGGAAATCATTCCTGCCTGTGGCCATCAAACTGTACAACATGTGCAATAATTTTATTTAACTTGTGCAATAACCCCATTTCACCTTGACTGTATATATTCTGTGTATTATCTATTTATACTATATATATTGTGTAAATAATCTTGTTTAGTTTACAATATATATATACAGTGGTGGAAAAAAGTTGTCGGACACCCTTAAAATTTTACACAATCTCAAATATTATCATGAAATATTTGTGGAAAAATCTTTTTTGTGTTTCAAAAGGTGTGGCTGCATTAGACAGATACAAACAAATACAAATTATATTTTTTTGTTTATTGTTTACAAGAAAAACTAACAAAACTAAATTCTTGACAGTTTCAATATGTCAGTTCTCAACATTGTCAGTATCAAAGTCAACAAATAACAGAGAATGTGTTCAAAACTTAACAAAAAAATAAATAAACCATCACATCATCAAATTAATATTTAATAGTCCTGCCATTGGCACGTAGTAGAGCTCTAATCCTGGCTGGCATGTTCCCCACGAGCCTTTCACACTGTTGAGGGGTAATCTTGTCCCATTCTTGAATTACTGCTTTTAATTCTTCTAAATTCTTTGGTTTATGCTTTGAAACAGACCTTTTGATAATCCGCCACAGATTTTCAATGGGGCTCATGTCCGAGGACTGAGCTGGACACTCTAAGACCTGGATACTGTGCTCCTGCAGCCAAGTTCTACTGGCCTTAGATGTGTGGCAAGGGGCATTATCTTGTTGAAACATCCAGTTTTTACCTCGACGGAACAGTGCACGCGCAGAAGGGAGCATGTGGGATTCGAGAATGGTACAATACTTGGTAGAGTTCAATGTGCCATCACAGACAGTGAGATGACCAACACCAGCAGCACTCATGCATCCCCAAACCATGATACTGCCTCCACCATGCTTGACAGTAGGTACTGTACATGCTGGAGATAATGCTTCGCCTGGCCTTCTGCGTACCCTCACATTAGTAGGAGGAAGACAAAGCTGGAGACTGAACTCATCTGACCACAAAATCTTCTTCCAATTCCTGGCTGTCCAGTTCTTGTGTGCCTGGGCCCAACGACGCCGGGCTAACCTCTGTCTCTCATTGATCAGGGGCTTCTTGATAGCCTTGTAGGACCTTAAGCCATGATCTAAAAGTCGGCCACGTACAGTGCAGGTGGAACACTGGACACCAGTTTGGTTTGACCACTGCTGCTGAAGCTCCTGTGATGTCATTCGGTGGTTTTGCCTGCACATGCGGATCAGGATGCGGTCATTTCTTGCTGAAGAAACCCTTGGATGCCCAGATCTTGGTTTGTCTTCCAAGCTGTTGGTTTGTCTGTATTTCTGCAGAGTGTATCCAACTGCTGAAGGACTGCATCTGCACTTCCTGGCTATCTGGCGGCAGCTGTAGCCTTCCTGGCTGAGAATCTTTATCTTCAGGCGTGTTTCCTGCGTTAGGTTCCTTGTTTTAGCCATTTTTGTGTCTGAAGAACTTTCAAATGTGCTGGCTTTATGTAGACACGAAGCTTGGCAACAAAAATTGTGTCTTTTAATAAAAAGAACAACCTTCATCACTGGTACCAAAATGAGCCAATTCTCAAAATTTCTTATGTATTTTTATGGAACCAATCAATTTTAAGTTTTTAATGGCTTTTTTTTAGGATTTATTTAGTATTTTGGCTATGACTGTACTAAAAGAAATTGCACTTGAAGACCTAAAAGTGATTCTTAATGCAATATTTCACAAATGCATGGGGTGTCCGAAAACTTTTTTCCACCACTGTAGATGTAGATATAGATATATATATATAGATATATATATATATATATATATGTATATATATCTACATATATATACACATACATACATACATATATACATATATATATATATATATATATATATATATATATACACACACACACACACTTTTATTTTTTGTTATTAATCCTGTTTATTTGAACTATGTATTTGTAAATACTCTTGTTAAATTTCTTATATTTTCACTTATCTTTCCACTCTTGCAAGGAGCACCTGTAACGCAAATAATTTCCCCTCAGGGATCAATAAAGTATTTCTGATTCTGATTCTGATTCTCATGTTATGTAGGAGTGTGCCTTAAAACTTGATAATTCTGACCGAGGGACACAATGCCATGTTTGTGTCCTTGCGCACAGTATGCTCACCCTTGGTAAAGCGTCCTGACTCAGCAGCTCTTGCAGGTTCCTCATGATACTCAGGACCAGGGTATTACAAGCAAACGGGTCACACAGGATCATGGACAGGTCCCTAAGTGCACACAAACTCTCCAGAGATTAATTCATCCATTCATCAGAGATGAGCAGCTCTATTCATACATTTTAACCATCCTATCATCTGTTACCCGAGGACTTGCTCTTGTCCTTTCTTCACTCCATCCAGGAAACCTTGCAGCTCTCTGGCTCGCTTGCCATCCACAAACTTCTCACGGATGCAGGCGTCTAAACACCAAGTAAACTGTCACAGCACACAGAGGAAAAAATGTAACACAAAGCTAAAACACAATACAGGGTTTGGGGCTCTTCAGGGGTACGATGGTGTTCCTGAACTGGTTTGCCATAACTGTTCGTATCCTGACCTTATGGCAGGGGTCTACGGAGCAGATCTCACTGATGTCCAGGTCGTGAAGAGACATCAGCAGCTCTGCTCTCAGTGTGCAGTAATGGACATTCCGTGTTCGCAGGAAGAGTGTTCGTAAAAACTGCAGCACCATGTCATACAGCTTTACGTTCTTTCCAATCATCTGTGTCAGTTTTAGGACCACCTACAACAACAGAAAAGCTTAATCTCACACAGGGATTCATCAACTTCTGCACAAAACTGGACAAATCTCTCACTTAAACACTTATATTGTACATATCTTTATCATATTTTTTCCTTTTTTCATTGTAATTTTTGTAGTTTATATTTGTGTTTCTTGACTTCTGCAGTACTTTGCTTTTATTTCTACTTCTTCTTTACATGTTAATTGTATGTACCAAACGCAAAGGTAAATTCCTCAGATGTAAACAACCCGTCTTGGCAATGAACCTTATTCTGATTGTGATGTGTCAAAAACTTTGGCTAGCATTTATCAGACATCTCATCGAATGACTGTGACTCACCTCGCCTTGCCGTCGTGTTTTAGGAGATGGGCTGAAGAAATTGTGCAAGATGGAGAGATCACTGCTGAACAAGGCTGCTTCCTTCTCCACAATGTACTGCTTTAGGAGGGGTGAGACTTCATCCCCAAACAGAGCCTGGTTGTCCTGCCAGATCTGCCTTTTCACCTCTACAGCGCACACTTTGTACAGCTCCTTATCAGCCATCACCATCTTCAGTTTCTTTTCTGGCACCTGCAGGAGAAAGCATGTGATAAGGGTAAGGGGGTGTTCTTCACTTTCTGCTCAGCCAATTTGAAGATTTCAGTTCAATAATTGTCCCTATACCAAATAAACATTTAAGGTTCCCAGAGGGTAGAATTCATACACTACCACTCATAACAGGGTACACAATGCTTACAAATTAAAAAAACATAAAGGACAAACAGAACAGCTTAAGTGTATCATAGACTCTCCAAGTATGCAGGGCTCTACTGGAGGGATGAACAGCAGTTTTTCATTAGGTGTTTTGATGATGGTGGTGGAGGGCATTGTCTAACATGTTGCATTAAAATCCCCCATTGGTGTTCAGTTGGGCCTTAATGTGCTTACTGTGAAGGCCACAAATTATGATTCACATCATTTACATACTAATCAAACCAGTTAGAGAGCCTGCATTCACTGTGGAGGGGAACATTGTCCTTATGGAACAGAGCACTCCCATCAGAGTAGGTCTATTCATCATGTGATAAAGTCACTTAGATCTTTTCTTCTTCACACTTTGATCCAAAATCAACTCGGCGTCCTCACTAAGCACTTATACAATTTGTAAAAAAAAAAAAAAAAAAAAAAAAAAAAGCTGATATTCTGGTCATCACTGAATCACCAAGTCAGCTTGTCATTTTATGAGGAATGACCCCATCAATGGATAAAGACTTCTTTTGTCAACAGCGGCTGTATTCACAACCATTCTGACAATACTCTCATTCACAACCATTCTGACAAACTTGGCCTAAAAAAATCTGGTAAGGAGTCCTAGCTTAGGAGTGACTTATGAAATTCTCATGAGTATGGAAGGGACAGAAACTTTGACCTCAGTGAGGAGGTGTGGTTGACCCAGATGCTAGGTTTGGCATGTTCTTTTGACAGATGTGATCTGTTGTCCATTTGTGAGCCTGAAGGGTGTGGACACCCAATGGAAATGAAATGAACTAGAAGCCCTTTTTAGATACAGTAGGAATTGTGCAAATTTGCAGGAAAGCCCAATCAGTCTTTTTTCAGCATTGGCAGTATAAAAACAAAATCTGGGAATGCGGCAAAATGCCGCCAACTTACTTTTGTTTATACAGAATGCGCCTTTTCGGGGCAATGGGGGGACTGAGCAAGTAACAAAACGTGTAGCTTCTGATGGTTAATGGCCTCTTCATTTGCGAGGGCAAGGAGGGCGCGCAATTCCTTGTCTCCTCAGTTGCTTATCTTTACAGTGTTGGTCAAGTTTGCGTTTCCCTCTTGTAACTAGCTGCTCATTCCTGCTATCAGCTGTTTCCTGTTTATCCACTGCCAGTGGGTCGCACGTGCAGCGTCATCAACAGCTCCTCCCACAAGTCATCAACAGCCCCTCTCGTTGCGGAAGGCCACCTCTGTCTTTTTAAACTAAAAGGGTTCCGCCAATATGACTACCATACGAAGCAGAAAATTGGGCACTTCGGATCAACTCGGCAATCCAGTTCGGTGTGTCTAAACGCTCACAGCTTGCCAGCAAAACGGCCCAACATTCGCAGAAAATCTGGCAGTGTAAAAGGGGCTACAGACTGTCAAAGTGTTGTCACTGTTAGTGTGAACACCCTGCTGATGGAAGGTCGAGACAAACCCAAGTCACCACTGCTGCATTATTGCATCTTCCAGTTTTCCTATTGAATACAACTTGATGCTATGTCCTTCAGTCACTTAGATATGACTGCAGCTTTCAGGCAGGGGAAGATGTCATCAGGTGTCTTAGTGTTGTCATTACTTTAGTTCTGGCATTGTATCGTTATTGTGTTGGGTGGAAGATGTGAGCACATCTTTAATGAGACTGACCACAAAATGTATCCCTACACCATCTAATCTATGGAGTTTCATTAACTCACTGTCATTAGAAGTGTCGTTGGAAGTGCTCTTAAGGGCTAAGATGGTTTGTGAATAATTTTTATTTTTACCAAGGCCTAGTCTAACTTTAAAAGGAAATTCTTAGAAAACATCTTCGTTTAAAGAAATTCACAAGGACCAAATCTTTGTTCTAAGAGGCTTTGTAAATACAGGCCCCAGTCTTTAAATATGAAAGGGGCTCATAGAAGTCAGGTGAGAATGTTTTTGTTGGACTGGGTAATATTTATAATGAAATTTACAATGAGACTGTTATTTTAGCTGTTCTTGTTTTTTGACATGGGAGTACTTTTAAATTGTGGGGATGTTTTTTTGGATCTTAGGATTGTGTTTGTTTAGTTTTTTTGTTGAATGTGTTATGCTTTTTTGTGATTTCTTTTTCTTCTAACATCTTAGTATATAACATGTCATCATTTGGATTTTTTGTTTCTGTAACTGACAATCCATAAATAAAATCAATTAATCATTTAAGATCAAGGCAATATTTGACCCTCATCTAACCCTGGGCAGGAGCAGGGTTGTTACAAAAGGTAGGATGACTGACACTCACTGACCTTACAGATAAAGCACTAGTACATCATGGTGTCAGTCTTATTGGGGTATTATATCATAAACTTAGTAATAATAATAATACATTTTATTAACAGAGAGCTTTTCAAGGTACTCAAAGACGCTTTACATTGGTTAAAAATGATCACAAAATAGACTACAATAACAAACAGCAAAGTCTTTAACTAAAACAAAAGTAGAACTTAACTTATTACTAACAGAAAGAGCTGAGTTTGCCATACATAAAAATAGAATTAATCACTATTTTTATGGTAACTGCCCTAGTAGGCTCTTAGCTAATAAATTAAAAATAAATGATCAATTTATAAATACAGAATTTATTACATCAGAAGCTGGGACCATGTTATCAGACCCTAAGCTGATTATTCAAAGATTTTCCAACTTCTATAGACAGCTGCACACTTCAGACAATCTTTCCTCAGCATCAGATAAGGACAGCTATCTTGAGAAACTTAATTAACTTCCTTATCAACAGATGAAACATCAATATCTCCCTTTATCTCTTGATGAACTTAAACAATCTTTAGCAAAAATGAATAAAGACAGGTCACCTGGAATTGATGGCATACATCCTGAGGTCTATTTAAAATGCTGGACCCTTTTGGGACCATCATTATTAGAGATGTTTAACACAGCTATTCACAAAGGATCTTTTGGAACAGATGTAAATATGGCACTAATAACGCCTCTAAAGATAAGGATCCAACTAATTGCGCTTACTACCACCCTCTTTCTTTATTAAATGCAGATATTAAATTATTTTCAAAGACACTTGCTAGTTGGTTGGAGGTCTACTTGCCTAAATTGGTTCATCCAGACCAAAGTGGATTTGTTAAAAAGAAAAAAAAAAAAAAAAATTACGTCGCCTATTACATATTCTTGATACCTCTGATAATCTCTCACCAAAAGCTATTTTATCAGTTGATGCAGAAAAGGCCTTTGACCGGCTTGAGTGGTCTTTTTTATGGTCCATATTGAATTGCATGGGTTTGGGGTCTAAATTTATTAACATAATCAAAACTATATATGCAAATCCTTCAGCTAATGTAGTTATTGGTAACATACACTCTGCTCCCTTCAAAATAAGCAGAAGCAGTCGACAGGGAGATCCAATTTCATCAGCGTTATTTATTTTATCATTGAAGCCTTTGGCACAGTCTATTAGGTCATCTCCAAACATCATACCAATAAAAATAAAATCCACTCAGCATCACATATCCTTATTTGCCGATGACGTTCTTTTATTCTCTTCTGATATAAAGTACTCTCTTCCAAACATCCTCAATATTTTTGAACAGTTATGTCTCAGCTATGTCTCTTGCTATAAAATAAACTGGTCCAAGTCCTCTTTGTTACCACCGAATTCTATGAGCAAAGATGAGTGTGCAAAGTAAAAAAAAATAATACAATAAATAAATAAATAAATAAAAAAAAATCCCAGTAGTGTCTCACTTTAAATATTAAGGGATAAATGTATTTATATCCTTAGAAAAAACAATCTCTAAGAACTATAATAGTACTCTTAGCATGATCAAACATGATTTGGAAAGATGGCAAAAGCTACCTATTTTTTTGTCTGGCAGAATTTCAATAATTAAAATGAACATGCTTCCTAGAATCAATTTCTGTAGCTAAATGTTAGCACCACCTCCGAGATACTGGGACAAAATACATACAGGGCTGTACAGTGTGACATACAGTACAGGCCAAAAGTTTGGACACACCTTCTCATTCAATGCGTTTTCTTTATTTTCATGACTATTTACATTGTAGATTCTCACTGAAGGCATCAAAACTATGAATGAACACATGTGGAGTTATGTACTTAACAAAAAAAGGTGAAATAACTGAAAACATGTTTTATATTCTAGTTTCTTCAAAATAGCCACCCTTTGCTCTGATTACTGCTTTGCACACTCTTGGCATTCTCTCCATGAGCTTCAAGAGGTAGTCACCTGAAATGGTTTTCCAACAGTCTTGAAGGAGTTCCCAGAGGTGTTTAGCACTTGTTGGCCCCTTTGCCTTCACTCTGCAGTCCAGCTCACCCCAAACCATCTCGATTGGGTTCAGGTCCGGTGACTGTGGAGGCCAGGTCATCTGCCGTAGCACTCCATCACTCTCCTTCTTGGTCAAATAGCCCTTACACAGCCTGGAGGTGTGTTTGGGGTCATTGTCCTGTTGAAAAATAAATGATCGTCCAACTAAACGCAAACCGGATGGGATGGCATGTCGCTGCAGGATGCTGTGGTAGCCATGCTGGTTCAGTGTGCCTTCAATTTTCAATAAATCCCCAACAGTGTCACCAGCAAAACACCCCCACACCATCACACCTCCTCCTCCATGCTTCACAGTGGGAACCAGGCATGTGGAATCCATCCGTTCACCTTTTCTCGTCTCACAAAGACACGGCGGTTGGAACCAAAGATCTCAAATTTGGACTCACCAGACCAAAGCACAGATTTCCACTGGTCTAATGTCCATTCCTTGTGTTTCTTGGCCCAAACAAATCTCTTCTGCTTGTTGCCTCTCCTTAGCAGTGGTTTCCTAGCAGCTATTTGACCATGAAGGCCTGATTCGCGCAGTCTCCTCTTAACAGTTGTTCTAGAGATGGGTCTGCTGCTAGAACTCTGTGTGGCATTCATCTGGTCTCTGATCTGAGCTGCTGTTAACTTGCGATTTCTGAGGCTGGTGACTCGGATGAACTTATCCTCAGAAGTAGAGGTGACTCTTGGTCTTCCTTTCCTGGGTCGGTCCTCATGTGTGCCAGTTTCGTTGTAGCGCTTGATGGTTTTTGCGACTCCACTTGGGGACACATTTAAAGTTTTTGCAATTTTCCGGACTGACTGACCTTCATTTCTTAAAGTAATGATGGTTTTCTTTAGTTAGCTGATTGGTTCTTGCCATAATATGAATTTTAACAGTTGTCCAATAGGGCTGTCGGCTGTGTATTAACCTGACTTCTGCACAACACAACTGATGGTCCCAACCCCATTGGTAAAGCGAGAAATTCCACTAATTAACCCTGATAAGGCACACCTGTGAAGTGGAAACCATTTCAGGTGACTACCTCTCAGTGAGAATCTACAATGTAAATAGTCATGAAAATAAAGAAAACGCATTGAATGAGAAGGTGTGTCCAAACTTTTGGCCTGTACTGTATATGTCGCACATGCGATGAAAAAAAATGTTTGTGCGATGAATTTATTTGCCTAGTAGCATGCGTGCGACAGACTGCTTGTGAGCCGCTTGTTTGTGTGCGTGGTCTGTTTTTTCTCATTTTTTCACTAGACGACAAGAGCATTCACTGCCGTGCATCATCTGGCAGCCAAGTGAGTTGGTTCATTAGCATAATGAAAGGAGGGAAAGCTCTTGTCATCGAGTGTCTTTGTCTCTGTGGGGGAGGAGGGGCTATGGGCTACACACACACAGTGTGATCTTTGTGAGGGGGAGACAAGGCGGAGAAGAAAACTGAGAGTTGAGCATAAGAGAAAGACAGGGACCTTGTTCCTAAACCAAATGCCACAGCCCCTGTGTGGGACTGTTTTGGATTTAAACCAAATGACAGAGGGGAGCCCAGTAATTTGAACGAGCCAGTATGCTGGGTTTGTTCTAAAACCATCACAACAAAAAGAGCGAATACGACCAACTTAACTGCACACCTGAGAGTGAGAGACTGACAGTCTATTTTTTTGTATTTTTAAGGTCTTTATTTAGTTAGTTTGGTATTTTTACCTGTTATTTCGGATATTTAAATTTTCTTTTTTTGCATTTGTATATTCTTGTTAAATAAATGTTTATTTCTCTTTAAAAGGGTGTATTTGTATCACTATGCCTTTATTATCATTATATAAGTTTTAAAAAATAGTCTAAAAACAGCAAAATTACAATAATAATAAAAATGGTCTTAAAAGCTCAATATTGCACAATATTATCGCTTGTCACAATAATTTCTGATGCAATTAATTGCCCAACAAAATTTGTTATTGTGACAGGTGCTACAAACTTCGTGGCCTGTGCTACAAAATTATCACCCTCTGTAGCACCAGTCCTATGGGCTAAAAAAGTTAACATACAGCCCTGAGTATTATTACCAGATTTTTATGGAGAGGCAGAACCCCTAAAATAGAATTAGCCAATTTACAAAGACAGAGGGAGTTAGGGGGTCTTTATTTTCATGCTCTCACTATCCGTCCCTTATTAAATTATTTTAGTGAGAACTCTTTAATTCTGTGGCTTAAAGCTATAATGCGTAACTTCTACAGGTCCGTAAATGTCCGTTTCACCCAAGCCACTACTAGAGGAGATGACACAATGGTGATTAAACCGATCAGCTCCTCTAACATCTCGCGGTATTTTTCAATATATATCATTTTTAGTATGCGTGTCGACCAGCAACATTCCCGCGCTGGCGCATAGGAAATGCTTCCTCACAACAAGAACGGAGGGGAAGGAAGAGCGAAGAATGTCATAGCAAGAGGTAGAGCGCGGGTAGAAAGAGAAAGCAACATGGCGGAGAAGCGGCCGAAAGACGGTTCAGAAGTGGATCCTACCACAAAGGCAAGTGTTACTCTATGTACGGTGTGTGGCAACTGGCGAGTGTTACTCTGTGTACACAGTGTGTGGTGAGCGTTATCTGTGTACATGGAAGTGCCGCCGGCTTATTAGTTGTAATAACGCATTATCTGCTGGGAGGCGACAGAAGTTACGCACTATAGCTTTAATATTGAGAAGAATTTGGTGGCACCAGTTCCTTTAAATGGCTTTTTGTTTACAGGTCTTTCTGTTAGTAAATGTAAACTGGAGTACGGTTCAGTAATAGCCCATGCAATTCAAAATTTTCGGAAAATGGGAAAGATATATAATTGGACATCTAAATGGCATGCTAATACGCCAATATTTTATAATAGTTTATTAAAGTCTGGAGGAGAACATTTTATCTCACCTCAGTGGTACAATTCAAGTATCCATAGCTTAGGAGACATCATGAATGATGCTGGTTAAGAAGCTTTCAGGATTTGAGGGAAACATATAACTGCCATTAAACTGCTTTTTTATATATTTACAACTATGCTCTGCTTTACGGGCAGCAGGTTTTGACCGACAGACAACCTATTAATCATCCAATGATGGAATCCTTTAAGAAATTATCATGAATAACTAAAGGACATGTTTCTGCAATTTAAAACACTTTGTTGGAACATATACAGACCCCGTTAGCAATAATTAAAGTATGGAATAAAGACTGCTCTGAATCATCTGTAGACTGGGCTAGAGTTTGGAGGAATGTTTCCTTTTCCTCACAAAATCTAAATAATAAATTAACAAATCTGAACTTCATCTATCGTACCTATTTAATACCAAAGCAACGTTTTATGATTAATTTAACCACTTCTCCAAACTGTAATTTATGTGATTTTAATCAAATGGGAACCTTTTTACATATCATGTGGGAGTGTCATCAGTTCAAAATTTCTGGGACCAAATAACAAAACGTCTCTCTGAAACACCTGGTTTAGAGATTGACTGCTCTAGAGGTGATGTCTATGGAGCTCTCTGTTGCTAGAATGAATGGGGCAGGCCAGGTAGTGCTCAAGGCTAGGAAGGAGGCACTCAACGTAGCTATAACTATGATAAAACTCTTTCTTCTTATTTGTTTTTTTTAATGTATTGATCTGAAATATCCAGCATGTAGTGAAATTTAGAGAAAGATCTGTGGGGACGGGGTTGTTTAGGGTTACGGAGCTATAAAATATGCAGGTGTTTTATATTGTTGTTTTCTTGTATCTGTTAATGCCTTAGTCACTACTCATAATACGATTAATTGTTATGAATTAAACAGAAATGGGTTGGAGTTATATTTTTTGTTTTGTTGCTTTTTGTTTTGTTTAGCTATTTCTCTGTTAATGCCCTGTTGTATGTTAATGTGAGAAGATATGTATATTTATTGTATGCAACTGACATACATTAAATGTTGATGTACACCTGCTTCTCCTGTGGAAAAATAAAATTTAAACGTTAAGGGAAAAACAAAACAAAAAAAAGACTACAATAAAATACACACAACATTCACACATTAAAAGCCATTTTGAAATGGCTGTACTATCTGTGACCGTATGCATGTTAACTTGTTACAATAAACATTGTCTGTGATCCCAGCATTGCTGGTTAAATGTCAGTACTATGCACATCCACAGTACTATTTTTATTCTTCAACCGGAAAACAATTACAAAGAAACAGAAAGAAATAGTTCTGAAGAAACTCACCTTGGGTAGATGCTTCAGCACCTGCATCACCACTGGCTGAATGGATGGCATTTTGACAAGGGGAAAGCTCTTCTCCAGCAGTTCTTCAAGCTTCCCATATCTGTAAGTTTCAAAGAAACAATGCAAAATAACATCCAAGCAGGTTCCTTCAGGAAACATGACTTAAAATCAAAAACAACCAATGACACACCTGTCCTCGTCCTTGCCCTCCGCAATGATGGCAACTCGTTCCATCAGCTTGTCTCGAAGCTCATCAAAGACAGACTGGTGGAACTCGAGCCGAGGTGTTCCATGGAGGTCGAGGAAGGGAAGAGCTGACTGGAGGGTTGGCAGCAGGATGCCATTTTCCATCTGCAGGCATGTTACGTATCAAAGACTCATCAGAGATTAGTTCTAGCTGCAGCTGTTCAATTCAGAACAGGGTATCAGGTAAAACACAACTTCAGACATTTGATACACCAGTGAATTCTTTAGAAAAAAATAGCATATAAGTGGCCCATCACTTTATTTAAGAACTGCTTCATAAAGTCTCTCTGGCTATTTCTGACTGAAAACATTTCCTGATAATCCTGATATTATTTATTGGTAAACGCAGAAGTGTAAAAATTAAGAAAACATAAATACATGAGAACAGCCTAAAGAAAGACCAGATACACACAGATCAGCCAAAACATTAAAACCATTGACAGGTGAGGTGAATAACATTAATCATCTTGTTACAGTGCAGTGTTCTGTTGGGAAACTACTGGGCTGTGGCATTCATGTGGATGCTTCTTCATGTGCTCCTCCCACCCAAACATTGTTACAGACCAAGTACCCCCTGTCATGGCAGCAGCACTCCGTGATGGCAGTTAGTGATGTGTCCTTCCATGTCGAGGCTTCAAAGCGTGTGTCGAGTAATCTGGGAAGATTTTTGTGAAGCGTGTATCAAGGCTTGTGTTGATGACGTATGTGGTGACGTTCGAAGCCTCGCGAGCCAGCCGTACCACGTGACTGATTCAGGAAACGGTTCGTGGGTTTGGCGTGAGATTCAAAATATAAGGGGCAGCGAAACGCAATGGATCCCTCCGTCACATTTTGTGAACTTCGGACTTTGTTACGTGTTTGTTTGCTATCTATTCGAGCTTCTTTTTTTGCGATTGAACCAGCAAGAAAAAGGAGATTTTCCCCTGTCTGGGAACATTTTGAGCTGATCTCTCATAATAAGGTATGCACATAGTAGTAATAACTAGCGTAATATAAATAAATGTGACAACACAGCTTTGTCCTTGCTCTAATTTCTTTCTTCTAATTTCTTGTATTTTAAAAGGTGAAGTGTCTGTTGTGTTCAAAAGAACTTGGATACAGCAATAACACCTCATCTATGGTGAGGCATTACAGAGCCCTGCATGAAAACAAGGAGACCAACCAAGGTGGACCAAGCTCAGGTAAGCCATTTTAGGATGCAATGATAAGGCAGCATACAAACATATAATTACATGGTACATTTGTATTAGACAACATTAATGTATATTTTAAATGTGACTAATTAAAGACCTCTCTAATTGAATACTGCATTTTTTTTGTCATCAGGAGAAGAATATGGTGATTGAGGATTCCCAGCCCTTCACTATTGTGGAGGACAAAGGGTTCAGAAAGCTTGTTAAAGCTTTGAACCCTCACTATGTTCTCCCCACAAGGCAGATGTGTATGTGAGCACATGAAGCATTTTTCCCCATTTCCCCATATTTGCCATTACAAGAGTGTTCTCCTCTTTCCTTTAGGCTTTGAAAGCTATGGTGGAGGCAGGGGCGGATCCAGAAAAATATTTATGGGGTGGCAGGAATTTTTGAGGGGTGGCAGCATATGGCATATGTATATATACTGAATTTAATCACAGTTATCACAGTTTGATGAGAAACAGTATGTTCACACTACATAAGGACATGGGCTGCCATTTACAAACTCATACAGACAAACTTAATCTCATGCAATCAATGTCTTGCATTTGAGGTTTCATGTGAAACAGTTCATATTAGGAATAGGTGTTGAAGGAGGTTCAGCAAACCCTGAGTCTAACCCTGAACTCTGAGATGATTTACCCTGAGATGGGAAACTCTGAATTACTGGTTTCAGAACAGCTGATTTGAGTTAGTTTAGTCAACTCTGAGTATGTTCACTCACAAATAAAAGACAGCGCCTCCATTTTAATCCAGTGGATGTAGAGATATTAATGCATGTGTAGCAGACGTTTATCTTTAAAAGAAGAGCCTGAGTCAGAGCGACGAAAGTGTAAATAAGTTAACCATAAAGTTAATAAAAAAGTTTTATTCAGTGTTGTCTGTTTATTCATCATTTATCAGACTTACATTTCCTTAATGAAGATAAAGTGGTGGAATCTGACTGTGTATCAGGCTATAGATACATTACATTATATTAATAATATATAACAATATATTTGTTCAGATTTAATCTGATGGGGAAAAACACAGGAGGCAGCAACTGAAAAATAGGAAGATTTAAAGCATATAGGCTAGGCTATAGATCAAAGACATAAAGACATGACTGTAAACTCACAGTCTGACCCAGTAATAATATGTTTGGTGATTTGCACTTAAAAAGACGTTAAAATACAAAAGGTTAAAATACAGTAGATTTTAAAATGTTGGACATCTATTTGTATCTTGACTCAACAGCATTTAGTGACTTTTTTTTCAGCCACAAATGTAGTAAATTTAGAGACTCTGAAATGCTGCACCATTGCTCACTCAGAAATATTAACATACAGTGGTGGAAAAAGTTCTCAGACACCCCATGCATTTGTGAAATATTGCATTAAGAATCACTCTTAGGTCTTCAAGTGCAATTTCTTTTAGTACAGTCACAGCCAAAATACTAAATAAATCGTAAAAAAGCCATTAAAAACTTAAAATTGATTGGTTCCATAAAAATGCATAAGAAATTTTGAGTATTGGCTCATTTTGGTACCAGTGATGAAGGTTGTTCTTTTTATTAAAAGACACAATTTTTGTTGCCAAGCTTCGTGTCTACATAAAGCCAGCACATTTGAAAGTTCTTCAGACACAAAAATGGCTAAAACAAGGAACCTAACGCAGGAAACATGCCTGAAGATAAAGATTCTCAGCCAGGAAGGGTACAGCTGCCGCCAGATAGCCAGGAAGTGCAGATGCAGTCCTTCAGCAGTTGGATACACTCTGCAGAAATACAGACGAACCAACAGCTTGGAAGACAAACCAAGATCTGGGCGTCCAAGGGTTTCTTCAGCAAGAAATGACCGCATCCTGATCCGCATGTGCAGGCAAAACCGCCGAATGACATCACAGGAGCTTCAGCAGCAGTGGTCAAACCAAACTGGTGTCCAGTGTTCCACCTGCACTGTACATGGCCGACTTTTAGATCATGGCTTAAGGTCCTACAAGGCTATCAAGAAGCCCCTGATCAATGAGAGACAGAGGTTAGTCCGGCGTCGTTGGGCCCAGGCACACAAGAACTGGACAGCCAGGAATTGGACGAAGATTTTGTGGTCAGATGAGTCCAGTTTCCAGCTTTATCTTCCTCCTACTAATGTGAGAGTACGCAGAAGGCCAGGCGAAGCATTATCTCCAGCATGTACAGTACCTACCAACAGTACCTACCTACCTACGGACATGAGCCCCATTGAAAATCTGTGGTGGATTATCAAAAGGTCTGTTTCAAAGCATAAACCAAAGAATTTAGAAGAAAAGCAGTAATTCAAGAAGAATGGGACAAGATTACCCCTCAACAGCGTGAAAGGCTCGTGGGGAACATGCCAGCCAGGATTAGAGCTCTACTACGTGCCAATGGCAGGACTACTAAATATTAATTTGATGATGTGATGGTTTATTTATTTTTTGTTCAGTTTTGAACACATTCTCTGTTATTTGTTGACTTTGATACCGACAATGTTGAGAACTGACATATTGAAACTGTCAAGAATTTAGTTTTGTTAGTTTTTCTTGTAAACAATAAACAAGAAAATATAATTTGTATTTGTTTGTATCCGTCTAATGCAGCCACACCTATTGAAACACAAAAAAGATTTTTCCACAAATATTTCATGATAATATTTGAGATTGCGTAAAATTTTAAGGGTGTCTGAAAACTTTTTTCCGCCACTGTATAATCCCCAATATTAGGCTATAGGAATTATGTTCCATCAGTGCAACCGATGACATCAGTGATAGAGATCATTAGTCACTGATACATGTCTAAAGCTTCATACCGATTTTTAAAATTTAAATAATTAGACCTACACATTATGTGCAATAAACATTTGGGAGCTGCTCTAACAGACTGACAGTCTGATCATTGTGCACAGTGTTATAAAAAATAATAAATATAAAAAGGACAGAGGTTTGATTCTGAGCTGAGGATGAATTCTCGCTGTGTAATATTTGAATGTAAAGACAATAAACTGATGTCCAAAGAAATGATTGATGTGCATAAATTCAGTAACTTAAGACAGTCCTGAGTAACAAACTAATATCCAGCAGGATTTAGACTGTGACAGACGGTAAATCTCCGCTAATTAATGCGCTTCGATACAAGCTTTTACACGGACTGAATGAATGAGGAAGTGAAACAGCGTGTAAGAGGGAGGAGACGGAGAAAAACCTAACCAGCGAGCAGGTTAGGTTCACAGACTCAGTTGCCATGGTGATTGACACAGAGTTTGATTTACCTCTCTTTCTGGAACTGAAAACCCAGAGTTTCCCTCATTTCAGGGTTAACATACTCAGAGTTTTCACTAAACTCGCTTTCTGGAATAGGCTACCCCTCTGGCTCCACTCAGTTTTCCAAACAAAGCAGTCTCTTGCTGCTTTGGCGTTATCTTGTGCTGCATTCACTGCAGTCGGACATTGGAGATTCGTGCTCGTAAATGTCAAATTGGCCATAACTTTCCTTTGAATTCGTTGCTGCCAACTGGGGTGGCAGCAGGGGTGGCATGGCTTTTGTTTAGGGTGGCATTTGCCACCCTATGCCACCCCGGTAGATCCGCCCATGGGTGGAGGACAGATACAAGGAATCCAAGGAGAAAGCCAAAGCCATTGTGGCGAAGGCATCTGCAGTTAATTTAACATTAGATATGTGGATCTCAATCAAAACTGATGCGTATCTAGCTGTGACATGCCATTTCATAGACGCAAGCACCTCTTTGCATTCTGTTGTTTTAGGGGTGCTGCATATCCCTGAGGCACATACTGCTGAAAATTTGGCAAAAGTAAAAGCAGCACTTATGTCAGAGTGGGGTATTACACACACAAAGTTATTTGCCTTGTGACTGATGGGGCAGCAAATATGGGTGCTTGTGCCAAGGAGCTTCGTTTGCATCACACAAATTGTGTGGCGCATACTTTAAATTTACTGGAAAAAAAAAAAAAGCTCTTGACCAAAACACTGTGCTGTCTGACATCCGGGCAAACTCAAGGAAGATAGTGGGCTATTTCAAGAGCAGCACCACTGCAAAGGTGAGTTCTTTATTTCATTGCAATATTCTAAGTGACGCTGTTTTGGTTAAGTTGCTGCTGCAGTGACACTTGAATCAATCACTTTTTGTTGGCTAATTTTATAGGGGAGGCTGACACAGGTGCAGGAGCAAATGGGCCTGCCGGCACTGAAGCTAATTCAAGAGATGGGTACACGCTGGAACAGCACATATCATATGCCCCAACGTCTTTATGACCTCAGGAAACCTGTAGGAGCAGCTTTGGCAGGCCTACGCACCACTGACATTGCCCCACTCTCATCAGAGCAGTATGTCATTATCGCAGAATGTCTAAAAGTGCTGTCCCCATTTAATGATGCCACAGTTGAGCTGTCAGAGGAGAAGAGGGTGTCTGGATCAAAAGTCATTCCCCTTTTGTCAATGCTAAACCACGCACTGGAAACTGGAAACCACCATTGGAAGACTGGTATGGGCTTAAATATGTGCCACCAGAAACTGAATTTGAATCACATAATTTGAAATTGTATTGTTTAAATGTTGAATCATTGCATTGAAAAACTGAATCTGACTAGTATAATTTGAAATTGAATTTATTTCTATATATCTTCACATTCAGTTCTCACAATTCAAATTCAGTTTTCAAAATTCAATTTCAATTCACTGTGACAGACATCCGGGTAGTTTAAGGATGAAGGAAGAGCAATCGAGCGCAGATACACAGGACTCCTCTTCGGCCAATCAGCACCTACGTTTTTGAGGACGTAGGAAGAAGCGTTCGGCTTGATCCATAGACCATAGACAATAGGCTCGTTCGAGATGAACTGCGCCTCGCCTGAAAAGTACACGAGAGCAGGCGGCCGCAGCGGGGGGTGGTGACAAAAAGCTGCAGTGAAGTCGGACAGTTTCCCGACAGTTTCCAGCAGCCTTCAGTCTGTACAGGAAGTCACAGACACACCAACATCCTGTCTGGAATGATGTCAATTCATTAAAAAAGTAGTCTCGCTCACCAGACCTTTCTCAAGAAAAGAAAGGTCTGGCTGGGCCGACTCTCACTTTAAGATTGGAGAAAAAAATGCTCCGGCTGCTTGTATTTCTTTCAACCAATCACAGTCGTTCTTGGCGGTGCCACAGCAACGGCGCGCTTGCAAAAATATTGCCGGGGGGAAACAGGTTTTGGTGTAACACGCCCACAAAAATATCGCCTACAGGACGCGAACCATGGCAGAAAAATGGCTAGATCTCCGCAAGATCAAACACCGCAAAAGTTAGTAAAGGACGTGTTGAAAACTGCAACCGGAGGTGGTAGGGCGGGACTTCAGCGGGTGGCTCGTTCCGCCCAATGAGAGGCTGATCTTTGTAGCGAACTTTCACCCACTCAGACTATTAAAAAAGTGATCAGACCCATATATCAGTTTGTTTTCAGTCTACAGTTGTTTTAATTGATAGATTAATTTCTTAAAATGCTTTACAGCTGATCTGTAGTTTATGTTCATGGTTTATCCTCCATTTGATATGAATTCTCCTGTAAATCAGCATCATATCAATTTGACCTGTCCCCTCAACTACACAGGCTGAATAAACTGTGTTTTACTATAAGGTTCATATTTTCAGAGGAAAAAAAATACAAGACAACAGCTTTCATTAAGGCTCAGTTAGATACAGTCAGGGCTTCACATCTGATGTTATTTTAAGAATCCTCACATCCCACTGACAATACACAGTATATATACATCATATACAGTACAGGCCAAAAGTTTGGACACACCTTCTCATTCAATGCGTTCTCTTTATTTTCATGACTATTTACATTGTAGATTCTCACTGAAGGCATCAAAACTATGAATGAACACATGTGGAGTTATGTACTTAACAAAAAAAGGTGAAATAACTGAAAACATGTTTTATATTCTAGTTTCTTCAAAATAGCCACCCTTTGCTCTGATTACTGCTTTGCACACTCTTGGCATTCTCTCCATGAGCTTCAAGAGGTAGTCACCTGAAATGGTTTTCCAACAGTCTTGAAGGAGTTCCCAGAGGTGTTTAGCACTTGTTGGCCCCTTTGCCTTCACTCTGCGGTCCAGCTCACCCCAAACCATCTCGATTGGGTTCAGGTCCGGTGACTGTGGAGGCCAGGTCATCTGCCGCAGCACTCCATCACTCTCCTTCTTGGTCAAATAGCCCTTACACAGCCTGGAGGTGTGTTTGGGGTCATTGTCCTGTTGAAAAATAAATGATCGTCCAACTAAATGCAAACCGGAAGGGATGGCATGTTGCTGCAGGATGCTGTGGTAGCCATGCTGGTTCAGTGTGCCTTCAATTTTCAATAAATCCCCAACAGTGTCACCAGCAAAACACCCCCACACCATCACACCTCCTCCTCCATGCTTCACAGTGGGAACCAGGCATGTGGAATCCATCCGTTCACCTTTTCTGCGTCTCACAAAGACACGGCGGTTGGAACCAAAGATCTTCCTTTCCTGGGTCGGTCCTCATGTGTGCCAGTTTCGTTGTAGCGCTTGATGGTTTTTGTGACTCCACTTGGGGACACATTTAAAGTTTTTGCAATTTTCCGGACTGACTGACCTTCATTTCTTAAAGTAATGATGGCCACTCGTTTTTCTTTAGTTAACTGATTGGTTCTTGCCATAATATGAATTTTAACAGTTGTCCAATAGGGCTGTCGGCTGTGTATTAACCTGACTTCCGCACAACACAACTGATGGTCCCAACCCCATTGATAAAGCAAGAAATTCCACTAATTAACCCTGATAAGGCACACCTGTGAAGTGGAAACCATTTCAGGTGACTACCTCTTGAAGCTCATGGAGAGAATGCCAAGAGTGTGCAAAGCAGTAATCAGAGCAAAGGGTGGCTATTTTGAAGAAACTAGAATATAAAACATGTTTTCAGTTATTTCACCTTTTTTGTTAAGTACATAACTCCACATGTGTTCATTCATAGTTTTGATGCCTTCAGTGAGAATCTACAATGTAAATAGTCATGAAAATAAAGAAAACGCATTGAATGAGAAGGTGTGTCCAAACTTTTGGCCTGTACTGTGTGTGTACATATATATATATATATATATATATATATATATATATATATATATATATATACACATATATATATATATATATATATATATATATATATACATATATATATATAAAGCTTCACACACCAAAGCCATGGTGCCATTATAATCACTCTGCCTGTTTTACATTTATTGTCCACTTGATAGCACAGTAGAGCAAATGGCTCCATGAAGCTTTGGCCCATGAGTGAACCAATTGAATGGGAAGCTTCAATGCTTCATGAAGCTTCATCTCGCCATCACTAATGGCAGTCAGTACGTTTACATGACACTTGAAAAAAAAGAATTATTGCCTTAATCCAACTATAATTGGACAACTGAAGTGCATGTAAACGCGTTACTCCGACTAATATCGGAGTTCTCCAACTCCGATTAAGACACCCAGATAATGCGACTGGAATTCGATTTTCTCCGGCATGTATACGCCTTAATCGGAGGTAAACTAGACAATGCATGTGCGCATGCTCCACACCCTCCACGCTGGCGTATGACCCCGGAACAGACAAGACATGCTATTGTTGTAGCCCTCCAACAGCATACTTGTCCACCTTTCGAAATCACCTTGACCACGAGGGATAGTGTGCACCTTATCTGCACAATCAGTAACGCATACATTATGTACGAGCTGAACAAAGCTGTACGATTATCCATCTTGCTGTTGTTCGAAAATGCCGGTCTGCCGCCTGACTCCAGTTGTTTATTATTAAGTGACGTAATAGGTCAACTGGAAAGAGGGCCGTATTAACCCACTGAAACGATGCATATCGCCACCTAGTGTTGAGGAGGAGGACACGTTCCCGTCAGTCATTCGATTTTCTCAGTTGCATGTAAACTGGGACAAGGACAGAAGTCCGATTAGACGCCAAAATCGAATTTTGAGCATCGCTTGACTAAGCTGTGCATGTAAACGTACTGACTGGCTCCTCAGCATGTTCCTAAAATGCTTGATCAGATTGGGATCTGGGGAAACCAGGTTGATGCCTTGAGCTCTTTGTCACGTCCCTCAGGTCATTCCTGAGCAGTTTATATGGTGTGGCATTTTGCACTGTCCTGCTGGGAGGGACACTGCCGTTGAGGAGTGCCGTTGCCATGAGGGGGTGAACTTCGTCTGTAATGGTGTCTGAATTGGTGGAATGCATCAAGAAGCATCCACATGAATGCCAGGACCCAAAACATTGCATTGTAACAAGATGATCAATGTTATTCACTTCACCTCTCAGTGGTTTTAATGATTTGGCTGATCAGTGTATATAGCTGATGGTATGAATCAGTAGTAGCCTCAAGACTCGTGAAACTATTTACATATTCTAAATAATATTCCTTCTTTTGACTGTCTGGTAAATTGTCAAGCATTATTATTTAGTTTGTGCTTTAGCTTTTATGGATTTGTAACAAGTCAACTAACAGATAAGAACAACAGCACAATAATCCTACCTAGAGACATAAAACAATGTGGATAACAATGACAAAACTTATTTCTTTAAGAGATAGTAACTTATTACATTATCATTTACTATCTGAAGCTATCTGAAAATGACATAAAAACATTATGTTCGCTTGACACAAAAACTCTTGTTTTCTCTTGTGAGTTTGACATAATATTTCATGTTATGTCTAAAAATTTTGAGTTTTGAGTTAATTTAACAAAAAATTATAAATCTGATTTCACCTAATTAGTTTAAGGCCAGCAAAAAACACTATCATTATGCACTTAACACATTGTGGTGTGTCAGGGCTAAATGGGTGGAGTTTCCCTGTATGCAGTGAGAAAATGTGTTTAAGGCCATAAACCTAAGAAAACTTTGTTTAAATGTGTTTTAAAACACTCACGTTACCCATTACCCATTATGTTTATTTATTTCACAATGGTTCTAATGGGTTACAGTTAATGTTGTGGGAAAAGACATTTTGCACAATGAGTTAAGTTGTACACAGTTAGTGACCTCCCACCTGCGCAAACATTAGAGTACTTTATATGAATGTGCTAAGGCGAACTACAAAGCATTCCTGACTCTGTATTCATCCCTTTGTCTTAGTCTTTTACACCAAGAAACCTATATTACCCGCAATAAACTTTTATGATCACATAAAATAAAAAAGTGTTGTACAATGCTAACTCAATGCTTTTGCATTCACGTGATTGGAATAATGTAGACCTACTCAAACAAAAACAACAAAAAGTTACGTTAAATTGACATTAAATTCCTGTCAGACAAGGGCCATGTGCCACATTAATCTTATTTTTTTTTTCCTTAAGTTTTTTGTTACTATATTGTTCTAAACCAAAAGTTTTGAGTGCAAGGAAAAGGTCGAATTCAAGCACTTCAGTATTTTCCTGTTCATCTTCAAATGGTTTGGGTAGGCTATTTTTAACGGTAATACTTTATTTTCAAAAGAAATCAAATAAAGCACGCAACAGGTCGTGTAACTTAACGCTTGTGAAATCATGTTTCGTCGTAATGTGTCTTCGTTTCCTCGTCTGCACAAGACGATATATCAGTACATCCACACTGAGAATCTCGCGCATCTGCATGTGGTAACATAAGCCCTATCACAAAGACCAGAGACAAACAGCTAGCTAAGATGGCACAGAGAACACCTGCAGGTAAGTTACACTAGTTACGTTACATCATTAAGGTATCTTCTGGGGTATTCGAACTGTAACGTCACAACACTACACACCATGGTTTGTATTTATCAGCTAAATTCTGTTTAGCAAACATACACCTTATAACGTGGCGTTAACGATACCTGAAACTGATCAATGGCTTTCAGGGGCTCCGTACAGTTGGTGAGAGTTTCTTTAAGATCCTCTCCGTTGGATATCCCGAGCTCAGGCAGCCCCGCGAACATTGTCGCTCCTGTTTAAGCATCAACTTAACGATGTATTGAAGAATTAACTATTCTACCATGTGAATCTGCAGTCCCCAACGCATTACGCTCTCCGCTGTCAAAGCAAACTTCCTGTGTTGTAACTTTGTAAACAGTCCGTCAGGAAAGCCTGCGACGCAACTGTTCCGTGCTTAATTTGTCCTTCTTCTTTGGTTTTCAAAGGCGGTTTGCATCCAAAAATTTGCATTACCGCCACTCACTGGATTTACACTGAGGTTTCCACTTAATAGATTAAAAAATAATAATACTAATTATTATGAGCCCTTTCCATCCCGTTCCCACTCTATTGTATATGTCCTATTTTCCGGTTGTTTGAGAGAATTTAAAAGCTTCTCTCAAAAGCTGCATTACACCCTCTCCAGAAACCCCCACAACATCCTGAAATCGCCTTGCTGCATCTATGATTGTTTCAGTTTTCTCAGATTTTCTTTCTATTCCAGCAGTACAGTTAATAACCAACAATGTTCCTCATACATAGTCTGTGCTTCTCGAAGTCAAGAGTCCATTTTACATCATTTTACATTTACATTTTACAATATCTCTGCCATGGATTTTCATAGCAACACATGTTGGCTTGTTGGAAAGGTGTGGTTGTACTGAATCCAGTGATACCGAAACTGTAAAGATAGCTTGCATATTCAGGGAGTCAGCTCACGAAACATATGAGGTGTCCCAAATGAAAGCAAACAAAACGGTAGCTTTTGACTTCATTTGATTTGTAGAGATCCCTTATGGTATTATTTAACAATTATTGGCCTGTTGTTTATGTTGGAAAAGTCAATAAAAACCCTAAGGCACATGTAATCACATGGATTTTAATAATAAAATTGTGAATCCTAATGTAGAGGGTGCTGTACGTTGTACAATCAGAGTCCAGTATGGAGCATCCGAGAGGGCTTTTGGGGTTGAAAGCATTGGGGGAGATCTCTGAGAGAACAGAGTGATCCAGGGTGACGTAGTGAGGGATTGGTGGTTCTGAAAAAGGGCTTGGGTCCAGGATGGTGGGACAGTGGAAGGAAGGAGTCCAGAGACAGTAAGGGTGGAGCATTGGAGGGTGAGGAGACAATGGAGTTTTAGTGGAGGAGGCCTGGAAGAAGTAGAGACAGCTGGTTAGAGCAGAACAAAGTGGTAAGGAGGATTAACTCTAACTACAAGTGTACATGAATATATGAAACTATACTCAAAAGCTTGCAACTGACCAACAGTAGTAGGCTTTAGTCTGTGACCAGGGAGAGGGCGGTGAGTCAGGCTGAGCACTCCATGAGGGAATAAAAGTTAAGATAATCCTGAGACAGAGACAGAGACAAGGTAAGGCAGGGCACACCAAACAAGTGAAGCAGGCAAACACTATTATTGTTACTGTACTATTTACTTCTTTTACATTACCTAATAATCACAACAGTCATCCTCGTCTTCCACATCTTCATCTGAACTTTCCACACCATCATTGGTAGATGCCTGGTTCTCACATTGTGCCAGTCTACACGTCTGTACATCTGAGGCCATTTGCAACACACACACATCTTGAAAGTGTGCATTTTTTTGTACAGTTACAGGCCAGTAGTTCCAGGATGGCCCCCAGTGCTGGCTGGCCTTCCATCCAACCTACCATCAAGTGTTCAGTGTCCTCTTCTTTCTCCATCTTCCATCCTCTGCCAACAGGGCTTGGGACTTGGAGGTCGTTGTCCAAACACCTTCTCCATACACAAGCTTGATAGCTGGCTCGCTGTGCATGTTTTCTTAAGCAGTCCTTACACGGTGGGAGTTGATGGCTTTCAATTTCACCGTTTTTGGTACAGAAAAGGTGATACCTGAGCTCGTTGACCTTGGTGGTTGATGGTTTCGGAGCATACAGGGCACACATAAATGCCTCGAGTTTGTCCATCAGTTCTGGGGAGAGGTCCCAGTCTTGGCTGCCCATCTTTTACATTTCTGGCTATTGTAGGTATGTGTTTATAAGTCTGTATCTCCTATTTGCATTGAGATATTTGCATTCTGATTTTTTTCTGTTATGTAAAGGGATATCCTGCCGTCAGGCATGACAAGTTTAGTAGCTCTCAGAGCTTGCATTGTCAATTTACATGGATTATTATGACTTAACCTCCATTCGGCCAGGCTTTTTTGAGCTCTTTTTTAGTTTTCCTATGGGGTTATAAATGAAGTGATATCACATAGAAAGCTACCACCGGTGCAAGGCTATCACATTTTTTTCTAACACTAGAGATGTATACCGTGCTAAAAATGACTATGAGAATTATTCCCCCAAGGTGGTACCGGTGGGCCAAATTTGGGGTCCTGGCTCACGGACTAAAACTGTCTGTTATGCCTTTACACTCTATAAATCTCCAAGCCTCCACTTTGTGTGAGACTCCATCTACAACACCCTTGGTTGGGGCTTTCTAGATACACATCAATCTCACCACCCCCAAAACTGAACTGAAGACTACCCTATGAAAACCTACTCATCTAAAAAAAAAACAAAACAAGTACTCAAAGTACAAGTTACATTCTGTGCGGGCCAGTGCAAAATAATGAAAACACAGCACTTGTTTTCATGAGTAGGTCAGCTCATCAAAGAAATAGGAATAAACTATACCACTGAGATATTAATGATCTCCCACTCTCTCTTCCTCTCTACCCTTCTCCTCCTTATCATAACATCACAGATTAACATTGCACATGAAGAATTAACATAACAAATGTAAGCTAGCTAACTACATTTTCACCTATAGTATGTGCAACTTGAGTGCAGGGTCTCCACCAGAAAAGTTGTTAGGCCAGATGGCAAGCATTTTTTGATTGGGCCTGGCTCTGGCTGGTGGACAAATGTCTTTTTTGATGGGGGCCAGTGACACTTAGTTTGTGTTTTAATGCTAGAAATGCAGCTAAGTTATATTGAAATAAGTTTTTGTGTGTCTCATGCATATGAAATATGGTGCAGATTGGGTATGAATTTATGAGTGATTGAAATAGAGGGACAAAACAAGATTTTGCAAAGGACCCCCAAAAAGCTAGAAACAGCTCTGCTTGTGCTCCCTCTATACTTAAACTTTGCATATACAGCAGACTTGTAGTAACACAGGTATAAATGGCAAATGTAGTGAAGTAAAATGTAGATTACTGGCTCAAAACTACTTGAATAAAAAAGTAGAAGTACAGTTAAAAACAGGTCCATGAACAGGAACATAACTAGTCCTGGATATACCAACAGCCATACAAGATGTAAATGTGACAGATTTATTCAGCTGATTAAAACGAATAAGTTAAAGTTAATTAAACTAAAACATCTGTTGGAGAAAAATGCCTTCACAGATACTATGACCACAGCTGAGCACTCATTTGAATGTATACAATCTGGGTTTTATTCCTTTATTCTTACATTTAGCTTTCATAATTTGTAGGCACTTGTGTCTGTCAAAGTCTCCTCAGGTGTCTTCTGAAGTGTAGATGTGTTGCTTCAGTCACAACAAGGAGAAAACAGAGAACATACTGCTCTAATGTGGTCATGTTGTGTTGTCTCAAGTGGGTGTATTAGTACTTAATGAATCTAAGACATTATTATAACTAAATTATTTTGTAGTTTAATTTACACATACACAATCAAGCAGAAGGGTTCTGGAATTGCAAAAAAAAAACTGTGCAGGCTACATTTTAGTGCTGTGTTGATTTTGTGTACATGCACACAATAGTTCAAGAAAAAAATCTAAATATATTTGCAGTTTTTTCCAAAACTGAGCAATATGAATTAGACTGGGAGGTGTGTTTCCCTCGCTTTTACACCATGCCTTCTTTAGTTCTTGTGTTTCTGTAGATCATCAGTAGGTGTACCAGTGCAATGAGGAGGAGGAGGATGAAGAGGAAGAGAATGCCAGCCCAGGTCCCTGGAGGCAGAGCCTTCATCAGTCCACATCTCTCTGCTGGTACCATACTGCTCAGATTCAGCATGTACCCCAGAGCCCAGCCTATGGAGGCTCCGCCTACCTGCAAAAACACAAGAAGGGACCCACTGAAACCAAAGCACACCATGGACAAGTCTGCTGCTGTCAGTGCCGTAGACAGTGCAGACTTAAATCGTAGCAAATGATGAACAGAAAGGTTTCCTTTACCACTGACATTTTTCTGAAAAGAGATGGAAAGAAGGGAGGCTTCATCAAAATGGTAGCCCTGCAGTAAGAGGACCTGGACGAAGTTGGAAATGGCGCAGACATTCTTCATGTATTTCTCTTTCTGTTTTGCCTTTTCTGTCAGCTATGAGTGGAAATACAATTGATTTTATATTGTTATTCAAATCACAATCACAATATTCAATACCAGATAACATTTGGGTTTGGGGTTAAAATGAGAGTCTACTGGCCTATTTGGTGGTTTTAAACATGAGCATGTTTGTGAATTATTATCATTATTATTAGTATCATTATTATTATTTTTTATGTTAATTTTTAGGTGTGGGCTCAGAGAGCTGGGTTCTGGAGAATACCTCAGAGATGGTCATGTTGCAGACAAGTTGAATTGCACTCTTCAGTCGATTGGGGGACATGATGGAGATGTTTGTGAGGCGGCTGAGGTAGTTATGTGTGAAGTAGAAGGCAGAGAATGCCTGTAGAGAAGATGGGACACTAAGTCAATCCAGAGTCACACAGTCTTCCTCAGCTGGGGAAGATTAGTTAGTTTTCAGACAAACAGCATGGAAAACATATACTTTAGATTGAAATAAATTTAAATAATTAATCATAACAAAACAACTGACAGCACATACTTTGCAGTCATCTAGTATCTAGTATGTCACTTTGAACAAAAGTGTCTACCAAATGAATGTTATTTAAAAGAAAATATGGAATGCAGAAATCAGTCAGAAGTCCTCAGGGATAAGGAATAAGGAAAAACTCCCCCCAAAAAACCCTTTAGCGGGGGAAAAAAATAGTAGAAACCTCAGGAAGAGCAACTGAGGAGGGATCCCTCTTCTAGGACAGACAGACGTTCAATAGAGATGTCATACAGAACAAATCAACATAATAAATTAACAGTAATCCGTATGACAGAATAAGACAGAAAGAGAGACAGAGACAGATAAAGATGCAGGACAGACAGTAATGACAGTAGCTTACAACAACATTAATGAAAGTAATAATATGACTAGTCCATACCCATTGAATGCACATGCCCACGTACAGTTTCACATGGTGTGTGTTTGGGATACAGGTAATAGGAAATTGCAGATTAAATAGTCAACTGAACCCATTAAGAAGAGCAATTCAATTCAATTCAATTCAATTTTATTTATAAAGCCCAATATCACAAATCACAATTTGCCTCACAGGGCTTTACAGCATACGACATCCCTCTGTCCTTATGACCCTTGCAGCGGATAAGGAAAAACTCCCCAAAAAAAACCCTTTAACGGGGAAAAAAAATGGTAGAAACCTCAGGAAGAGCAACTGAGGAGGGATCCCTCTTCCAGGACGGACAGACGTGCAATAGATGTCATACAGAACAGATCAGCATAACAAATTAACAGTAATCCATATGACACAATGAGACAGAGAGAGAGAGAGAGAGGCAGGTAATGACAGTAGCTTACAACAACATTATTGAAAGTAATAATATTATAGTTATAGTTCTGGCTACTGTGGTACAATATGTTGAAAGTATGTATTAATATCTGGCAGTATACAAGTGTAACAATAGTCATATGTGTATAATAACAGTAGAAGTATGACTAATGACTAATGATGGCAGCAGCAGCAGGAGGCATCTGGCAGGACCACGACAGCAGCACAACCACACACGTCACACTGTCCAGGCACCGCTGCGATATGAGTTAATTTGAGAGACAGTGGAGCACAAAGGCTCCGGAGAAGAAGCCGAGTTAGTGACATCCAGAATGGCTGAGTTAGCAAGATGCAGTAATAGAATATGAGAGAGAGAGAGAGAGAGAGAGAGAGAGAGAAGGAGAGAAGGTGCCCGGTGTATTATAGGGGGGTCCTCCGGCAGACTAGGCCTAAGTCAGCCTAACTAAGGGCTGGTACAGGGCAAGCCTGAGCCAGCCCTAACTATAAGCTTTATCAAAGAGGAAAGTCTTAAGTCTAGTCTTAAATGTGGAGACGGTGTCTGCCTCCCGGACCGTAACAGGAAGATGATTCCACAGGAGAGCAGCCTGATAGCTAAAGGCTCTGGCTCCTGATCTACTTTTGGAGACTTTAGGGACCACGAGTAACCCTGCGTTCTCAGAGCGCAGTGTTCTGGTGGGATAATATGGCACTACGAGCTCTCTAAGATATGACGGAGCTTGACCATTTAGAGCTTTATAAGTTAACAGTACGATTTTAAATTCAATTCTGGATTTTACAGGGAGCCAGTGCAGAGAAGCTGAAACAGGAGAGATATGATCTCGTTTCTTAGTTCCTGTTAGTACACGTGCTGCTGCATTCTGAATTAGCTGGAGAGTTTCTAAGGACTTACTAGAGCTACCTGATAATAGAGAGTTACAGTAATCCAGCCTTGAGGTAACAAAAGCGTGGACCAATTTTTCTGCATCTTTTCGGGTCAGGATAGGCCTAATTTTCGCAATATTACGCAGATGAAAAAATGCAGTCCATGAGGTTTGTTTTAAATGAGAATTAAAAGACAAATCTTGATCAAATGTTACTCCAAGGTTTCTTACGGTAGTGCTAGAGGCCAGAGCAATGCCATCTAGAGAAACTATGTCATCAGATAAAGAGTCTCTGAGTTGTTTGGGGCCAAGAACAATAACTTCAGTTTTGTCTGAATTTAACATCAGGAAATTGGTGCTCATCCAAGTTTTTATGTCTTTAAGGCAGTTATGGAGTTTAGTTAATTGATTAGTTTCTTCTGGCTTCATCGATAAATACAACTGAGTATCATCGGCATAACAATGGAAATTTATAGAGTGATTTCTAATGATGTTACCTAAAGGAAGCATATATAGAGTAAATAGGATTGGTCCGAGCACAGAACCTTGCGGAACTCCAAAACAAACTTTGGTACGTAAGGACGATTCATTATGAACGTCAACAAACTGAAAACGATCAGATAAATAAGATTTAAACCAGCTCAGTACAGAACCTTTTAGGCCAATTAAGTGATCCAGTCTCAGCAGTAGAATTTGATGGTCAATTGTGTCAAACGCCGCACTAAGATCTAATAAAACAAGTACAGAGACAAGTCCTTTGTCTGAAGCAATCAGAAGGTCATTTATGAATTTTAACTAGTGCTGTCTCAGTGCTATGATGCACTCTAAATCCTGACTGAAATTCCTCAAATAAATTATTATCATGGAGAAAATCACACAGCTGGTCTGCTACTTTCTCAAGGATCTTTGACATAAAGGGAAGATTAGATATTGGTCTATAGTTGGCTAACACCTCTGGATCCAGGGTAGGCTTTTTTAGTAGAGGTTTAATTACAGCTACCTTAAAAGACTGTGGTACATAGCCTGTTAATAAGGATATATTGATCATATCTAATATATGAGTGTTAACTAAAGGAAAGACCTCCTTAAGTACCCTAGTTGGGATGGGGTCTAACACGTTGATGATTTAGATGAAGAAATCACTGCGGTCAATTCTTGAAGAGAAATTGGGGAGAAGCAATCTAAATATATATTAGGTTTTACAGCTGTGTTTGAGGTTAGATAGGTACTATCTGAGGACAGGAGATCATGAATTTTGCCTCTAATAGTTAGAATTTTGTCATTAAAAAAGCTCATAAAATCATTATTGCTAAGGGCTAAAGGAATACAAGGCTCACTAGAGCTCTGACTCTGAGTCAGCCTGGCTACAGTGCTGAAAAGAAACCTGGGGTTGTTCTTATTGTCTTCTATTAATGCTGAGTAATAGTTTGCTCTGGCATTGCGGAGGCCCCTCTTATAAGTTTTGAGACTGTCTGTCCAGATTAAACGAGATTCTTCCAGTTTGGTTAATCACCAATTCCTTTCAAATTTTCGCGATATTTGTTTTAACTTACGGGTTTGAGAGTTATACCAAGGAGCGAACTTTCTTTGCTTTTTTAACTTCTTTTTAAGAGGAGCTACAGAGTCAAGTGTTGTTTGCAGCGAGCCTACAGCGCTATCGACAAAATGATCAAAGTCGGTACAGGAAACCTCTGTTACTGAGGGACTTGGTATTGAATTTAATGACGGAGTAATCTTTTCCTTAAATTTTGCGACAGCACTATCTGATAAACATCTAATATAGTAACTGTTGCTGAGTGGCATGTAACCGAGTAAAAAGAAATCAAAAGTAATCAGATAATGATCCGATGCAATGTATTCAGACAGAGTTTTTGTGAATTTGATAGAATAATTGCTCGGCTGCAGCTGATGTCCGTTTGAGGCGCATGCGCAGTAACTTGTGGGGTGAATGCATGCAATTCAATTAAAAGCGACTTTGTAAAAGAATATACTAAATGTGCAATTTTTGGAAAAAGTAGCTTTGTCACCCTCTACCTATGCCAATCCTCAATGCCTATGTGCAGTTTCACATAGATTGACCATGTCAGTGAGTAAAAAAAATGTGGGACAGACAGAATGACTGACTGACAGAATGACACACTGACAGTTTCCGTGATTATGTACAGCATACCATACCATGACTTAGTCATACCAAAAATTTGAAAAAACCCCCAAAACATTCAGCCACAGGGGGAGCCACAGCGATCGGTCGCATTTTAGCCATTTTTAAGCATTTTTCTGTTGTTATAACGCCACCCAGTTGCCAATTAGATACATACTACATATCTACCAAGTTTAGTAAAAATCGATATGGCGGTTAGGCATATATAAGAAATTAGCTCTCTAGAGCTCCCATTTTGTTTGATCAGGTCAATAATGGAGGGGTCCCCTCAGATTATGTGTGGTCATATGCCTACAAAGTTGCGTGGTAATTGGTGAAACCCTTGAGATGTTATACACCTTTATGTGATGAGCCATGCACTCCGCAATATTCCTTGCCTTATAGAAGAAGTAAATTTTCCAAATTCTGCCAAGAGGGAACTTTAGATATTGGTCCCTAGATTATGTTCGCTGAGTTTCATGCAGATCGGTCAAACTTCCTAGGAAGAGATCGATTTTTTTCCAAAAATTCAAAATGGCCAAAAATCTATATAACTGGAAGTTATGGGTTCTAAGGCAAATTTGTTCCTCATGAGGAGAGGCATCTCTGTGCAAAGTGTCATGTATCTATGACATACGGGGCATGAGATATGCCCATTCAAAGTTTGCAATTTCAGTCGGTTGCTATAGCGGCCCCCTTTGGCCAATTGATGTAATATTGCTTCATTCGCATCCTCCCATTACCCTCTACCACTGTGCCAAATTTCACGTGGATTGACCAAGTCAGTCAGGAGAAAAACGTGAAACAGACACACAGACACACCCACAGACGAACAGACAGAGTTTTCGTCATTATATAGTAAGATAATGATTACGGCTATTGTGGTACAATACGTTGAAAGTATATATTAATATATGATAGTATACATATGTGCCAATAATCATGTGTATAATAACAGTAGAAGTATGGTTAATGATAGCAGCAGCAGGAGGCATCAGGCAGGACCACGGCAGCAGCACAACCACACATGCCACACTATCCAGGCACCGCTGTGATATAAGTTAACATGCGAGACAGTGGAGCACAAAGGCTCCGGAGAAGAAGCCGAGTTAGGGACATGCAGTATGGCCGGGTTAGCAAGATGCAGTTACAGGACATGAGTGTTAGCAACAGGGAGAGAGAGAGAGAGAGAGAGAGAAAGAGAGAGAAGGAGAGAAGGTGCCCAGTGTATTATAGGAGGTCCCCCGGCACACTAGGCCTCAGTCAGCCTAACTAGGTACAAGGCAAGCCTCAGCCGGCCCTAACTACAAGCTGTATCAAAGAGGAAAGTCTTAAGTCTAGTCTTAAATGTGGAGACGGTGTCTGCCTCCCGGACGGCAACAGGAAGATGATTCCACAGAAGAGGAGCCTGATAGCTGAAGGCTCTGGCTCCTGATCTACTTTTGGTAACTTTAGGGACCACGAGTAACCCTGCATTCTCAGTGCGCAGTGTTCTGGTGGGATAATATGGCACTATGAGCTCTCTAAGATATGACGGAGCCTGACCATTTAAAGCTTTATGAGTTAGGAGTAGGATTTTAGCTAAAACAGTTTAAATGTGTTCTCGCGTCTTAGTTTCTGTCAGTAGACATGTCGCTGTGTTCTGGAGAGTTTTTAAAGACTTATTAGAGCTACCAGATATTAGGGAGTTACAGTAATCCAGCCTAGAAGCGTGGACCAATTTTTCAACAACAGAGATGAGTCCTTTGTCTGAAGCAATCAGAAGGTCATTTGTAATTTTAACTCGTGCTGTCTCAGTGCTATGATGCACTCTAAATCCTGACTGAAATTCCTCAAATAATTATTATTGTGGAGAAAGGCACACAGCTGGTCTGCGACTACTTTCTCAAGGATCTTTGAAAGACAGGAAAGATTAGATATTGGTCTGTAGTTGGCTAACACCTCTGGATCCCGGGTGGGCTTTTTTTTAGAAAAGGTTTAATTACAGCTACCTTAAGATCCGGCGCAGAACCCTCAAACTCCCAGGCCTCTGGTAGAGGACCCAAGCTTAAGGATGGCACACCACCCCCATAGGGGTTATACAGTTTTTTAGACAGTTTCCACTTTGCAGAGCATTACTATGCACATTGCTCCCTGACTTTAGCCTAATCATACACATAACACTCCCCTCCATTTTCCATTGCTATCATTTTTTGACCTACAAGTTCCTTGCAGGAGTATGAATGGATGGAAGCAATGGCGTACCCACCACCACACCACTGTTGAAAAAACTGATTGTGGTGGGCTAGTAAAGTGGGGTGCAACTTTTTAAAGCTCCTTTGGACATAATCATGAGCTTCACAGACTTTGAGAATGTAAAAAAACGTTAGGTAAAACTGTCAAGAAGGACACTAAGAAAGGAAACAAACATTTTCTTTAACATTCTTTGACAAGCTGCGTATTAATGACTGATGTAACATTATTTCTCAGTTGAACTTCTTTTTGTCCATAAAGTAATGTGTTATGATATTTCCTTATCCGCTGCGAGGGTCATAAGGACAGAGGGATATCGTATGCTGTAAAGCCCTGAGAGGCAAATTGTGATTTGTGATATTGGGCTTTATAAATAAAATTGATTGAATTGATTGATGATATATGTAAAGTACTGACATTTACTGTTAAATTGGTATACACTATGTTGTGGAGAATGAAACATTGCAACTTTAACAACATTAATGTTGGTCTATGAGTAAAAACTATTATGCACTTTTTTGTTACTTTTGCCCCATCCGTCTAAATGGCTCTCTTACCATGAAGTTTCCGCTTACGCTGGGCTGGAAGACTCCATCAAAGGAGCACTTGGAGTAAGAGCAGCTGTCGAAGGAGAACATCTTTGTGATGTTGTCCAGGCAGTTCTGGTAATCTCCTGTGCCCACGACTGATACAGTCATCTGAGGATTAAACTGGGCCGGCCTGTAGCTCTTAGTACACGGAGAATCAAAGACATCCTCCCCCAGCTTGATAGATATGTTGAACTGTTGTGGATAGCAGGGATGGGACACTTGAGGTTTCACACCTTGAGTCTTAAAGAGGCAAAATAAATAAATAAATAATAAGAAATAAAGATTAGTAGTAAAGTACAGCATATGACAAGTAGGCCTGTAGTTCCAAGTAAACTGGTAGACTAGAAACATATACAATTTACCAGCCTGAATAGTTTGACATTTTTAAAAACAGGCTTAGTCTCTTTCTTGCGTAGAGTCAGATGAGAGCTGCAGCTCTAACGGCCTCTCTGTGCATTGCGTTCACGTGTGTGCGCTTGCGTGCGAGACCAGTGAAAGCACGTGAACACACATGAATGCGGTGCCCATGTCTCACGGTCTCAAGCAAGCGCACACACGTGAACACAGTGTACAGAGAGGCAGTTAGAGCTGCAGGCTACAATGAGGCTAAAAACAGAGTTCAAATGACATTTTTCCAAATGACTTTTTATGTAGGGGCTTCAGGACACTTGGATCACTACGGACAAGCAGTATGGAGATATTTTGTAGTTTCAATTATATATTTTTGGGCGTTTGAATCTGAGGCGCCGTAAGCCCACATTAGGTGGAGTTGTGTTGCTACCCCCTCTCCCCTTGAATCTCCGCAAGTGATGTGAGGACTCTAAAACTTCACCTGAGCCTCCATCGGCATATGGGTGAGTAGATAATGGGTGAATTTTAATTTTCGCGTGTACTATCCCTTTAACATAAAGACTGGAAATGGGGAACAGGTAGCCTGGCACTGTCCAAATGTTAAAAAAAAAAAAAAAATCCACCTACCTACTAATGCCTGTACCTTCTTGGAGTCCCCACTGGTTGCCTTGCAATCTCACAGTGTTGGCAAGATTCCAATAAATCACTGCTAATAGCCAAGAAATAGTCTGGCACCACAAATTGTTATTTTACATTTTGGGTTTTGTCCAGATTAGGCAAGTGAAATACAGTGTGTCAATTAGTGAGCCTTAAGTGCACATTATATTGAGAGTATTTTCACCATGTTACCTTTCCATCAGTCAGCTTGTTTAGCAGTTAGCGGCTTCATTTCTCCATCTATGCTCTCGTCAAAGCCACCAGACTCCATTAAGAGAAAAAGTATTTTAGCTCACTGAACATGGGAGCTGCTCGTCTCTCACTGCCTCGATTAGTAAGTTCGTTTGTGTTATTGCGTGACTTTGGCAAAACTTAATTAACCCTTTTAAATGCCAAAGTCATACACTAACACAACTAATAATTGACTGATTGAGGCCACAGTAGACCAGCAGCTCTTGTGTTCAGCAATGTTAAATCACTGTGTTTTCAATGGAGTCTAGTTTTGAAGAGCTAGCTAGAATAATTGCATATTTTTCCACAGGTAACCACTGTCTGCCATTAAGGTAAAGCAGTGAAAATATTCTAAATAGAGTGTACACTCAAATTGATGTCGTGTTTTTTTTTTAGTTGGGACTTTTTTTTTAGGTAAAGCTTTCATGTCAGACTCCAGACTGCTTCTCTAAATTGGGGCTGTGCTGACTGACATTTACTGTTTGTAACATACTGACTATGGATAAGTACTTCACACAAACCCACTTCAAAAAATCTGAACTATCCCTTTAAGGCAGAAATCATGAAAATGTTGATGTTTATTAACAGCCATATGTAACTGTTAGGCTTTACATGTTATGAACAGTACCTTGATAAGATAGGCCAGCAGTTTCTTTACAAACTGGCCTTGACCGTAGCACAGGAAGCTCTGGGTGTATAGTCTGTAGGTTTGTCCATAAAACTTAAGCTCCATCACTTTCTCCTTGTCCTCCACCTCTTCTGAGGTCTCAAAAGTAATCTGTGTGGAAGCTCCGCCCAAATCCAAAGCGCCACTTGTCTTCCTGCCTGGATTCAGCCAACGCCCGACAAAACCATACTGAATGGCAAGAAAGGAAATGTCAAGATACAACAATTTGAACTGAAGTAAGACAATCAAAATATTCCAGTACTGAGCAGAGTTTACTCTGAGAAAAACATCCAGCCAAAAACACCAATATTTTCAAAGCTCCTGTGTGTTTTAGTCATGAAACCAATGAGAGTTTAAGGCAAAGTCAGTTGGTCACAATCTGTCAGTTGGTCTATCATTGTGGTTCAGAGTGACACAGCCCTATGGATTGCCATGAAATTTTGTATGACCTGTAAAGGATGAATCCTAATGACGGTGATCCTCTGACTTTTCAGTTAGCACCACCAGCACATCAAAGTATTCACTGCACCAGAGTAGACATTTACTGGATGGATGGGCACAAAGTTTGGTGCAGTAATTCCCAGGTGTCGAATCCTAATAACTCTGGTGATCCTCTATGGAGTTAGATTTGTGTCTTTATTACATGCAAGAAAATAAATGATATGAGAGAAAAAATGTTTGAGAGAAAAAAAATTATTTGAGAGAAAAAGTTTTCACACTGATAGCAAAAAATAATAATATTTGAGACTAAAAAAAGTTTTGAGAGAAAGTATTTTGTCATAGAAAAAAGATTTCCGAGAAAAAAAACTCACTCTCAAAAAACTTTTTTTTACTCTCAAATATTTTTTTTTTCTATCAGCGTGAAAACATTTTCTCTCAAAAAAAATTGTTTCTGTCAAAACATTTTTCTTCTCTCTCTCAAAACCTAAGTCTTTGCTCTTGTGTCAGGATTTTGCTTTCGCTGCGAAAATAATGTCATTGGCGGGGCCACGTTCCTATTGGCCAGTCTCAATCGAATTGACAGCTGGGTGAGGATCGTCTTGGGAGTTGAATTCAACTGAATCATTCATCCACCATGGTCGATTCATCGGCATAGATGTGCTGCGTTATTTGGGAGCAGAGACTCCAATGTTTGGGTAAGATGATGACACAGATGATGAATGAGCGGGCTGGATGGAGATTGCCAAGTTTAAATGACCATCACTAATATCGTGCTACTTGTTGGCTATATTATATGTCATTTCCAGTAAATATCACAATATAAAATGCATGTTTTCTGTTTAAAAAATAAAAAACGTTGAAAAATAGCTTGTATTCGCCCATCCTTTAAGTAGTTACATTCCTAGTCGAGCACACAGCTGATAGGTAGTTACATGGTTTGTTTACATTAAGTAACAGAAGCATATTTAACAGACTCAGTGTGGACAGAGAGCGATACTTGCTTGCTGTTAGGACACTGTGTAAAATTCATATGAGGCACGCATTTTCCATAAAACCATTTTTAAAAAGTATGTGCAGTGCACCCACCACACCACAATTGTAGAGTAGATGCACAGCCAGGACACTGTCATGTGTTTTTGGCATGAAAATGTACAAGCCAGACAAATGAGCTCAGCACGACGATTGTATGGTATTCCAAAAGTAATTCAAAGTATTTAAAAGACATTACTCAGTCTGAGTAATCTTATGAAATATGTTACAAATTTCATTTTAGAATACACATTTAGTAACCAGTAGTGGAATATATTTTAATAGTAACCCTCCCAAAACTGGTATTATGTGAGTGTTTCCTAAAAATGGCGACACACTGTACACTGCACACTTTCCCAATGCCTTTTCAAAGTGGTATTCAGAAATAAGTGTATTTCATAATTCACAACAGTCTATAACAGTCCACTCGTTGGCAGTAATCTGCCTTAATAAGCTTCCTCATGCTTGTGGTCTTAGTGGGCACTTGAACACTGGTAGTAACCATAAATACATCACACAAATACACTTTAAAAAATGATAGAGGATAACACTTAAAATAAAGAAGTTTTTCAACATAAAAAAATATGTTAAAACATTAACATGTTTTAGTCAGCTGACAACTTATTTTAAGAAGCTGGTCAAAATCAAAAACCTTTTTTTGACATTTTTGAGTATGACTGAATTAAAATAATAAGTAAGAATATAACTAGAAAAATAATTTGACCAGTAAATATCACCATAACTTTTGGATAAATATTAAGTTGGTTCAACTTAATTGAGCTTTTCAAGATCAAAGCAGATCATGTTGGTTGTACTAAACTGATTGAGTTTGCCAGATTATAAAAGACTTATTTCAATAAGGCCAGAGTGGGAACCACTTAACAGGATGCATGCAAGTTGTTCCCTTTATTTTGTTTTGTTTTGTTTTCTAAGTTAAGCCAGTGGATTCTTTTTAGAGAGTGCTCTTAAAAAATGATTTATGGGGTTCGTGGATAATGCTTAAGACAGGGGTATCCAAACTTTTTTATTAGGGGTCAGCTCAGATAATATGAAAATATCTGGGAGCCAGATTTTGCTTCTCACATCTAATGGGTTATTTAAATCAAAAAAAGAAAGAAAAGTCATGAACAAATGAGACAAAAACACATGTTTCATCTTAGTGAAGTATTCAACTCTACATTACTGAAAGTGACGGTTCCCCTTTCCACTTTCCACTTCTCTGCTGTGGCCATGTCTATTTCCTAGCAGGAAATGTCTGCTGTTAGGTAAGCATTCTATTTGCCTAATAACCATCTGTTTATCAAAACACATTAGTTCCACCTGTGCAGTTCCTACTTTTGCACATCTACAAACTGTGTGATGATCCTGTCATAGTGAGGTGAATGGAAAAAAAATGCTTTGTTTTTGTTTGATTAACCAATATTGTGTGACTGGCCATATATATTAAGTTGATTTTGAAAAGCAAGCCGAGGGCTGCTTAAAATTGGTCCACAGGCCACAATGGGTCCCCAGGCCAGACTTTGGACATGCCTGGATTAAAATAAATATGTTTTTCAGCATAACAGATTAGTTACATTAAAGTGTTTTAGTCAGTTTACAACCTTTTTTCAGAGGTTGGTCAAAATCCTAAACATTTTCTACATTATTGAGTATGTTAAATAAAAAGGATAAGTTAGAATATCTTATGGAAAATAATTTGACCATTAAATATCACCACAACTTTTGGATAATTATTAATTTGGTTCAACCTCATTAAGCTTTTCAAGGTCAAAGCAAATCATGTTGGTTGTATCAAACTGATTGAGTTTGTTAGATTATGAAAGACTCATAGGATTGACTCAATAAGGCCAGATTGGGAAAAAGCATGTAAGGGCTGATTATTTTCCTCTGTGATTTCCTGTGTGTTGAGCAGAAATGTCAGAGCTCACCTTGACAAAGTTTTCAAGTAAGTAGTTGACTGTGACCCAACCATATGCCCCCTCCTCTTGTCCACTCAGGATGGTTGCCTCCTTGAATTTGAAAGGGTATGACCGCAGTTTGTTCTCCACTTCCTTCAGTACTCGCTCGGACTCTGTGGCATTAACCATGCTATTAAAGTGTGGTGAGAGTTATGAAACAATAATGAAACAATATTAAATTCTTCCAAGATCCATTCTCATGCATTCATGCATTATTGATAAGCAGTGTGGTAGATATATTAGTGCAATGTCCTGTCTTAATAGGAATTTATACTGACTTCAAGATCCTCATGCCTGCAGTAGCTCCCAGACAGATTGGAGTTTGGTGGTGCCTGGAGTTGGGGATATCCTTCACAGCTTGTTCCAGACAGGCCTCCAGACTTGCTGCTGCACCACCACGAATACCTGCATAGCTGGATATACCTCCACCTTGACAGAAAGAGAAAGTAGTTCTGCTTACAAAGAACTCAGCTTGACCCTCTCAGAAAGTGGACTTCCTTGTCTTAGAAGGATGAATGATAAAGGCTCTAGTTGGTGTTTCCAGGGAAACTCTAAAAACAAACCAGGAACAACTGGCAATGACTAAGATGGCGCAAATGGCATGGTGAGGAAGCAGAGCACTTAGTAACAGAAGTCTTACACAACGCATAGCATGTTGATCTTGCTTCTGTGGTTTTCTTATAAAGTCGTTGGATATGTTTCTGTAGGATGACATTGTGGAAGTGGAAGTGAGAATTTCTTCACCACCAGGACAGTCTGGGGTTAAAGGGTCAGTTCAGAGTAAGAAAACAAACATATTTTCAAGTCAAACTCCAGTGGTATCTACATGAAATGTTTTGGTTAAGCTTGACCAGGTTTTGAGATTTGTAATGAAAGTGAATGGCATTTTTGAAATTTTCATTCGCTGCTGTGAGCAGCGTAAGTTGACCTGCACTTTACTGTGATAAAATTAAAGTTGATGGATCTTAGAACTTGAGCAAATTAAAGGCCCTGACAAATTGAGTCAGCAGGCATTCGTTGGTCAGTGTTGGGCTCTTGGTGAACATCTGTGGCCCTCGCTGCTGTAGTATGGCCCTTGTCAGCACTAGTCTGCTTTGTTTTATTTTATTTTTTTTACCGATTTAGTATGTTGATCGAATTTTGAATTCTGCCATCAGAATTCTGGGCCACCATTCCTCTTTTTTCACTTATGGATTAATCAGTCTTTGTAAAAAGACATTCCAGGTGTTTTCTGTGTTGTCTAGCTGAAGTCTGCAAATTGTGTTTGTCAGAGTTTTGTCTCGAATTTTTTGACACTAGTTAGAAATCTGCCTGTAAATGCATGTACAGCTGATATGCTACACCCTGGTGGTTGGCTGTATCACAATGTAAAGTCATCTTTATATTATATACTGGTAAGGTAGCTTAACTTGATAGCAACCTCCCACGTAAAGGCTGTGAGTTCAAGTCCTGGGCGGTGCAGTTTTAACATGCTTCTGCCTCCTCAGATGTTGTGCTGTGTGGGTTAGAAACATGTGATTTCAAAGCTATTTCAAGAATTAATGAGATTAATGAGAATTAATGAGATTCTTCCAAGAGAGTTCTACCGATGGATTCTCATGGATTTGAGATTTCTTTGGATTTCTTCTTCCTTTTACTCTTTCTCATCCCCCCCTTCTTCTTCTTCTTTTCTTTTTATGTCTTCTTCCATATCTGAACACTTCTCCATAGGTATGTTTGCCGTGGCCATTAGGCTTTCCCAGCACAGATAGCTCAGCTGGACCACAATTAGCCATTGTTTTTTTTCTTGCACCTTAAAAATGGATAATAGGATAATAACTCTAAAAAGCAGTGTTGCATCGTATGTTATGCCAGCCCTCTCTCACCCACTGAGAGGAGCTCACCTGCTGCATGACACTCGCTGTGCTGGGTAACAATACCAGTGCCATTTTGCTTGTCAGCTGGCCATTTGTAGATGTACATGGAGGTGTGGGATGAGCCTGCATCCAGAATAATCCCATACTGTAACAGACAGAGCATTACATGTCAGAAACAAAGGTTACAATCATGTAACCATAGCTCTTTTAGCTGAGGTGAAGCCCTCCCCTAGACTCTTTGGGTAATACTCCTCTAATCACCAGCACATCATTTACACACTGACAAAAGCATAGCCAATCAGAATGAGCCTACCTGAATACCTGGGACCCCACAGTATACAGGGAGGTGGATTCCCACCATCCTACACCCTCTTCAGTGGGTGATGTAGGAACCACAGGGCCCCTAGGTAGAGCGCTGCGTCTTTGCTAATAGAACTAGGGTTACAATATCGTAACCTTTGTTCTATCTCACACAGGCTCCGCTCTCTGCTGGACTCTTTTGGTACAGTTGGCGGAGCCTGATGAATGAACGCCGTCATGACATAACATCGACCCAGCCACACTGATATTGACCGGCTAAAGGTTAGCCACTGTAGCCTGCCTACTTCTTCATAACCCAGGCCATCACAGTGTGGAAGCAGGGGGCCCCAGCCAACCCAGGTGGTAAGGAACCGAACTGGGTGGAGCTTTGGTCTAACCTTGCAGGGGTTGAAAGACAGGCAATAGACTGGGGAAGCGCCTGAAAGGCCTCGCAGGCAGGTGGCTGCTAAACACCACTGTGCTTGGTCTGCACCGAGGCACTGATGACATATTCCTCACTATATGAAGTGACTGATAACAAGATCTGTATCATGTAGGGATGTAACGATACCAGAAACTCACGATACGATATTATCACGATATTTATACAAGGGGGAAAAAAAGAGAAAATTTATTGTTAAAAATAGCTATTTTATTCAAAAATAGTGCATGTACACTGTACAGCATGTTATTTTTAACTTGGAAGCGTATCATAAACAAATCAACACGCAGTTGAACATGTGCTTTCATTTCATTACTGCTAGGCAGGCAGACATTAAAGTGCCATAACAAAGTCATGTCAATTAAAACTATAGTGACAAAATATGAAAATAGAAACATTTGGTATTTTTTAACCTACTCTGAACAAAAGTAGTGTAGTACTATAACTAGAAAGTCATCTGAATGACATCAAATTATGAGGATAGAGTAGTCTTAATATTCATCAAATATACAGAACTTAGAACAATCAGACCCTGCAACAACAACAAAATTAACAAATTAGAAATAATGTAAACTCAATAACACACAATCCCTCACTCACAGATACACAGAGAGAGAGAGAGAGAGAGAGAGAGAGAGAGAGAGAGAGAGAGAGAGGGAGAGGTGGGTAGAGATGTGTGTAAAAGAAAACCAAAATAGATAAAGCCCAGCCATTTCCCTGGAAGTCATAGAAAAACTCAAAAACACACGATTCACTCAGTTTGTTCACGCCAGGTTGACAATCTTGACATCAAGGAGACCCTAGAACAGGAGATGAGGAGAGGAAAGCTCTAGTCTTGCACTTTCATGTGATATGCGTGGCATTTCTGTGCGACCCTGCATTCGCAAGTAATCCATCCAAAAGTAATGTGTGTGCAAAGCTGTATGAAAGCTTTGTTATACATTATTTTAGTGTAACTTTATCATTTTTTTTCGTTGTGAAAACATTGGACTACCGACAAGTCTTGTCGGAAAGCCACGATTCCGCTGTTTCACGTGATATGCGTGGCTTCTCGCTATGACGAACGGTCGCGGAGAAAATCAACAGAGAAGAACAGTCAATCTCCTTACTTTTATTAGCTGTTTCCTCCGGTCACGCACGGGTCAGAGTTGAAGGCTGAGAAGCTGAGCTGCACGAGTCTGCTTTCACCTGCGCGCGCAGTTGCATGCAAAGGATTATGGGGAATGTAATCACACAGTCATATTACCAGCTCTGTAGGAGAACGCAGCTATATAACTACCGTGGCATTCCCATGACAGTATCGAGAATTTATTTTATCGCGACACCGCGAAATTCGACATATCGTTACATGCCTAGTATCATGGATTGTAAAGAAATTCGTCAGGTTTTTATTTTGTAGACAATTGATCTGTATTTATAGTGTGATGGGATGACACCACAATGATGTGTGTGGTATCATTGGGAAGCTCTGGTCCTGCGCTTTCATGTGATATGCGTGGCATTTCTGTGCAACCCTGCATTCGCGAGTAATCCATCCAAGAGTAATGTGTGTGTAAAGCTGTATGAAAGCTCTGTTATTCATGATTTTAGTGTAACTTTATCGTTGTTTTTCGCTGTGAAAACTGTGGACTACCGACAAGTGGTCTTGTCGAAAGCTGCAGTTCCGCTGTTTCACAAGATATGCGTGGCTTCTCGCTATGACGCATGGTGGCGGAGAAAATCCATAAAGAAGAAACGACCACCAGCTGGTTCAGCCTGGAACAGACTGGCTGTTCGGGAATACTCCCAAACCTCCCTATGGCCAGCCCGCCCCTGCTCCAGGACCTCACTCTAGCCATTATAATGTTGCTCAAAATGTTGATGTATCATATTGAACCAATATGACATCTGGAATGCTTCAGTGCACAGAAACTAATGTCAAATGGTATTGTCTGTGTACATTTTATTTACTATGTATTTGTATTAGCACTTGTCATCACTCGGTGTTGTACAACTTGTGCATGGTTCTTCTGTTTAGTTTGTTCTCAGCTGTGGTATTGACAGGATGTGGTTACAGCAGAGGCATCTTCTGAACTTTGCAACTTCTATACATTTTTTTGTTTAAGATTATTGCCCTTTGTGGTTGAACTAATTCTTTTTGCAAACAAATAGTCTGCTGTCAGACTTAAACTGATTTGCTTCAGTAACATGGGTTATGTATTATGTTGTCTTGACTCATTCATCAATATTGACTTGGTTTCGCCATGTGTGCTTTTTTGCAATGACAACTTCAAAGCATCAAGTTCTATTCAAACATTACTTCTTAGTTAAAGGGCAAAAACTGTATGTAGCAGAATGAGATAAATTTCTGTACCCTTTTCAAAACGATTTCAATGTGTCTGCCACATTAACAAAAGCAAGAGCACATGAATAACATTCTCACAAAGAATCTCAAATAAAGCTCACAAACCGTTTCTTTTATCCTACACTCTTTGATTCTTTTTGTTGTCCAATCAGTGGTGCTGTGTGCCACTTCTTCTGCAGAGCACATTTCAACTGCTGAGGTTGGCATCTCTTGCATGTCAAGCGAAGTGCACAGCTGTGTGTTTCATTTTGAGCATTTAGCTGAAGCAGAGACATATGGCTGAGCAAGTTCGTATTAGAGTCATGTCTCTCTGGAACACTCCCGGAGACTTAATTAAAAAAAAAATTAAATAAATAAAAAATAAAATAGTATCAAATAGTAGACCCCAATTTAAACATTATTATCTTAATGGAACTTCTAATGTGCACAACCACTAATAAAACCCTCATTCAGAGACAAAACTGGTGCCCCCTGCTTATGGCAAAGCACAACTTATGAGCCATGGTGGAAGTAAGAGATGTATGTATATTGTAAAGAAGGGCTAGAATAGAATATAAATCTAGGATGAGAAAATAAAATAAACGACCCTCCCTTGTTCTCCCAATAAGGTCAGACCACTCCTATAAAAAGATAAAAACTGTACCTGCCAATCATGAAATACTGCATTATATATATATATATATATATATATATATATATATATATATATATATATATATATATATATATATATATATATTCATTACCATGTTTTCGGGTGGTGTCTCCATCTCTTTAGCCGGAAGGACCACCAGCAGAATCCCGACTATTGCCAGAATCAACAGCATGGTCGCAGGGATGATTTGGGAGTATCGGTGAGCCATACTGGAGACTGTGCGCTCGGACGCTTCTGGCTGCTCTGCGTAAAAGCGCGCGAGCACTTAATGCTCAGTAGGGAACCCGGCAGAAATAAAGGGCGTGCATTAAATAGCTTACGGCTGTGGGTCTGGTCTGAGCGTTTGACGTATCATTTGGTAAGATGTAGGCCTGCCGCTTCCTCTTACCCCTGCAGGCACCCACACAGAGTTTGGTGTTTGTTTGACGTTTGGAATAAAGGTTGTCTTCTCGGCTGTGAAGTATGGAGCCCCAAAGTGTTCAATATAAAATAAATGAACGAGTTAGTATTATTAATAAGTAATCACATGAATGATCCGATGATGGTTAAGTATGTGAACACATACAAGAAATTTAACTCCGTGTTTCTTTTTTTCATTGCTTTTAATGTACTTACACACAGTGGTGGACAGTAATGAAGTAAGTTTACTTGAGTAGCCTACTGTACTTAAGTACATTTTTTGAGTATCTGTACTTTACTTGAGTATAATTTTTGGGGGATACTTTTACTTTTACTCCACTACATTTGAAGGACAAATATTGTATACCTTTTACTTCATTGCATTTATATTGATGCTCTGGTTACCCACTACTTTTGCTCTTACGTCAGCTGATGAAATTCTGATACCAAAGAAAATAAACTGTTTCTGCTGATTCGCGTATGGTTTGTCTTAGTCATATTGCCGTACCTGTACTACGTCATGCTTAAAACAAAACTTTACTTTGGCGGTTCACATCCACATCATGCCATAGCGGTGTCGAAAGCTTCAGCAGCAATAGAGGAAGAAACCGACAGAGAAACTCCCCCGGCTGTATCTGTGGCTGTATCTCAAGCCCAAGTTCGAGTTTTTTGATATGAAGAATAATATGGGGTGCCGTTTGTAAAGTGTCTCACGCTGAAAATAACATCAACATTTTGCCACATTTAGCTTCAAACAGTGTTTAAAAAGGTGTTGTGAATTTTTTAACGTCACCTTTTACCACATTTACAGCAATATTTGTTAACTTATATTTTATAAAATATATTGAATAGTTAAATCTAAATATTAAATGTGGTACCTAAATGTTAAATGCTAAATCTAAATATTAAATCTAAATCTAAATGCTAAATCGAAATGTTAGATCTAAATATTAAATCTAAATCTAAATCTAAATCTAAATGTTAAATGTTAAATCTAAATGCTAAATCTAAATCTAAATCTTAAATCTAAATGTTCTGGGTGAAACTAAATATTTATCTAATATGTAAATTCACACTGCCGGTCACCTGAAGTACCAAAACAAAAGCTTGAGATGGTCAGACTGTGTTTATAGAATCAAATAACGAATTAAAACCAACTTATCGGGGAAAGTGAACAGTTGAACATACATTAGCGTGATAATAACTACCTAAAATAACAAAAAACATGTTTGGAGAAATTTTGTTTGACATATTCACCTTATTTTTCACGGAAACATGGAGGCAAAACAGAACGCAGCCAGCTTCCGGTTTTTTGTGCGACACTTCTGGTCCAGCACTCTTGACCACTGTGTAAATGGGAATCATCGTCTTGTTTACCTCATTGAGTTTAGCTATGTATATTTAAGCAAAATCACACGAGAGGGAGTGATGTTGTACTATGATATCGTCACGACTGTGATTCGGTCGTAGGCACGAGGCCGCAGGCATCACGAGCTCGAGTGTGATTTTGCTTTTATACAACAGTTCAACAGTTAAATAAGCAAGGCTGATTAAGAAATGTTGAAAAATGAGGACAAAATAGATAATTTAAGCATTTTATTTGTCTTCCGCCAACAAAAATAGTTCCCTCAGGACTCCGCTGTCACCGTTGCTATGTAACGCAGACATGGTGCGCCAGGCACTTACTCTTTATACACATTCATCTGCACGATTCCATTAATTGTGCAGCCAGTGAAATAAGTCTCTGGTGACTGCATGGTGGACTGTCGCTTCACAGGCACTGCCAACTCTGCCTTCTGATCTGACATAAACTATGTAAAATATTAAATAAAACAATCCTTTCTTTAATAATTTAAAGAGGCAACAGATAGCATCTTTTCCTAAATATATCATTATGAAAATAATGTGGGTTGCACAGGGTAGAGGCCACAGTAAAATCTGACTATCAGCATTTACATAGGTTACTTAGTGGCTGTACATTAAGCTTCTGCCACCAGTGCCAAAAATTTGTGGAAAAAATCTGCTTTACGGGAGGAAACACGTCATGTATTGCGAAACTGGTCAGCCAATCAGGGACTGGAGCTGGTCCTTATGAGGAGTTGGGCATGAGATAGTTGAGTCACGAGCACAATGGCAGATGGACAAAGGATGGATCAGTAAGTCACACGGCTAAATGTTAGCTAGACATTAGAGGACTGTACTGTACTGGCTGCTAGTTAATTCCTAGCTGGCCAGCATCGCAAATCAATGCAACCAGGGGCCGGGTAGCGAGTGTTGGTCGGCTGACATCCTCGTTGCCATTCTACAGCGGCACTCGGACAGTGAGCGCGTTTACATGCGCACTAATAAACCGATCATTATCTGATTTCTGGAGTTAACTGATTATTCAAGTGGTCATGCAAGCAGCATAATCTGGTTTCTTTCGAGTTTTGCTATTTTATACTCCCACGCCACTACATTTTAGAGGGAAATATTGTACTTTCTACTCCACTACATTAACCTGCCACTTTTGTTTCCTTTCAGATAAAGATTTTACATAAAATAATATATTTTTGTATTCTCAGTGTTTAAATTGTCACTTTTATTTTATCTTACTTATATGTTATGCATTTTGAGTGACAAATTTATATACAACACACTTGTATATTGCTACTTTTACTACGAATCTACCCAAAGTATGTAAAATTGGCTCCACATTGATAAACTACACATTAGAATGCTCTCACATGTATTTGTTAATGATAAAAACAAACAGTACTGTAAGAATATAAGCTGTCAGCATGATGAGTGCTTTATTTTGCAAATATATGACAGACGGTGATATTGTAGGTGATCAATGGTGCCCTCTTTCTGTAGTTTTTGTAGGTATTCTATTGTCTTTTTCTTGTATCCACTGGTTGGGTCTCGTTTCAGCGATTCATAGGTGTTAGTATCACTGAGAAGTGTAGACCTTGTTGTGGTAGTCAGATGTATTGAGGACTACCGTACATCTCCCTTCATCTCCTGGAAAGATGGTAATGTTTGGATCCTTGCTCAGGGATGTCACGGCTTTCCTTTCCTCAGTAGTGAGATTGGAGGGTGGGGGCTTAGCACTGGACAGAGCTGCTGACACTTTTAACCTAAGCTGCTCGGCTTCGGTTTCTGTCAAGTTGTTTTTCCTTATAGCTGATTCTGTAGCTGTGATCAGATCAATTATCCCCCACCTATAATGCTGTCGTTTCATCCTTGCCCAGGAGGTTTAACAACTTAACCTCTAAAAACAATGGTTGTTCACAAATGGCCTCATGTGACTCTAACGACTCCAATTGCAGCGTTGCAGCAGGAGTTTCAACGACTGTCGTTGACACACCATTGGAGCACTAACGAACCAGTGACATCATTGGCCTTGTGAAGACCTCCCCAGAGGTTAAATACCTGGGTGCTTCCACACCAGTTTGTCAGACTAGTTCCAGCCTAGTCAGACAAGCATGAACTGATGAAGCCTCTTGGATAAGAGGTGAAACGTCTTCTAAGACAAAAACCAAGTCCAGCTGCGTTCGATTCAATTGCCTTGAGATTTGTTTCCCATTCAGTCTGTGCTCCAACCGGCGGCATTGTTTCCATGCGGTACCATTTATTCTAGAATAGGGACTGTTTACATATTGGTATAATTCCACTGTGTCTACTGTTGTTTGTACTGATACTGTGCATATTGGTATAATTTACTGTGAGTTGTTTGTACTGGTACTGTGCATTCTGGTATAATTATTTGCTTTACTATTTGTTTTTTCTTTGGATAAATCTGATAATTGTTGCTTGGTCTCTTTACTCATTTATTTAGTAGAGTGTCCACACACCCTCTCATTCTACATATACATAGAGGTATACAGGTGGCTTTACAGCCTACATTTTATTCATTATCTCTGATCCCCATGGTCAATTTGGTCGTTGCGACAGTGCCAAGCTAAAAACACCACTGATGCTAGGTGATGCCAAGCTAAAAAAACCTGAATCATATCTGTTTCCTCTTTAATAAACTATCAAAAACTAAGCTCATAATGAAATGTTGTCAGTACTCTAATTTTCTGAGTATTGCAGTTCACTTTTGTTTCCATACTCCATACTTCCTACCGTCTGCTTCTGGTGCCCTTATTAAGACCACACCTATCTTCAAACTCAGGCTTCATTTTGATCTCAACTATAAAACTGCAAAGTTACACACTGACAAAACCTGTCCATAGACAGACAGACAGACAGACACATAAACACCTGGCAAAGTACTCAAACAGCTTCTGTAGTTCCCACTACAATTGGTGTCACCAGGACCACATTTTGCCATGATGAAACAGGTAAAACACTTGTATAAGTCAGGGAGCTGTTGTCAGACTTATTGATTCTTCTCAGTCCAGAGGAAAACAGAAGATGTTAAACTGAGTTAAAGTAGTGTGATTTTAACTGGTCCCTTTTTAGTAGCAAAGGGACTCCCGCACACTGTCCAACTTGCAATAAATCATTTATTTGCGACGTTTCAGTACTAGACCTTCATCAGGCAAACAGTTGTTTGTTCATGAGAAGCTATCTTAAATAGGGAGTGGTCGTTTCTCCACGACCAATCCCATTCCCACGCGTAAACACAGAGGGACAAAATCATCATCGGGTAGTTTAACCACACAACACAAAGAGACAGTAAATAAGCAACAAAACACTTTGTGTGACACCAGTCTAAAGCAATCCCCACATGTCCAGAAGAGAAATGCATAATATAGTGAATCGATTATAAATAAATCAGTATTTCAAAATATTTTTTAGCAGATAGGTTTACATTCTAAGTTAAAAACAGACATATTTAATGAACAAATCTCCATATCTAGTACAAAAAGGCACATCTATCATCGAAATATACATATAATTACAATGATGCAAAGTTCATTTTGTTCATTATTGAACTACACACACTTAAAATGACAATAAATGACAAAACCAACACATTATGGCTGTGCATGCGTGTCCACGGCCTACACCCGGTGTTTGGAAGCGCGTTTGCCCCTTCTGCATTTCTTCGTCCTCTTAGGCCTGGTTGCCACACAGGCAAATTATTTTCCATCAACAGTGTGATCACTTGTGCATCCACACACGTGATTTATTTGATATGCTGTCCTTGTGGTCTTGCTTATGTGGGAAAAACAACTAGGAAACTTAAACAGAGGATGAGTGAACATAATAGCTCTATACGTAGAAATGACCGGGATTATCCCGTGGCTGTGCATTTTAATGATGCTCACCATGATATCTCCTCTTTACGTTTCTGTGGCATTGAACAGGTAAACCTGCCACCTAGGGGAGGTGACCACGACAAGCTACTAAAGCAACGTGAGGCTTACTGGATTCATACCCTCCAAACATTGGCTCCCAAGGGTTTGAACGATGAGTTGCTCCTAAATACAGTATATTTCTGTGATCATATACTGAATGCTGTGTTGAAACATGGATCTTGATGTCCCATTTGCTTGAAAGGAAAACATTGCTGGGGGGCTCTCTTATCCGGCTCCAGTCAGTTCTGGATACGTATGAATATGGACATATATCACCAGTTTCCTCTAACAATGTGACCTGCTGATTATGTCCATTTATATATGTATGCATTCTTGCTGCAAAAAATTTTTTTTGAGCCCCTACAGATTAGTGAAAAATCTTGGTGATGACAAAATCTTTTGCAGATTCCACATTTTTCAGAAACTAGGCACAGCCATAATGTGTTGGTTTTGTCATTTATTGTCATTGTAAGTGTGTGTAGTTCAATAATGAACAAAATGAACTTTGGATCATTGTTATTATAGGTATATTTCGATGATAGATGTGCCTTTTTGTACTAGATATGGAGATTTGTTCATTAAATATGTCTGTTTTTAACTAGAATGTAAACCTATCTGCTAAAAAATATTTTGAAATACTGATTTATTTATAATCGATTCACTATATTATACATTTCTCTTCTGGACATGTGGGGATTACTTTAGACTGGTGTCACACAAAGTGTTTTGTTGCTTATTTACTGTCTCTTTGTGTTGTGTGGTTAAATTACCCGATGATGATTTTGTCCCTCTGTGTTTACGTGTGGGAATGGGATTGGTCGTGGAGAAACGACCACTCCCTATTTAAGATAGCTTCTCATGAACAAACAACTGTTTGCCTGATGAAGGTCTAGTACTGAAACGTCGCAAATAAATGATTTATTGCAAGTTGGACAGTGTGTGGGAGTCCTTTTGCTACTTTTTGGTCTTTTTTCTCCAACGCACCTGTCTTGTTTTATAGATGTGCGAAGTGCTTCCTTTGTTTGAACTGGTCCCTTTTTAAAATGTTCCTTATTTTGCATTCAGAAAAAAACCCTCAAATAAGATGTTTCCCACAAACTCTGTTTCATTCTCTCCTCCACCTACTGTTGTTTTTTTCTGTGCTTTTTAAAAAATCTTTTATTGAATGTTCATCACCTTCACAGTCTACTTTTCTGTTGTACTTAAAACCAACTCCAGGTCACACACACACTATTACCAACTGCAGTATAGAGATATGCAGTGTAGCACGTCAGCTGGTTTAAAGTCATTTTAGTCACATGCCTCAACTGGTAAAGGACATACCAGTAGATTAAAACCCAGTATATCATTAGGTGCCAAGCACCTAACAGTGCAAGGACCCTATTGGAACTGAAAGAATTATTATGTATTTGAACAAATGAATCCCATTTTTGAGGGCCATGATCAAAAACTGTTTGCACATGTATCAGAACTGGTGAAAAATTATGTATTTTATGGGCCTCATGTTTGGCCCAACATAAGCATCAGTAGCACCCTCTACAAAATTTCAACAAAGCGTATTTCACCTGGAGGTCCAAAACTTAGACTCATATAACAGCCCAAGACTTGAAAAAAAGTCTCTTGCAGCAATGCCCTAAACCCAAAGGGAAGACAGACAATTTTTCATTTTTAGGGTATTATTTTGCCATTTCCAGGGGTTGTGGATTTATTCCTGTTCATCTTTCCACAGTATTCTGTAACACATAAATTAGTATGGTGACTTAATTATTGGACTGGATATTTTTCAGTTTTAACGCCCAATTTAACACATTTGTCAGAAAAGTCATCAAAGAAGTAATCAAATGTAATGAGTTACATCACTTTGGTGAAGGAATTAATATAGTTACTGTAATAGGTGGAGTTTGGACCCAAAAGCAACATAAGAGACAGGTGGAACAGTTTATACTGAGCTTTAATACACTACTTCAGTAAATACAGGCAGCACAGACTGGTGAAACAACAGAAAGTCAATGTTCAGTTGCAGAGCCCCCAGGGGAATAGAATCTGCCTGCAGCTCTCTATGTGGAATGCTGAAGCAGCACACAGGTGAGATGGCGGCGTCCACTGGGCGCACACACACAACAGACAGACAGTTCAGTTGTGTGCAATGGTGAGAGGGGGGCAGGCAAAAAGCAATGTCAGAAGAGCTGAGGTTCCAAAACCAGGAATACTTACTGGGGAAACAGTCTCTCTCACGTAAAGCCAGCTCGACAGGGTAGAGCTCGATAGCAGTGATGAAATGTAGAATCTACGGCGCACACACAAAGACAATGTGTGCAGCCACATAGCGAAGCAGTCCACAGCACAGAAGATCACAGGTGACTGAACTGGTAAACTCACTTTTGGTGACAGTCTCTCCAGACAGCCACAGGAAACAGGAGGGCAGAAGCAAAGCTTGTGGTCGAGAACAGAAGGCAGACAGGGTTTACCAGGGAGCAGACGAAGCAGGAGAGTCAGGGTCGATACCAAGGAAGCAGTCCGGAAACAAATGCTGGAAAGTCTTGCATGAAGGCGAAGAACAATCTGGCAAGGAGTGTCTGTGAAGCGGGCGTCTGTATAGGGATAATGTTCCAAAGGGGGGCGCCATTAACCTAATGAGGTGGCTGTAGTGGACCGGCAGGAGTGGGACATGTGTGGACAGGCAATAGGCTGGCAGCTAGGTATGGTGACGACATGGGGTGAGTGGAAAATTACTGAATGAGCTGAGGAGATGGCATGCATGGCAGATGTAAAGTGTCCACTGTGACAGTTACATTACTTCATGGGTGGATTATGAGACAGAGGGCCCCTAAGCACAGATATGTGAAGACCCCCACCACCACTCCTTCACAGATGCAACACAAACAGATTCTGTGGTGGCTTTGTGTCTCTTTGTGTCTTTCTGCCTCTTTTTGGTGTTTTGTGTCTCCCTGAGGTAATTTTGTGTCATTTTTGTCATTCTGTGTCCCTTGTAGTCATTTTGAGTTATATTAATGTTATACCTATTGAGTGGTCACCATGCCCAAACGGAAACTGAAGATTTTTTTTTGTTTTGAGTTTTTTCAGCAGTGATCCATAATGAAAAAATGCAGAATATTTTTGCTCCTAATGTGATAGACAATATTCATTTATGATATGATAACTATTTTTGAACAAAAATAACCTCACACAATACATTGAAACCTAAAATGACCTCAAGCAGGCTAAAAGAACTACATAGTAGCGTTTGGTAGAAACTTTGAATCAGAAATATGATTTAAGCATGAATTCTTCAAGAAAAAATGTAAACATTTGTTGAAGAAGTGAATCAACAAAATGTGGGACACACGGCCACTAAAATGGAAGATTCAATACGGAGCAGAGTGAACAAAAAATAATTTGCCAATCTATTAACAGTAAATCTTATTTTTGACATGTCTTCTCACTACACTGCTAACTTTGGTTTTAATGCTAACTGAGTACAACGTAGCCTATAACTGTCACACACATGCACAAGGAGGTGGAGGAGACAGTAACAATATTCTGAGTTTTACAAGCAACATTTATTCACGAGTTTCTTCAGAAGCCTAACGTTATCCACCTTATTTTTCACAGAAACACGGAGGCAAAAGAGAACGCAGCCAGCTTCCGTTTTTTTGTGCAACGCTTCCAGTCCAGCACTCTTGACCACTGTAAATGGGAATTGCATTGTTGTTTACCTTATTGAGTTTAGCTATATATATATGTATATATATATATATATATATATATATAATTTTTCACGTCACTATATCACCGTTTAGACTAATCTAATGTTTGTAAAGTCTATAAACACAATGATTGAACAAACGTTACTATTTCTGTGTGCACGTTTTGTTTGTAATTAATAACATGGTTATCATAGATTAGCTGGGCTAACCGTTAGCTGTTAGCCGTTAGCCGTTAGCCGTTAGCGGTGTCTGTAACTCAATAAACGGTCCGTGAAAAATTTTTTTTTTCCAGCGGATGTCTTAGTTACAACATGATTGAGCTAACTGGAGTAGTTTCATGAAGCATCCGACAACGGGAGGCTTTTAACGGATGACGTCCTGATGTTAGCTTTGCTGCTAGTGTTAGCTGTCCCTGTCAGCTGCAGTCACTGATGCTTTCTAGACATTGTGATTTCCCAAAACTGAATAAATACCATACATAGCAACACAAGACTGCTTTGCTAGCTCAATCATTTTGTAACAGCTGGATGGTTGATGCGTACTCTAATCTAATCAACTCAGTCAATAAAAACAACCCGTCCTGTGTTAGGAGTGTATGTCGCTGACAGAAAGAAAGAAAGAAAAGTGAAAAAAGATAGAAAAGCAGCGTACACCTCACATATTTATTTCTCACTGTTGCGCACACATTTGGCTGCCATGCAGAAGCACCGTCTGTGTGTCTGTGTGTCGAGGGTGCGAGCCGCAGCTTCAGCTGCTCAGGTAGAGAGGCTGTGTAGCCTGGTGTTTTTTCGCTGATTCGGTTCTGCAGGTTCTCTGCTGGTACACTGGAGATGGGGATCAAGCAGTTTGTCTCACTCGGGATAGATTGTGCTTTCTTGGTTCATAGTTTTTGATTGACATGCGATTTATTTGCGTTTAGAGGGAATAAATTTCCGTTATAACGGAAACATGGACACAGTTATCTATATAAAATACACAGACTAACTAACTAACTGATTGACTAACATAAACAACTGAAAATTGAAAAAAATTAGCTTGCACTGTTAGCTCCGGTAAGGGAAAGCATGAGGGAAGTTTTTTGGCACTACCTTGTTCTCTGTAGCTGATGTAAGGTGAATTACTCCTGTGTGGGATCAATAAAGTTTTTATCTTAGCCATCAGAGAAGAGCAAATACATTGTTTTTGGTGCCTAACTGTTTCCCAAGTATATTAGTGCGTGTGTGAATGAATAAACGAGAGGCATTAACGTAAATTTCTTTATGAAATTAAATCCATTCACTTGTATTAGTTTACAGCGCAGCCTTGCCACATCCAATATGGCGGCGACGTTCGACGTATCGCAGCAGCGGGCAAACCCACTTGATGCAGCGTCTACGTTTATATGTCTATGGCGTGTACAACCGCCCACACTTCCTTTCATATTTAATTTCAATTCAATCAATCAATCAATTTTTATTTATAAAGCCCAATATCACAAATCACAATTTGCCTCACAGGGCTTTACAGCATACGACATCCCTCTGTCCTTAAGACCCTCACAGCGGATAAGGAAAAACTCCCCCAAAAAAAACCCTTTAACGGGGCAAAAAAACGGTAGAAACCTCAGGAAGAGCAACTGAGGAGGGATCCCTCTTCCAGGACGGACAGACGTGCAATAGATGTCGTACAGAACAGATCAGCATAATAAATTAACAGTAATCCATATGACACAATGAGACAGAGAGAGAGAGAGAGAGAGAGAGAGAGAGAGAGAGATGCAGGTAATGACAGTAGCTTACAACAACATTAATGAAAGTAATAATATTATAGTTATAGTTCTGGTTACTGCGGTACAATATGTTGAAAGTATGTATTAATACCTGGCAGTATACATGTGTGACAATAATCATATGTGTATAATAACAGAAGAAGTATGACTAATGACTAATGATGGCAGCAGCAGGAGGCATCTGGCGGGACCACGGCAGCAGCACAACCCCACACGTCACGCTGTCCAGGCACCGCTGCGGTATGAGTTAATCTGGGAGACAGTGGAGCACAAAGGCTCCGGAGAAGAAGCCAAGTTAGTGACATCCAGAATGGCCGGGTTAGCTAGATGCAGTAATAGGATACGAGAGAGAGAGAGAGAGAGAGAAGGAGAGAAGGGGCCCGGTGTATTAGAGAGGGGTCCTCCGGCAGACTAGGCCTAAGTCAGCCTAACTAAGGGCTGGTACAGGGCAAGCCTGAGCCAGCCCTAACTATAAGCTTTATCAAAGAGGAAAGTCTTAAGTCTAGTCTTAAATGTGGAGACGGTGTCTGCCTCCCGGACCGTAACAGGAAGATGATTCCACAGGAGAGGAGCCTGATAGCTAAAGGCTCTGGCTCCTGATCTTTTGGAGACTTTAGGGACCACGAGTAACCCTGTGTTCTCAGAGCGCAGTGTTCTGGTGGGATAATATGGCACTATGAGCTCTCTAAGATATGACGGAGCTTGACCATTTAGAGCTTTATAAGTTAACAGTAGGATTTTAAATTCAATTCTGGATTTTACAGGGAGCCAGTGCAGAGAAGCTAAAACAGGAGAGATATGATCGCGTTTCTTAGTTCCTGTTAGTACACGTGCTGCTGCATTCTGAATTAGCTGGAGAGTTTTTAAGGACTTACTAGAGCTACCTGATAATAGAGAGTTACAGTAATCCAGCCTTGAGGTAACAAAAGCGTGGACCAATTTTTCTGCATCTTTTCGGGTCAGGATAGGCCTAATTTTCGCAATATTACGCAGATGAAAAAATGCAGTCCGTGAGGTTTGCTTTAAATGAGAATTAAAAGACAAATTTTGATCAAATATTTGATCAAATATTTTCTTACGGTAGTGGCAGAGGCCAGAGCAATGCCATCTAGAGAAACTATGTCATCAGATAAAGAGTCTCTGAGTTGTTTGGGGCCAAGAACAATAACTTCAGTTTTGTCTGAATTTAACATCAGGAAATTGGTGCTCATCAAGTTTTTATGTCTTTAAGGCAATTATGGAGTTTAGTTAATTGATTGCTTTCTTCTGGCTTCATTGATAAATACAACTGAGTATCATCCGCATAACAATGGAAATTTATAGAGTGATTTCTAATGATGTTACCTAAAGGAAGCATATATAGAGTAAACAGGATTGGTCGAGCACAGAACCTTGTGGAACTCCAAAACAAACTTTAGTGCGTAAGGATGGTTCATTCGACGTCAACAAATTGAAAGCGATCAGATAAATAAGATTTAAACCAGCTTAGTGCTGAACCTTTTAAGCCAATTAAGTGATCCAGTCTCTGCAGTAGAATTTGATGGTCAATTGTGTCAAGCGCACTAAGATCTAATAAAACAAGTACAGAGGCAGTCCTTTGTCTGAAGCAATCAGAAGGTCATTTGTAATTTTAACTAGAGCTGTCTCAGTGCTATGATGCACTCTAAATCCTGACTGAAATTCCTCAAATAAATTATTATCCTGGAGCGACTACTTTCTCAAGGATCTTTGACATAAAGGGAAGATTAGATATTGGTCTATAGTTGGCTAACACCTCTGGATCCAGGGTGGGCTTTTTTAGTAGAGGTTTAATTACAGCTATCTTAAAAGACTGTGGTACATAGCCTGTTAATAAGGATATATTGATCATATCTAATATATGAGTGTTAACTAAAGGAAAGACCTCCTTAAGTAGCCTAGTTGGGATGGGGTCTAAGAGACACGTTGATGATTTGGATGAAGAAATCACTGCAGTCAATTCTTGAAGAGAAAATGGGGAGCAGCAATCTAAATATATATTAGATTTTACAGCTGTGTTTGAGGTTAGATAGGTACTATCTGAGGACAGGAGGTCATGAATTTTGCCTCTAATAGTTAGAATTTTGTCATTAAAAAAGCTCATAAAATCATTACTGCTAAGGGCTAAGGGAATACAAGGCTCAATAGAGCTTTGACTCTCAGTCAGCCTGGCTACAGTGCTGAAAAGAAACCTGGGGTTGTTCTTATTGTCTTCTATTAGAGCTGAGTAATAGTTTGCTCTGGCATTGCGGAGGCCCCTCTTATAAGTTTTGAGACTGTCTGTCCAGATTAAACGAGATTCTTCCAGTTTGGTTAATCGCCAATTCCTTTCAAATTTTCGCGATATTTGTTTTAACTTACGGGTTTGACAGTTATACCAAGGAGCGAACTTTCTTTGCTTTTAACTTCTTTTTAAGAGGAGCTACAGAGTCGGCGTTGTTAGCGAGCCTACGGTGCTATCAACAAAATGATCAATTCGGGAGAGGTTAAAGTCGGCACGGGAAACCTCTGTTACTGAAGGTATTGGTATTGAATTTAACGAAGTAATCTTTTCCTTAAGTTTTGCGACAGCACTATCTGATAAACATCTAGTATAGTAACTGTTGCTGAGTGGCGTGTAATCGAGTAAAAAGAAATCAAAAGTAATCAGATAATGATCCGATAGCGAGGGATTCTGTGGAAAGACTTTTAAGTTATCAATTTCAATTCCATACGTCAGAACTAGATCGAGGGTATGGTTAAAACAATGAGTGGGTTCATGTACACCCTGACTGAAGCCAGTGGAATCTAATAATGAGATAAACGCGGTAGCCAGGGAGTCATTATCAACGTCGACATGAATGTTAAAATCGGCTACAATAATAACTTTATCTGATTTAAGAACTAAACCGGATAAAAACTCTGAGAATTCAGATAAAAATTCAGAATACGGGAGCACGGTACACTATAACAAATAAAAGTGGCTGCGAGGTTTTCCAGGTCGGATGTAAAAGACTAAGCTTTCAAATGAATTATAATCTAGTTTAGGTTTAGGACTGATTAACAGGCTAGAGTTAAAAATGGCTGCAACTCCCCCTCCTCGGCCGCTGCCTCGAGGAATGTGGGTATTATTATGACTGGGAGGAGTGGACTCATTTAGACTGACATATTCATCTTGACACAGCCAGGTTTCAGTGAGACTGAGTAAATCAATATGATTATCTGATATTAATTCGTTTACTAACACTGCTTTAGACGATAGAGACCTGATATTCAACAGTCCGCATTTAATTCTCCTGTTTTGTCTTTCTGTCACAGAAGAGGTTTTAATTTTTATGAGGTTGTTATGCACAACTCCTCTTTGTTTAATTTTAGATTTAGATAATTTAGGCGGTCGGGGGACAGAAACCGTTTGTATAAAACTATTAAAACTATGGCTGGGTAACTGAACTAGAAGCTCAGAGAGGCGTTTAGGACTGCAACTCTCTGTCCTGGTCTCAACTCTGGGTTGTCAGGGGTTTAAATTACTAATAAAATTTGCCAGGTTCTTAGAAATGAGAGCAGCTCCATCCAAAGTGGGATGAATGCCGTCTCTCCTAATAAGACCAGGTTTTCCCCAGAAAGTTTGCCAATTATTAACGAAACCCACATCGTTTGCTGGACACCACCTGGACAGCCAGCGGTTAAATGATGACATGCGGCTAAACATGTCATCACTGGTCAGGATTTGGGAGGGGTCCAGAAAACTACGAGTCCGACATCGTTTTTCGTATTCACACACGAGGCAATATTAATTTTAGTGACCTCCGATTGGCGTAACGGGTGTCATTGCGCCCGGCGTGAATAACAATCTTACTGAATCTACGTTTAGCTTTAGCCAGCAGCTTTAAATTTGATTCAATGTCGCCCGCTCTGGCCCCAGGGATACATTTGACTATGGCCGCTGGTGTTGCTAACTTCACGTTTCTCAGAATAGAGCTGCCAATAACCAGAGTTTTATCCTCAGCGGGTGTGTCGCTGAGTGGGGAAAAGCGGTTGGAAGCGTGAACAGGCTGGTGGTGAGCCGTGGGCTTCGCTTGAGCTGTGCTTCTGGCGGACCGTGACCCAACCTCCCGGCTGAGCAGGGAGTTACCGGAGGACAGTTAGCAGAGGCTAAGGCTATGCTATGCGGCTCCGCACCGCTACAGGGGACTGGCTAACTACCGCAGCTGCTGAATGGTTTTCCATGGTGCGGAGCCGCGCTTCTAATTCACTAAGCCTCGCCTCCAACACAGCAAATAAGCTACACTTGTTACAATTACCACTGTCGCTAAAGGAGGCAGAGGCATAACTGAACATTTGACACACCGGGCAAGAAAGAGCAGGAGAAGGAGAAGCCATGGCTAAGCTAATGTAGCTAACAAGGCTAAGAGCGTGCAAACAACAGCTAAGAGATTAGCGAGAAAGTTGTAGAAAGGAGGATATATAAGTGCTTCAACAGAACCAGTGTGGGTTATGACTTGAAGTAGACGTAAAAGCAGCGTTAAAGCAACTGAGGTGAGAAAGCAGGCAAGTGGAATTCACCAGAGCAGTACAGAGACGCTGTCACAGAAACACCGGAAATGACACAACTCGCTTACCGCAATACGTCAGCACGTCCAACCAGACAGATACTAAGACACTACATATTAGGACTGCAATGATCTGATTATATACTGTCACATATCATACAGTTTTAGCAAGAACACGGTTACAACATTCAACTTTATTGTGATTATAGTATAATCAGTGTTAGGGTTCAACTATGACTACAATATAGAAGATTCTACCAGTATAGGCAGTGGTGTAAGTGTGGTATAAATAATGAATGAATATGACTAAATATGAATACACTATGGGCCAGGTATGAGCAGTATAGACTAGTAAATATATAAATAGTAAAAGTAATGTAGTAAGAATGTGCAAGTATGTTACACTACAAATAAAAGTAATGTGAATGTAAGGCTTCTTCACGTGCAGACAGAATATAGTGCCAGCAGCTGCATAGCTGTAAATATATTTAACATCAAACATCTGCCAGCAACAGAGAGCTATGTGTGAAGGGGGTTAATATGCCTACTGGTGACTAGTTCAATAGACAGGTCACTAATAATAGGACTGTTTACAGGAACATGTCTGTTTATTAGAAACAACAACATACATTATGACATAACAGCAACAGAGCTCTCCGGCAGCTCCAACGGTATGCACAACTCTGGCGAGCTCGACGAGAGGAAATTTGCTGCATCTCCGAAATACAACAACACAAAATATTCAAATGTGGCGCTACGAACGGCGGCGGAAGTAAGCAAGAGGGTCAGAGTTCAGGGAGCGATGTGATGGCAGATGTAGTCTCGCTCACCAGACCTTTCTCAAGAAAAGAAAGGTCTAGCTGGGCCGACTCTCACTTTAAGATTGGAGGAAAAAAACGCTCTGGCTGCTTGTACTTCTTTCAACCAATCACAATCGTTCTGGGCGGTGCCACAGCAACGTTGCGCTTGCAAAAATATTGCCAGGGGGAAACAGATTTTGGTGTAACACGCCCACAAAAATATCACCTACAGGACGCGAACCATGGCAGAAAAATGGCTACATCCCCGCAAGATCAAACACTGCAAAAGTTAGTAAAGGATGTGTTGAAAACAGTTGAAAACTGCTACACAACCGGAGGTGGTAGGGCGGGACTTGAGCGGGTGGCTCGTTCCGCCCAATGAGAGGCTGATCTCTGCAGCGAACTTCCGCCCACTTAGACTATGGCAGATGTAGTGTGTCCCAATAGTATGCATACTGCATGCATACTGCATACTACACTACATACTTTTTAAGGGCAGCTGCAGTACATACTAAAAGTATATAGTACAAGTATGCGATTTGGAACGCAGGGAGGGAGTCAGGAAAAAGGTGGATATTCCTAAAATCTGCAGAAAATCTGTGGGCGCAGATTCTGTATGGGCCTGTTTATCACCGTAGCGACTCAGTGTGGACAGCGTCTGACAGCCATCCCTCAGGAAGTGTCAGAAATCAAACCTCTGAATGTCCGAGGTGTTGATGGAATATCAATTCCCAGCTGCCTCAAATGTTGATATGTGAGTGATTAGTCTCACTATTTAGATCCCCTTTTCTGTTTATATCTTTTTTTCCATTTCTTCTCTTCTTTTTTGATTTTAACTAACATGGCATTGTTTTTGCCCCTTCTTTATATCTTTATAGGTGGTTTGTAGTTTCTGAGACCTTGTGGTCTTAACTCTTTACATCCACTGGAGTGTGCTATAGTCTAATTCCTGAAAGGCAGTGTCAATAGGTGACAGAACAGGCTGATTGCTAGTTCTCCCAACAGATTTTACAGTGATTTTACTGATACACAACTATACATAAACTACACATTACAGATTGTCACAACCATTCCTGTATTTAAGGGGAGAACACACACTTATTGAGATAAAAAACTGAAACTGTGAAATTAAACAAAACTATAATCTAAAGGCATGTCATCATCATTAATAGTAAATACACTGGACGCTGTTTTAGTGACCTTTGTGCTGAGAAAACTTGACAGTATTTACTTTGACAGATGTACATTATAACATATCCACAATGTGCAAACAGGCAATGCTAGACATTCTAAACACAGTACACTTACATTATCATCCAACATAAAATTAACATTTCATGATATGTTGATGTTTGCTGTAATAAAATGCTGCATTAAAGCCTAATAAACCCTGACAATGATCTTGTAGGCCTTCAAAAAATTTTGAATACATAATATAATTCAACACAATACAATACAAAAGAGAAAAAAATGTGTTGCAGAGATCACCTCAAAGACCCTTTCCTCAGCAGGTTCTAAATTGAGGTGAGTGTATTTAGCATTACTAGTATTTATTTTGGACCAAGTGTGTATGTGTACTGAACTGTAAATGACACTGCAGTTGTGGTGGGCAGTAGTCTCTGTGGTTGGTAGGGTTTGGGGGTGGGGTGATTGCCTGGACAGAACTTGGGGGGTGACACAAATGGCAGTGAGGTGAAGAGGTCGGCAACATAATTCTGAAATGCACAGATAAATCAGAAGTGTCCAGGCCCAGTGTTCCAAGCAGCCACCTGATGTTTCCTCTCCAAACACTCGCTCCTCCCCCCCAGGAGCTACTACACTGTAAAAAACAGTCCACCTCAACATGACATTTAAGACCATATTATAGCTATTTTTGTGAAAGCAAGAAGACTACTGTGTGTAACCTCAGAGAGAAGAAATCTTTTTTCTTGTAAATGAAAAATTTGTTTACATAAGCAATAAAACAAGCCAGTATAATTAGGGGTTGTGTTGTTGTAGCCACAGTTGGTCCTGTATGAGCAGGAGCTCATGGTGGTTAATGTTAGCATACTTTAAATTGATAATACAGTATAACTGACACTAATAAGTCACTTTTCTGACCTGATTACTGTTCTTTACTTGTGCTAGTGTTACACTCAGTACGTTTTCATGACATTAGAGAAAATCAATTTATTGTGTTGTCTGACTAAAACCAGACTTTTAAAATACATGTAAACATGTTAGTCTGACTGAAATCTTACTAAATCAGATTTCTCAAAGTCGGACTAACACACCAAGATAATGCAAATGAGAGTCGAATTCCTCCTGCATGTATACAGTCAGTCAGACCCAAACTGGTCCAGGCCCTCTGTGCATGCTTTACAGTTTCTGCCCCAGGCTTTGACCCAGAAGTTGAATGGAATGACAGAAGAAGACTGTACCAAGATCGTGAAATCTACATCCAGAGCCATGCATTTTTGGGTGGACAAATGTACAGAGCTGTAAAATGGTACCAGTTTGCTGCTAATTTACTGTAGCTAACTTGTTTGTCGCATTGTTTGGTCTGTTACATAATAGATCAACCAGAAAACCGTCCAATACTAACCAGCTGAAAGGGGGCTAACGCCACCCATCGCAGTGGAGTCAGACATACTTTGGTCAATAAATTGATTCCCTCCTGTGCTTGTATACTGGGACAAAGACAGTGGTCCAATTAAATGGCCGGGTCAAGCTATAACTGTAGCTCCACTTAACTGAGCATGTAAATGTACTGATTGTTTTTTCATCTGTGGTACTTAGGGGACCAATGCTTTTATTTCCTAAGGCCAGCATTTTTTGCAACAGGAGCCAGCAATGTAACAAAACACTGGGCATGAATTCTGCGCTGAGAGCTGCTGATTGTTTTTTTTTTTTCTCTTTTGCTCTCATCACTGTCACAATGGAGTAGGGATAAATACGACGAACTGTCACATCTTATATGTGTAAGTGCTGAAAAACAACAACAATGTGGGAGAAATCTCTTGATATACTGTATATGTATCATGTTTCTTCTCATAAACCAATACAGAGCGGCAGCCTCTCCTGATCCAAAACAAGTACTTTACCTTGTGCTGACATGTTTGCTATAATATTCCATAACATAGCAACCAGACGCAACTGTCCCAAGCGTCTCAGCTGAAAAACGCGGCACCTCTGAGGCGCTCTCAAACACTGTGAGGTGGGCATTCGCTGAGGAGTACCTGGCATTTTCAACAGAAAAAAGAAAAGACGCTTTGATGGACACGGGGTCTTACTGTGAACTTATTATATTTTTCATATTGTGTAGCCTATATTTTGACATTGCACCTTTCCATTTGCCAGTGTAGATCCTTACTGTTGACTGTTAACTTTCAGGCATTGTGTACATTTATTTTTTGCACCTTATTGATATATTGTTTATATTTTGTTCTTATTTGCACTCTATCTGACTTTGTACTGCAACATCTGCACAGCATTGTTCCTTGTGATGAACAAAGTGCCACTACCTATTATTATGCAGTTGTTATTTATGACCGCAGTGGCTGTTATCTTGCTAAGTCTTGCTTAAAAATGAGTTAAAATCTTTAATATATTGATGCTGTTTTCAACATTGGTTGAGCCTGAGCTCACCAAGTTTATGCAGTTTATACAAAAATAAATCCAATCATTTCATTGCTTTATGAACAACAAATTGTGAACTTCTCAACTAGTATGTTTCTATCCATGTTAGCAGCATTTCTCTAGGGGTGACAATCATACTCCCTGTAGTTACCAAAGTAGATACGTTCATTTCAAACACTGTAAATGTCACTGCCCTCATACTTTCATGCCTCCTTCATGACGACACAGATGCGGCCAATCGATGGCGCTATTGAGGGCAGAGTCAAACATTTCAACAATAGATAGTGTACCTTTTAACACAGGAATTGTTGACACTGGTGGTCTCTGTGGCTGTGGGCCCGAACGACACATAGTGCGTCCAAATTCACACCTGTTCTTCTCTGTAGATTTTCTCCGCGACCGTGCGTCATAGCGAGAAGCCACGCATATCACGTGAAACAGCGGAATCATAGCTTTCCGACAAGACCAAGCACTTGTCAGAAGTCCAATGTTTTCACAGGGAAAAAAAGATAAAGTTACACTAAAATTATGTATAACAGAGCTTTCATACAGCTCTGCACACACATTACTCTTGGCTGGATTACTTAATGCAGGTTCGCACAGAAATGCCACGCATATCACATGAAAGCCAGGAGCAGAGCTTTCCAATGATACCACACACATCATTGTGCTGTCATCCCATCACGCTATAAATCCAGATCAAGTGTCTACAAAATAAAAACCTGACGAATTTCTTTACAATCCATTATGCAGATCTTGTTATCAGTCACTTCATATAGTGAGGAATATCGTATCTTACCACGTCTTAGGCTTGTGTGTGTTTCTCCCTGTCTATCCACATTTGTAGTCCAGCTTTCAAGATGCAAATATCTCCATATTGTCCAGTTGACACTCCATCAAACTTTGTATGACAAGACTAGCCATTTCACCTTTGCGCACCCAGACAACTGTAGCCTAATTATGCATGCATGACAGGGCCGTAGTCACCATATACATTGAGGGGGACATGTGTCCCCCCCCAATGCCCAAAATGCCTCCCCAATATATAACTGAATACGCCGCATCAGGAGGCCAATTAGTCCACCGCAGATACATGAGGGTATAATCAAGAAACTCTGCTAGGCTATCAGGTGCTAACGCTAGCTGATGACTAGCCGGCAGCTGTGGCTAACATCACAACACTAAGCTAACTCGAACAGACTTGCATGTAATACAACTTATGTCTGACCTCTGTTTGACCTCTGTTTGAGGACAGGCAGCTAAGTCTAAGTCTGTATTTTGATTATTCACTTGCAATAATTATTTATTTCTGTGTACTGTTTTGTAAACAATGCACATCTTCACTTAATAATAGAGAAAACACTCTGTTTTTTGTTCTTTTTGGCTACACATTATACCAATATTTTATTAATACAAACCTCTAGTTGGACCCTATTTTGACTGATACACTTTGTTTAATTGATAGTTAAAACAATGTGGTGTGCATCTGGTATTATCTGGGACACAACCTATTCTTGTTACGTGATGTTACACTCTGAATCTGAATATTTGTTTGCCAATCAATCTCAATTAATTTAGTGAGATGGAACCTGCCAATAGCATATTACTTTTCTAACTGAGGACTCACTCCTAAACCCAGTGTATTGATCTGAGTATTGATAGTCTGTCCAACTAGTTTTTTCTTTTTATCTTTTTTAAAAACTGAGACTGGGCCACATTGGGTGTGTGGTTTATGTTTATCCACAGTTTATCGTGTTTCTATGCATAGTCGCTTTGCTCATGAGGATGTATAGTTAATTTCCTGTTAGTCACTTTGTTTATCACAATTTTTCTCATTTTGCTAATTCCATTTATATAGTCAAATTACTGGATTAGAGGACCAAGTCAGAAGCTAGCAACAGGCCGACAGTAGTCGTGAGGAAATAGTTCTCTTCCTCACCCACTGCTAGGAAGGCTCGCGTCTCACTCACTTGAGCGGCCAGAGTAGTTTATGTTTACATTTTCTTTGTTTTTTCAATATGGGTTCTCGGTTGACTTTGGGTAGCAGGCTGGGCATCGATGGGAGAGTAGGGAGGTTACAGCAGGGAATAGGTGGGCTGCAGCGAGGAGGTGGGGTGGGGGGGACTGTCCACTCAGATTTTCCACACTATTACCATTCATACTGTTTAATGCTCCACAATGCAAGATGATGTAAATAACACCAGAGGGAATAAAGGTCTTACATTTTCTAGTTGGAACGTACGTGGATTAAACAACCCAATTAAGAGAGGAAAAGTTCTGGCTCATTTGAAGTCACTAGCCTCGGACATAATGTTTCTACAAGAGACCCATTTGAATAATAGTTCATATGGTAGGTTAAGAACAAAATGGATCGGACAAATTTATCACTCTACTTTCTCGTCTAGAGCAAGAGGTGCAGCCATCCTAATAAAAAAAAGGTGTTCCCTTTTTACATAAAAAAACAAGGAAGGTCATTATATTATTCTACTTGGAGAAATCCACAATACATCTCTCACTTTAATAAATATATATGCCCCCAATATAGATAATCCTATATTCTTTCAGAAGGTCTTCGCACTGATACCAGACATTTCTCAGACAAACTTAATAATCTGTGGTGATTTTAATACCATTTTAGACACATATCTGGATAGATCCTCCACAAAGAGACTAGCAAGAAACGCTTCGAGTGAATTGATTAATACGTTCATCAATAATGCGAATATTTTGGACATATGGCGCACAATAAATCCTATGGGTAGGGACTACTCATTCTACTCACCTGTCCACAACTCTTATAGTAGAATAGATTACTTTCTAATTGATGCTAAACTTGTACCTTTTGTAGTCGATGTCACATACCATAGTATTGTGATTTCAGACCACAGCCCCCTCACCTTCTCACTCCATTTAGATCAGATGAATATCCCGCACACCTCCTGGAGACTAAATTCTCACTTGCTCACTGAAAAAGGATTCTGTGAATATCTAAAAGCCCAGATTTCCCTGTATTTTGAAATGAATGACACCCCTGAGACCTCTCCCTCCATCCTTTGGGAAGCATTCAAAGCTTTCATAAGAGACTGCATAATTTCATTTGAAGCTTCCAAAAGAAAAGAAAACAGGACCAAACCAAAAGTGCTGGAAAATTAAGATATTGGATGATGAAAATGCATAATCTCCTTCTACCACTTTATATGGAAAAATAACAACTTTGAAATATGAATACAACAAAATCATGTCGACAAAGATAAGTAAAGCCTTCCTCAATACCAAGCAAATATACTTTGAATTTGGTGATAAACCACACAAATTATTATCTAGACAGCTCAGAAAATTAGAAAGTGATTGAACAATACACAAGATTAAAACACATAATGATAAAATAGTTACAAAGCCTAAAGATATAAATGACAGATTTTTTTAATTTTACACTAACTTATATACCTCAAAAAATAATGCAGAACCCGCAACAATTAATGCATTTTTGGACAAATGTGACCTCCCCAAGCTAAATAAGGAGGACTGTGATTCCTTGAATTCTGAACTTAATATTGTGGAGGTCCAGGCCGCTATCGCCTCGTTAAAATGTAATAAGACTCCTGGTCCTGATGGACTCCCAGGAGAATTATACAAAAGATTCAAGGAAAAATTATCCCCTTACCTACTAAAGGTTTACAACCATGCTCAGGCAAATGGTAGACTACCTCCCACTCTAACTGAAGCTGTGATTACAGTAATACACAAGAAAGGAAAGGATCCACAGGAAGTAGGCGCCTATCGTCCTATCTCACTTCTTAACGTTGAGGGAAAGCTGTAGGCTAAAATATTGGCCAATAGGCTCAGTCCCCTACTAGGAAAAATTGTCCACGCAGATGAGACGGGTTTTATCCCAAATAGGAGCTCTACCTCCAACCTTAGACGACTTTTTAATATTATTTATGCAAGAAGAGGAATACCCACCGACCTTGTCATAATTTCGCTTGATGCCGAAAAGGCGTTTGACCAAATTGAATGGCAGTTCTCGTTTGATGTTCTCAGAAGATTTAATCTCGGCGACACATTCTTAGCGATGATTAAACTCCTGTATACACATCCCACAGCTCAAATTCTCACAAACCGAACGATGTCTCCCCCTTTTAGTCTGTATAGAGGGACTAGACAGGGGTGTCCATTGTCCCCTTTAATTTTTGCGTTGGCAGTAGAACCGTTAGACCCTCAAATACACGGTTACACCACCAAAAATACGACCAATAAAATTTCGCTCTACGCGGATGACATCCTTTTATTTGTAACGCAACCACAGGCCACTATTCCAGTACTCTAAGATAAGATTAATCTATTTGGATCCTTTTCCAGTTATCAAATCAATTTGACCGAAAGTATTGTAATGCCAATATATATTGAAAACCTAGCACATCTGGACAATCTCCCATTTAAAACCTCCCCAGAAAAAATAACTTATTTAGGGATTGAGGTCACTAGACGATACTCGTGTCTCTTCCAAGCAAACTTTCCCCCTTTAACAGAAAGACTGCGGTCCAAATTATCGTTCTGGGAAACACTTCCAATTTCTTTGCTCGGAAGAATTAACGCCATAAAGATGATTTTTCTGCCGCAGATATTATACTTATTCCAGAAAATTCCTGTTTAGGATGGTAGGATGGGATGGGATAAGATAGGAAGGAGGAAGGGGGGGTGGAGTGGGGGTGGGGGCCCTAGGTCAACTCGGTGCTTTTATTATTTTTATTTCTTTATTTTATTTTCTTATTTATTTATTTTTATTTATTTTTACTTTTGTCTGTTTTAATTTTGTTTTACTGTACTTGTTTTAATGTTGTATGTGTACTTTCCTTATTCTCACATGCCTCCTTGTCTGGCTTGTTATAATGCTGTATTATTATTTAGATGTTACTGATCTGTGCCTTATTCTAACTCCTTACTATTCCCGACCATGCAGGGAGGACTGTACAAAATGGAAAAACGAGCTCGGAATGTATATTTGAAACTTGTGTGAAGTTGAACTGCTCAAAAAAAAATATTTGAGAAAAAAAAAGAAAAAAAAAGAAACTTCAGACCTCTCAAAACAAAGTAATTAGAATTCAAATAAACACAAGAAGTTTGTGCTCTAGAGAAAGGATCAGCACTCAGTGAATAACCTCCTAAGCCCTATGATAAGCTATTATGGCAAGGCTTAACTATACAGACCAGTGAGCAGTGATAACTAACATGTCTTTGGGGTCATCAGTGGGAACCTCCTTCCTCTTCCTGGATTTCCTCCTGAGAGGAAGTGGATCTCTCCACCTGATCTCAAGGAGTTATGTACCCTGCTTAGTAGTTCCCCCTGCTGGCCCCCAACTGACATTATTTCTTTGCTTCCAGATCCATTGGCTACATCTAACTGCATCATCTGACATTTCCCTCACTGTCTTCCTCAAACTCTGTCCTTGCACTCCAAGTTCCCCCAGGAGTGAGACAGCTGATCTTGCTATGAATCCCCTACCCCCCACTTCCACGGGACAAATCCTAGTTTTCCATCCTCGCTGCTCAGCTTCTGCTCCTAAGTCTGCATATCTAAGCTTTTTTCTTTCATAGGCTTCTTCCACTGAGTCTTCTCAAAGAACTGTCAGCTCAATGAAATAAACTATCTGTTGACTCACTGACCACAACATTATGTCAGGCCTCTGCTTGGTACAAACTATTTCCTGGGGAACAACAAGCTTTCCCCCTAAATCTACTTGCATTTCCCAATCACAAGCACCTTCTAGGCGGCCACACCCTTGCCTCCTTACTAACTTATCCCTTCTATATTTCTCTCCCTCAGGGACAAACTGAATTGCTAAACTCCTATTCTTAACACCTTCTGAATTCACCTGTCTTCGTTTCCCTTTGATGCCTGCAGCTAAACATTAGAGTAATACTCAAACTCCATCCCAGAACCCACCTCCTTCCTGCTCACTTCATCAGTCTGAAGTGGCTGAAAGTAGAGGAGAGAGTAACCCAGTTCAAGTTGTGCCTAGTTCACAGGATTATTAACAAATCAGTTCCAAAATATTTGTGAGACTATTTTGTAAGGGTTGGGGACACTCATGGGTTTTCCACTAGGGGCAGCTCTACTGATTTCGTGCCTTGCCGTTTTAGGACTTCTATGGGGAAAAATACCTTTCTATAATCAGCAGCAGTCTTGCGGAATGGCTTACCTACAAATATTAAATTAGCCAGTTGCTTAACAAGTTTTAAAACCAAACTATAAAGCTGGATGAGGAATAATCTATCCTAACTACAAATCAACCATGATAGTATAGAGTTTAGCTAAATCATGTATTTTTGATATGCTATTCCTTAATATGTCTTCTCTCTATGCTGTGATGTCTATGTATTGTCTGTCTTATGTATTGGCTGTTGTATTGTAATGTCTTTGTCATATATATTGAATGTTGTACTGTCTTATGTTTCCTGTCCATATATTCTATGTCCAAAGGACCACAATGGAAACAAGCCTTCGGGCTTTATTGTGTTTTTATTCTTTTGGTTTTACCAATAAAAATTCAAAAATCATTCAATCAAAAAAGTATTTCAGTTTGGCCCACCACCTCAGTTCAGCTTAACAAAGCAACAAGTTGTGAGCGGATTCCTATTACATTTTGCATAGAGATTCATGGCCCCCAGAGGATGAATCTTGATCCCCTGAATTTTCCTCTAGTTCCCTCATGAGGTTTGTTGCTGTGAATGAAATATCTTGGCAGCTGTTTGATGCAGTTTGCTTCACACTTTCAGTCTATGCGAACTTTGGTGATCCCCTACATTTTCATCCAGCATCATCATCTGCTTAGTATTTCAGTTTGTTTAATCTTTTTTAGAGTTTGATTTTCGTACTGATGAGCATCACAGCCTCACAGAGGCTCTAAGTCTTGTTTGAAACTAAGGGGAGCCAGACCAAACCCTTAACTCTTAAACTTAACCAAAACAAGTGTGCGACAAAAATAGTATTGTTGCAGATAGGAGTTTAAACTTTTAGCTGGCCATACAAAAAAGTGTGTTTTTTCTATATTAACTTAAATATACACTAGACTTATTGTCTAATTGTGACAGCAGCAATGTTATGGTCTACAGCAGCAATATTTCTAAAGCCAAGTCAAAGGCTGAACTATCAGATGTAAAATCAAAACAGAAGGTGAACACATTTCTGTGTTGACCATTGCCAACCCAACAGTCGATCATTCCTGGAAGATTCAGACTTCAGGCCACTTGTTAATTGTGATGCTCAAGGAGTGAACTGATACTCCAATATGATAAACTGACATCCTCTGAGCATTTGATCTTAACATCCAATTAGCCAAGCTTTCAATACACAATACACAAGACCTATATCAGAGCACATATCAGTTGATCAAGAGCTTGGCTTAATGGATGTGAATTGTGTGAATTTAAATGTGAATTGGACTGCATCAGTGGTGTCTTTATCTCAGTTGGGTAAACACTTCCCCTGTGCATTATTATGTGATATTATCAGAGTTCACACTGACTAAAAAGACAATTTCTAGTCAGAATCAACATTTTTTGCAGTGTACCACAGGCCCCAAGATCTTCCACAGACTGCCCCTGCATACTGGAGAGCCAGGGCACACAGAGGGCATTCACACCTTGTTAAGTTTTACAACGGTTGCATTTGTTGGTCCCAGGCTTCTGTTGCTCCTGTGACTCTGTCCCTGCTTTGAAGTGACCTTCTCTGTAGACATTTCTCTGTTAATGTGAATGCAGCACACCTTGGGGTGCATATGGCCTGCTGGAAAGCACAGCGTGTAAAACTGAATGTGATCATTTTTAGAGACAATCAAGGGTTAATGTAACATTAAATTAACTTACAAGCCTAGTAATCAGTAAGGAGCTTGTTCTGTGACTGTAAATAAAGAAATACCTCCAGTTTATTACAACATGGCTCATATTCAGTAGCCTAGTTTTAGCAATCCTCTCTATCAGTAATAATAACACTGGACTCACTTGCTGAGATGTGGGAACGTAATGGCATCACTGCAACAGAGTCAGATGGGACAGGAAACAAGAGCAGTCAGATGAGGTATGCTGTAAACAAATTAAACCAGTGATTCCAAACCTTTTTGCTACTAAGACACCAGATCATAGGCATCAAGGGTTTTTTTCATGGCATGGTGATTTTGTTCAGTATAAAACCAGCTTTTATAAGCACTGTCAATAACGTTAACAGCTCAGCACCCTATAATTTATGACATATGAGTTATCAGATTATGTTTGAATTTCTCTGTCTTTTAATAAGCTGAAAACAAAAATGTAATGAACTATGAGGCACAGCTGAACTGACCAGTATGCTCTAGTGTTGTGTCGTTTGCAAACAAATGGTTCAAAGGAACGAATCGTTCAAAAGAACGAATCTGTTTAGTGAACGTACTAAACTGAATCACTTCTGGAACTGATTCGTTCATTTCTCAGTTCAGTTGGGCTCAGCAGCGAAGCGTGCAGGCTGGGAGTGGAACTCCCGATTTGGTCCGTGCGAACGATGAATCACTTGTGAGTTACGAGGCAGCAAAGGCTGCAGGGAGGGACTGCCTACCGCATGGCAAATCACTCGGTGAATGAATCACACAGTGAACGACGTAACCCTGATCCCTGAGTGATTCAAATAATTTCTTCTCAGCGATACACTTCCATAGGAACCGTTTTCTCCAAGCTAACGGCTAATGTAGCCAGGAGTCAAGCCACATCAACACAATCACACACCTCCCCATTGTTTTACCAGATTTAGTTTCCAGATAAACAATCTTAAAACGTTAGGCTGGCCAGTAATGAGACTCACCAGTGCAGAGCAGACGCAGCAGCAGCAATGGAGAGAGACTGAGTTGGACTACGCAGTACACAGTCAGGGCTTCTCCCGTCAAGCACTGAACGATTCGGTGAACAAATCTTTTGAACAAATCTTTTTAATGAACTGATTCTAGTGATTCAGTAACATCTATCAAAAAAAAAAAAAAAAAAAAATCTAAAGAACTGCTTTGCTCATCACTAGTATGCTCTCGTTCACCAGTGCAGAGCTCCACTGGTAGAAGCTAGTGATTCAGTCACTGACCACTGGGATTTAGTATACTCAGTTCACTCTGAGGATTTGTTGGTAACAATTTATTTGTACATGTACTAATTCAAGAGGGTGAGTTGATGTAAGGATTTTCTTGGTGAAACAGGAATCAAAGGTACCCTGTGGAGTTTTTTAGCACTAGTTGAGCTATGGAACAATGTTTTTTATAAGTGGGCCCCCATTTTCTTTTTATCATGCACAGGTGCAAAGAAGTGCAGCAGTGCACTGCCAGAAAAGGCAAAGAAGAAGAAGACTTCCTGCTGGCAGACTTGGATGATAAAAAATGCACCAAAAAAGGCGTTAATGGAAAATGTTTTATGAAGAAGGAGATTTATTCAACATGTTTGCAAGAGTTCCAGAATACTCACAGTGTGTTTTGGTTAGAAACACTGGTCCGAGCGCAGAAATCATGTCACAGTACGGTTCATGTGTGCTTCATGAAACATTCGTATCTCACCAATCACAGCGTAGGAATGATCAGGCCTTGATACACTGAAAACAGTAGTCATCAAAATATCCCGCCCCAGTATATTCTGGGTTTAAAGGCCTTGCCCATAGAGTTTATGGAGGTTTAACATGGCCAAGAAGAGAAACTTCTCTGAGCTATAAATAGAACCCTAACATCCCAGGTCCAATTTAACCAACTGGTTCTATTTGGCAGCCTGCAAAGTGACATAAAAGGAAGTTGGAAAAATGCAGTATGGAAAGAAATCCATGCTGCCATTATTATTAAGTGATTATTATGTGGCTACTTAGATGCCAGTCAGAATATGGTCAAACAACAATTCTCTGACTCAGCCAGATTAATTCTGCTCCACCACAAGCTCAAACTCAAACTTGCATACACAAGTTGAAAATTGACGTGAGATCTGATCATAACCTCCACTAACATCCACATTGATAAATGCCTTGGTTTCCAAGGAAATGACCGTATGTCCAGTTTTCTGTTGTATATGTGTCAGGATCTGTATTTTATTTTGTATGAATTTCCTGTTTTATTATATAGTCTGTGTGTGGTTATGTTGCTGTTAGTTTTGCTTCCTGTTTTTTCCCTCCACTGTGATTGCTGTCTCCGCCCTAATGTGTTTCACCTGTGTCTTGTTCACCAGTGCATTTGAACCCTGTCTCTTTCCCCTTTCTTTGCCAGACTGTTTTTGTTACCCTGTGTTCAAGCTCTCTCGCGTTCTGTTCTCTGTTTGCCTCCTTTGTAAGACCGGTTTTGGTATTTTTGACTTTTGGATTTCTGCCTGTTCCCTGTCTGCTTTGTTTGCCTGATTCTGACTGCCTTTTTGGATTTTGACCATTGCTACTTCCTGGATGAAAGAGCTTGTTTGTGGATTTTGTACTTCAGCCTTGATTCCCTTTTTGCACTTGGGTCCACACACACCAGCCTTCACAGTACAATCTGGCCATGACGGACCCAGCAAGGGGAGATGTTTTGTGCCATGCTCTGGCAGCTCAGGGGAGGTGTCTCACTGAGCTGGAGCAGACACTTTCCAGTCTGGGCCCTGGGTTTCAGTCATTGTCTGAGCAGCTGCAAGCCCTGACTGCCCAGACTAGCCAGGTCATGACTCGCCTCGACTCCATGACTCCTGAGGCGGCTGAGTCAGCTGCCCCTGCTCCACCTCCAGCTCTCCTGGCTTCTCCAGTTCATCATTCAGAGCCCAAAACACCTCCAGTCGAGAGGTATGATGGCACTCCTGAAACATGCCGCTCCTTTTTGACTCTTTGCTCTCTAACTTTAGAAATGCAACCTGTTAGCTTTGCCACTGAGTGTTCTAGAGTGGCATTTATGATTACTAATCTCACAGGGCAAGCACGTGAATGGGCCACAGCTGAGTGGGAGAGACGTTCTTCTATCTGTGACTCTGTAGCTAATTTTTCTGCTGCTTTGGGCTGTGTGTTTGGTCAACCTGTCTCAGGCCGTGAAGCAGCCCGTACCCTTTGCAGTTTCAGGCAAGGCAGAAACCGTGTTTTTGATCATGCCATCAGGTTCCACACGCTAGCTGCTGAGAGCCAGTGGAATGATGAGGCACCTTTTTCCTGAGTCTCTCTGAGGACATTAAAGACAGGCTTGCCATGGTTGATCTTCCTACAAGTTTTGAAGACCTTGTAGAACTAGCCATTAAGGTGGACAACCGGCTGCAGGAGCGTGAGCAGCTCCATGGGGCAATGGATTGTGAGGATCGCCTGCGCACTCGACGGTCATCTTCTCAGCCAGATCATATATCAGACTCCACCCCTGTCTCTGCTCCTGTCAGGTAACCATAATGAGACCATTTCTTTTAATTATTGAGTCTCCTCAGTACCCTCTTATTTTGGGTTATCCCTGGCTGTGTAAACACAACCCTCATATGGACTGGGCCACTGGGAAGGTTTTGGGATGGAGTCAGGCCTGTCAGTCATCCTGTCTGTTCTCTCTGTCTGTTCCCTCCAAGCCTGCTGTTTCCCCTTCTGAGTTCCCAGACCTGTCCATGGTTCCAGACCTGTCCATGGCTTTATTAAAAACCTCCTGAAGGAGGTTTTTAATAAAGTCTGAGCCATGTCCTTGCCACCACATCGCCCATATGACTGTGCCATAGAGCTTCTCCCTGGGGCGGCACCAGCTCCAGTCCTGAGAGGAAGGCCATGGACAAACACATCCAGGGGGCGCTATCTGCAGGGATCATTCGCCCTTCCTCTTTTCCTACTGGTGCTGGATTTTTCTTCGTGGCAAAGAAGGACAAGACCCTCTGGCCTTGTATGGATTACCGCGGCCTGAATGACATCACAGTGAAAAACTGTTACCCTCTGCCACTCATCTCGTCTGCCTTTGAGCTTCTTCAGGGGGCCCGGGTTTTCACCAAGCTCGACCTTTGCAACGCCTACCACCTTTTTCAGATTTGTGAGGGAGACAAGTGGAAAACGGCATTCAACACCCCCAGCGGCCACTACGAGTATCTTGTGATGCCATTCAGACTCACCAATGCCCCCGCTGTCTTCCATTTCCTGGTCAACGATGTCCTCCGAGACATATTGAATGTCTTTGTGTTTTTTTTATCTTGATGACATTCTGATCTTTTCCCAGACTGAAGAGGAACATGTAGGTCACGCCCACCGGGAGCTGCAGCGGCTGCTCCAGCACCAGTTGTTTGTGAAGGCAGAGAAATGCGATTTCCACCAGACCACAGTGTCATTCCTGGGGTTCATCATTACACCGGGCTGATCAAGATGGACCCTGAAAAGGTCAGCGCTGTGCTGAACTGGCCTGTGCCCACCAACTGGAAGCAACTTCAATGCTTCTTGGGCTTTGCCAACTTTTACCGGCGTTACATCCGGAACTACAGCCAGGTTGCTGCTCCTCTGCATGCCCTCACCTCCTCAAGCTCCAAGTTCTCCTGGTCCCCTGAGGCCGAGGCAGCTTTCCGGGGCCTCCTGTCCAGGTTCTCCTCATCGCCAATCCTGCAGATGCCCGACCCCAAGCTCCAGTTTATTGTTGAAGTGGATGCCTCAGATGTGGGGGTCGGGGCTGTCCTTTCCCAGCGCTCTGCTGATGACAGCAAGGTTCACCCCTGCGCCTTCTTCTCTCGGAAGCTTTCACCTGCCGAACGCGACTATGACGGGGGGGAACCGGGAGCTTCTGGCAGTGAAGTTGACGTTGGAGGAGTGGAGGCACTGGCTGGAGGGGGCGGAGCAGCCGTTCCTAGTCTGGACTGACCACAAAAACCTGGAGTACATCCATGGAGCTAAGAGACTCAACTCCAGGCAGGCTAGGTGGGCCCTGTCCTTCATCAGATTCAATTTCACCCTGTCTTATCGCCCTGGGTCCCACAACATCAAGCCAGATGCCCTCTCCCGGCAGTTTGAGGCAGGAGACCGCCCTCGGGATGCAGTTACCATCCTGCCCCCAGACTGCATGGTCGGGGCGGTGACTTGGGATGTTGAGAAGGAGGTCCAGCGTGCACTCCCAGAGGCCCAGATTCCTGATGGTTGCCCTCCTGGTCGGCTCTTCGTCCCAGACCTGCTCCGTTCCCAAGTCCTGCAGTGGAGGCACTCTTCCCAGCTGAGCTGTCATCCTGGGGTGAGTAGAACTCTGAGTCTTATAACCCAACGTTTCTGGTGGCCCTCCCTTGGGGAGGATGCCCGTGATTTTGTCTCTGCCTGTCCTGTCTGTGCCCACAGCAAGGTCTCCCGTAGCCCTCCAGCCGGTCTCCTGAGGCCCTTACCTGTTCCACATCGCCCCTGGTCCCATGTGTCTATGGACTTTGTCACAGGTTTGCCTCCCTCAGAAGGTACTGTCAGGATCTGTATTTTATTTTGTATACATTTTGTAGTCTGTGTACGGTTATGTTGCTGTTAGTTTTGCTTCCTTTTTTTCCCTCCAATGTGTTTCACCTGTGTCTCATTCACCAGTGCATTTGAACCCTGTCTCTTTCCCCTTTCTTTGCCAGATTGTCTTTGTTACCCTGTGTTCAAGCTCTCTCGCGTTCTGTTCTCTGTTTGCCTCCTTTGTAAGACCGGTTTTGGTATTTTTGACTTTTGGATTTCTGCCTGATCCCTGTCTGCTTTGTTTGCCTGATTCTGACTGCCTTTTTGGATTTTGACCATTGCTACCTCCTGGATTAAAGAGCTTGTTTGTGGATTTTGTACTTCAGCCTTGATTCCCTTTTTGCACTTGGGTCCACACACACCAGCCTTCACAATATGTGTCCTTTAATTGAGGGCCACTAACTGTGACATAACAGTGTTTGTTTACATGAAAACTCCTTTAAAATAACAAATCTTGCATAACTGTCCTTAACAAGTGGATGCTGTTGCACCTTTGGTTTTACCACTGCTGTATTTGGTGCTAACAAAGTGTAAGCACCCAAAAAGTGGGTAATAATCACCAGGCTGTTCTAACAAACTATGTTGTATGTGTATGTTTTCCTACGAAAAGTAATGGACCCAAATTCGTACACATCCCATGTATTTTGAAAGGCTGCAATCATGAGACCAATGCGCTGCACTGTAAATCCCAATTCACTCACTCAGCTTAAATTTTTTTGAAACATCTTGCACTCAATACTTGTAGTTTAGTACAATACACAGGCGGCAGTAGCTCAGTCCATAGGGACTTGGGTTGGGAACCATAGGGTCGCCTGTTCAAGTTCCTGTCCGGGCCAAATATGGAGCGTGGACTGGTAGCTGGAGAGTTGTCAGTTCCCCCTTCTGGGCACTGCCAAGGTGTCCTTGAGCAAGGCACTGAACCCCCCCAACCACTCGGGGCGCCTGACCAAGGCAGCCCCCTCACTCTGACATCTCTCCACTTAGTGCATTATAGGTCCTGTTTGTGGACGTGTGTGTTCGGACCTGTGTGTAATTGACAGCAAGAGTGAAAAAACTGAATTTCCCCTTGGGGACAAAATAAATGGGTCATATGACTCTTGTCAGACAGGAATTTTAGGTCAGTTTAACATTACTTTGTTAAGTATTTGATTTTATGTCATATGAATATATATGTTAAGTACACATTTTACAACAATTTCTTAAAGCTTTGTGGCAGGTTGAGTGCTGCTGCACCACCACGCTTAATTAGTATCAGTTGTGCCTAATTTCCAGCTGTCCAGATCTGATTGCACGGTAGTGTAACCTGCTCTGTTAGTCATGCTCTCACAGGTACGCACACTGTTACCTGGCGTTCACCTGGCAAGGGCTCCTGTGTGGCGTGGTCCGGTTTTTGTACTGAACTTGGCACTTGTTAGGTAGGCATGGGTGCTGTAATGCTTAGGTATTTTTATAGTGCATTATGGTGTGACAGCTGCCGTGATTTTTCACTTCAGAGTGGTGTCATGCCGTGTTGTGTGCAGCTTTGGAGGGACTTTTGAGGAGTGTAGCATCTGCTCTTCCTCACCACGAGACAGTGATGGTGCTTTGAGCTGGGTGTTAAGCTCGCTTCGCTCGGGTAAGCTCACTCTGTTTTATTTCTAACTTATTTCTAACGACTATTTGGAAATATACGGTATGTGACAATAATCATATGTGTATAATAACAGTAGAAGTGTGACTAATGATAACAGCAGCAGCAGGAGGCATCTAGCAGGACCACGGCAGCTCTTGTAGGCTGAAATCAAGACAATCACATTAACCAGTGCGCAATCATCAGACTTGACAATTATCACGGGAAAACAATCTTTGTTATATCGAGATAACGAGATAATTAATTAGTTAGCACGAGAAAACAATCTCTTATATCGAGATAACGAAATAATAAGTCGTTATCACGACATAACAGTGCAAAAAAAAAAAAAATACATGGCTGTTCTCATCTTCCGTAGATTTCCCTCACAAACTAATCAAATTGCATGTTAACTCTGCTGTGCGTCCATACAGCTTTGGGTCCTCCATCCCACCACAACTCTACTTGGGTTTGATTAATTTCTTTTTGTTGATTTGGTTTATTTGTTTATAGCCTAGGTAATTTGTTGTGGTTTTAATGTTTTCTTTTGTTTATTTAGTTTAATATTCAGCTGTAGGGTTTGCTTTCAGTTAGTGGGGCTTTACTATTCTCGGTCCCTGCCCACGACTGAGTTTTTTTGTTTCTGCATTATCTTGTTGTGTTGGTTTTGTTGTAGGCTATCATTTGGTTTCTGTCATTCAATTAGTTATTAGGTTATTTATTTTGTGCGTGTGTGTGTGTGGACTATCCTGTTTTAACTGTTCAACCTATCTGCCTGAGTGTCCCACCACAAGCGGTATTAATTTTGTTTTCTTTTCTTTTCCAGGACAGGAGCTTGCGGCAGACTTTCCCGATGGTGGTTTCCCCCCTCACTCCCCTTAATTTGGTGTGGCACGTGGTGGTTTGGTTTGTAGTGATTTTCTTTGGTTTGCGTTGTGTCCCTTACCTTTGCTTTAGTCTGTCCGCCTGAGTCAAGTAGCCTACTAGCCCTGTTCCTGCCATTTGTTTATAATTTTCTACCTCAATTAATATGGAGTTAGATTTGTGTCTTTATTACATGTGAGAAAATAAATGATATGAGAGAAAAAAAAATATTTGAGAGAAAGTTTTCACACTGATAGCAAAAAAATAATAATATTTGAGACTAAAAAAAGTTTTGAGAGAAACTATTTTGTCATAGAATATGATTTCCAAGAAAAAAAAAACTCTCTCTCAAAAAACTTTTTTTTACGCTCAAATATTATTTTTTTGCTATCAGTGTTAAAACATTTTCTCTCAAAAATAATTGTTTCTGTCAAAACATTTTTCTTCTCTCTCTCAAAACCTAAGTCTTTGCTCTCATGTCAGGATTTTGCTTTTGCTGCGAAAATAATGTTATGGGCGGGGCCACGTTCCTATTGGCCAGTCTCAATCGAATTGACAGCTGGGTAAGGATCATCTTGGGAGTCGAATTCAACTGAATCATTCATCATCTGTGTCATCATCTTACCCAAACAATGGACTCTCAGCTCCCAAATAACGCAGCGCATCTATGCCGGTGAATCGACCATGGTGGATGAATGATCATTAGAAAATTTCCATTGTTATGCGGATGATACACAGTTGTATTTATCTATGAAGCCAGAAGAAAGTAATCAATTAACTAAACTTCATAATTGCCTTAAAGACATAAAAACCTGGATGAGCACCAATTTCCTGATGTTAAATTCACACAAAACTGAAGTTATTGTTCTTGGCCCCAAACAACTCAGAGACTCTTTATCTGATGACATAGTTTCTCTAGATGGCATTGCTCTGGCCTCTAGCACTACCGTAAGAAACCTTGGAGTAACATTTGATCAAGATTTGTCTTTTAATTCTCATTTAAAACAAACCTCATGGACTGCATTTTTTCATCTGCGTAATATTGTGAAAATTAGGCCTATTCTGACCCGAAAAGATGCAGAAAAATTGGTCCACGCTTTTGTTACCTCAAGGCTGGATTACTGTAACTCTCTATTATCAGGTAGCTCTAGTAAGTCCTTAAAAACTCTCCAGCTAATTCAGAATGCAGCAGCATGTGTACTAACAGGAACTAAGAAACAAGATCATATTTCTCCTGTTTTAGCTTCTCTGCACTGGCTCCCTGTAAAATCCAGAGTTGAATTTAAAATCCTACTGTTAACTTATAAAGCTCTAAATGGTCAAGCTCCGTCATATCTTAGAGAGCTCATAGTGCCATATAATCCCACCAGAACTCTGCGCTCTGAGAACGCAGGGTTACTCGTGGTCCCTAAAGTCTCCAAAAGTGGATCAGGAGCCAGAGCCTTCAGCTATCAGGCTCCTCTCCTGTGGAATCATCTTCCTGTTACGGTCCGGGAGGCAGACACCGTCTCCACATTTAAGACTAGACTTAAGACTTTCCTCTTTGATAAAGCTTATAGTTAGGGCTGGTTCAGGCTTGCCCTGTACAAGCCCCTAGTTAGGCTGACTTAGGCCTAGTCTGCCGGAGGACCCCCTATAATACACCAGGCACCTTCTCTCCTTGTCTCTCTCTCTCTCTCTCTCTCTCTCTCTTCCTGAGGTTTCTACCGTTTTTTTCCCCCGTTAAAGGGTTTTTTTGGGAAGTTTTTCCTTATCCGCTGTGAGGGTCCAAAGGACAGAGGGATGTCGTATGCTGTAAAGCCCTGTGAAGCAAATTGTGATTTGTGATATTGGGTTTTATAAATTTGATTGATTGATTGATTGATTGATTGACTGATTGATTTTGGTAAAATGCCTCAAATAAGGTCTGTGGTTAACAAAAGCTTAAGCGAGTTTCAGGTTTAGTTCACATACAAACACCTCAGTAAACAGCCTACATAAAACACCTCAGTAAATAGCCTACTTGTGAATTTTGAAGCTTTTATGTGTCGTAAAAAAGGCGGTTGCTAACAAGTTCCTCAATACGACTACAAACCCTGTCAGGGACATTAAACGTCATCAAGCCCGAACAGGCGAGAGTGCTGGCAGTCCGCCATTACCAGGGGCGAAAATCTCATTTCATAGTTGGGAGGGACAATAAACAGTAAAATTTTAGAGAATAATTCCAGGGGGGGACAAGGAAAAAAAGTTGTAGCCTGTCTTTTATACAGCATCTTTTACTGCAATTTGACGCTTTAATCTTCTCTCTCTCTTCAACAGGCAGAGTGAATGCCTATACTAATGAAACTAAAACTAAAACTAAACATTTCCTGCAATTAAACTGGTAAACTGGTATATAAACAGTGTGCTGTGAGATCTGCCGCTGCGCACCTCACAACCGTGCGTAATAGTCACGCATAATGACCGCTCCTCATCTGCACGTCTTTCATGTTTGTCTCAATGACAGGAGGAGAGCCTACAGACAGGTACCCATACGAGCCGCTCTGCCACAACCCTGCGTAATAGTGGCACATAATGACCGCTCCTTGTCAGTTAGACTGCACGTCATTCATGTTTGTCTCACTGACAGGTGGAGAGCCTACAGACAGGTACCCATTGCTCTGCCACTGACTGCTCTTGTCCTGTCCTCTCCCTCTTCTTTCTCTCCTATCCTCTCTATCACTAAACTCTGAGCTTAATCATTAGCTTTTAGCTTAGCAGCACTCGTAATTGAGTAGGCTTTTGAACAATGCAGGAGAAATGTTGCAGACAGTTTATATTATCAGCCTGGGCCTGGGGCTTGTTGTAACAGTAAATGGGATTTGTTGTAACTTGTGTAAGTTAAACTGTATCTGTGTGAGTGAACATCTTACCCTGCAATGTGTGATGTGGGCAGCGGTTCCAGCCACACGCTGCTACTGCTGCCAAGCAGCCCCGCCCGTTGGAAAGAGTGTGGGATATAGCACTACTCGAATGGGAGGGGGGGACTAAATCTTTTAAGATTTAAATAGCGCATTATTTCATGATTATAATGAGCACCGCTTACATTGTGCTTTTAATAAATACTACTGCATTGTTCAAAAATTATTAATTGTGTCTCAAATGATTCTAGGGGGGTACAGCTTTACTGAAGGGGGAGTCATGTCCCCCCTGTACCCCCCGGGATTTCCGCCCCTGGCCATTACAGCTTCTTATTTAGCTTAAACAGTCCAATTTCACCGTTATACAATGTTTTTAAAATAAAGCGGCCGAAATCAGTTGAAAGCTTAGTGGCAGTGACATCAAGAGTCATGCGACCGTGGAGTAGTCATGTAGTCCGTTAAAGCCTAACGTTAGCTTTTTACTTCTGGCGATCACATTTAAGCTTAAATGTAGTATGAAAGGTGTTCATATGTGAAGATTATCTCGCTGAACAAAACCTGTAAGTATCATAAACTTGTGTTAACCACAGAGCTTATTTTCTGACATAATCCTAAACGCAATGCAAAAATCACATTCACTTTCTCTTCTGGGAACCAGCGCGATGCTAAACTTCCGGGTTTTGACGTCATCCCTGGCACACTGTATGAGTTTTTTTGTCAAGTGAACGTAAAGTTTTATGTAATTTTGACAATCTGGGGCATTGTGTAGACTTGTGTGATGGGAGTAAACAAGGAAGCAGTCCTGATTGATCTTGTAAAGAGGTAGGTTGAGGCAATGATTGAGTCACAGAAATCCAGACTTGCCCCAAGACTTTATCATGGAGTCGCATGTTTGGAACTGTGTGAACTTTGAATGAACTTTGAGTCATTTTAAGGTATGTCCTGGCGATATTTCTGTTCCAAAACCTAACCTCAGTAACTTCACTTGCTTTAACCTAACCTCCATAACTTTACATTAATATGTGAGTTTATGTTTAGGATGTAACATTACACATGGGGCGCTGACTCATGGGATACCATGCAAACTATTTCACATGCATTTTTTGTAGGACATCATACACACTGTTGTATGAGAATATGTTGTAATCAGTCATAGGATGCCTCCCAAGGATAACTGTGACTGCTTACAGCTGTAGCCCTTTGTAAACAGAGATTCCACAGTATTGCTGAAAGGAAGATCCATCATTACTCTGGTGCTGCTTTTTACACAAAACCAAATAATGCCGGCTGCTCCACTGTATGATTTAAGATAGCATGCTGGTGTCCGGAAGCAAAAGAGACGTCACTTTGGCTCTGTTACTACTTAACAGCAGAACACCACTGGATGTTTGTACTTTTTATACAAAACGATGAGGCGGAATAATGGCCCAGCATTCCTCTCTTGAACAGGCTTTGTGATAGGGACTTGAGATAGGTCAAAGCCAAAGAAGGAAGCCAGTTTTTATACTATAGGTTTGTTTAAAACCTGCCTGATCTAGCTGCTCATGGATGGATTACTGAATGGGCCTACTGGGCACAGGCCCAGTGTCAGGGCCCCCACTGGCCTTTTATCTGCAAAATGTCCCTCAAATTACTGGAACATGTACCAGTCAGGAAAAGACTTAAAATGACCATGAAGAGATGCAAAGGAACTGCAAAGAGACACAAATAACAACAAAGAGAAACACAAACAAAACACAAAGAGGCATAATGACAACAAAGAAATGGAAAACATTATCAAAAAATGAGGCAAAACCCACAAAGTCTGTGTTTGTTTCTTCTAAGAGGTTGTGGGGCCTTTTGCATATCTTTGTCCATGTGGCTGCTCATGTTTGTTACCCATTTGAGCAATGTTTAAGTACAATATTATTATTAGAGTTCACTGAGCAAAAATTTGAATGCTTGTTGCTCTGGTTTTGCCCCTATCGTTTACATGTTTAAATAATTTTTTTTTTTTTATCCACTCAGTGGATACATTTCTCTCAAATTTTGCTCACTCCTTTTGCAATATAATCCATCCACCTGACAGGTTTTGCATATTTAGATGCTGATTTAACAGGATCATTGCTACAAGGGTGTGCCTTGGGATGGTCACAATGAAAGAACACTCTAAAATGTGAAGTCTGATTTTGAAAAAAGCTCAGTATCTGCTGTGACACCATTGGCTTCATGCAGTACGATACATCTTCACATAGAGCTGATCACATTGTTGATTGTGGCCTGTGAAATGTTGGACCACTCCTCTTCTTCAGTGGCTGTGTGAAATTGCTGGATATTGGCAGGAGTTGGAACACACTCTCGTACATGTCGATCCAGAGCATCCCAAACATGCTCAATGGGTGACATTTCTGATGAGTCTACATGCCATCAATCAATCAATCAATCAATCAATCAATCAATCAATCAATCAATTTTATTTATAAAGCCCAATATCACAAATCACAATTTGCCTCACAGGGCTTTACAGCATACGACATCCCTCTGTCCTTTGGATCCTCACAGCAGATAAGGAAAAACTTCCCAAAAAAACCCTTTAACGGGGATGGTAGAAACCCCAGGAAGAGCAACTGAGGAGGGATCCCTCTTCCAGGACGGACAGATGTGCAATAGATGCTCTACAAAACAATGATCATGCAACAACTGGGATGTTTTCAGCTTCCAGGAACTGTGCACAGATCCTTGTAACATGGAGCTGTGCATTTTCATGCTACAACATGAGGTCATGGTAGCAGATGAATGGATGAATAATTTTGCGTATTTAAACTGCCATCAATAAAATGCACCTGTGTTTGTTGTCCATAGCTTATGACAGTGCATACCATAACCCCACCACCACCATGGGGCACTGTTCACAAAGGTGGCACTGGCAAACTGCTCACTCACACAACACCATACGTGGCTGACAAACTTGCAGGTCCTGGGCTGGTGTAGTTACATGTGGTCTGTGGTTGTGAGGCTGGTTGGATAACTAAAATGAAATTGGAGATGTCTTATGGTCGTGGCATAAAGATTCAGTTCACAGATAGCGGCTCTGGTGGACATTCCTGCAAACTCAAAAACTGGGACATCTGTGTCATTGTGATGTGTGATCAAACTGCACATTTTAGAGTAACCTTTAAATGTGACCATCCCAAGGCACATCTGTGTAGTACTGATGTGGTTTAATCAGCACCTTGAAATGACACACCTGAAATGTCAACAGGATGGATTATCTTGGAAAAGGAGAAGTGCTCACCAAAGGCAGCAAACAGCACATAGCAAAACATGGATGCATAAAGAGAGCTCTGTAGCTGTGTCTCATGTGTGACAAAATATGGATGAGGAAAGACTCATAATTGAGATTGAGAAATATCCCAGGCTTAATGACCAATGCTGTCATTATAAAGACAATGGCCAAAAACATATTGGCTGATGAGTCATAGCTCTGGAGATCAGCTCTTCAGATGAGAAAGTTTAATTATGGGCTGTCCATGCATGATTTTAAGTTAATGCAGAGGTAGAGGAAGTACAGATCTTTCAGTAAAAGTAGTAATAATCATTGCATGACATGCTGTGGTGGGGCCAGTGTATTTTCATCTTAACACAGATTTTACCAAAATTTGAGAGAGATATATATATTGAGTGCATCAAATAAGTCTTAGATCTTTAACTTAAACCTGTGAAAAATGGGAATGGGAAATGGGAAAGTGTTGCATTGAAATTTTTCATTCTAACCGCTTCATCCTCTTGAGGGTCGTGGGGGGGCTGGAGCCTATCCCAGCTGACATCGGGCGAGAGGCAGGGTACACCCTGGACAGGTCGCCAGACTATCACAGGGCTGACACATAGAGACCAACAACCATTCACGCTCACATTCACACCTATGGACAATTTAGAGTCACCAATTAACCTAGTCCCCAATCTGCATGTCTTTGGACTGTGGGAGGAAGCCGGAGTACCTGGAGAGAACCCACGCTGACACGGGGAGAACATGCAAACTCCGCACAGAAGGGCTCCCATGCCCGGGATCGAACCGGCAACCCTCTTGCGTGAGGCGAGAGTGCTAACCACCACACCTCCGTGCCGCCCCATTGAAATTTTTATTTAGTGTAATTCTTATTAGACAAAAAATTGAAAAAAACAAAACAACTTCATTTTCTCATGCCTCATACTTAAAAGTATGAGGCTCAAACCACTGTGGATGGGTCTCCTGTAATCCTGTAGCACAGTGCCATCCTTTTACATGCATGGCCTACTATTATTTGTATCAGTCACTCATCACTCACACATAGTGCAGTCAGGAATGGTATCCTGGTCAATTTGGCCTCTGTTAAAAAGCCAGCCCATTGAGTGGAGCGCCAGTGAAGGATTTGAAGATGATCCTAATGAGGATCAGATTCCCTCCTCGTTCATCTAGAAACGAGAAAAAACTCCAGGAGTGTTTTTTTTTCTGGCTAATGGTGGGGTTAGGGTGGGAAGTAGACTGGAGGCACCTGAAACAGTGTTGTACCCACCTTTTCAATATGAATGACTTTACTTGTCAGGGCTGAATGTGGGATTAAATCTTTTGAGCGCACCCACTCCGAAGAAGCTCAGTGTGAAATAAAAGCCTCTATTGTGTGCCAGCTGCTCTCCCCCAGGGCCCTCACAGCTCCCTGGCCTTCCCAGCCACCTCACACACTCTCTCAACCCTGAACTGGCAATTAGATGGTCAAATCAAAATCCTGGCACTCAGAACTAATTGTTTCTACCATGCCTTTGTAAAGGACCATGTTGTTTCCTATTCAGGGCAGCTTTGCTGCCTCCTTGTGTGTCAGGTAGGGGAAGGCATCGTTCCGGCCGGGAGATAAGCCACAGGCTTTTTTAATACCTCAAAGTACACTTAATTTTCACCTTCCTTTCATGATTCAGGTGCAGTTGTGCAGTTTAACCACTTTCAACAAATGAAATGCTTGACTTTTCTAAAGACAGAGTGCTTGTCAGATAATGATAGTGATATTGTAATGACGAGTCTGACTAGAACCAGGCTTTTAAAATACATTTAAACTTGTTAATCTGACCAAAATCATACCAAATGGAATTTCTCAAAGTTGGACTAACACACCCTGATAATGTGTTTGGGAGCTGAATTACTACTGGCCTAGGTGCTCTGCATATACTCCACAGTTTCTAACCCAGGCTTTGACTCCGAGGTCGAAATGCATTAAATGTGTAACAGAAGAAGAAGCCAGTAACTACATGGTGAAATCTACATTCGGAGCCATGCATTTTCGGATGAATGAAATGTACAGAGCTGTACCCAAAACACACATTAAACATGGCTTAATAGAGACATTTTGAAAAACAAGTACACAAATTTGCTTCATTACAACTGGCAGCAATCACAGACCAAAAAAGTGCCAGTTCACCTCCTGGGCAGTGCCCGGGAGGTGAACAGGCACCTCTCCAGTTGCCTCCAGTTACCTCACCTTGGAGACCATGGTCTATGCAGGATTTGAACCCGCAACCCTCTGTTTCCAACCTCCCTACAGGTTGAGCTACTGCCACCTATTCCTGTCAATGATCTTCCTACTGTTAAATGTCAGAAATGGAATAAATTGGTCTTTAACATGCCAGAAAAAAAATAAAAAATAAGACAGTTTCCCAGAGCCAGGTGACATCTTCAAATTGCTTCTTGTCAGATAATGTCATTGTCAATCAGAGAATGTTTAGCATTTTGGCTATGACTGCAGCATGGCTATAGGGATGGTAATGTCAGCCGCTTTGGTTAAGACTGTGTTATGTTTACAGACATGTATCTAACTGTTCCTGACCACTATGTGTGCTATAGAGAGATGCAGGTGCTGAGAGAAGTGTGGTGGAGTGATAGGTAAAAAAAGAAGAAATAGAGTGATTGAGGTGTGTGTGCAACAAATGTTGAGTGAGCACTGAAGCACTGAAGAGAGTGCACCCGTCTCCTCACTTCACGCCCCCAACACCACAGACTGAAACATCTCAACATCTTTTGAATGGATTGCCATGACATTCTGAACAGACAGCTCTGCTTCCCAGATGATGTATGGGATCATCAGGTCAACCTTTCAGTTTGTCCAACATGCTGGTTTATGACCCAATACCAAACCTAAAGCCATTTCAGCATCGTTAATAGTGCTAATAACCACACTAAGATGGTGAACATGGTAAACAATATAGGCCCACTGGCTAAACATCAGCATTAAACATTGTCATTGTGAGCATGTTGCCATGCTAGCATTAGCATTTAGTTAAAAGTAGAAATGTACCTAAATACAGCCCAGCAGAGGCAAAAAATCTTATATTTCGAGAATGAAGTCATAAATCTACGAGAATATAGTCAAAATACTCTGAGATTAAACTCAGTATTTTAAGAAAAAAAGAGTCACAGATTATGACTGGAAAGTCAGGTAACATGGTATAAAAAGCGACGAAGTGTGTACAAACAGTGTTGGGGGTGACAGTCATATATGTTTTAGCAGTACTGACATAATGTAACACATTACCAACAATAGGACTTTTTTTTCTCTTAGAATTACAAGTTTAATCTCATAATATTCTGATTTTATTGTCGTAGATTTACGACTTTATTTCCGTAATATTATGGCATTATTCTTGTAGATTTAGGACTTTATTCTGAAAATCTAAGATTTTTTGTTCTTTAACATGGCCTGAATCCCCCTTTGTACTTATCAACAATATGAACACTTCATGTGTTATCAAAACTGTCAATTAGTTCATACACTTGTGACACAACTGAAAGGGCTAATGGTATTACTGCAAACGTCTTTGACCCCCACAAGTGTTTGCTTTCTACCCAACCATACAAGATCAAAAGCTGTTATCAGAGCACCTTTAGACAGAGGACACTTGACCACCTCAAGAAGTCAGATCCAACTTCTGAGAGCCCTAATGCTGTCCTTTTAAAGCCTGTGGAGACAATTCAGAGATGATGGGAGGGCAGCTCACTAACAAACCATCATGCTGCTGTGTTAAAGCCATTTCTTTGCACACAGTTACAGTGGTTGGCCATGTAGCAACTTGCTTGGGGCTTCGCAGGTGAGCAGAAACAAGAGACGCACTTGTGGTTTTTTTGGTGTTTAAGTGCTGTCTTTGAAAGTGTCCTGTTACACTGTTCCCTCCATGACCACCTGACCCCACTCCCTCTTCCACTCAGGTATTACCCAGTACTACTGGTGGGATTGTCTGGTTGGCTTTGCAGTATTGCAATAACATTTAAATACATTTAAATCACATTTCATAGTGAATATTTTTAATGGTTTAACTTATATAACTTTAAGTTGTCAAAACTGAAGTGTATCACATAATCTGTTTCTCTGAATTCTGCTTTTAACCTGAAGACTACAGACACAGAGGGAGCACTATGATAATAGTGACTTGCTTGTCTTGATCCCCACATCACTACTACCACCATGCGATGACAGTTTTTCCCTCCTTTTGTTGAAGTAACACCAGGCCTTGTTTGTTTATGTCATTATGTCTGTGGGACATGAGACTGATGGCTTTCTGAGTGGCTCTATGCATTTGTCCCAGCACCAAAGTTAGCTGGGCCACTGAGCCTGGGCCCTTATTGTCTGTGAAGGAGCCTTTGAGAAGAACAAGGGGCCAGTGGAGGCGAGATGCGAGGAGAGATTGACAGAGGTTGATGGTAGCCCTCGTGGAGGTCACAGCCAGGTAAGAGGGCAGCATTGTGTTCATCCACAACACTTGATTCAACTGTATTAGCTTGTAAGATAATTCTTCAATATCATATTGTTAACAATACGTACAAAATGCAATGCCACATCAACCAGTTATGACACAAATACATGTTTTCACAAAATAGCCTATTCACACATGTTTTAATTCTTTATGGCCTATTTCTTCTAGGTATAACAACAACTTTGGTTTGTGTTGCAAATGCATTCTGTAAAGTTCCTATTATTTAAGGTGACTCCTTCCCTGGGTTTTCCTTCAGTCCATGGTGTTGGTGTAGCTCACTAACAAGTCCCTGACAGGTCAGATATTTTGCCTGCTAGATATCTGGGATACATCTGCGATTCATTGGGGAGCCTCTCAGCTTGCGTCTTGAGCAGTTCAGAATTCTGATTTGCCTCTGATATGGGGATTTTGTTGATCCACTGTAAAAAGTGGGTTGAGTGGAAAATCAGGGGTAAAGCTGTTAAGTGTGAACTATTGTCCCAACCATCCAAATCAGGCTACATCCACCCTTATCTCCAACAATGGGCTGTCTTCAGGTTGCTCATTGGGAAAACATAAACATAGGTTATTCTAAAGGAATAGTTTGAATTTTTGAAATGTGATTGTATGGGGTACTTGCTCATAGTCAGTGTGTTACATACAATAGATGTCAGTCTGCATGCCCCCAGTTTGGAGAAACAGGCTGGAGTCCGACACAAAAGTTAAGCAATGTACTGCTGTGGAGGGGTCAGCAACAAAATGTTTTTTAGCCACCTAAAAAAGGTCCTACCTAAAAATGTCAATATCAGTTTAAGCAAACTACTACATTATCAAAACTGCTTTTCAAAGCCACCAGACTTCATTGACAAAAAAGTAATTGAATTTCTCAGTCGGACTAACACAATCAGATAATGCTATTGGGAGTCAAATTACTATTATTATTTTATTTATACTGTCAATTGGACCCAAACTGGCCATGGTACTCTGCACATGCTCCACAGATTCCACCCCGGGCTTTGACCCGCAAGTTGAATAGCATTAAATGCGTAACAGCAGAAGACACCAGTAAAAACATGGCAAAATCAACATTCAGAGCCACGTATTTTTGGGCAGATGAGGAGACACAGTTCATGCTGTGTCATCTGAAAAACGTCACAGCTTCATAAATGTAAAGCAGTGAAAATATTCTAAACATAGCGTTCACTTCAACTGATATATTTTTTAAATAATTTTTGGGGGGATTTTTTTAGGTGGCTAAAATACAAAAAGACTCCAGCCTGCTTCTCCAAACTGGTGGCATTCATGATGACTGACATCTGCTGTATGTACCACACTGTCTATATGGATAATTTCCCCATACAACCTCTCTTCAAAAAATCTGAACTATCCCTTTAAGCATTCAAACAAATTGCCAAGGCTGCTGTTTCCTGGTGAGGATAGCCTGACAACAATGGATTATGGAATTAAAAAGCCATTTCCTTCAAAGTTTTACTTTAGAAGTTAGACTACCTAAGGTCTAACATCTTCACATTTTAAAAGTTAAAAGATATTATTTGTTCTTTGCTTAAGCAAATAAGCATGACAAAATCTTTTAACAGCCCTTGCTAACAGTTAATGATAATAACAATAGCTAACTAATAATAGCGACTGACTACATTCTCAGTTATATGCATATTAGTTTAGGGTAAATACATGGGTGCAGATCTGATGACAAGTTTGGGGGGGACACAATCAGTTGTGATTTTTTTTTAATTACAAGCGTGCAAATCATGCCCACAGAGTGCTTGAGATTGCCAGCATATTTCACAATTTCATAGAGGCTCATCACCATCACCAAGTCATTCAAAAAGCACTACAAAGAGAATCATATGCTTACTTTTACTGTTTATTTCTCTTAAACAGCCAGTAGTACATGGAACCAGCCATCACCCTCCTTTTCACTGCTTTGTTGTTAGTTAATGCTACTTCTAGTTTCAGGGTCTCAGGCATGTCCACTCACGTTCTCATCTCTCACCTCTCACAGATTCCCATTTCTCCTCATCATCTTCCCTTTCTCCCAGTATATAGGACTACTGTATACATTTGTTCAATTTCAATCATTTAAACTATTTAGAATTGGGGGGGGCAATTTGTGTTTGACATGTCCCCCCTCCCCCCCGTCCGCCCGAGTCCCTGAGTCTTGAAAGTCAGCCTGAAATACCAGGCATGTTGTCGTGTCACCAGCTGGGGTGGGTGTTGCTGTTGCCACCAAGTTGCAGGGCTAAAAACTTGTCTTGCCATTGCTCTGAGGGCTGTTGTGTGGTGGGAGTGGGGGTGAGCTGCGGTGGGTGACAGAAAATAGAAAATAGAAAATTCCTGTGTGAAGTGCAGTCATTGTTGATCAGGTGTGAACTGCAGTGCAGATCAGAGAAGGAAGGGGCGGAGAGAGCAGACAGCTGCTGCAGCCCCACATCAAGCCCTTCCACTACAGCACACCAGCTGGGACTGGGGCCCAGTGCTCAGTTGGGGGGGGGGGTGTATCTATACTTTTTGCATTTGGGTATGATGACCCAGTTTGTTTTTAATGAACACAATGAATAATCTTTCTTTACAGTGTGAACTTTTAATGACCAAATGCAAATGCAATCACAATAGAGGTAATACACACATAGCCCAATATATGCACTTAAACAGGTGTGGACTCAAGTCACATGTTTTAGACTCACGTCAGACATGAGTCACAGATTTGATGACTCTAGACTTGATTTGGCAAAATCAAAAATGACTTGTAACTTGACTCTACTTTAAAAACAGTGGCTGTTTGACTTGAAAATACTTGATACCTTCCCTTAAGTTTTTTTTAAGTGTGCCACAAATCAGTTCATTTCTCTTCATTTCCTGAATCAACGAACATGAACATGAATTAATCCCAGCAAGTCAACACTTTATTCTCCAGATCCACTTTGTTTGAACCAATTTGACAGCATCCAATCAACCACGAAGAGCTAACATTATGTTACTTAGCACCAACTAGAAAAAAATGCTACCAAAGATTGTAATATTTGCATGCAAAAACTACATGGTGTTCAACAAAAAATGAATTGCAGTATGCTATATGTGGGTCGAAAATTGATTGAAATTCATTTGAAATTTGAAGTTGCTCAAAGAGTAATAAGCTGAGGCTAATGTTAACATAGTTAGCAAGCCAATGCTTAGCTAATGTTAACTTAACAGCTAAGTAACTTTTTAACAAACGTGTTTTAACAAATAAATACATTTTTAAGTAATTATGATTTTTGTAAATTTAATATATTATCACTCTGTTGTTAAGGAGGCATTAGATTTGCTGAGGAGCGCATTATGACTTGTTTAGGACTCAAAACTCAAAGTTTAGAAATTTGGTTTTAACCTGGGACTTGTTAGTCTCAACTTGGGACTTGACTTGGGACTTTAGTGCAAAGGCTTGAGATTTACTAGTGACTTTCAAAACAATGATTTGGTCCCACCTCTGCAGTTAAATCCCACATTTCTATGATATTAATGTTGTTTTGGGAATTACACATACATACAAGCAGTAATTTGTGTTCTTACACCTGTATTGTATTTTTCTTTGTTGTGTCATACTTCTGTTTGTTGCTGCTGCACAGAAATAATTACAGATCCATTATTATTATCTTATTGTGATTAGGGCTGAAATGAATAGCTCATTAATCTATTACTCAATCAACAGAAAATTAATGTGCTACTATTTTGAGAACCGATTACTAGTTCAAGTTTCTAAAAGTGAGAATTTGCTGTTTGTGTGAAGATAAACTTTGATAAAGTATCTGTGGGCTGACCAAAACATTCGTTGTATCACATAGACTAAACAATTAATCAGTAAATCAAGAAAATAACCCGCAGATTAAAATTGTTACATGCAGCCCTAACTGGAACAAAGCAACCAAAGCATATGAAAATGGAATCCCATGTGAATAAATACAAATCCTACTTTTGTGCTAACATACACTAAGTTCAATCAAACAATCAATCACATTTTATTTATAAAGCCCAATATCACAAATAACAAATTTCCTCAGAGGGCTTTACAGCATATGACATCCCTCTGTCCTTAGGACCCTCACAGCGGATAAGGAAAAACTCCCCCCAAAAAAAACTTTAACGGGGAAAAAAAACGGTAGAAACCTCAGGAAGAACAACTGAGGAGGGATCCCTCTTCCAGGACGGACAGACGTTCAACAGATGTCGTACAGATCAACATAATAAATTAACAGTAATCTGCATACAAAATGATAGAGAAAGAGAGACAGAGTGACAGTATCTTACAACAACATTAATTTCATTATCTTTAATCATATGTGTATAATAGAGATGCACCGATCCAGCTTTTTCAATTCCAATACCGTTCCCGATGCTGTGACTTTGAGTATCAGCCGACACACGATACTGATCCGATACCATGGTTGACCTAAAAAGCTATACCTTGTAGAACAGAAAAGTCTAGAGGCATCAGGCATTGATTCAAGATTCAAGACCTTTATTTGTCCCCGAGGGGCAATTGATTCTGCCACAGTAGCAATAAAACAACAACAACAAACAACAATGACAACAAGAAGGTTGACACACACAAGGCAACAGTCACATAAAATCAGTCGTAACTAAATAAATAACGCATATTTGAATAAAATATGAACTAATGATGATGCTACCTGTACTGTACAGAGTTAAGCAGTGAGATGGCAGAGGAGAATTTGTATCTGTTAGTTTTGGCTAATGGTTGTCTCAGGCAGGAACCAGAGGGCAGGAACTTAAATTCTGAATGCAGGGGGTAAGTGCTGTCAGACATGATGGATTTTGCCTTCTTTGATAGCTGGTTATTGTACAGTTCTGAAAGGGTTTTTTGCTGAGTGCCAATGATTTTACTGCTGACTTTTGTTATTTTGGTTAATGAGTTGTTCTGTTTCAGATTGAGTGATGCAAACCAGCAAATCAAAGAAAAGGTGACAACAGACTCAATAAATGATCTATAAAACATTGTCATTAGTGATCTGTCGACCTGGAACTTTCCCAACTTCCTTAGACAAAACAGACACTGCTGGCTTTTCTTGATCAGCATGTCAGTGTTTTTCTCAAAAGTCAGTTTATCATCGATTATGATGCCTAGGTACTTGTACGAATCAACAATCTCCACAATTTCTCCATTTACAGTGGCGTTTACAGGGGCAGGGTGGTTGCGTCTGAAATCAATGCACATGTCCTTTGTTTTTGTGACATTCAGTTCCAAAAAGGTTTCATTGCACCACTTTAAAAATGGGACCATGGGACATTTCAGTGTCATTTAAAAGGCTCACAATTACTGTGTCATCAGCAAATTTAACAATGTGATGGTTGTCAAATTTACTACGGTAGTTGTTTGTGTACATGATATAAAGGAGAGGGGAGAGAACACAGCCTTGATGACTACACAGTTCTTTCCTAAGATAAAATGAAACAGAAGAAGATGAAACAGATTAATCTACATCTACGTCTTGTAACTCTTGAGAGTGTTTGCTCACTTTCTCGTACATTTCCGACAGTGCGGTTTCGGAAAAATATTTGTGCAATGGCAAATTGTGCCGTGGTTTCAGGTGATCCAGTAAACGTTGGAAGACCACGTTTTCAACAACCATCAGAGAGAGAGAGAGAGAGAGAGAAGGTGCTCGGTGTATTATAGGAGGTCCCCCGGTAGACTAGGCCTATGTCAGCCTAACTAGGGGCTGGTCCAAGGCAGGCCTGAGCCAGCCCTAACTATAGACGAATTCGGCGAGCGATTTGTGTATGCTGCCATCTTTCGCCATTGCTTGACATGTGTCAGTCATCAATTCATTATGCTGTTGTGAACTGACTCTCTACAATGACAGCATCATGAATAGCTGGATTGATGATGTTAGACAGTGGCCTCCGGTAACTGATGAAGGTATCTTAAATGAGTACCGACATTAATTTAGAAATTAATCATTTGTTTGAGTGATAAGCAGGAAAGATTAGAGTAACAGGGAGATAATAGACTGTATCATTAAACACTGTGTAATATAACGTTAGCATACGTTACGTGTGTTGACGTTAGCAAGCTAGCAGCGTGACATTTAATCATTATGGACAGGCGACATGACTAAAAACACACATAAAAACACACATCATATTGAAGGCGATCGCCTTCAATATGATGTGATGGTCACGTAGCCTGTCCATAATGATTAAATGAACATGAACAAACTGAAAACGATCAGATAAATAAGATTTAAACCAGCTTAGTACAGAACCTTTTAGGCCAATTAAATGTTCCAGGAAATTGGTGCTCATTCAAGTTTTTATGTCTTTAAGGCAGTTATGGAGTTTAGTTAATTGATTACTTTCTTCTGGCTTCATCGATAAATACAACTGAGTATCATTTGCATAACAATGGAAATTTACAGAGTGATTTCTAATGATGTTACCTAAAGGAATCATATATAGAGTAAATAGGACTGGTCCGAGCACAGAACCTTGCGGAACTCCAAAACAAACTTTGGTATGTAAGGATGATTCATTATGAACGTCAACAAACTGAAAACGATCAGATACATAAGATTTAAACCAGCTCAGTGCAGAACCTTTTAGGCCAATTAAGTGATCCAGTCTCTGCAGCAGAATTTGATGGTCAATTGTGTCAAACGCCGCACTAAGATCTAATAAAACAAGTACAGAGACGAGTCCTTTGTCTGAAGCAATCAGAAGGTCATTTGTAATTTTAACTAGTGCTGTCTCAGTGCTATGATGCACTCTAAATCCTGACTGAAACTTCTCAAATAAATTATTACTTACTACTATCACTACTTCCTCAAGGATCTTTGACATAAAGGGAAGATTAGAAATTGGTCTTTAGTTGGTTAACACCTCTGGATCCAGGGTGGTTTTTTTTAGAAGAGGTTTAATTACAGCTACCTTAAAAGACTGTGTTACAAAGACTCTTAATATAGATATATGAATCATGTCTAATATGTGAGTGTTAACTAAAGGTAAGACTTCCTTAAGTAGCCTAGTTGGGATGGGGTCTAAGGGACACGTTGATGATTTAGATGAAGAAATCATTGAGGTCAACTGCTATCTAGATATGTATTAGGTCTTACAGCTGTGTTTGAGGGCAGATTGATTCCATTTGAGGGCAGGGGGTCATGAATTTTGCCTCTAATAGTTAGAATTTTGTCATTAAAAAAGCTCATAAAATCATTACTGCTAAGGGCTAAAGGAATACAAGGCTCAATAGAGCTGTGACTTCTCTGCATGTGAAGGGAGTGTTTAACACACATGCAGAGAATATTCATAAAGGCAATCGTGAGCACCATAAAAATGTAGGATATCTTTGCTGTAAGACCACTGACCACTAAACTAAATTATAATTCATTTGAAAGCCTCGTTCTTAGTCTTTTACATCCGACCTGGAAAACCTCGCAGCCACTTTTATTTGTTATAGTGTACCGTGCTCCTGGCCCGTATTCTGAATTTGTACCTGAATTCTCAGAGTTTTTATCCAGTTTAGTTCTTAAATCAGATAAAGTTATGATTGCAGGCGATTTTAACATTCATGTCGACGTGGATAATGACTCCCTGGCTACCGCGTTTATCTCATTATTAGACTCCATTGGCTTCAGTCAGGGTGTACATGAACCCACTCATTGTTTTAACCATACCCTCGATCTAGTTCTGACGTATGGAATTGACATTGATAACCTAAAAGTCTTTCCACAGAATCCCTCACTATCGGATCATTATCTGATTACTTTTGATTTCTTTTTACTCAATTACACGCCACTCAGCAACAGTTACTATACTAGATGTTTATCAGATAGTGCTGTCGCAAAATTTAAGGAAAAGATTACTTCGTCGTTAAATTCAATACCAACTCCCTCAGTAACAGAGGTTTCCTGTACCGACTTTGATCATTTTGTCGATAGTGCCGTAGGCTCACTGCGAACAACACTTGACTCTGTAGCTCCTCTTAAAAAGAAGTTAAAAAAGCAAAGAAAGTTCGCTCCTTGGTATAACTCTCAAACCCGTAAGTTAAAACAAATATCGCGAAAATTTGAAAGGAATTGGCGATTAACCAAACTGGAAGAATCTTGTTTAATCTGGACAGACAGTCTCAAAACTTATAAGAGGGGCCTCTGCAATGACAGAGCAAATTATTACTCAGCATTAATAGAAGACAATAAGAACAACCCCAGGTTTCTTTTCAGCACTGTAGCCAGGCTGACTGATTGTCAAAGCTCTATTGAGCCTTGTATTCCTTTAGCCCTCAGCAATAATGATTTTATGAGCTTTTTTAATTACAAAATTCTAACTATTAGAGGCAAAATTCATGACCTCCTGTCCTCAGATAGTACCTATCTAACCTCAGACACAGCTGTAAAACCTAATATATATTTAGATTGCTTCTCCTCAATTTCTCTTCAAGAATTGACCGCATCTAAATCATCAACGTGTCTCTTAGACCCCATCCTAACTAGGCTACTTAAGGAGGTCTTACCTTTAGTTAACACTCATATATTAGATATGATCAGTATATCCTCATTAACAGGCTATGTACCACAGTCTTTTAAGGTAGCTGTAATTAAACCTCTACTAAAAAAGCCCACCCTGTATCCAGAGGTGTTAGCCAACTATAGACCAATATCTAATCTTCCCTTTATGTCAAAGATCCTTGAGAAAGTAGTCGCAGACCAGCTGTGTGATTTTCTCCATGATAATAATTTATTTGAGGAATTTCAATCAGGATTTAGAATGCATCATAGCACTGAGACAGCACTAGTTAAAATTACAAATGACCTTCTGATTGCTTCAGACAAAGGACTCGTCTCTGTACTTGTTTTATTAGATCTTAGTGCGGCGTTTGACACAATTGACCATCAAATTCTGCTGCAGAGACTGGATCACTTAATTGGCCTAAAAGGTTCTGCACTGAGCTGGTTTAAATCTTATGTATCTGATCGTTTTCAGTTTGTTGACGTTCATAATGAATCATCCTTACGTACCAAAGTTTGTTTTGGAGTTCCGCAAGGTTCTGTGCTCGGACCAGTCCTATTTACTCTATATATGCTTCCTTTAGGTAACATCATTAGAAATCACTCTGTAAATTTCCATTGTTATGCGAATGATACTCAGTTGTATTTATCGATGAAGCCAGAAGAAAGTAATCAATTAACTAAACTCCATAATTGCCTTAAAGACATAAAAACTTGAATGAGCACCAATTTCCTGATGTTAAATTCACACAAAACTGAAGTTATTGTTCTTGGCCCCAAACAACTCAGAGACTCTTTATCTGATGACATAGTTTCTCTAGATGGCATTGCTCTGGCCTCTAGCACTACCGTAAGAAACCTTGGAGTAATATTTGATCAAGATTTGTCTTTTAATTCTCATTTAAAACAAACCTCACAGACTGCATTTTTTCATCAGCGTAATATTGCGAAAATTAGGCCTATTCTGACCCGAAAAGATGCAGAAAAATTGGTCCACGCTTTTGTTACCTCAAGGCTGGGTTACTGTAACTCTCTATTATCAGGTAGCTCTAGTAAGTCCTTAAAAACTCTCCAGCTAATTCAGAATGCAGCAGCATGTGTACTAACAGGAACTAAGAAACAAGATCATATTTCTCCTGTTTTAGCTTCTCTGCACTGGCTCCCTGTAAAATCCAGAATTGAATTTAAAATCCTACTGTTAACTTATAAAGCTCTAAATGGTCAAGCTCCATCATATCTTAGAGAGCTCGTAGTGCCATATAATCCCACCAGAGCTCTGCACTTGGAGAATGCAGGGTTACTCGTGGTCCCTAAAGTCTCCAAAAGTAGATCAGGAGCCAGAGCCTTCAGCTATCAGGCTCCTCTCCTGTGGAATCATCTTCCTGTTGTGGTCCAGGAGGCAGACACCGTCTTCACATTTAAGACTAGACTTAAGACTTTCCTCTTTGATAAAGCTTATAGTTAGGGCTGGCTCAGGCTTGTCCTGTACCAGCCCCTAGTTAGGCTGACTTAGGCCTAGTCTGCCGGAGGACCCCCCTATAATACACCGGGCACCTTCTCTCCTTCTCTCTCTCTCTCTCTCGTATTCTATTTCTGCATCTTGCTAACTCGGCCATTCTGGATGTCACTAACTCGGCTTCTTCTCCGGAGCCTTTGTGCTCCACTGTCTCTCAGATTAACTCATATCACAGCGGTGCCTGGACAGCGTGACATGTGTGGTTGTGCTGCTGCAGTGGTCCTGCCAGATGCCTCCTGCTGCTGCTGCCATCATTAGTCATTAGTCATACTTCTACTGTTATTATACACATATGACTATTGTCACACATGTATACTGCCAGATATTAATACATACTTTCAATATATTGTACCACAGTAGCCAGAACTATAACTACAATATTATTACTTTCAATAATGTTGTTGTAAGCTACTGTCATTACCTGCATCTCTCTCTCTCTCTCTCTCTCTCTCTCTCTCTCTGTCTCAGTGTGTCATGTGGATTACTGTTAATTTATTATGCTGATCTGTTCTGTACGACATCTATTGCACGTCTGTCTGTCCTGGAAGAGGGATCCCTCCTCAGTTGCTCTTCCTGAGGTTTCTACCGTTTTTTTTCCCTGTTAAAGGGTTTTTTTTGAGGAGTTTTTCCTTATCTGCTGCGAGGGTCATAAGGACAGAGGGATGTCGTATGCTGTAAAGCCCTGTGAGGCAAATTGCAATTTGTGATATTGGGCTTTATAAATAAAATTGAATTGAAATGAATTGAATTGAATTGATGGGGACAAGAAATGCTAACATTAAAAATGATTTCAAGCTTAGCAGGCTGTTGTGTTTAGAGGGTGTGGAGGTGTAATTTACAATTAGGCCTAAACAAATTCATACTGTGATGTGATATAGAATAAAATGAAATAAAATGAAATGAAATTAAAGGCATGTATTTGTTTTGTGCAGTATATCTGAAGTCTGATATAACCTTTCACAAGCAGCCAGAAAAGATGACAGTGTGCAAATCTGCACCGAGCAGTGGAATATTTGGCAATTCACCTCATGCCAGGCTGGAATCAATCAGCAAATTCCCAAGCAGTCGTTGAAAAATCGGGAGAAATACCTTTTTTTCCTGACCAGATACACACTTCATAATAACAACAAAAATTGTTGGCCTCAGGTTGATAGCTCTATTACTCACCCTGCTATAACCCTGTTATTTATATTAAAAATCAATTACTATTCCTATCAGGGTTGGACCATACACAGATCTATAGTACAGTCAGTATTATCTACAGCAGATGGACAAGTTTACATTATGTGTATGTTTGTTGGATAATTGAGGAAAATAAAACTACAACAAGCCCTTAACCTAAATTGAATCTGATGAGACATTTTGGTGCAATTATTTCTAGATTAATTATGAAATCTGGAGTATTAGCAAGCTGTTCACTCAATGACAAGAATAATATTTTAGGTCCAGTGTGTAGGATTTTGGGAATGTATTGGCAGAAATGGAGTATAATACAAGTATGTTTTCTTTGGAGTTTACAGACATTAGAATGAGTCAGTTGTATCCACATAGTTATATCCATGGTTTCTACTGTAGCCCAGAAAAGACAAACCAAACACTGGCTTTAGATAAGGCCATTTGTGTTTTCATGTTTTCTCATCAGCCACCATAGTTCGAAGCCCCTTCATTTCAAGCACCATCGGAAAAAACACTGATTTTTTTTTTTTTTTAACATGGCATAGCTTTATTCTGTGTTTTCACTGGTTTAAATGACAGGGTCTGTTTGTTTTGGAGAGGAAAGGACCTTGGGATAATTTTGGTCACATTCTCGGTAAAAACCTTCTGAATGTCTGGATCTGAAGTTATCAGAGGAAAAAGGTGAGCACACATTAGTGCCTGGATAGCAGCCCCTCTCAGACATGACGAACAGTGTAGAAGAAACATTATGCACTACACATTTGTAATGTGAACATGCTTGTTTCTGTGTTTTTAACAGTTTTAATCACCTGGTCCATTTGTTTTGGAGAGGCAGGGACCTCTGCGGATAATTCAGTTCCAGTTAAAAACGTCTTGAACGTCTAGATCAGAAATAAAGTGAGCACACATTAAGTTATCAGAAAAAGCATGTGATCACACATTTGAAGTGCTGTTCAAGTGGGCCATCTGCAACATACCAAACAGTGTAGGAGAAACAGTTTTATGTGTTTTTACTGATTTTAAACACCTGGTCTGTTTGTTTTGGAGAGGAAGAGACCTATGTAGATAATTCAGCTCTCAGTAAAAACCTCCTAAACAAAGAACACTAAAAGAATTCTAACATGGAGAAGTTTCAGCTGGTTGCAATCTGCAGTTCTCACCACCAGACACCACTAAATCCACCTAAATCTTTCACACTGGACCTTAGAGTAAGAAAACATTATCACTCCTACAAAGCCAAAAAGATCATGTATTGCATTACATTACATTTTGTTTTGCACATGATATTTGTAGTCTTTCATAACATTTAAAAGGTATATTTGGTCTCCTTTTATGTCTTACTCTACAAAGGACAATCATCCTGCTGTTGACTGCTCCTATGGGGTAAAGTCGACTTTTCTCCCACCTTCAGTTGTATACCTCTGTTTTTTTCTTATTTTGAAAGGATTTCTCAGAGGTCTAAGACATGTTTTGACTGCAAGACCCAGTGACATCAGCGGCATATGTCTGTAGTCTTCCTGACAACTGATGACAGAATATATCTTGACAATGGCTATCAATGAGTGCTTGAAATCCCAAACCAGTCAAATATAATGGCCTGATGTGTCCTCTGGGAGCAGGGGTCACATGTTTTTCCATCCATAACTAATTTCTAATAAATGGCCAGATTCCCAATGCTAGCGTTCAGAGGTCACATTGTTTGCATGCTTTTTTTCTCTCTCGCCGCAGATTCTCTTTTTTTTTTTGTGAGGAGGTTGAAACTAAAATGGTGCCTTCCACACAATAAAAACATGTTTAAATGCATCCAAAGGTACATGCACCTTTAAAATATTGCAAGGAATGTAGTAAATATTGGAAAACAAATTCTTCCTGTCAAGTCAGTTAATAGTCAGCCAGCTATATTAAATCTATATGTTCAGTTTGAGAAATAAACTTACTGCATATACTTTCTTCCTGTGAGAGAATCAATAGCAGTATCTCTACTGTGCAATCAGTAGAGTGATTGGTCCAGGGAGCAGCCTTATAGCCCTTTACAAAAAATCAGAAGTGCACCTTGTAACAGTTTCGTAATTGTGTAACTTTTGTGGTGCAGTTTGTTAGCTGAAGAACCTAACTACCTGTACATCAATAAATAGATTATGAATAAAATTCAGTAGTGGTCCAGACCTGTTGTATGAGTTATACACAGACACACTGCCACACTTAAACCAAAAATCATCAGACTAAATGCAGAATAAGTGTTCTGTCCAACAGATTATCATCATGACTTGTCAGGTTACTGGGAGGTTGTTTATTTTTTATTTATTTATTGTTTTTGTCTGCATATTTCGGGAAAAGTAGCTTATACAGTTCAGTAGTTGTAGGAAAATGAAATGATCTCAGTCAATCAGCTGTCTCAGGGTTATAATGCTGGTCTGTGCAGCATCATCCTCAGTTTTCCTACAGGTTAGAAAATTTTCTTGTCCAATATCTCAGTGTTACATCCCCTTGACAGCCTCTCAGATCAGACATAGATCACTTTGATTTAGAAAGATGAATAGCCATGGACAAAGGCATTATGTTTTTGGGTTGTCCATCCTTCCATCCGTCTGTATGTATGTACGTCCATACATCTGTATGTCCATACTTCTGTACGCACGTCTGTTCAACCTCAAGGGAATTACTTCAATTTTGGCACAAAGGTCCACTTGGACACAATGAACTGATTCGTTTCTGGTGGTCATAGATCAAGGTCAAGGATCAAGAAGTTCAAGGTCACTGTGACCTTGTCTGTCTCATTCTTGTGAACGCGGTATGTCAACAACGCCTTGAGGGAATTTCTTCAAATTTGGCACAAATGCTCACAAATGACTCAACAACGAACTAATCAAATTTTGGTGGTCATAGGTTAAAGGTCAAGTCCATGTGACCTCATCTGTACCTTGAGCGAATGTCTTTAAATTTGGCACAAACATTTACCTGGACTCAATGATAAACTGATTAGATTTTAGGGGTCAAAGGTCAAGGTCAGTGTGACCTTGCATCTGTCTCATTCTCATGGGCACAATATCTGTAGAACACCTCAAGGGAATTTCTTCAAGGTTGACACAAATGTCCACATGGACTGGAGAATAAACTGATCAGAAATTTGTGGTCAAAGATCAAGGTCAATGTGACTTTGCCTGTCTCAGTCTTGTGAACATGATATCTCAAGAATGCCTTGAGGGAATTTCTCCAAATTTGGCACAAATGTTCACAAATGACTCAACAATGAACTGATTAGATTTTGGTGGTCATAGGTTAAAGGTCAAGTCTATGTGACCTCATTTGTCCCATTCTTGGGAATGTGACATCTCAAAAATACCTTGAGGGAATTTATTTAAATTTGGCACAAACATTTACTTGGACTCATCAATGAACTGCAGGGCCGGACTGGGAGAATTTTTCAGGCCGGGAGACACACATTTAACCAGGCCACCCAGCCCACACACACATGTTCATGCACACACATACATGCGTGCACACGCACACACACACATACACAGTAGTACACATTGCCTTATGGAGCTTTTTTCCTATCTATATTCAAGATGGCCAGGAGTGGTATATCAATTTGAGAGCATTATTTATTGATTTCATGTTCAGATTTTGTAATATTGTCCCTCAAAACCCTGCCCTCGCACTCAAATAGCCTCTGCTTGCGCTTAGATCTACTCTGTTTCTGCTCAAACTGTGTGCTCGCACACAGATACAATGTTGCTTGCACAGATTTCCTGCTCCAGCTTCAGCTCTTCTCCTTGCGGTCAAGCTGCTTCTGTGCGCTCATGGAATTTCTGCTCTCAGATTTCTGCCTTGCGCTTGGATTTTTTTGTATAACAACTCTGTCAAAATCCCCCAACCAATAGAACGGCAGGTTTATTGTTGACCCATCCGGGGGGGTACTCTTTAACCTGGTTCATTCACTCCTATTAAATGTTCTTCCCTTGCTTTTCTTTATGACTTTTGGAATAAAGGGACTATTAATTTACACACGTTCGCCCGTATTGTTTACTATAATAGCCACATAGAATAAATATATATATATATATATATATATATAAATAAATAAATATATATATATATATACATATATACATATATACATATACATATATACATATATACATATACATATATATAAATAAATATATATATATATATAAATAAATATATATATATATATATATATATATACACACACACACACACACACACACACACATACATATATACATGTATACACACACAGTGGAAACCGCTTATAGTGATCACTTCTGTCTGGGTCAAATTGATCAATATAAGCGGATAATTATTATAACGATTTAATTTTATTTTTATGAATTTCTCATGCAGATTACCATCTAATAGACATTTGTATATTTGTTACATGAATATAAAGTAATGAAACAGGCAGCTTGGCTATTTACTGAATGTTACTGACTGTTTCAAAATACAGAGCAGCTGTTTCAAACGCTTGTTTCGCTGTCATAAGTTGTCATCAGTATCAGTGAGACTAGTTTGTCATTGAGAGAAAATGACTTTTTCCTTTTCTTTTCTCCGTCATGATTTCAACATGCACACGTCACCATCCCAGGTCACCAGCGGACAGTGTTGGGAATAACGCTGTTAAACGTTACGTAACGGCGTTATTTTTTCAGTAATGGGGTAATCTAACTAATTATTTTTTCCGCCGTTACAATGCCGTTACCATTACTGACAGTCAAATGCGGTACGTTACTATGAGTAAATTGAACGCACCCCTTGGCTAGATGCGATAGAAGTGATTGTGATTGGCTAAGGGGTAGAGTCATGTGTCATGGTAAGCCAACCAGAGCTGGTGTTTTCACACACAAACCGGAACAGCGCGTGAAAACAGAGATGCGACGATATGATGGCAGAGCAATCTGAGGAAAACTTGACTTTTACAAGGTGGAGATACAAGCACTACTTTAAATTTGTCGAAATTAAAGGAACGTGCATGTTAAGTGTAATTTATGTCCAGGGGCAAAGATTTTGTCGACATCTGTGGTAAGCAATTCAAATCTGCTGAAGCACCTATCAACTGCACACACTACCACAAAGCTAGTGGCGAAAAATCCCACCGCAGAAACTGATGATGAGAGGCCATCCACGAGTAGCAAAGATGGTCAGGGAGCCATGGCTGCCAAACAGCAAAAGTTGGATTTTTCTGCCCCACCAAAAACTACGACACAGACTGAACTCTATGCTTTTGTGGCGAGGTAGAGGTGAAAGGATATAAAGCTAATACTGTTACCAAGAAAAGGGCTCGACAACGCCACCCTGGGAATTTCACCCAGGGAATTACTTCTTCAATACAAGACACACAGGTCCGTTTACTCAAAGGGGCATGAGACGTGGTTCCAAGTTTAAAAAAAAATACACTTTATTAAACAATCATTTTTCTTTAAAAAAAAACAAAAAAACATTCACACAGGGAGGGGGAAAGAACCTAATCAGGGCTGAGGCCTAGTGAGTGGACAAGGACTAGTGAAGGGGAAGGATCCACCAAAAAAAGAGAAACCAACTTAAATCACCAGGCACATGTGGCAGACACACTCAGTGAAGCAACCCACTCCCAGGAACACAGCGGACAAGACGGAAGGATGGATACCACCACCAAACACCAGCACCGCCACCACCGGCCTCCAGCAACTGAAAAGGGGAATGATAAAACAAATTAGTGCCCAGGAACACAGCGGACAAGACGGAAGGATGGACACCACCACCAAACACCAGCACCGCCACCACCGGCCTCCAGCAACTGAAAAGGGGAATGATAAAACAAATTAGTGGGATTGCAATGAAACAAACAAAATCAATAAATCAAAATTTAACAAAAATTGTAATTAATGGGCAGATCACAAGTTTAAACTTAACAAAATATAACAACTAATAATAATAATAATAGTAATAATAATGTGTAATGGTCTGTGTGTGTGTGTGTGTGTGTGTGTGTGTGTGTGTGTCTGTCTCTGTGTCTCTGTGTCTGTATGTGTCATTTCAGGCAATCAAAACCAGATTTGCAGAGGTGCTGGAAAGCGAAAGTGCCATCTTGGCAGCTGTGACACTGCCAAGGTTCAAACTATGTTGGCTGCGGACACAGGAAAGGAAGGACAACGCCAAGGCAAGTCTGCTGGCAGAGTGCCGGAAAAGTGTCCAAGATGAAGACCAGCAACCAGGTACCAACGCACCAACACGCAACCTCAGCACCAACTCCGCCATAGAGGATTTCTTTTCCTTTGAGGATGAGGAGGACACCTCTGCTTCTGCTGAAAGCCAAGTTGCTGACTATTTCAAGTCAGCAGCACAAAGGATGGACAGCCTAAACGGGTTTCCACTGATAAAGCAAGTGTCACTTAAATACAATGCAGCCACTCCATCCAGTGCCCCTGTAGAAAGACTCTTTAGCCTGGGGAAGCTCGTGTTCACTCCAAAGAGGAACAAGCTGTCTGACGCGAGGTTTGAGAAGCTTCTGCTCCTCAGATACAATCACTGGTTTAAGAAGGGGTAGGACAGTTAGACTGGTTGGCTGGATACATGACGGAAGAAGTACAGTATGTCTCATTTGTCTCAGGTTGTTAGAGTTACACTGCAGTGTTAAACACACTTTGTTGTGTGTTTTATTGTTGAACTGTTTACTTTTGTTATGAAAAAATACTTGAAGTACAGTAGCATACAGTACAGGCCAAAAGTTTGGACACACCTTCTCATTCAATGCGTTTTCTTTATTTTCATGACTATTTACATTGTAGATTCTCACTGAAGGCATCAAAACTATGAATGAACACATGTGGAGTTATGTACTTAACAAAAAAGGTGAAATAACTGAAAACATGTTTTATATTCTAGTTTCTTCAAAATAGCCACCCTTTGCTCTGATTACTGCTTTGCACACTCTTGGCATTCTCTCCATGAGCTTCAAGAGGTAGTCACCTGAAATGGTTTTCCAACAGTCTTGAAGGAGTTCCCAGAGGTGTTTAGCACTTGTTGGCCCCTTTGCCTTTACTCTGCGGTCCAGCTCACCCCAAACCATCTCGATTGGGTTTAGGTCCGGTGACTGTGGAGGCCAGGTCATCTGCCGCAGCACTCCATCACGCTTCAGTGAGAATCTACAATGTAAATAGTCATGAAAATAAAGAAAACGCATTGAATGAGAAGGTGTGTCCAAACTTTTGGCCTGTACTGTATGTCTACTTGACCAGTTGTCTGACTAGAGATTGTAATTTATGCTACAGAGTGAAACTCACTTTATATTGTTTTACTATTGACTTTTGTTGTGAAGAAAATATTTTAAGTGCAGTTGCCAATGTCTACTTGACCAGTCTCAGGACATGGGGGGTGGTTGTCTAGTACAAATCAGCATGTTGTCTCATTTGGAGAAACTAGTGTAGGATTCTTTCTCAGGGGTTCCTGTGTCTTTAAACACTAATTGTTCCAAAACTGCTGCTCTCTCCTCACTGAGAGAAGTCTTGTCAGCTATTATAGACAGAGAGAGAGAGGGATAGAGAGAGGGGGAGGATAGAGATGGAAGAAGTGATGGAGGAAGGGAGAGGGAGAGAGGGGAGGGAGTGAGAGAGGTAGAGAGAGGGATTGGATAGTCACTTTATATTGTTTTACTGTTGACTTTTGTTGTGAACAAAATATTTGAATATTTCTACTTGACCAGTTGTCTCAGGTTGTGAGAGTTTGATTTATTTATTTTACACTGCAGTGTTAAACACACTTTATATTGTTGAACTGTTTACTTTTGCTGTGTGAAAATACTTGAAGTACAGTAGCATATGTCTACTTGAGTAGTTGTCTGACTAGAGATTGTAATTTATACTAGAGTGAAACTCACTTTATATTGTTTTACTATTGACTTTTGTTGTGAACAAAATACTTGAAGTACAGTAGCATATGTTTACTTGACCAGCTGTCTCAGGTTGTGAGAGTTAGATTTAATTTACTAGAGTTAAACTCACTTTATATTGTTTACTGTTGATTGTTATTTTATTATATTGTTTAGTGTTTACTTTTGTTACAAGTGCACTTGAAGCGTAGGATAAATCTGTTGCTGTCTGCTGAGGTGCAATAAATATTCCAAGGTTCTATAATACAAGTACCTGTCTATTCTTCTCTATTCAACTGACTCGAATACTGCTCAGAAAATTTCAAATTCTTTGACATATAACAACTTCTTTTTAAAGTAACGGAAATAGTTACTTTCCCCGGTAACTAGTTACTTTTATTATAGAGTAATTCAGTTACTAACTCAGTTACTTTTTGGAAGAAGTAGTGATTAACTATAACTAATTACTTTTTTAAAGTAACATGCCCAACACTGCCAGCAGGCAAAGTATGGTTGTGTGTTACGCTGCAGGTGTGGGTGCTGCAGCGGGAAAGTTGAACCAGAATCAACTTTTGGAGAAACACAACCTTTATAACCCTGCCATGAGGGAAGACAAAAACATTACTTAGAAAAAAGAGGACATTTCTCTTTCTTTGATAACGTTAAAAGTAAAGTTAGGCTTTGCTGACAGAGAGAGAGAGAGAGAGAGAGAGAGAGAGAGAGAGGCAGTGGTCAAGCGAGCTAGAGAATGGATGAGGAGAGCGAGCAGTGGTAGCGAGAAGCCGGTGAATGAGAGGAATATTCATGTAACAAATATACAAATGTCAATTAGATGGTAATCTGCGGCTTTCATAGTAAAAATACGGGCACAGTCCCTTCATGTTGGCATCCCCCTTCGTACTGGAGCAGTTTATCCAGCTAGCCCAACAATCAAGAATGCTCAGAAAAGAGTCTCAGGCGGACTGGGTTACGTTGTCTTTGATTCTTGACTGATGAACAGAACTTCTTTTAACTCCCTTACAGGCGCCAACTTTGATTTCCCAAAGACAAATCCCACGTCGCACTTGTTGCCATGGTTGTTGATCTTCAAGTATGCAGCAGCTGAGACTGACTTGACTGAAGCATCAGCAAACACAAACAACTCTGTGGATTTGGCATTGGTGGAGGAGAAAGAGGAATAACATTGGAGAATCTGCAGCTCCCGCAGATGTTGGCGCGAGGCTTTCCATTTCTCCCACTCTGCTCTCATATCATCAGGGAGAGGAGAGTCCCATTCTCCTACCTGATGACAGCTGTCTGAGAAGAAACCTGCCCTGTACCGTGACAGGTGCAATGAACCCAAGAGGATCGAAAATACTGTTTACTACAGAGAGCACGCCTCTACTTGTGAATGGTTTGTTGTCAACCTGAACTCTGAAAGTGGACACGTCTGTGATGAGGTTTCAACAAATCACTAAGCTGCGCTGCAAGGGCAGCTCATCCTTTGACAGTTTCAGGTTTTTAACATCTTTGGCAAGATCTTCTGTGGGGATGGCATCCATGACAGCAGTCCTGTTAGAGGCTATTTTGTGTAGCCGAAGGTTGGACAGCACGAGTGTTTCATGAGCACATTGGAGAACAGAGATCGCCTCTTGCTGAATGGCGAAAGACTTCAGTGCATCGTCTACATAGAAATCCTCTTCCACACATCTCCTGACATCACTCCCACAGCTGTCTTTCGCCTCTCTGGCAGCCCTCCTCAGTCCATAAATGGGGACAGCCGGAGACGGGGTGTTGCCAAAGACGTGGACCTTCATACGGTAGTTCACAATGTCGCTGTTCATGTCATTGTTTCGAAACCACAAAAACCGTAAGTAATTCCTGTGTTCCTCTCTTTGACTACTAGACAGTGAAACATGTGTTCAGTGTCCCCTGTAACAGCAACCTGTTCCTTCCTGAATCTCACTAGCACCCCCAGAAGGCTGTTGTTAAGATCCAGTCCGATGAGAAGGACATCATTTAGAGAGACCCCTTTGTAACGAGCACTTGAATCAAAAACAATGCAGATCTTGTCAGGTTTTCTGGGGTGATACACACCAAAAGATGGAAGATACCAAAACTCCTGGTGATCTTGCAGTGACAGGGCATTATCCATCATCTTCTGAATGAAGTCCAAATAGTTTGCCTTCATTTCAGGGTTTTTCTCAAGAGTGTTGCAGAGATTTTTGAGCTGTTTGTATGCGTATACCCTGTTGTCTCCTAGGCGTCCGGAAGGGCAAAGGCGCCACCCAACTGTTTGCACTGTCCCTGAAAACTTCTCTGTTCATTTTCTTAGATGGGGCAAGCTTACTGTCATTCTTGGTGCACAAAAAGACAGGCTCACCTACATCTTCTCCTATGGGAGTCTTTGTAGTACTGAGTGAGATGAGGTTCCCTTGATGAAATGTTTGAGGAGTTAACTGTTTGAAGTTTTCCTTGACCTGAACATGACTTTCACAGGGAGTCAGATAGCTTGGACGACCACTCTCAAGGATACATGTTCTCAAGCTGCTCACTGTAGATGGCTTGTGGGCTTTACCAAGACATACATATCCTATTGTCAACCCGAGGTCCAATTTCTGGGTGAATGGGGCTTTATGTGGGCCATTATTCTGCTTGCCGAATTATGGACACAGAGAATGTCTCTACCTAACAGTAAGAGGATGTTGAGGGTCCAAAGGAGGGATCTCGTTTGCGAATGCTTTGAGATGCTTGTGATGGGAAGCTATGTTAGGGGTAGGTATTTCCGATCTATTGTCTGGGATCACTTCACATTCAACCAAGGTAGGGAGTTGCATGTTGACTTTCTGGTGTATTGACTCTTCTTCCGGCAGTCTCGGTGATACCTGCACATGTTTTTAGTGTGTATGGAGATGGACCCTGTCGTTGAAGATGTTGAAGAACTCAGATCTCACAAGAGAGCGGTTACTTTGCTCATGGAGGATAGCGTACATCTTCCCTTGCTGCGTTGCGGTTACCTTTGGGGTACACGTTCACCAAACATATCTTCGAGCAGGCACGAGAGCTCATCCCCTCACCACATACCTCTGTGCACCTTGGTGAGGCTTCCTCCTTTACCTCGTCCTCCTCCCTGCCATGGTCTTTATTTGGTGGAAGTGGCCTTAGCTTTCAGGGAGCAGGGCCTGGATGCAGAGCTGCAATATGCCTGTCACTCCCACACTCTATACATGCAATCTCTGCTTCACAGTTCTTGGCTATGTGGAGCTGTGGATGCACAACAGTGAAAACAAATTGCTTTCTCCTGCAGGGGGAGGTGTCGACAGATCCATCTTGGCGCAGTGACAGTTTCGTGCCAAAAGGCTTTGCCGAAGGTGTGCTAAAAGCTCGCCAGCTGAAACCACATCTACTGTCAGTGCAGGCGGAGCGCAGCCGGTGTAAGTGGAAGTTTGGCTGACCGGCGGACAGTGCGCACATGTCACCAAAACCTCACAGGCAGGTTTCGAGAATGTCAGGCGCGTTAACAATGCAATAAATACCCACAAAACCACTATTTAATGTAACTATCTGCAATCAGCACATAAATGTATCTCTGTATCGACTGTCCAAACACATCTGATGTCAGGTCAAAAGGGATTGGCACCGTTTGGCACGCGTAATGGAAACCCAACCTGATTTGATTAACACAGCTGCAAGCTATTGAGTTCACATCCCTCTCAGCCAACCACAAACAGCCACAGCATCAGATAGGGAGTATATATTCAGCATCTGTCATCTTAGAAAAGTCAAAAGAAAAGAAACAGAATGAGACTGCGAGAGAGAAAGAGAGAGCGTGCGCGCACGAGAGAAACGCAACATTGATTTACAATTGTGGTGACCTCCTCCCAGGCTACCTTTGCATCAGCAGCCCGTGGAGGTCTGCTCACAGTTCGATATATTCGAACACTGCGAGCTTGGACCTCCCGGACCAAAACATCAGTTTCCTCCTGGGAGGAGTTTGGCCATGTGACGCTGCTGCTCTCTTCTGCCATGGCGAATTTAGTAAACTCCCATTACGCCTTCACACAGCACATTTAAGGGCGAGGAGAGGGGCTCATTTGATTGGTATGATGTATGTAAAACCCATTCCACGCCTTCTCTCCTCCCTCTTTCCAACTTGTGCAGGTAGGAGGGACTGAGGTGGGAAAGAGGAGTAGCTGCGCCAGCACGCACGGTGTGCCAAACTTGCAAAATCCACCTGGCCACACCCAGCTGGCGAAGCACGGGTGAGCTGCGCCTCCACCGTGCCCGGTCTGCGAAACTAGAAGCCAATATCTCTATATACAGACTCCACATTCAGTGAATGTAGAGTCTGTAGGCAAACCCCGGAGATCTTGCCTCCGGAAGAAGAGCAGAAGAGCCCTGGTTTCTGGTTGTATGCTGTTTGTATTCTGCGTGATATTGACCAACCACGTTTGAGCCGGCTGCAGTTGTTGCCAGTTTAAATGGTCCGTGCGGTGAACTAACGAGGCAGAACATAATTGGCATCACTGCAAACTCTGAATCCATCGCAATGGTTCAGCATATATATAAACGGAAGTCGGAAACGGAAATTCATCTCCTCCACCCAAATCAAACCGGAATGCCAAAAAATCAGGGGTCTGCCCCCAGAGGCTGTATCCAGGGGCAGAAATCCCAGGGGGGACAGGGGGGATATGACTCCCCTTCAGTAAAGCTGTCCCCCCCTAGAATAATTTGCGACACAATTAATAATTTTTGAACAATGCAGTAGTATTTATTGAAAGCACAATGTAAGTGGTGCTCATTATAATCGCGCAATAATATGCTATTTAAATCTTAAAAGATTTAGTCCCCCCCTCCCATTCCTAGTAGTGGTATATCCCACACTCTTTCCAATGGGCGGGGCTGCTTGTCAGCAGTAGCAGCATGTGGCTGAACCCGCTGCCCACACTGCACATCGCAGAGCAAGATGTACACTCACACGTACACAGTTTAACTTACACAAGTTACAACACATCCCATTTACTGTTACAACAAGCCCCAGGCCCAGGCTGATAATATAAACTATCTGCAACATTTCTCCTGCATTGTTCAAAAGCCTACTCAATTATGAGTGCTGCTAAGCTAAAAGCTAATGATTAAGCTCAGAGTTTAGTGATAGTCAGAGAGGACAGGAGAGAAAGAAGAGGAAGAGGACAGGACAAGAGCAGTCAGTGGCGGAGCAGCTCATAGCTAATGGGTACCTGTCTGTTGGCTCTCCACCCGTCTGTATAGGCTACCTGTCTGTAGGCTCTCCACCTGTCAGTGAGACAAACATGAAAGACATGCAGTCTAACCGATGAGGAGCGGTCATTACGCGCGACTGTTACGCACGGTTGTGACGGAGCATAGCTAATGGGTACCTGTCTGTAGGCTCTCCACCTGTCAGTGAGACAAACATGAAAGATGTGCAGTCTAACCGACGAGGAGCGGTCATTACGCACGACTATTACGCACGGTTGTGACGGAGGGTAGCTAATGGGTACCTGTCTGTAGGCTCTTCACCTGTCAGTGAGACAAACATGAAAGACGTGCAGTAGCTACGGGCAGTAGCTCAGTCCATAGGGACTTGGGTTGGGAACCGGAGGGTTGTCTGTTCGAGTCCCAGTTCGGACCAAATATATGGAGCGTGGACTGGTGGCTGGAGAGGTGCCACTTCACCTCCTGGGCACTGCCGAGGTGCCCTTGAGCAAGGCACCGAACCCCCCCCACCGCTCAGGGCGCCTGACCAAGGGGCAGCCCCCTCACTCTGACATCTCTCCACTTTTTGCAGGTATAGGTCGTGTTTGTGCATGTGTGTCTTTCGGACCCTGTGTGTAATTGACAAGCAAGAGTGAAAACACTGATTTCCCCTCAGGGGGATTAATAAAGTATATAAACTTAAAACTTAAACTTAACCGACGAGGAGTGGTCATTACGTGCGACTATTAGGCACGGTTGTGAGGTGCGCAGCGGCAGATCTCACAGCACACTGTATATAAACCAGTTTACCAGTTTACTGGTTTAATTGCAGGAAATGTTCAGTTGTTAAGCCATTTCTCATAAGTATAGACATTCATTCTGCCTGTTGGAGAGATAGAGAGAAGATTAAAGCGTCAAATTGCTGTATAAAAGACAGGCTACAACTTTTTTTCCTTGTCCCCCCCTGGAATTATTCTCTAAAATTTTACTGTTTATTGTCCCCCCCCAACTATGAAATGGGATTTTCGCCCCTGGCTGTATCGCCATCTGCTGGAAGTCAGATGCCGAATACAGCCGATGGGTTCCGAGAAAGGTCAACATATGGCAGACAAGGCCATGACACCTTTTATTCCAAAAGTCGGAAAGAAAGCTAGGGAAGAACATGTAATAAAGCCCTGGAGGGTGGAGTAGATGAACCCGGTTAAAGAGTACCCGCCCAGACGGGACACTCTAAAACTAAAGCAAGCATGTCCGCAAGGAGGCAGGGATCATTTCATTCAAACCTGGTGTTCTATTGGTTGGGGGATTTTGGCAGGGTTGTTACACAAAAAAATCCAAGCGCAAGGCAGAAATCTGAGAGTAGAAATTCCATGGGCGCACAGAAGCAGCTTGAGTACAAGAAGACGAGCTGAAGCTGGGGCAGGAGCAGGAAATCTGTGAAAGCAACACTGTATCTAAGTGTGAACACACAGTCTGAGCAGAAACAGAGTAGATCTAAGCGCAAGCAGAGGCTATTTGAGTGTGAGGGTAGGGTTTTGAGGGACAATATTACAAAATCTGTACATGAAATCAATAAATAATGCACTCAAATTAATATACCACTCTCTTGAATAAAGATAGGAAAAAAGCTCCATATTGGCTGAGGCAAAACAAATTTGCACTCCAATATAGGCATAATAGCCACTATAACACTCACCTCAATGTCACAGGGACACTCTATCCAACTCCATAAATCCAGTACTCACAGCATTATTCCATTTCACATATGGGTATTCACCATATAACTAATCACCAGCAGTCCAGTCCAGTGCTTTTCTCTCCCCTACATGCCACTGAAACTTATCACCAAAATGTGCCCCTCAATACAACAGTCACAACATGACTCCTGAAATAATGCTATGGTGTTATGCTCAAGTAAAAAACATGATTGGTTTATTTTGTCAGCAAACCATTTAGATGCCAGCTTATATTGCCAGTCAATATAATAGTCAATATAATATGCCAATACCATATTCAGTGCAGCTAATAATAATAATAATGAATGAATAAATAGCAGTCTTGTAATGTAATCCCAAGGAATATGCAAATAACTCAAGCTGATGTACCAGCAGTGACCTACTTTAGACATTTTTCTGTACCTTCTGCCAATTGCCCTGCACTGGCCTCTCCTTCTGAAGCATCAGCAGGACTGGTACCAACACCACCTCCACCTTTACATAGCAAACATAGATTTTTTTTTTTTTAATTTTTTTTTTTTTTTTTTTTTTTTTTTTACATACACTATAGTTTATACTTTATACAGTATAACAGTGAATTTCTTACTTGATTTGCCCTTGTATTCATGTAGAATAATTAAATAATTATATCCCTTTCATTGCACAAATAAATCATCTCAAAAGTGAAAAGGTGGCTAATGGGTCAGTGATTTTCAAATCTCAATCCTTATTCTGACTTCAAAACTTTTGAATTTCAAGGGCCTACATTTCTACACTGTAATTGTAAAATCCAGTCCTCAGTGTTAATTTAACTCTCTGAGGATGTACAAATGGAGCCTTACCAAATGTACTATAGGGTGCATTTATCAATCATTTATCTGGCCTCAAGGACCCCTGGAGGTCCCCGGGCCGCATGCTGAGAAGAACCAGTGTTTTTTTAGGTAACTTACTTGCAGAAGCATCGTGTTTTTCTTTGTCACTACAGGGTCCCTGAATAAATCTGGCGATTTAAGCCATTTGGCCGCGTCGTCCTTGTGTGCCTTTCTTCTTTTCTCTCTCTCTCTTTCTGCACCATCTTTTCTGTTTTTTTTTTTACCCGGATTTGGGTTGGGATCCATTGAAATTAACTTGACAACTTTCCCTTACGTCTCAGCGCCAGCGGGCTCCTACACAGACAAACGTGATGCGAGTTGACACACCCCCTCCTCACCATGCTGGCTGTGTTTACAACGTAGGACTGTTGGGGTGGGTGTAAATCGAAACAAACCAATCACGTCTTGGCTTTTGACAACTGACAAGTGGATCAACCTCACACACATCATCCCTCTCCTTGCACCACCGCAGTGATGCGGGCCTGATGAACTGATTGGATTTCAGTTGTCAAAGGTCAAGGTCAGTGTGACCATACATCTGTCTCATTCTCGTGAGCACAATATCTCAAGAACACCTCAGTGGAATTTCTTAAAGTTTAACACACATGTCCACATGGACTGGAGAATAAACTGATCAGAATTTTGTGGCCAAAGGTCAAAGGTCAAGGTCAATGAGGTTTCTGGCCCTCAGACTACCCCTTTAAATATATTTTAATATTTCTTTTTGCATAATGTTATCAGATATGTCTCTGTCCAATAAAATCAGGGGCCGAGGTGGGTTTGGTATTGGTCTGGGGGTGGAGCAGTCTTTTCAGGAAGCAAAGCCACACAAGGCTGAGTGCCAGCAAAAGATAAGATAAATATCACTTTTCTACACGTTTAAATTGAAATAACTTGGTAGAAAAAATATGTACATGTGCATGAATATGTGAAAATGCATATTTGATTGTTTATATATGTTTTTTGTTTTTATTTATATACTAAAACTGTGTTTTTTCATTCGTTGCCTCAGGGCAACATTGAGCAGATGTAGCACTTTTGTTAGGGGAGTATCTTACTAATGGATGGAGATGCCCTGGGATGGAAAATTAGCACCGTACTCAAGGTTTTTGTTGTACTCTTTACCATTGCTTGTAGGTAATGGACACAAGAACATTTTATGGCCGAAAGAAAGAACAAATTAGGGTCATTCCATCCGACAGTGAGGACAGTGAGGAAGAGTGGACCCCAGAATCAAGTTTGAGAGCCTGTTAGTAGGTCAGGGGTTAGTCAGGGGCCAGTCAGTTGAGTAACATATGTAATGTGTGTGTGTGCGTGTGTGTGTGTGTGTGTGTTTGTGTGTGTTTGTGTGCATGTGCGCATATGAGTGTATATACAGTACGTGTGTGGTGTTCGTGTGTGCGTCTGTGTGTGTGTAAAAAAAATGGCTACAGTGTTATATGTGATGGGATGATATACATTTTGTTGATGGAGTAACTGTTTATTTCAATAAAACATTATCTAATGTATCTCCCTCTTGCTTATTCTCGTTCCCTGTAGTATTGAAAACCTTGGTGTTTTAGTACCCCTGTCGCACACTGTTGCCCTGAGGCAACAAACCAATATCTGTTTAGGGGGGGTGGGGGGGTCAAATTTTATGATTGCTATATTATCAGGGACCCACAAGCTCTCAAAAAATGAAGTGAAATATTTTTTCCCCTCTAAAATAAAAAGTCATGCCATAGAGGGCTAATGACGAAATCTCATGAATGTGCACCGCACCAATATGGTTCACTGACCAGGTCTTTAAAATGGCTTAAATAAAGGTTAAATAGGTTAAAAATCATTCCGAAATGAAGGATTTACAAGTTTATTGTAAGTCCACTATAGTAGTCCCCTATTCCAGACCATCCCAGATGAGCCCCTGATATGTTACAACCCTGGCTCAAAGGAAGCAACGTAAAGGAAGAAACTGTGTTAAATTGATCAAACTTTAAGTTTATCAAATGATCAAAAGGAAATCAAAAGCATTGTGGTGAGAGGGGAGACTGTGCTCCTGCAGAGCCTGCTGGCTGGTCATGTGGCTGAAAGAGAGAATGCTACTTTTAAACCCAGGTAATCAGTCCAGGTGCCAAACATCAGCGATCAGAGAGGATGTCCCGAATTCCTTGCCTGAGCCTCTCTCCCACTGTGTGCTACACATGCGAGACCGTATGCTGTTAAAGTACACACAGGAGTGGAGAAGCATTACAAGTCCAGGACAACCAAACATTGTTCGCACAGTTTTTCTCATGATATACAGTACAGGCCAAAAGTTTGGACACACCTTCTCATTCAATGCGTTTTCTTTATTTTCATGACTATTTACATTGTAGATTCTCACTGAAGGCATCAAAACTATGAATGAACACATGTGGAGTTATGTACTTAACAAAAAAAGGTGAAATAACTGAAAACATGTTTTATATTCTAGTTTCTTCAAAATAGCCACCCTTTGCTCTGATTACTGCTTTGCACACTCTTGGCATTCTCTCCATGAGCTTCAAGAGGTAGTCACCTGAAATGGTTTCCACTTCACAGGTGTGCCTTATCAGGGTTAATTAGTGGAATTTCTTGCTTTATCAATGGGGTTGGGACCATCAGTTGTGTTGTGCAGAAGTCAGGTTAATACACAGCCGACAGCCCTATTGGACAACTGTTAAAATTCATATTATGGCAAGAACCAATCAGCTAACTAAAGAAAAACGAGTGGCCATCATTACTTTAAGAAATGAAGGTCAGTCAGTCCGGAAAATTGCAAAAACTTTAAATGTGTCCCCAAGTGGAGTCACAAAACCATCAAGCGCTACAACGAAACTGGCACACATGAGGACCGACCCAGGAAAGGAAGACCAAGAGTCACCTCTGCTTCTGAGGATAAGTTCATCCGAGTCACCAGCCTCAGAAATCGCAAGTTAACAGCAGCTCAGATCAGAGAGCAGATGAATGCCACACAGAGTTCTAGCAGCAGACCCATCTCTAGAACAACTGTTAAGAGGAGACTGCGCGAATCAGGCCTTCATGGTCAAATAGCTGCTAGGAAACCACTGCTAAGGAGAGGCAACAAGCAGAAGAGATTTGTTTGGGCCAAGAAACACAAGGAATGGACATTAGACCAGTGGAAATCTGTGCTTTGGTCTGATGAGTCCAAATTTGAGATCTTTGGTTCCGACCGCCGTGTCTTTGTGAGACGCAGAAAAGGTGAACGGATGGATTCCACATGCCTGGTTCCCACTGTGAAGCATGGAGGAGGAGGTGTGATGGTGTGGGGGTGTTTTGCTGGTGACACTGTTGGGGATTTATTGAAAATTGAAGGCACACTGAACCAGCATGGCTACCACAGCATCCTGCAGCGACATGCCATCCCATCCGGTTTGCGTTTAGTTGAACGATCATTTATTTTTCAACAGGACAATGACCCCAAACACACCTCCAGGCTGTGTAAGGGCTATTTGACCAAGAAGGAGAGTGATGGAGTGCTGCGGCAGATGACCTGGCCTCCACAGTCACCGGACCTGAACCCAATCGAGATGGTTTGGGGTGAGCTGGACCGCAGAGTGAAGGCAAAGGGGCCAACAAGTGCTAAACACCTCTGGGAACTCCTTCAAGACTGTTGGAAAACCATTTCAGGTGACTACCTCTTGAAGCTCATGGAGAGAATGCCAAGAGTGTGCAAAGCAGTAATCAGAGCAAAGGGTGGCTATTTTGAAGAAACTAGAATATAAAACATGTTTTCAGTTATTTCACCTTTTTTTGTTAAGTACATAACTCCACATGTGTTCATTCATAGTTTTGATGCCTTCAGTGAGAATCTACAATGTAAATAGTCATGAAAATAAAGAAAACGCATTGAATGAGAAGGTGTGTCCAAACTTTTGGCCTGTACTGTACAAATGCGTACAATGTGGACAAGAGAGACATATTCTTTTTTGGTATTGAGCCTACTCGTGCTAGAATCGATCTATAAAATGAAAATGTAGTATCATGTAGTATCAATATTTTGGTATTGATCTGCCCACCCCCAGTGTCCAGCTAATCTGCTCCCATAAATGGGATTTTCTCTCTTCACTGTGATAGTTTCTGACTGACATATTATACAGCCTGGGATAGACAGTAGCTAAAGAAGTGACAGTAATGGCACCAACACTTTTCTGAGAAGTACAGAAAACTGAAACTAAAAGCACTCGGAGCTGCCGCACAAAAAAGCTGGGGTGCTTTGAAAAAGATGCTGGGTGTGATACTTTTTCACAAGACGGATGTTGGTGCTCAGAAAAAAAAGAAAGTTATGTGGACACAGGCCATCAGAGAGACTCCAGCTGTGACTAGTTGCTCTACTATTGACCCAAATGTGAGTATCAAGGCACTCCATCCAGCAGATGGATCTGTCTTATATGTAGCAAACATTTCAAAACAGATAACTACAGGCATCACCAAACAACAGACTGGGGCCCTGGACTAGATGAAGCTTCCACCTACACCTGTGGTACGCTAAAAGAAGCATTATACCTCATATAGACAATATGAGGTTCAGACCTTTGCTGGAAGGAAATTTTAATAACTGGGCCTCTTTGAATCTAATTACCCCTGATCTACACAATGTCTAACCAGGGGACTACTTTTTCTGTTTACCTTTTGGAAGACTCAAAGACAAGGTGTTTGAGAAGAATTCTATGCAGGTTTTTGAAATCTGTAGGAAGCTTGTGACCTTTTGCCAGAGTCCAAGCTCCCCAAATCTCTACAACTGGTTGTGAATAACATGTTATGAGCTATAGTCAAAATGGATTTTAAACAAAAGATAAGTTGCACCCAGGGTGACATGTACCAGCACTGTGTAGGATCCAGGGGGATTTAGTGGTATCTAGTGGTGAGGATTGCAGATTGCAACCAGCTGAAACTTCATCCGGTGAGAAGAGGCAACAGATAGGATTAGTTTTTTTAGCTTGGCGCCACCTAGTGTCAGTGGTGTTGCTCACACTGTCGCAACGATCAAATTGACCGTGGGGATCAGAGATGATCAATAAAATGTAGGCTGTAAAACCACCGGTATACCTCTATGTATATGTAGAATGAGAAGGTGTGTGGACACTATACTAAATAAATGAGTAAAGAGACCGAGCAACAATTATCAGATTTATCTGAAGAAAAAACAAATAGTAATGCAAATAATTATACCACAATGCACAGTATCAGTACAAACAACAGTAGACACGTAAGGGATAATGTATAGTGAGCTGGTGACAGTTGAAAAATAACTCCCAATCCCTGACGCACAGCAGAGTTATTTTTCAACTGTCACCAGCTCACTATACATTATCCCGCTTAGAACATGGCTTACTACTAAAACATTGAAATGTTACAACTGGCATCAATATATTAAATTGCTGGCAGAGTGTATTGACAGAGGAGAGGCGTTCACTCGACTTCTCCCGGTCAGAGATGCTGGGTGCCGAGTAGCTGCGAAGGCTGCCCTCACATTTATGGCCAGTGACCGACATGATCTCCCTGCTCTCCAGGCCAGCTTGGGAGAGCTGTGTGGAGTAACGTTAACTGATTTTGATGCTCATCAGTCTAAGGCCGTTGCAGTGAAAAGTGTTCACTTTAGCTGGGCGTAACTTAGCCGGGCGATGTCCGTCGATAGCTGCCTCTGTGAGAAGATAACAGAAGAAAGGGAGGGGGGTATCACTGTCCGAGGGCTGCCGCAGAATGGCAACGTGGATGTCAGCCGACCAAAACTTGCTACCCGGCCACCGGTTACGGCGATTTGCTATTCTGGCCTTCTTTGCCTCCTCAGACAGAGGAGCTTGTTTTCTTTCACTAGGCCATTTTTCACTTGTCTCCAAACGTTGTCCATCTGCCATTGTGCTCGTGACTCAACTATCTCATGCCCATCTCCTCAAAAGGACCAGCCTCAGTCCCTGATTGGCTGACTGACCAGTTTCGCAATACATGACATGTTTCCTGCCGTAAAGCAGATTTTTTCCCGGTGGCAGAAGCTTATTATAAAGATTGCAAAGCCACTAAGTAACCTATGTAAACGCTGATAGTCTGATTTTACTGTGGCCAATACCCTGTGCAACCCACATTATTTTCATAATGATATATTTAGGAAAAAATGCTATCTGTTGCCTCTTTAAGTGTTCATTGTTCAGCAGGTTTTTGCCAGGAGTCGAATTATCCACAGAGGTCTTTTCCTCTCCAAAACAAATGGACTATGTGATTTAAACCAGTAAAAACACTGAATAAAGCTATTTAATGTTTTTTTTTTTTTTTTTTTTTTTAAAGGGTGTTTTTCTGCCACTACTTCTCACGAGGGAGCTTCTAATTTCTGTGAAAACATGAAAATATGAAAATGCAAATGCCTCTGTCTAGAGTTTGGTTTGTCCATTCTGGGTTACTGTAGAAACATGGTGTTATGTCATAGCAATCTACATAAACAAGGGCACGCTCCCTATATAGATAAATGGCTCATTCTGAGGTAATGAGAACACAACGATTCTTATTTTCAGGTGATGCGTTAAAAAAAACACACTTAATATATTATATTTGATTTCTGTCAATATAGTATCTCCCCCAAATTCTACACACTGGACCTTTAATTCATTCTTACTATAATTACAAGCAGTAAATAAAGTGAACTGAAAGACGACATTTCTCAAGGTAAAGGGGCTTTAAACTTATCTGTGAGAATCCATGAATATAAAAGATGATAGAAATAGTTTATTGTTTTCTGCAAACAACTGTGAGAGTGCACATGTGCACATTCCATTGCAATTAATTAAAAGCTAACAATGAATTCCTCAGGAGCTTCGGTTACTAGTTCAAAGCAGCAGCATGTGTGTCACTACCATTTACAACAGTGTCTGTCTTCAGAAAGTGATCTGGCTTTGGAGTGACCTTGCATCTAACCCTGTTAGATATGCGCCTTGAGCATGTTCATTGCTCAGTGACATTTTGCTCCTTAAAAATAACACAGATGCTGGGCCCTGTCTGACTCTGTAGCCTCAGCGTAGCTGGACGTCCGGCTATTTTCATTACCATTACCCCTCGTAACCTCCCACCACACCCAACCTTCCTTCTCTCTCAGTGTCAGTGGCCCTAAGAAGGACAGTTGTGTGCGTCACTTTATTAGATTTGGAGATTGACATGTTCCCAGCTTCTTGGCCTGTAGATGAAGCAGTCATAGCCTGTCTGCAACTGACAAGTGTTAATCATGGATCAGCAACTTGGGTTTCACCTGTCAGAGATCCCAGAGCTCAGGGACTCAGAGATTTACACAGTCTGGTCACCCTGACAATGTTGTCTGTTACCTATTAGCTTCAGTTATTCACACAAATTAGTCCGACCTGTGATGTAAAATGTTCCTACATTACTGCACATTTTCACACTCCTGCAGTTTTATGATTTTGCAGATTGCTTGTGTCTTTCATTGTATGTAGTCTAACATGATTATCACATTAGGATTGCTGGTATGTGTGCATGAGTGTGCTTGTGTGTATCTGTTCAAAGGCTTTCCATGGCAGCACTCATTATGGATAAAGGGGGTGGGGAAACTAGTTCAAATTTATTGCCTGCGTCAGCTGTGTCAAATTTGGCAAGCTCAAATGGTCAGCTTGCAAATGGTAGGGCGATACCCAAGGGTCAGCAGCCTTTGTCATAAGCACAGAGTTGTACATTTTCACCTCTCTGTGTATAAGTTAAATGTTCATCCACAAGTACGTTCACAGGTGACCGTTACGTTCACATTTTGAGCATAACATTCCCAGGCTGCTGAATCAATCAACTAAGAGCAGTGAAGACTGACCTGATTTTGGGCTCGGGTGGCGTGAAGGACAAAAAGAGCCCCGCTGCTGCTCGTGAAGACCAAGCTGCTCGTCCAAGTGAATCCTTCAGTCTTTTTTTTTTTCTCCACTTTTCTCTTCTTTTGATCATTCATAAAGAGGACCACCCACTTTCTGAACCCTTGCCTCTATTTTTGCAGGGTCAGAAAGAGTAGCCAGTTGCTCTTTATGGCAGAGATTTTTACGATGTGGTCAGAGCTGTTTGGAGACCACCAGTTATCCTTTCACTTGTCACTGGAGCTACAGTAGCCCCAAGGAAGGCCTGAGCTGAATGGGAAACATGTTTCACTGTTTTGAAGTCTTGGGGAATTTGGCATCTGCTCAAGAGTCTGCAAAGCAGTTCTTTTCTCCTTGTATTAACAAAACTACAAAATGTAGTTGAATCCCTCATATAATTTAACTCCATGAACATATTTATTGTGATCATTAGTTTGAAATTACTGTACTGTAATATTTGTTTCCATCATAACTTGGGATAGTACCCAATATGAAGAAAAATGAATGCACATATAAATCTCATATAAATGTTATATAAATTGTATACTTATAGTAAATGTAAACTAAGAAATGACTTAAAGAGATGTTGGATGCATCACATCTTTCAAACAAATGTAAATGAAAATTAATTCAGAAAACTGACTGTAAGGGTCCAGGGTGTGGGATTTAGGGGCAGAAATGGTATATAATATTCATTATATTCATGTTTTACATTGTTTATAATCACCTGAACATAAGAATTGTTATGTTTTTGTTACGTAAAGCCCAGTTCCGACGAAAGATTCGCAACAAGATTACAGGCAGCTACTCGCAGTTTGCCATCCTGCAACGTTCTAAAAACCTGCCGGTTCACACCAATTTAACTAGAATAAATGTATCATCTCTTTGCAACAACTCTCTGTACTTCTGTTCTGATAGGCTCGGCATAGAGCTGATGCACCACTATAAATCCACCTTAACTGTGCAAGTTGATGATCTCCTTCTGGGTACCTGTTATCTCTCACAGAGGCTTTAGCTTTTGTCGCTAAAGGCAAAAAGAACTTTACAAACAGCCCCAATTCTCTACCAGCATGTAAACAGCCAATAAGCTAGCAGAGCCAAATACATTGCACATGCCGAATCATCTACGTCATCACACTAATTTGACTACATTTTCTGGAACTTTGAGGTGCGGTGGAAACGTAAACCACACAGATTACCAGGAATTCTCTTACCTAGGTAAATAAATTCCTGGTAATAAAAGTTCCTGGAAATGTTGGTGGAAAAGGTGCTTTTGTTAACTGACAACATATTTCATTTGTTTTCCACCAAAATATTCAATCTTACAATTTAATAGTTATGTGTAGTGACTACAGCATTGTTAAACTCTTTTATGGTTAAGTTTGTGTGCTGGCAGTACGTGGTTCAGGTTGAGGAAAGATTTTCTAGTTAATAACTTAGTTAACCTGGATAACTGCCTTTTCACCCTGCTGAGGTCAGGAAGTAGGCACTGGTTACACCATGTAGCACTCAGGGGCCCAGGAGGAGATTCTACCCTCAAGCTACAAGGATCCTGCCTTATCCTAACCTTGACTTTTATGTATTACTACCACTATTATACTATACTATACTATACTATATATTGATGGATATATTATGGATATTCTGTGATTTTATATCTTGTCCTAACCTTAACCAAAGTGATTTTGTTACCTAACCCTAACTACAGAAGGTCAGGATGAGAACCCTGAAGTCTGATGTCTCAGTCCTGTGCTTTGCCTTCCACCCACCCTGATCTCTTCACTGTGACTCTGGTGGGGTAGATAAATGTAGAACATTGTAACTGGAAAACAGTTTTGTATTATATTAACAGAATTTCTTGGAGATGGCTGCTGTACCTATGCTTATTCTGTGGGTAGTACAAATGACATCACAGTCATGGATACTGCTGCTTGTGTTTTCTCTGTACATGTTTCTGAATGAATGTATGTAAACACAACAATTCAGTGACTAGAAACAGCGAGCAACATTGTAAGTTACTCAGATGTTAGACCAGTTCTATAAATCTATATGTGAACCTCACTGTCACTAAGCACAGTTACTGAGGGGAATATAAAGCTTGATACCTGATCATATACAACACATGCTTGCAGAGGTGATCAGAAGGTAAAATCAAATAAAAAAGGACTCCCTTTTAACCTTTATGACTATAAATCCAGTTTAATGCATCTGTAATGCTGTCATGATGCTCACAAGACATCGCACCTGCTTAGCTGAAAAAGCATTGTCAAGTTTCAGAACAAATTAATGCTAAAATACAACACTTCCAGAAGGGAGACTAACCATCTTCAATTTTTTCCAATGTGTATTTCAACCAGGAGAGACAGAGGAGTAGAGTAAAGCTATAGTTTAATACAGAATATGAGTGTACATATTAACAGATGATTTATGCTGATTAAGATTTAACAGAAGTCTTAAGTACTTGGAAACCAGAGGAATATACTTTGTGACTGGGGGACATCTGAGTCGCAGCAAGATAAATCATGGAGTCCAGACACTGGTGGTGGTGGTGGCAGATGACTCTGAGACTGCTGACTGCAAAGACTGAGGTTGTTGAATCCATAAAGACTAGGTGGTGACGGGGAGGTGGAGGGCCCGCATGACTGCAGCAAGAGAGAACTATGGCAGAGAAAGAGCCATATTTAAAATGAGGAGCTGTAAGATGATAGACTGACAGAGAAGGTGTGTCACTGTGCTATTGCTACTGCTATTGCTATTGCTATTATATTGTGCTACTGGTCGAGTGTGAATCAGTTGTAGAACAGCTGATGACTCAATTGACAGCCCTGGACAATGACAGCTAGAGATAGAGAGTAAGCGTGCATGGCAAGGAGTGAATGGCAGAGTGAGAAAGAAATCTTACAGCCTGAGCATTAAAAGTATTGTCTTCATGACCAAACATGTGCTAGAGTTTGATGACCTGCAGCACAGTGTGGACTGAAACCGAGTGAAAAGCCTTGATTCAACGGAGGAGGTGATAGCATGAAGTCTAGCACTTATGCTGCTACCTTAAAATTTAAGCAAGTATATAACGTGAGCTAGTTAGCTGTCCTTTGTCACCCTGCCTTGTGTATGATTAAAGCAAATGTCAGCTAAGGGCATTAAGTTGTGGTGCAATGGCCCCTTCCTTACTCAGACCATCTTCAAACCTTGTCTTCATTTTGATTTCAACTACACACCCAAAAAGCTTCATTACTAAAATTCAAGGCTGGGACGTTAATGTGTTTACAAAATCTGTCCTCAGACAGACAGGGTTTCACAGCAGACATTTCAACATGTCTTACCAGGAAAGCATAGGTATAATTAATACCACTAACAAAGGCACAGTCCCACTTAAGTGTCCCAGCCAGTCATTTCAGTGAACCAGGAAGCACTATTAGGTCCTGAATCAGGATCACCTAAATATGAGTGCAGTCACAACTGATCTTATTAATTACACCTGGACTTTTTCTGTCATGAGAAAGGTCAATTTAATAATGGAGAACATCACAATTAGTTTAAAAACAATACTTTTTTTAGTTTACAATAGTGATTTAAGTATATTGCTGCTTTTAAAATAAGGCTCTTTGCAGCCTACTTGGGATCCTGCAGAGTTTTTAGACTGAATTAACTTAGAATTTATTTGGCAAATAAAGCAGCTATGTTCAAATAAATTGTAAATACAAAGTACACATCAGTGACTTTTTTTTCTTTTAAGTCGTGGATCACTGTGTTGCGGTTGGAGGTTAAAGGTTAAGGTTAAAGTTCCACTTTACTCTGCTGTTGCATGAAACCATTTATCTTCTCTCTGGCAGCTGGATCTGAGTTTACCTTTGCTCTCACTTTCTTTATTGGACAAAAGCATCTAGGAATACAAACATGTTAAAATGACTAGATTTATTGAATTCATTGAATAAAAGTCAATGAGGGCTTTCTTACAAAAATAAAAATGTGATTTAATTTTTAATTTTTCTATCCCAAAAAATATTTTTCACTAAATTGGTCTCAGTTTGAGAGTGTTTGTGTGTGGGAAACATAGAGGCAGAGTACAAAAAAAGTTAAATAACAACAACAAAAAAACTATATTACCATACAATCATAGAAAAAAATAACTATATGGAAATATGAAGACAAGTGTCCAATATAAAGAATGTGTGACTAAAACAAATATGACAAAAACTTTGTATTTATGTCCAAACATCAACTCCAGACATTCATTAAAGAGTAAAAACAGAGGTCATTCACAGGTGGGTACTGTCTGTAATCTCTGTACAGTGCAGGTGTACTGCTGTGCTCTCCATGTGCAGGTGAACTGTACTCCTGGAGAGGCTTGGTCTGGTGAATGGTGAGCGTGGAGTCATATAATGAGTGTTACCTGAACCCACAATGAGCACTAGCAGCTTATTATCAGAGTTTGAGACCGTACACATGCTGTGTCTTTAATCACTTCTGATCAGCATCTGAAGTTGCTAAGCAACCATAAAAGCACCAGGCTATGTACATGAAATCCTAAGTGGAGAGCTGATCTTCCTCCAGGCGTTGTTTTTAAGTCTGTAGGCCTAAAATATTGTTCGTGAGACAGAAGTAAAGCTCTGAAGGGAAAGATATATGCTGGCTGTGATTGGTTGTTCCTCGTCACATGACAATGGCATGACAGCATCGTTCTGGTGTTTGAGCATGCCTGCCATACATCTACAATGAAAACAATCAATTTGAGGGCGCAAAAAACGTGGCATGTGTACAGCCCCTTAAGATGGTCTATCATGGATGTCCAGATCCTCATGTGCCACAGAATCTGTGGAAAGTTTTTGTTTGCCACTAAGGGCAGCCAAGTCTCTGGTGTCGCTTCTTCACCATTTCTGCAGACAAAGCATCCTCTGCAACTCCGTCAACACCTGACACAGAAAGTGACCCAATATCAGGTGAGCTGGTGGTCAATTCCACAGCCTCCACCATGTCAGCCACAAAGCCAAACATTATAGCTATGCCTACATTACCTTTTGTAATTTTATCTTGTGTGTGTGTGTAGTCCTCTCTGAATGCCATGGGTTCCTCCGGCGATGGATAATACTCCTGGTGCCACTCTAACATGTCATCATAATTGCTTTGCAACAAGTACCAATCTGTGTTTTTCACCGCATTGGCTGCCTCATACTCATGTTACTTTCAGTATTAGTTCCACCTTGTCGGTGGTCTACACCAACGTAGCTTCATACAAGGGTTTGTATGCTATCCTACGAACTAGGAGCCCCAAATGGCATTATGTCCGTAATGTAAAGATATATCATTAACATAAAGTTACTGTGGTTACGTTTAGGGAAAGAAGTATGGTGAGGACGGACCTTAAAATGATTCAAAGGTAATTCAAAGTTCACTTAGTTCCGAACACCTGTCTCTTGGGGAAAGTACTGTGTGTTGTGACTTATCCACCATTACAACCTGCCTCCTAGCTGGACCTCTCGAGACCCTTTCCTTCCTCACACCCGTCAGCGCATTGGTCACATGATCGTGGCCATCCAGAATACACAGGTCATGCATGAATTACCAGCTCATCATTATGGGGGATATGTATGAATTCATTACTTTTGATAGGAAAATGAAGAGTATATGAGAAGAGCCTGTCCAAGTACAGAAATTTCTCGTCTTACTTTTCGGCATTGCTGTTTTTTCTCTGTAGTTTTTTGTTTTGTTTTGTTTTTTACAAATAAGCAACCAGTTGCCATGTCCTGTTTATACCTGTAATAGCATACCTAGTACATGAATGGTCACATGATATGCGTTTCAGGTGTGTTAATATGGATGCAGATTATTTCTGATATGGTACAAAAATGCTTGTGTGGACAGAGAACATTTTTGTGTGGATGTACCCTTACAGTAAGAAGTGACATCAACAAGTGGACTCAGTTGCTGCTGGCTCATGTCAGACAGTCAAAGTAGATCCACATGTCAGAAATGCCAAACTGCTGCTTTTTACCACTTTATTACCCTAGACAGGGGCGATGGTGCTGGTAAGGTCAAAAGAACGTGAGAAGAGTAAGATGTGAAGGCACTTAAAGCTTCAGGTTACACTGTTGTTCATGGACATAGTGAACTATGCCTCATCTGGACTCAGCAGCTACCAAAATACATACCCATTTTGTAATAATATCTGCTATTTCTGATCTCCACCTCTTCTCTCCTTTCTTCCCATCTCTTATTTCTGTTCATCTTCCCTTCTTTCCTCTTATTATTAGCCCTTTTTACAGAGAATTCCTGCACTATTGCTGCAATGAAAACCCTTCATTGCACTGTCGGCATCTGGTGTGACATTTAACATGTGTGGAGCAGCACTTGCTAAACAGTAATAATGGTATGATCTTACTGTATAAAGATGAAAACTGTGTGTGTGTGTGTGTGTGTGTGTGTGTGTGTGTGTGTGTGTGTGTGTGTGTCTGTCTGTCTGTCTGTCTGTTTCACGTTTTTCTCCTCACTGACTTGGTCAATCCACGTGAAATTTGGCACAGTGGTAGAGGGTAATGGGAGGATGCGAATGAAGCAATATTACATCAATTGACCAAATGGGGGCGCTATAGCAACCAATTGAAATTGCAAACTTTGAATGGGCATATCTCATGCCCCGTATGTCGTACAGACATGAAACTTTGCACAGAGATGCCTCTCCTCATGAGGAATAAATTTGCCTCAAGAACCCATAACTTCCAGTTATATAAATTTTCTGCCATTTTGAATTATTTGAAAAAACACTTAAAATCGATCTCTTCCTAGGAAGTTTAACCAATCTGCATGAAACTCTGTGAACATAATCTAGGGACCAGTATCAAAAGTTCCCTCTTGGCAAAAATTGGGAAACTTACTAAAACTGAGCTTCTATAAGGCAATGAATATTGCGGAGGGCGTGGCTCATCACATAAAGGTGTATAACATCTCAAGGTCACCGATCACCACGCAACTTTGTAGGCATACGACCACACATAATCTGAGGGGACCCCTCCATTATTGACCTGATCAAACAAAATGGGGGCACTAGAGAGCTAATTTCTTATCTAGGCTTAACCGCCTTATCGATTTTTACTAAACTTGGTAGATATGTAGAACAGAACACCTCAAGGTGACTGGAGAAATTTAACTTTAATTGGCAACTGGGTGGCGTTATAACAACAGAAAAATGCTTAAAAATGACTAAAATGCGACCAATTGCTGTGGCTCCCCCTGTGGCCGAATGTTTGTTTGTTTGTTTTTTCAAATTTTTGGTATGACGAAGTCATGGTATGGTATGCTGTACATAATCACGGAAACTGTCAGTGTGTCATTCTGTCAGTCAGTCATTCTGTCTGTCCCACGTTTTTCTACTCACTGACGTGGTCAATCTATGTGAAACTGCACATAGGCATTGAGGATTGGCATAGGTAGAAGATGACAAAGCTACTTTTTCCAAAAATTACACTATTGGTATATTCTTTTCCCATGTGAACTACCAGTGCGCCCCACTTTTAAGTCAATACAACATACAAACACTTTAACTATCTGCCTTTCAACGTGCTACCTCAACTACTAATGTACAGTTTTAGCCCACTAACTATCCCACTATTGGCAATGGTATTACTGTGCTTTCAATAAAGCAATCGTATTATCAAATGCACAAAAACTCTGTCTGAATACATTGCTCTTCTTAATGGGTTCAGTTGACTATTTAATCTGCAATTTCCTATGACCTGTATCCCAAACACACACCATGTGAAACTGTATGTGGGCAACTGTGCACTCAATGGGTATGGACTAGTATGACAATAACAATCGTTTACCGTCCCTGTTATATGGCGGCTGATCTTGTCCTCTGCTCAGAGGGTAAGGAGCTCCTGGATGTCAGTTTTGGTTCCCTAGGATGCTGAAGGCATGACCTGCCCCACTCTTCCTCTGATTGGCTAGTGCACCCTGCCTTCATTGGTTAGGTTTCGGCATGACGAGTGAGATTGGTAAGGGGTTGGGTAAGAATATCATGGTAAGGCAATTAGAGGCAGAGTAAAGCGAGGCATACACTATGCAATTTTGGGCTGTCCCAGATGAAAGATGATCAACGTGAAAGAAACATGGCGATATCTTAGGTAGCTCTAAAACGGTGGTCCTCCATCGCAACATGAGAGAGGCTCAAGGATGGCCATTGTCACGGTCTTGCAATCAAAGACAGCCTGGGATAAAATTCTAACAGTGCCAGAAACTTACTGTGTGACCGCTGTTACTACGTCTACTAAGTAATGTGACCCTCTATGTCGTGCTTCACAGTTGGAGAAGTAATAACCCATTGAGCATCATACACACACAGAAGCTATTGCATCATACATCGTAACCTGCGATTCAGTAGGCCCTGTTATCATACAGTTTGCATACATAAAACTTGAAGTCATACCCAAGTTTATTAGTTCCATGTCGCACAGTGGAGCTTGTACTAAACTTACTACGATTGCTAAAATCTCATGGTCTGTAGGAGGCTTAAGGCAGAGTAAGACATAGGGCAGGCCATGCCTTCGCCACCATAAGGATAAAGAAATAGACTCCCAGATTGCCTTGTTTTCCTAATTTGCAGACATTTTCAGTTGCTGATCTTCCTCTTGGGTTAGCTGCTAACTGCTTCTAGCTACTTTGTAGATCTCCCAGCAGTGGGTCACACACATAACACATCGTCAAAACGTCACAGCCATCTAGTCTATGGTCCTGTCCTGCCAGCTCACACTTCTTACGCAGATGTCGATTAAACTCAGTTCGTACCTCCACTGTTGGCTTAAAGGTGAGACAGCTGTTCTCCCATTCTGTGTATGTACCTTTTATACAGAATGACAAGGCTGTAAAACAGTACAACATTCCCCCCATGAACAGGCAGTAAAGGGCCAATGTTTATCTTCTGTTCTCTGCTGTCTTTTTGCTTTGTTTCGCTTCTCTTCACCTCTCTTCTTTTTGCTTCTCTCTGATTCTCTTCTCTTTGTTTCTCTTCCCTTTTCTGATCTCCACATCTCCTCTCTTGCCTTCTCTGTGTTGACTCCTCTTTGCTTTGCTTCTTTTCTCTTTTTGTCTCTTCTCTTTGCTTCTCTTCTCTCTGTCTCTTCTCTCTTCTCTTCTTTTCATTTCTGTAAAATGGCTGTGTAAACAGGAGGAACCTGGGAATTAAGGTCAATTTTAAAATCAATCAAAATCTCTTCTCTTCTCTTCTCTTCTCTTCTCTTCTCTTCTCTTCTCTTCTCTTCTCTTCTCTTCTCTTCTCTTCTCTTCTCTGTGCCTCTTCTCTTTGTTTCTCTTCCATGCCCTTCTCTTTGCATCTCTTCTCTTCCCTCTAGTCTCTCTGCTCCTTTTCTTTCTGCTTCTCTTTTCTAATTTGCCATTTTTTTGGTAGCCGACACATTTCTTGAAATAATGCTCCATTTTCAAAAACTCTAAACACGAATGCTTAACTGCACAATCAGTCTTCACAAACTTCAATGGTCTTACACCCAAATCAACCTTTGCCCTCAGACAACACACACAAGCTATCAGAAACTCATAAATGTTTAGACTATGTTCCCAGAGAAATCATTTGGAACTTTGTGAAGTCAGAGCACTGACTATCCAGATAATCCTTTCAGGAGCAGCCCACTGAGAGAAGTTCAAAACAGTAATGTAATATACTGTAAAGCTCTTACAGTGGAGAAGGGAATACCACTGCTGCTGCTAAAGCTTTACCTCCAAACGCAGCAAATGTACAGATTCCTCAGCATCAGTGTTCTCATCATCTGGTCTAGCGTCGAGATCAGTTCACATTGTCTTATCAGCATCACACATTATGTTTGCACTCACCAGGTGGCATGTGTGTCTTATCCAATCCTGGACAGACTCCACAGACACATCACCACAAGCTCCATCATTGGTGGAAATGCTGATGCTGTCAGTTCATTGGAAGACTAGCTGGTCTTCAGCTATCAGTCTCCTACTCAGCTGTGAGACATCTCTGCCTTCCTCCAATAGATGGACCCTCTCAGTTATTGACCTTTGGTCATCGATTACTGTGGTAAAAACAACACTGAGAGTGGACATTCAGTCTATATGCACTACAACATTAGGCTACATGTATCACAGTAACAACAAGCCAAATGACCTGTTTTACCTTCTGAACTTTACTTGTTTTACCTTCTGAAAGTACGGGCACTGGATGCAGCTGTTTACAGTAATAGCTTAGGTTGGGTTGCACTGGCTGCCCAGCTCCTCCAAAAGTCCATCTACCAGGGAAGCACAAAGTCATGATTACTTGTCTTTGCTGTTTTTGTTGTCTTCCTCTTCCTTTCTGTTGTTAACTTTGGCATTGCATATATGTTCACATTCTGTATGTTATATGTATCAATCAATCAATCAATTTTATTTATAAAGCCCAATATCATAAATCACAATTTGCCTCGCAGGGCTTTACAGCATACGACATCCCTCTGTCCTTATGACCCTCGCAGCGGATAAGGAAAAACTCCCCAAAAACACCCCTTTAACGGGGGAAAAAAACAGTAGAAACCTCAGGAAGAGCAACTGAGGAGGGATCCCTCTTCCAGGACGGACAGACGTGCAATAGATGTCGTACAGAACAGATCAGCATAATAAATTAACAGTAATCTGTAGGCTATGACACAATGAGACAGAAAGAGAGAGAGAGAAAGAGAGAGAGAGAGAGAGAGAGAGAGAGAGAGAGAGAGATGCAGGACAGACGGTAATGACAGTAGCTTACAACAACATTATTGAAAGTAATAATATTATCGTTAAAGTTCTGGCTACTGTGGTACAATATGTTGAAAGTATATATTAATATCTGGCAGTATACATGTGTGACAATAATCATATGTGTATAATAACAGTAGAAGTATGACTAATGACTAATGATGGCAGCAGCAGCAGGAGGCATCTGGCAGGACCACGGCAGCAGCACAACCACACACGTCACGCTGTCCAGGTACCGCTGCGATATAAGTTAATCTGAGAGACAGTGGAGCACAAAGGCTCCGGAGAAGAAGCTGAGTTAGTGACATCCAGAATGGCCGAGTTAGCAAGATGTAGTAATAGAATACGAGAGAGAGAGAGAGAGAGAGAGAGAGAGAGAGAAGGAGAGAAGGTGCCCGGAGTATTATAGGGGGGTCCTCTGGCAGACTAGGCCTAAGTCAGGGCTGGTACGGGGCAAGCCTGAGCCAGCCCTAACTATAAGCTTTATCAAAGAGGAAAGTCTTAAGTCTAGTCTTAAATGTGCAGACGGTGTCTGCCTCCCGGGCCGCAACAGGAAGATGATTCCACAGGAGAGGAGCCTGATAGCTGAAGGCTCTGGCTCCTGATCTACTTTTGGAGACTTTAGGGACCACGAGTAACCCTGCGTTCTCAGAGCGCAGAGTTCTGGTGGGATAATAAGGCACTATGAGCTCTCTAAGATATGACGGAGCTTGACCATTTAGAGCTTTGTAAGTTAACAGTAGGATTTTAAATTCAATTCTGGATTTTACAGGGAGCCAGTGCAGAGAAACTAAAACAGGAGATATGGATTGTCTTGCTGTGTTAACACATTTATTGCACATCTGTCTGTCCTGGAAGAGGCATCCCTCCTCAGTTACTGTTGAGGTTTCCTCCATTTAATGTTAAAGGGCCTATGGGGAAATTTTCCTTATCTGCTGTGAGGACAGAGGGTGTCACATGCTGTACAGGTTCTAAAGCCCCCTGAAGCAAATTGTGATTTATAATATTGGACTATGTAAATAAAATTGACATGACATTGTTATGATCCATTGTTCCAAAGCACATGGGCATGCCTCAGGCCATGATTATGGACCTGTGCAGTTCTGACTGGTGTGTTAACAGTTTTGGGGCTCAGTGTTTGCACCTAGAGAAAGGTGCGTTATTTGAGGTTTAGGTTGGGATGACTTGAGTCAATACTGATAGCATGTGTTTTCTAAATAAACATTCAGAGCAATAAATGTTTCATTTGGCCCCTTTCAGTGGAAGGTTTTGCAGAAATAGGTTTGAATATTGAAATGTGTGGAAACAGGTGAATAGTGTTTCTCGTTTTGGGAAATAGGTCTGTCTTTTGGTAGATGGTGTTATGGTTTGTGACAGGTAATTGGCCCCATCATAGTGTATAAGTGATTGAGAAAAACTAATAAAATTAGGATCCGCCTGATCTTCATCATCATCTTCTCAGCACAGCAGAAGTCTTCTCTTGCAAATGAGTTAATACTTTTGCATTGGTTTAACACATTTTTCACACTCTTTTTCAAAACAGTTAACACAGATCTCACAGAAAGACTCCAAATTGTATTGGATTAGATGTGTTAACCGAAATGAAAACATCTGTTCACAGCTGATAGACTTTACTTGTGTAATTATGAATCTGTAATGAACCTGTGTGAAACTCCTTTGCACAACTTTTTAATCTGCATCAGTCCTTATCCATCTATAAAACCCCTTTCCAACTTGACAAAAAAAAAAAAAACACTATCACCCGCTAACATCTGTCTTTTGTCTTTAATGGGAAAGTATACAATCAACATTTACACCCGGGTCAATGAGTCTGCCGTAATCATGGATATTTATCAGTTGCAGCTCTGATCCTACCACCACAAAATACTGTCCATCTCCACCCAAGCAGCACTCAAGTATCATTTCAAATTTGTCTGCACCAAGTTTGAAAGACACACTGAATAAGTATGAGATGCTTTCGACTGTTTACTAACCAGTTCTCCAGCCTGGCTGAATGTGAGACCTGTAAGAAACAAAACAAAACAAACAAACAAATTTTTAAAAAACATAAAGACATGCACCTGTGCTGCAGAGCCATGTACACAGCTCAGGTCTACTGACAATAGGAAAGGACTCTGTTGCCTCTTTTAACGGGTTTTCCCATGTTTGAAAACCCATGTGCATGTGCTAATATTGGTGGAAAAGGGATATAACACCTGCTAACACCTGCCCTTTGTCTTTAATGGTAAAGGTCATAATTAGCATTCTCTCCCAGGACAAATGACTCTACAGTAGGCACAGGTATTTATTGGCTTCAACTCCAATCAGCACTGATGGAAGCATTACCCAGGTGGACAAGTTCATTTCCGCATCTTTTCCAGTGTGATGCAATGAAATGCCACCACAAATATTGTCCGTCTCCATCCAGGCAGCACTTGAACATTGTTTCCAATGAGTTGCCACCAAGTTTGACAGAGACTGAATCAGTAACACATATTAAAAACAGAAGTAACCACTGTAACGTTTTCCCTGGCATCAATGCTGCGTTCTGCTGTTTACTAACATGTTTATCATCTGTTCATGAAGTTGAACATGACACACCAGTAAAAAAGCAGAGAGGCATACTCGTCCACTGCAGACAGTGTATGGCTCTGGTCTATTAGCAATGGGAAAGCAGTCTCTAACCTCTTGTTAGTGGGTTAGTAAATGGCACAGACATATAGCACAAATTAAGGTTGAATATTGATAGCTGTACTTTTTTTGTCTATTGTGTAATGATATATATATATATATATATATATATATATATATGTGTGGCCACAAGTTGTGTTGTTTGTATTAATGTTTTGTGAGAAACACATGTTTAAGCAAATGAGAGAAAGTGTAATTGTTTTGAAAGGAAGAGGAAAGACAGTATCCTGCTCATCTTAGGATACTGATTGCTTACTTTGTAAAGATGAAACAGGCCTTTTGTCTGATGATTTGTTTTGGCCTCCTTTTACATGAGCTGGAAGTGTGACCAGTTACTGGAACATTAGATAAAAGGAAAGTGTGGTGGGGGTGGGGCAATGCTCTCTTTAACACGTAATTGCCACACCTAGAAGGTGCCACTGGGCTCATCACTTTTAAATACAATGCTAAAGTAATGTTCTACATTAAAGGCAGACAGAGGGATAGTTTTGAACTTGCCCCAATTTACGTTAAAACTCTCAAAGTTTAACTTTAAGATTTGGATGTATTCATCTTTTTTTTGCTTTTTTTCTAACCCTAAAGACATTTTTTTCTGCACATTGAAGTCCCCCTGTTAAATCATCATTAGGGGTCGTGTTGCTGTGCCCACCCACAATAAAACGATTTCAGGGAGGGACTTTGTCTTTCAACATTTAACCAGTGAGCAGCCTGAACCTGATGACACAGAGGGCTTTTCAAAACCTGGAATTAATCCAAGCAGAGCTGCACCAAGCCGAGGACCCCTCTCATTTGCCTGGAGATGTTAACAGAGATCTAACGAGCTCGTTGTAATGGATGGATCTGCTTTCGATGCTTTGCGCGTAACATTCTTAGAGCTCTTTAGCATCCGGTCAACTGGATCGGGTTTTTTATAAATGTGATTCGGTTGATCAGAGACTCTGTTGGTGTGGATGGCCAGGTCACAAGTGCATATGCAACACTGTGGGTGCTCCGTTGGATTCACTGACCGCATCCTCTGCCCCAAGAATCCGCTTCTTGATCTGATGAGATAAAAAGGAGAATGTATGGAATAAACCAGCGCTGTATTTGCATGTAAGACGCTGATCGGGCTGTAGATGTGACTGAAGGACCCAAGTTGTATGATTGCTACATAATGACTTTATAATAACAACTCTTCATGTATTGTTGCAGATCATTTCAATTTTTCGTGCTGTGGTGCCATGCTCAGGTAAGCCCACTAAAAAAAATGCTGTTAACTTTCCCACATAAATAACTAATGACAAAGAAGTAGGCTAGTACAAACCACAAAAGGGTGTTATAATTTACATAAGAATATCGCATTCAACTGTGAATATAGCGGTTATCACATCATCTGTCTAGTAATAATAAGGGAAATCGATTTGTCTTACCTGTTATACAATTGGCCATACATTTATTTATCCCACATTCCCAGATTAGAAAGAAAAATTATGTATTTCATTTTTCCCTTTGCATAAAAAAGGGGGAGAATCACCCGTCTCCTAATTTTAACCAGTATGTGAGGACGCAGGGCGCAGTGACGGACCAGCTCAGCCGCAGACAGGTCAGGGTTTACCAGCTCTACAGTCGCACCAGCGGGAAACACGTCCAGATTCAGGGCAAAAGGGTCACCGCCACGGCTGACGATGGAAGCATGTACGGTAAGTGCTGGCCGTCTAATGTTAACCTTGTAGCACATTTTCTATGTTTTTTTTTTGTTTGTTTGTTTCGAGTTGTACATCCAGGGAGGGATATCCTTATGTCACCAGTGCAGGTCTGCACACATGCATCCTTTAAGACAACAAAACATCCAGTTTTTTTTCTTGTATTATCAATAATTTATATGTCATATATAATTAGACAATGTAGAACACCAGTGAAATGCGATCCCTTCAGCTCCTTTAACTTGTGCGCTGTAATTTGGTCCTTTTTTGTGTCTCCTTAGCCTACTTTGCTGGCTGCTGCTTTATAATTGTCCATGTTGCCATTAAAATGTAGTCACAGAGCTAAGCATCCTATTTGAAAGGTATGAGTAACAATGGAAAATAAATACCTTTGATTTAAAAAAAGAAAAGAAAAAAAGAGGGGTGTTAAAATAATTTCCAAAATCCTTAAAACCATCAACACTTCAAACCTGTTTCTCAAGTTGTAACTGTATAAATCCAGATAGCTGAAAACGACATGTTCTTGGGACTACACAAACAAATCAGCACAAAAAGTTTTTGTTCTTTTTTAAATAAAAAAAATATTGGCAAGTAACAGCTACATATAGGGTGAACTCAGTTAATGTGAGACACTTCTTGGTAGATTGACAAGAAGACAACCTAAAACTCTGAAGACTACTGTCATTTTTTTTCTCACTTGTTATGATTCTCTGTTACACTCTGTTAATATATTAGAAATTTTGGACCCTCAGGCACACCAAAAACCCCGACATGACTCTCATGACATGTTGAGGTAAAGTAGGACCACTAGTAAGGTAAAATGGGACAGTGATGTATTTTTTCCCAATGGTTAAATCCATTTATCAGTTCACTAATTCATTAAACCATTGATGTAAACGTGACTATTCGTTAAAAAGGATTGTCCATCTTTTCTGCTGGGTTTCCCAGTTATTTTGCAGCCTGTATCTTTGGTGCCATATTTTTGACAATGGACATGTGTGTGCGCTTACATGTGTGTTACACTAATGGCTAATTCTTGACTATTATGGCTGACATAGACTCACTGCATCATCTTTAATATTTTTAAAGTGACAAAAATGGTAAAAAAAAAATCTGTAATATTACAGCGGGGCACAGAATATCATAAATCATGATTTTATGGCACCTGGTAGCATAAAAACATGCTGGTTCCATTAAAGCTAGATTTTTGTCCCATTTTACCTGAATGCATTAAGCGCTCACTCAAAACACTTTCCCATAAAAAGTAAAGTTCATTGTGATAATATTTTGATTATAAGTCAAATAGTTAATACAATGCAATAATATAGTTATACCCTTTTAAGTGCTGGACTCTTAATACCAAAATGAGAAAATCACATGTAAGTTGTGGGACCAGTGATTTTTTTGACTCTTTGCTCCCAGTTATCTCAGACCAATCAAAATGATTGTTTCATGTAAAGGACATTTGTAGAAATAATCTAATAACATGTTTGGTTGTTAACATTTAAAGAGCCCAAGATGTAAATCCTTTTTGTCCCATTATACCTGATGTCCCACATTACCTTGCTTCTCCCTCCAGTATAAATGATGACACACACTGTAAAATTTGGTTCCCATGAGATATGTCATTTACAGTCACAACTATTTAAATTTTTTTAGCTGTGTGTATTAATGTTTTTTGGCACAGATTCTGTCTCTTGGATAAAAAAGATTGGCCAGGTTTAAACGGCAAAAATATGTTAAGAAATGTTTCAGAGGAATTAAGTAAAAATGGAAGAGTATTTGGTCCTTGACAGTACAGCCTCATAGTCCCTGCTGGGGAGTTATGTCCTCAGGCGCAATCGGCCTGCTTGTCCCTCCCTCTGTGAGCTGTTTTCAGGCCTATATGTTAATTCAGCTTCCCCGTTGTATCCATAAAGTCATCGTCTGGCGAATTAGCGGCTGATTAGGACAAGTCCTTTGTCTCTATAGCCCCAATACACAAGGCTGTTGTCAATGGCCATAACTGACTGCAGGGCAAATTCAACTAAGAATGTATATTCTGCCTCCAATACAGCTTTTTAATGTCCACTGATAACTTTTGTTTAAGTTAAGTGTCAGAGGTGTCTCCTCAGGAAGTTTTTTTGGGCTATTCCTGACTCAACAGCTCATACTGTCAATCTATATATTTAGCTCAACTTCCACTGAAAAAAACAAACATCACATAAATAATTGTAACTACTAGAAAATAAAAACAAATTCTTACAGTTATAGGTAGTGTTATGCCTCAGTGATAAAAATGGCAAATCTTTATAGACTGCATTATTTATATTGTAGCTGTGTCATTAAATACAGACCATAAGCTTTAATAAACAAATAGCAGACCTTAAATGCTGTTAATTTATGTCTGACATTGTGCAGTAAGGAAGAAAATCGTAGGTCTTCATATTTGAGATAAGATACAAAAACATATTTGAAAGTAAAGACAAAAAAAATTGTCAGTAGTTAGAGGTGTGACTGTTTCTTTGTCTTTGTTTGTCCTCACATTTTTTTCCCGACAGCTTTTTGACTCTGTCCCGTCTTTTTCTTGCAGCTCGTCTTTTTGTTGAGACAGATACTTTTGGCAGTCGAGTGAGAATAAGAGGTGCAGAAAGTGGGCGCTACCTCTGCATGAACTGGAAGGGGAAACTTGTTGGAAAGGTACAATATACATTTCTGGATTTATTTTATTTGAAAGCAAGGTGACTATTGGCTATAGATATTGAAACCCTATCATGATTTTAGATAGGATGGAAAAAGTTTGAATCAGTGCTTATAGACAAAATGAAGTAAAAAGCAAATTGAAGTTATGGTATGGTATTATTAAGCAGCCAGAGTCTATAGTTTCAAGCAGGAATTGTATCAAATATTTTTTGCATATTAAAGCAAAATTTCAAATCACAAGGTTGCATTTATTTTGAAATTTGCACCAAAAGAGAAAAAAACAGTACCACCAGTGTTGCTCTCAGTCTTATCCAAACAGAGTAAATTCAACAAGTAAAGTAGATGTTTATAACCATATCAGCTCTATGAAAAGGCACAAATCTAGTCAACATCTCACTGGAAAATAACATGCAGAAATGAAAAACTAAATCCATATATATGTGCTTTGTTTTCTTTAGAGGGCGTTCAGTCATTGCCTGGCCTCACCTTGTCACTTCTACTAAAACACACATGGAGTTCCTACACTAAATCCATTGTCATTGTAGTCTCATAACTTGTCAGTCACCCCAGGACATGATGTGCTGGAAAAAAGGAATCCTCAGTGGACTCAGTCTTATTGGCCATGGCTGACTGCAATGAGGGAAAAGTACCCTCCCATCATGCACTGCCTCTGTGTTTGGTTGTAAGTCAACTCCCCACTTCCTTTATGGAAATGGAAAAGCTGAATTCACATATCTGGCTGACATGACAAGTTGTAATATTTCTCATCATGGGTTAGAAGTGTAGAAGCTGTGGCTGCTGTGGTGTCTGTTTATCCCACCTCACTGCACTGTATAAAATGTACAAACACAGAGTTGGGGGGTGTTGTTGTTCCACCATTAAGCTGGCAGCAGAGGGACACCAGCCCCTTTACATGAAGAATGCGCAAAAGAGCCGCTACTAAGTCCCATCTCCATGCTGCCTTTGCATTTCACACAGAACCAAACAACGGCAGCATCGCAGGATCAAAAGAAGCGTGACAGGCGTGATGTTTAACACAACAGCGTCAGCCTCTAGTGTAACATATGACATACTAGTCGGCGCTTTATAAACAATAACAGTGGTATAACATGGCAATAACAATCACTTACCATCTCTGTTATATGGTGGCTGATCTCGTCCTCTGTTTCGGAGGGTAAAGAGCTCCTGGATCTCAGTGTTGTCCCAGCTTGTGGACATTTTCGGACAGTGTTCTTCTTCTCTGAGTTAGCTACTAACTGCTATCAGCTGCTTTTTAAATTTCCTGGAGTGGGTTGCACACATAACACGTCATCAAAATGTTACACCTGTCCTGCCCATAGTCTCATCCTGCCAGCTATCCTGTTTATACAGACATAGATTTGGCGCTGTTACTACCTCCTGTGGTGGTTTAAAGGCGAGACCACTCTTTCCCCCCATTTCGTGATTGTACAACATGGTGAGGCTGCATAACAACACGATAATCCCAATTTGAGCAGGCAGTGTGAAAGGGGCTTTTATTTAAATGAATTCATTTTGGAGGTTATTTGTGTTCTTGCCAAGAGTTAGATGAGAAGTTAGATACCACAATTGTTTGTATGATAAAGCCTAGCTCTGTCTACCTATAACGAAATTCATCTACCATAGCGTATTTGCTAAAGTTGATGTGCTGGCGTGATTCTTGTAATTATTTTGTTGTATCCACGTGGTTGAATGCATTTATTGTAAGTCACTTTTGAGAGAAGTGTCAACTAAATGACTGTAATGTTAAAAATAAAGGTAATGTCACATCACGTGACATACATCAGTGACATATGTCACCGGTGTAGCATGCTACACATACTAGTACATCACATTGTTATTGAAATGAATCCATTGACTTTCGGTTTCACACAGGAAAGCAACAGTGGGCCGGGTGAAAGTCTAGAATTTGTGTGACCCATCCACATCCTTTCCACCCACCTTATACGGATTTTTGTGCTATTTATAGTACAGTAGTTGCCAGTGGTGGCACAAACTGCCAACGCCCGGTATACAGCTGCAAAAGCTGCCTCTTGGCGTCAGACATTGAGGTCCACTGAAAAAGCGGCGGTATTTGACACGCTGGGTTGTCGCTTGCTGTATCAGAAACAGCTGCTGCCCAATGCGTATCATGTCGGTGTGAAGTATGCCTCTGTGCGTCTGTGTCTGACGATACAATCAACGATCAACTGACAAAGTTGCAGTATTTGATGAGTTGGAAGAACGTGTTAAAATGAGGTATAACATATTAGCTAGTGAGTGTTAGAGCTGCTGTCAGGCAGATTTTGTTACCTTTGGACAAAGCCAGACTACTATCCGAAAGCTAACTGTAGCTTCATGTAGAGACAGAAACAGACAGTGTTATCAATCTTCTTATCTGTCATTCAGCAATAAAGTGAATAAGCGTATTTCCCAAAATGTTAAAATATTACATAAACAGAAGTTAACTGAAGAAACAAACATTTTTATAGTTTGTGTTTCAATAAAAACTCCACACATAAACAAAGTAAAAAGTAAAAAAGTAAAAAAAACTTTAAAAAAACGAAGTAAAAGGGTTATGGAAGTTTTCTTAGACTTAAATAGATGTAACCCAATAAAAGCTTCCATAAAGCGTCCATTGCAATGCAATATTGATCTGAAGCTTCCTAATGTTAGGTAGAAGTAGCCACTATAAGGTACTGGTTGTACCAGACCGAGTTTTTCACTGCACAAAAAACCTGATAACACCTGCTAACATCTGGCATGATAATGTAATGGGAAAGGTTACAATTTACACCCAGGTTAAATGACTCTGCAGTAGTCACAGGTATTTATCGCCTCTGGTTCTGATTGGCATCCATGGAAAAACGACATCCGGGTGAATGTGCTAATTTTAGCTCCTTAACTGGCATGATGCAATGACGCGCCACCACAAAATACGTTTGTTTCCATCCAAGCAGGACTCAAACATTGATCCGAATTTGTCTGTACTGCATTTGTAAGAGACATTAAATAAATAGGAGATATATAAAAAGAAGTAACCATTGTGAAGTTTTTACAGGCCTCCATGCTGCTTTCTACTGTTTACTAACCTGTTTTCTGGCCTGTCTGTGACATCAAATGTGACGCATCAAAAAACAAACAAGCAAACAAAAAAAACCCCACATACACAGAAAGGCATACTCGCTTACTGCAGAGTCTATAGTCTTTTTTTTAGCAGGATTTCCTGTGTTTAAAAGATCCACATACACACAGTAATTTTGGTGGAAAAGGGGAATAAGACCATAGCATCAAAACCACTGAGTGTTCAAACCAAGCAAAGCTGTGTTTTATGGCTTATAAGTTCAACTTGTGACAGGAAAAATATGTTATCTGCTCTTTCCAGAGTTACATATTTTCATTTTCACAAGAAGGCTTGCTTGGAAAGAAACAGTGCCAGTTGGTGTATTTGAGATCATTTCTTTGTTTGATGTGTATATGATTACATCATGATGCCTCTGTCTGTGTGCCATGCAGTCTTCCTGTCCAATTTTAACATGAGACACCTTTTCTTTTCTCATGTAGCCCAATGGCCAAAGTAGGGATTGTATCTTCACAGAGATCGTACTGGAGAACAATTACACAGCCTTCCAGAATGCCAAGTATGAGGGCTGGTATGTGGCTTTTACCAGGAAAGGGAGGCCCATCAAAGCCTCCAGGACGAGGGAGAACCAGAGGGAGGCCCATTTCATCAAGCGGCTACACACAGGCCCACCTCCTTTCCCCAACATGGACCAAAGCAAACACTTTGAGTTTATCCAATTTCCGGCCACACGTCGAGCAAAGCGGAACAGGATATCATGTACCTCTTCCTAACACACAGCCAAAGAAATGGACTGATGACAGTTGTGACATAGGAAGAAACAGATGCAGTTTTATTTTTGTATATTTTTGATAGGCAAAATATGGTTAAAATGCCATAAGTCTAAAGTAATATTTCTGTAAAATGATCATGTGTTAATACTGAAAGAGAGTAAAGAATATGGATTATATTGAACTGCCCTGTGTGTATGTATTGCCTGGTGGACAGCTGTGATGGATGGAGGGATATAATGACCAGGATGGTTAGCAACAAACTGCAACAGGACCACCTATCAGATATCTGTTTCTGTAATACAGACCAAATTAGTTTCTAAAGGTCGAAAACATAACAAGACATAGGTTCAACAGGTTTCCCGTTCTTTCTGTTTCACGTTGTTTAATGCAATGGGTGAACAAAATAATGCTCAGAGCTTATGGAAAATCTAATAAGTGACATAAAATCAGTTGCAATGCTTGCTTGTTGTAACTTGAAGTAAATATGTGGTTTTTCAGTGCAACATGGAACAACTTAAATAGCTCCAAAGAGGTCAAACCTTCTGAGCTCAAACTGCAGGAGCATCAGTCAAAAAAATTACATTAGTGAATTTGTGTAAGGTAATAGTTTGGAAAATCATAAATCAACTTGCACTGACAACAAGTATCAGTTGTCACAAGCACACCTTTGTTCCATCATCAAGTCTTTACGTGTCTTAATTTGTCCCCTGTCAAGTGCAGCATGCGCTGATTACAATCATCAACTTTGTTTGCAAATATGTTTATGGCGATTTAAAATTCTTGATGGTCATCAAGTCATGTTTTTACCATATAATTTATTAATGAAATATGACATTTGTCTTATGTTTAAAGGACACAAAATCCTCTAAAAGGGACCTTCAAAAAGTTGCAAAAGGCAAAAATGTGTTTTATTTTCTGATCTGAAATTGAATTAAGTTTCAAATATCACCAGTAAGGGTTCATTAATGCTCAATGGTAGATATACAGAAATGGATGGAGCTTTCTGTCCATACTCTGCATCCAATTTGTCCGTATTTGTGCATGTTTCCTGAAAGCTTATGGATACGCATGAAATGGAGCTGTACCACCAGAAATCATGGAGGCAGTTCAGGTGAGATAATGACTCTAAGAGAAGACGAAGAAATTTAAATAATGGCAGAACTAAATGAATTGGTAATATAGTGAAAATAATTCTCCTTCCACATGTTGAAACGTATAGAATGGCTGCACACACCATCAACAATGCTGCCTCTGTTTAAAGGCACTATATTATTGCCTCCACCATCACCTTGTTTGTTGATGTGTGAAACTTTTGACTCCGCCCTCTAGTGACATATATTAGATGTATCTATACCATCATAAAGGATGCACAGAAGTATTTGGCCGTTCATGGTTTGAAACAGACATATCTATTTTGTACATAAAGAGAGTGTAAATGAGCCTTAAGTTGGTATGTTGTTGTGAAGCAGATAGTTCTGAAGTTCAAAGTAAAATTTGAGATTTTTGGACTCTATTGAACCTCATGGTGGCATTAGAGGAAAAGTCAGCAAATTGCCACAGTCATGTGGATTCATCCTCTGGGCACCATGAATATCTGAATCAAATTTCATGGAAATCCATCCAGTAGTTGCTGAGACATTTGAGTCTGGACCAAAATGGCCAGTCAACAAATTTACATTGCCATCCTTAAAGCCATGCTGTTAGCAGGATTAAAGATGAATGAGTGGTACATATACTCTAAGGCTGTTGGAAAATAGTGAAGTGTAGTTCATGTTGTCAGTTGTACAGAATGTAATTACGACAGAGAAAAAACAAATTATAATGAAGCCACAGCCAGCACCAACAGCTGTATTTAGTCTGCATGCCAACCGATTCGTAGAGTCAAGGAGAAGAACATAGTATTATAATAAAACAGATGATTGGGATTCATTTAGGAGCAGCCTGGAGGGGAAATGTCAGACTGATGGATTGATGGGACAAGCTGATGGATTGGATGGACTGACGGGGAGGGGGGGTGAATCCAAGTCATACATCAACAACTTGCACAGTACAGCTCCCATCACACATCAGATAGATCTGTGTGTTGCCTGATTGAACTGACAGAATGTTATGACAGATCAAAATGCTATTTGGAGTTCAGCCAGACAATGTAGCTCTTTTAATGAACTTGGCAAAGAAGGAAGGCCTGAGCCTTAGACTGAATTGACATTGTAGGAAATATGGCTGTGTTTATGGAAATGTAATGAGATCTATTTTTGCAGTTAGGATAGGAAAACATTTGATAATAGGTTGGTCAACACATTCTGTGCTACATCATACAAAATATTACATGCCATGAACTCATTAAGAAATACTTCCGTTTGGTAAAATTTGATCCTTGATTTTGCCAGATTGGTGTTGATGGACTTCACTGCACATTTTTAAAGATAACCATGAATAAAATAATCGTATTGGAGTGGAATTGGGGTTGAGACACATCTGTCTATCCAACTGCATGTAATTTTATTTTACACTGATGCTCTATCATATCCTTATATCCAGGGTCTTTCTGGGGAGTTCAGGCAGTGGCATAAGGTTGCTACGATGGGCACCAGTCCACGCTATTGTGCACATAATGTCTTGTCACATGATCAGAAACATGACATTAGACAACATCAACATACATATTACCCAGCAATCATTATTGCATATTTGTATATAACAAAAAATACCGAAGAAAATAAAAAATTAAGAAATTATTAATTTAATTTCTAAGTATATGATAGATGCTATTGACTGTTTTACAAATAAAAAAAAAATAAACATGACAGAGATGGGTTTGGCCTTTTCAAGGCCATATAAGATAGGAGATAAGATACACCTTTATTGATCCCACAATTGAGAAATTCCAGTGTTACAGCAGTCAAGGGTAAAGAGTCAAATTAAAGATTTCAATATTTAAAAACTTAAAAACTAGGCATGCAGAAAAAAGTACAAAAAATACAAGAAACAGCAATAAATAATAATAATAATAATAACAATAATAATAATGAGCAGTGGATAAAAAGTGAGCAATGGATTAAAGTGAACATATTCAGTGCAGAGTGAATACTGAATGTGCAAATAAACAACAACATGGGGGACAACAATGCTTATAGTGGTACAGCAAATAGCACTGTTTTTAATTTAATGAGAGTTCTTCTTTGAACACAGGCGTATTTTCAAGGTGGCAATCACTCATAAGGGCCTATTCTCCACCCAACACATTGTTGAAGGGCCCACTCTCTCTATGGGCCCCTCCACCTCACAGGCCCCAGTGCAACCACACTACCTGCACTGTCTATATTTACGCCTCTGAGTTCAGGGTTGGTCTTTTTCCACTGATAAACTTATTTAGCACTTGTTAACACAATGACAAGGATGACTGTCTTTTCATTATATTTGGAATATAGGTTCCACTTTCACCTCAGTCTAATAATGAAACACTTATTTATTCTTGATTTAAAACTTAATTCTTTTTCCTTTTATTTTTCTTTTTTGAAGCAAAACTTTATTCGTGAAACTTATGACAGATGACATCAGATAAAAAACAAATGCACAAGAAAATTAAGAGTGCTGATTACATTTTTAACACTAAAATTTTGAAGCGTTCATTATTGATTTTAATAATTCCAAACTATAAATGAAATGCAGTTCAGTAATAATTACATTTTTAAAAAGTATTACAATAAGTAAAAAGGTAAATAGATACATGACTGAAAACAACAATAACATACCAACTCGTCACATAATGTGAGTAACATAGTGTCATTAAAAACATGAGAATTATTGTACTAAAACTCTACTAAAATAAATGTTGAAGAAACAGCAGGTGCTGTCTACATCCACGCATGTTGAGATGAAAGGATTCAGTTGATAGATTTTATGTTGAATTTTGAATACACAACTTACAAGGCATGTTCTTCGAAATGTGATTTCCAACAGAATTTGTTTATTAGTCTTTTTTTGTTTCTGTTTATGCCAGTTATGCCACATTTGTGAGATTATTCTATATTAAGAAATGACCTCCTCCTCTAAACCCTTCTGTGAGGTCAAAGATCAGGGTTGACTGCAGGGCAACATCCCTTGAAAGTCAGTGTGCATATCTGATGACTGAGCAGCCCTGTCAACTCATACTACCTTCTTCCTCTGAAGTGTGACTCAAATCTCATAGATTTGAAGCTCTGTAATAGTCTTTGGCGCCCTCCAGTGGCAGCAGGAGCTAACTGAATTTAGATCAGGTGGAAAGTCAGCTGATTCCACTACAAACAGGAAAGGGAAGTCACTTCTCAACAAACTAGCCATGCAGTAATTGAAAATTCATTTGTGCCCTTTTTTGATATAATAAGAAAAAGCTTCAGACACAAAAGATGTTCGGCGGAGACGATGAAGACGGAGACTTCTTGTCGCCTACAGGAGGGTAAGTTTGTTTGTTTCCATCAAGCTAATGCTCTTAGCCTGTAAGCTAACTAGCTTACCATGATTTAGCCAGGAGGGGTAACTGCTCTCGGTAACATAATCTGAAATTTGGCTATTTCTTGCGACCTTGTTGGTTAGTAATAACATTCGAAAGAATAACTCGAAGCACGCGATTCTTTTAAAATTGTTCTCTCATTTGGCTTACAATTTTCACCATGAAAGAAATATTTCATGAAATGTTTCAAAATAATTTTTGTTGTGTTGATAGTTTTACCTCCACCAAGAGAAGCACGGTGAACCACCTCAGAAAGATGAGATTTTGTATAAAATTCTTTCAGGAGAACATGTTCGTGCCGAATTAGGAAATGATCTCTAATAGTCAAAGGCCTCTCAGATATGTAATAATAATGTATAAATTGATCCTCATTACACTGCTAACGACAGATAGGCCTATAGATGAGACTTTATAATCTCTAAAGTGGAGAGCGGAACAGTGTAGAGGCCTGTACTACGAAGCAGGATTTGGAGTTAGCGGGGTAACTTTAGGGTTAACTCTGGTTTTTCAGTAGTGGATTGACTGTAGAGTATGGGATCACAGCTTGTCAACACCCCGACGGCTGTCCAATTAGATCACTGAGGAAAAAAAAGTATCCTGGATGAAAGTCTCAGGTAGAAAAACATGCGCCTATATATTGTTAGAGGTCAGAAGTAACAGTAGGTCATTTCATTGTTTCAGAACTATTTCCACGGGTTTTTATAATATAATATAACAGAAGTTCTAACAAACAGCGAGAGCGTTACAACACTTAACACATGATTTTAGCTGTATCTTAATTCATGCAAAGTTTATTTTAGTCCCAGTGATAGTATTGCTATTTTTACACTCTGACTCCAACACTGCAGCTCAAAATATTGAGACGCCCGTGTCATTAGAACTGGGGAAAAAAAATATATTATTTTATTAGAAAATGAAAAGCAACATTTAGGTGAGATAGACCTCATTAGTCATTAACTAGGCTATTTTTCCACCCTTTACTTCAGTAGCAGAAATAGTCTGGCATTATGTTAAAGTGTTTTTATGTGACATATTTATGTGACATATTCATCGTCATCCAACTAAATAGCAAAACATTCTATACAAATGTCACTTACAGCTTAGTGGTACCTACACGTAATTTAAGACTTGGCCAACAGTAACTTTTTGGATAGCATTTTCAATATTTTTACATTTCCATTATAAGATTTTACATACCACCGCATTGACATTTTACTGCCTCATAGTCGCAGACAGTTTTGGTAACATTTCATATCATATAAAGCAGTCTACTTCATTCATGGTTGTGATAATGTCGATTGTAATGAACACCCCCGCATCTTTCACATCAATTCGCTTGTGGCTGGATAGGAAAACCCACAGCTGACTGACCTAGTTGATAACCAGCTTTGTAGTACCGGTTATCCAGACGGTAAGGGTTAGTCGAACCACATAATGAAAAGATATCCTGGCTAAGTTGAACTGGCTTTGTAGAACAGGCCTCAGGGAAAGCTGAGAGGTAGCTCATTTGTCGACTAGTTTTACCGTGTAAGAGTTAGCAGGTTCAAGGTATTTTCATCAGCAGAGTTATGAAGATAACAACTCTAACAAACTAAGCATTGCCCGGATCATCAAGTATGATAGCAAGTTATATTAGATCCATCCACTGATTGCATATAGACTGCATCTCTGATGGTCCCATCGCTGGTCTGAGTTATCACATGCCTTCATATCTCCACCAATGGTGCTGTCTGTTCATGCAGCCAAGTATTTTTCTTTATGCAAGGCATCATGTTTAGTGTTTTTGCGTCAGTCCCATTACCGTGAACATGAAATCTCAAGAAGGCCTTGAGGGAATTTCTGTAAATTTAGCACAAATGTCCACTTGGACTCAAGTATGAAGTGCGAAGGTCAAAAATCACTGTGTCCTTAAAAACAGGTTTTGGTCAACTTAAGAATTCATTGGCTAATTACGACAAACGTTCACACAAATGTCTAAGAGGATAAAAAGATGAAGGGATGATATTTTGAGTCCAAAACATCAAAGGTCAACTCACTGTGACATCATCATGTTTTGCAAAAACATTCACACACAATAGCTGGAAGACATCACGTCCTGCTTAAAACTTTAGAAAATGAGATAATCACTTTAGCAGTCACATGGGAAATTCCAAAAAGTGTGGGGTACTTATGTAGAAGTGTTTCAGACTCTGTAACGGCTTGACTTTTATGTGCAGCTTAACTACGCTGCACATTATTCACTCACTTAGTGCAGACTGGGTGTGACAGTGAGCTCAAAATTGCAAATTGATAATAATGTTAAAGCACCTGTGAATGACAGTGTAATGTAATAGTAGTGCAGTAGGGAAAAAATCACACAATTTTTTTTTTTTTTTTAATAAAAAATATATGTTGGGGGCATATTTTGCCTATAATTGATAGGACAAATAAGCATGAAGGGGGGAGAGTGAGAGAGGGAGTGACATGCAGCTCCATAAGCTGGAGTCAAACCCAGGCCACTGCGGCAACAGCCTTGTACATGGGGCACCTGCTCTATCCACTAAGACACCGACAGCCCAATACTAAAGAATTTCAATAAAAAAGGTTTTGAATAAAAATATATATAAAAAAAACACTTTTCCGGCCATTACTCAGCATCATATCTCAGGAACAGAAGGGATGACATTTGGTCAGATACTGAATTGGTAACACTAATCTTAAAATTGTGCTGATTGTATAGATCTTCTGTGCTGCCCCGGGGAAGATGTGTTAAGTATCCATGTGTTAGAAGGTGCAGCTTCTTTGCAGCAACATCCATAATTGTCTTCTTTCATGGCTACATGTGAGTCTGGACAGACATGGATGTAAACTGTAAGGGACTGATTGGCAGACACACACAACCGCAACTATTTTTTTGTTTTGTTTTATGGATGATAGAGTTGGGCGGTATCCAAATTTTGTTACCGTTAAACCTTCCCCACATTTTCCCGGGGTATACAGTATTACCGTGACTAATTAAAGATTACTTTAGAGGGCTCAGGGGGAGTCGCCAAAATGTCGGCTTGCGCCTATACCGTTCAGAAACAGAATAACAAACATTACATAAGCCTAAGAATACTGAAAAATAACAACAAAACATGTATAACATTAACAACTTTTATTAACAAATATTTATAAAAGTGCAAATACAGCAGTCAACCAAACAGAATGAAATAACAACAAATTGTCTGTGGGCTACAGCCCACTTCCAGTACAGTAATCGACACAAATCATTAAATTAAAACACAGTCCTATAACATCCAATACTTATAGGCTTAACAAATAATAAAAAAGTAACAGTACACAACAAAGGCAATAGCGAAAATGTGTGCAATACAACGTATCCTCAGACCTCGACGGGTAAAGTCCGTTGGTTTATTTTTAGAACCTACCTTTAGTTTGAAATGTTCATCCTCTCCAAGTCCGAACTGTTTTTTTTTCCGTCAGAACAGGCTGCTCCTCATTGAAAATGAAATAAAAACAAAATATAATGATATAGCAGCATCCTATGCTTCAAAACTGTTCAAGGTTTTTCGCCAGAAAAACCAGCATGTTGACTTTTTCCAGCTGGAGCAGGGCACTTAGTGGATTGACAACTTTGGCCGCGGTGCTGACACACCGCTCTGATGGAGAGCTTGTGGCACAAACGCACAGGTAGGCCTACTTTCGAGCAGCCCTAAACATCAGAGGAAAACACCTGGCTCCATCACATTTCCACCTGAGAAGGAGATCTTCGTCTCCCTGAATAACAGGCTTGTGACAACAGGCAGTTATGTCTGCTCCTGCTCGCTCCTGTGTGGTGCCGAGCGGCTTTTCTTTGAAGGTGACGGCCCAGAGTCATCTGTTTTTTCTGATGGTTCAGGTTGTGCTTCTCCCTCCTCCACTCTGATGGACACTGGACCTGCTGCTGCTGCTTGCAGAAGTTGTGTCTTTGTTTTTGTTTTTTTTTGGGACCAACTCGCTTGATGTGCGGCTTGCCATCTTTTCTTCTCTTTCTCGCGTCCGAGCTGACGACCTCACATCCAAAAACTTTATCAAATGTCCCGACACAGTTAAGGGCAGTTATAAGAAAAACATTATAGACTACTATTTGTTTTAAATTGTAATAGTATTAAATTGAAAACTCAATCACACATACATAGGTGCTGGACAAGCCCTCATTATTTAGTAGGGGTGTAACGATACATCGATCCACATCGATACATCGATTCATTGATTAACGATCCGATTATATCGATGCAAAATGAAAACATCGATCCATATCGTCATCTTAAAGATACACATTTATTTTGAAATTCACATTGCACGTCTGTGTCACCATTTCTGGGCAAGCACGCCTCCACTCAAACAACAAACAGAGCTCAGAAATAAAATGGTCAAATCACATTCTAGTTGTTTTTGTGAGTTGATGTAAATGATTGTGTTAGATGGGCATATGATATCGCGTCATATCGATCGCAGGCTCCTGAATCGAATCGAATCAAAATCGTATCGTGACATTTTTAGATACCGCGGGATACCTTATTACCGTATTATCGCCCAACCCTAATGAATGACGCCTCTCATGCTGTATTCAGATCTGCTATGAAATTTGATTTCACGCTCATGTTAAGCCACATAGCCAACTTGTTGTTGAAAGGCAGAGTTTTAGATCTAGCTTAAAATACTTTAAAAAAAAAAAAAAAAAAAAAAAAATATATATATATATATATATATACAGTACAGGCCAAAAGTTTGGACACACCTTCTCATTCAATGCGACCCAGGAAAGGAAGACCAAGAGTCACCTCTGCTTCTGAGGATAAGTTCATCCGAGTCACCAGCCTCAGAAATCGCAAGTTAACAGCAGCTCAGATCAGAGACCAGATGAATGCCACACAGAGTTCTAGCAGCAGACCCATCTCTAGAACAACTGTTAAGAGGAGACTGTGCGAATCAGGCCTTCATGGTCAAATAGCTGCTAGGAAACCACTGCTAAGGAGAGGCAACAAGCAGAAGAGATTTGTTTGGGCCAAGAAACACAAGGAATGGACATTAGACCAGTGGAAATCTGGGCTTTGGTCTGATGAGTCCAAATTTGAGATCTTTGGTTCCAACCGCCGTGTCTTTGTGAGACGCAGAAAAGGTGAACGGATGGATTCCACATGCCTGGTTCCCACTGTGAAGCATGGAGGAGGAGGTGTGATGGTGTGGGGTTGTTTTGCTGGTGACACTGTTGGGGATTTATTCAAAATTGAAGGCACACTGAACCAGCATGGCTACCACAGCATCCTGCAGCGACATGCCATCCCATCCGGTTTGCGTTTAGTTGGACGATCATTTATTTTTCAACAAGACAATGACCCCAAACACACCTCCAGGCTGTGTAAGGGCTATTTGACCAAGAAGGAGAGTGATGGAGTGCTGCGGCAGATGACCTGGCCTCCACAGTCACCGGACCTGAACCCAATCGAGATGGTTTGGGGTGAGCTGGACCGCAGAGTGAAGGCAAAGGGCCAACAAGTGCTAAACACCTCTGGGAACTCCTTCAAGACTGTTGGAAAACCATTTCAGGTGACTACCTCTTGAAGCTCATGGAGAGAATGCCAAGAGTGTGCAAAGCAGTAATCAGAGCAAAGGGTGGCTATTTTGAAGAAACTAGAATATAAAACATGTTTTCAGTTATTTCACCTTTTTTGTTAAGTACATAACTCCACATGTGTTCATTCATAGTTTTGATGCCTTCAGTGAGAATCTACAATGTAAATAGTCATGAAAATAAAGAAAATGCATTGAATGAGAAGGTGTGTCCAAACTTTTGGCCTGTACTGTGTATATATATATATATATATTTATATATATATATATATGTATACAGTACAGTACAGTACTTTTGGCCTGTACTGTGTATATATATATATATATATTTATATATATATATATATGTATACAGTACAGGCCAAAAGTTTGGACACACCTTCTCATTCAATGCGTTTTCTTTATTTTCATGACTATTTACATATATATATATATATATATATATATATATATATATATATATATATATATGTCTATGTGTGTATATATATATATATATATATATATATACATATATATATATATATGTGTATATGTATGTATGTATGTATATATATATATATATATATATATATATATATATATATATATATACATACAGTACAGGCCAAAAGTTTGGACACACCGTCTCATTCAATGCGTTTTGTTTATTTTCATGACTATTTAGATTGTAGAGTCTCTCTGAGGGCCTCAAAACTATGAATGAACACATGTGGAGTTATGTACTTAACAAAAAAAGGTGAAATAACTGAAAACATGTTTTATATTCTAGTTTCTTCAAAATAGCCACCCTTTGCTCTGATTACTGCTTTGCACACTCTTGGCATTCTCTCCATGAGCTTCAAGAGGTAGTCACCTGAAATGGTTTTCCAACAGTCTTGAAGGAGTTCCCAGAGGTGTTTAGCACTTGTTGGCCCCTTTGCCTTCACTCTGCGGTCCAGCTCACCCCAAACCATCTCGATTGGGTTCAGGTCCGGTGACTGTGGAGGCCAGGTCATCTGCCGCAGCACTCCATCACTCTCCTTCTTGGTCAAATAGCCCTTACACAGCCTGGAGGTGTGTTTGGGGTCATTGTCCTGTTGAAAAATAAATGATCGTCCAACTAAACGCAAACCGGATGGGATGGCATGTCGATGCAGGATGCTGTGGTAGCCATGCTGGTTCAGTGTGCCTTCAATTTTGAATAAATCCCCAACAGTGTCACCAGCAAAACACCCCCACACCATCACACCTCCTCCTCCATGCTTCACAGTGGGAACCAGGCATGTGGAATCCATCCGTTCACCTTTTCTGCGTCTCACAAAGACACGGCGGTTGGAACCAAAGATCTCAAATTTGGACTCATCAGACCAAAGCCCAGATTTCCACTGGTCTAATGTCCATTCCTTGTGTTTCTTGGCCCAAACAAATCTCTTCTGCTTGTTGCCTCTCCTTAGCAGTGGTTTCCTAGCAGCTATTTGACCATGAAGGCCTGATTCGCACAGTCTCCTCTTAACAGTTGTTCTAGAGATGGGTCTGCTGCTAGAACTCTGTGTGGCATTCATCTGGTCTCTGATCTGAGCTGCTGTTAACTTGCGATTTCTGAGGCTGGTGACTCGGATGAACTTATCCTCAGAAGCAGAGGTGACTCTTGGTCTTCCTTTCCTGGGTCAGTCCTCATGTGTGCCAGTTTCGTTGTAGCGCTTGATGGTTTTTGCGACTCCACTTGGGGACACATTTAAAGTTTTTGCAATTTTCCGGACTGACTGACCTTCATTTCTTAAAGTAATGATGGCCACTCGTTTTTCTTTAGTTAGCTGATTGGTTCTTGCCATAATATGAATTTTAACAGTTGTCCAATAGGGCTGTCGGCTGTGTATTAACCTGACTTCTGCACAACACAACTGATGGTCCCAACCCCATTGATAAAGCAAGAAATTCCACTAATTAACCCTGATAAGGCACACCTGTGAAGTGGAAACCATTTCAGGTGACTACCTCTTGAAGCTCATGGAGAGAATGCCAAGAGTGTGCAAAGCAGTAATCAGAGCAAAGGGTGGCTATTTTGAAGAAACTAGAATATAAAACATGTTTTCAGTTATTTCACCTTTTTTGTTAAGTACATAACTCCACATGTGTTCATTCATAGTTTTGATGCCTTCAGTGAGAATCTACAATGTAAATAGTCATGAAAATAAAGAAAATGCATTGAATGAGAAGGTGTGTCCAAACTTTTGGCCTGTACTGTATATATATAAACCTTTTTATTTATTTATTCATTTTTTTTTAACGACAGACTCATTTACTATTAATATACCTTGCCACTCAATTATGAGGCATTCACTTACAGCTCTGCCACATTCTCAGACTGACAACCATTTTGTGCTCCCTGCCACTGTATGACCATTGTGTAATAGCAGCACAGTGTGTTTGAGCTGATGGAATAAGCAGTCAGTTTAGCGCATGTTCTAGAGGGAGGAGTGTTACGGCAGCTAATTCCTATCACATGCTGCCTGTTAGAGGAGTAAGGTGAAGCCTTTTCCCAGAGCCTATCTTTGCCCAGTAGAGCCCCAGCTCTAAGTCAGAGCTCTTCTTTTCCTTCTGCTATGCTGTTGAATCTACCACAGTGGTGTGACTGCACCGGGGAACTAAAGATCAGGGGTAGCCTAGGACTGAGTGCTGGAACGTACACTGGGAGACTGGTTTACACATGCAGACAGACTGTCCCCTCTCATCCTACTTCCTTAACATTGGAGATGAGGGCCTCATAGCATTCAACATGTCCGTTCTGGGAGATACCAGTGATTACCAGTGGAAGGAGTTCCAGGGGTCAGTACCTGAACAGCTGAGCAGTTTTCCAAGGCATGTGCCATTATGAAAGCACAGAAACTTAACAGAAATGTTGGTGGAGCTTCGCAGGTTTGAGCCAGACTGTTGGAAAAATAAGCTCTGTGCCTATTATTGAGGTGGTCTTTGTAATGATATTGCAGTATGTAATGATGTAGTAATCGTTGATTGTTTCTGCACTACAGTTTTTGTTGCTTTGTTGATCATTAGAAAAGTAATCACCAGTAGTTTTGATGTTTGATTAATTATGCCATTTGTCAACCAGAAATGTAACACAACTCGCATAAGGATTTGCTGCTTCTTTGTTTCTTTATATCAGTGCAAATGACATGAAAATTGAGATGACCCAGGAATCAGTAGTTTGACCGAAACAAGTAGCTCTATGATGCGGAGCAACTTTAAGAAAAGAAAAACGAAAGAAAAACTAGTATGTGGACACTGATCCATCCATCAGTGTTTAACCACCGTTGCCATGTTGCAGGGGCAGCAGGCTGAGCAAAGTATGCCAGATGCTCTGCTCCCCAGCAACGCTTTCCAGCTCCTCCTTGGGATCCTGAGGCGTTTTCAGGCGGGATGAGATATATAATCCCTCAGGGTGTTCTGGGTCTGCTCCGGGGCCTCCTGCCAGTTGGACATTCCCGTAACACCTCTAACAGGAGGCGCCCAGGAAGCACTCTGATCAGATGCTGGAACCATCACAATTGGCCCCTTTCAACGTGAAGGAGCAGCAGCTCTATTCCGAGCTGTCTCTGGATGTCCAAGCTCCTTACCCTATCTGTAAGGCTGAGCCCAGCCACCCTTTGGAGAAAACTTGTTTCGGCTGCTTGTACCAGCAATCTCATTCTTTTGGTCATTACCCATAGCTCATAGATGAGGGTTGGGGCATAGACGGACCAGTAAATCGAAAGCTTTGCCTTCTGGCTCAGTCAAGGAGTTCAAGTTTCTCAGGATCTTGTTCACCAGTGAGGGTAGAATGGAGCATGTGTATGCTGAGTTGATATTTATTTGGCAAAGAACTTTCTAAGGCCAAGAATGAACTTTCATACTTGTTTTTTTTATCTGTCTTCCTCAGCGAATGGAGTTTGCTCAATTGTCATGCAGTCTGCAGCTTCAATGCCAACTGAGCAGACTTCATTTACTAAGAAAGACCAAGAAATGGTGTTGAAAGCTCGAGTTGTGAGTCAGTCAGTTAGTTGAGTTGAAAAGATTTTTTTGTAAACGACTGCTTTCAAGAGCTAGAATGAACTTCAGGATATTTTTTAAGTTAGGAAGGTAGAAAGCTCCAGATAAAGCTGGTAAGAAGTAAGATTTCTTTTTCTTGACAAATAAGTTTTTTCAAACTTTGGGTTTGAAAAAAAAAAACTAAATAATAGATACAGCCCTGCAGTTTTTTTTTAACTATTTAAATAGAATGCTCATAATGTTGTCCATTGTGTACCTGACTGTTGAACTTTCATGTGGATTAAAATATTAAGAGCTGTTAAGTATAGCAGGTGTTTAAAGTAATCCCTGAAATGAAGATGAAAGGCATGTATGAGGAGCTTTACCCCTGTTAGTAGGAATCAGCTTGACTGCACAGTCAGTGCTGCATGACGGGCCATATCTTACTTTCGAGACCAGCGCATTTTTCTATGAGTGTAACTTCAGAGTGAATCATGCATTTAATTGCATGGCACACAACCATGTCAAGATAATCTTTACACTTGTTCTCCTTGCAGGGCCAAGTTAGCCTCCCTGTTTGGACTAGACCAGGAAGGCAGTCAGGGGAACGAGTCATTCCAGTACACAGCACCCAAACAGCCCAGAAAGAGCTCCAATTCAGGTAAGACAGTCACAAATGAGACATGAGTGACTTCAGATTCAGCCATGACTTGGACGCTAAACTCAGTTTGTCTTTTGTCCGTTCACAGCACCAGCCACCCAGAAACCAGCTCCACCACCCGGAGCTCCTGCAGTGTTATTTGCTACAGCAGTTCAAGCGTTCAGATAGTGAGGACCCAGTTTTTAATCTTTTAAAACCATTTTAATATAGCATAAAGTGTTTAGGAATATTTCAGCTTTTTTCATGTATATTTTGAAGATAAAAAGTCTGTGGGCTACAACTAATCACTCCCCACAAGATTTGTTTTCCAAAACTAATTATAATGTTATTTCCGTGATAAACTTCATAAATTAAGTCACAACTCCCTAAATCATCTTAACTCAAGTCAAGTGAAAAGCTTTTCTGCCATTTTGTCCCATGAACAGTATTAACGGACAGTATGTGAAGCAGGGAAAGCTGGGAGCAGCCATACTGGGCAACCGCACAACAAAAGAGGTTGGAGGTTTGCTAATCGGTCACTTGTTTGAGATTATTGGTGTGACTTTTGATTTTTATGAATAATGTACCTTCTCTTCTCTGCAGTACAAGCTGCTTCTGTACTTGAGCCAACAAAAACAAGTGACCGCAGCCAAGATTCATGTGGGCTTTGTTTTTACGGTGAGTGGAGATCTAAAGGAGGTTGAATCCATATAGACAGATAATGTGATGCATTAGAGTATCACAGTAAAAGGACTATGCGCATGGTGGGGAATCTTTGAATAATACTTTATGTGTCTGCGCCAGTGATAACCGTGGCTGGTAATGTTTTCAGTTGCCTGTCCATCTGTCCGTCTGTGTCATTTTCTTGTATACAATATCTCAAGGCCACCAGGTATGTGTGAAGCATCCATGTTTCCACAGACATGGATGTAAACTGTAGGAGAAACTTGACTGGTGCGTAGAGGCATACAGCTGTGGAGCGGTAATCCTAGATTCTTAATATAAAGTGTTCTGTGTTGACTAGGGGTGTCCCAAGCACATTTTTTTGCATCCGATCCGATACGAGCAGGGGTCGCGTTAACCGGATATTCTCGGTCATTGACCATTTTTTACTACAATGACCGGAAAATCTGAAGGCTGTCAGTCAGTTGCAATTACCACCCCTGCCCACTTGGCGGCGGAGTGCACAGTCAGTGGTTTAAGTGGCTGCCGTTTTCACACTGCAGAGAAAAGGTCATTCATCTGCTTCATGTAGCGTTGTTGACATAACGCCCTGCACACACCGGACGCGGAACCGAAGCACAGTGCCCAGCAGCGGAGGCAGTTTTCAATCGGCGCCCATGTTATTCTATCTGACTGTCCACACAGGCCGCTGAGCAGAGCGGAGCGCCCGCAGAGGCAGCGCTTCAGTTTGGCGTCTGGTCTAGTTTTCATGCGAGCTGCGAGCGCTTCTGTCAAGCTGGATAGAGTGGATCGTACCAAACAGGAACTCGGGCACAGAAAAGACGAGAGAATCCGGCCAATTTTCAAAATAAATAGCATGCACTGTGGAACGTGAGGAGAAAATACTGTGTTCAGAATTTAAAAAAATACACAACAGTGCATAAACAAACACATTTTTCAATACCCTAATCACTTCAATACAATTTTAATTTTGTGTCACCGAGCCTACAGGCATCACTACATAACGCCCTGGACACACCGGATGCGTTAGTGCCGTCCGGTGTGTCCAGGGCGAAGCCTAATGGCACGGGTGTGTGGATGTTTGTTCATCTTTTCGTTCATGTCCTTATTAATGCACACTTTATAACTTGCTTGTTGAATTTATTAAAAACGAACGAATGAAAACTAAATGTCTTTATTATCATTTAAAAACGAAAATTAAAATGACCAGTAAAATAGATTATGACCGGATTTTTATGACCCTGCTGGTCAAAATGACCGGCGATGAAAAAACGAATGTATCCAAGTTGTCCCATAAGGTTTGTTTTTTATGTAAATAGTATCCAAAAAGCTTATCGGCGGTTCAGCAGCACAAAATGAAAACAAATTTAATATCATCTTCTTCTTGTCTTCAACAAACAAAATAGGCCCATATCTTTTGTAGCGGTTTGACACCAATAAAACCCATAAAACAGGTCCCTTAACACCAAAATTAGGTTGTTTTTACCTGGTTTCTGTAGAACAAAAGAATTATACTATAGGCCTACAAATATACAAATACAACAGTAATCAGTTTCAAGAAAGTATATATTTTTTTCACCAAAGAAAAGAAATGCTCTGTTCCGTTCAGTCAGTTCAATCCAGTTCAAACAAAAACTCCACTCTGGGATTTCCAAATAACATATCACAGTTCAATTCAGTTCAATCCACACAGTTCGCTAAACAAAATTAAACTCCACCCCAGGTTTTCCCGCAAACAAGGAGGTAAAGAAAATCCACTGTTGGCTCTTCACTCAGTTCAGTTTCAAAACAATAAATCAACCTGGCCCGAAGGTTCCAAATAAGGAATAATGAAACGGAAAATAACCCGCGGCTTTTGCCAACTCACACGACCGTGTGTTAATGCCGTAACGCTCCGGCGTTGTTTCGGGCGTGGAGGCTCCGTTGGATCCCTTGATATTCGTGGCGGAATCTCTGAGGTGAGGCCGGTGGCCGGATGGATGATATTCCACAGGCAAGCGCACCTATTTCGCGGACTTTGAGCGGTGTAAAAATGTAAAAGGCCGAATATGCAGAGGACTTTTGGCTCATTTCTCTATCGCCGGTGACTCGCCATATTGCCAGGAGCAGTATAATGTAGGAGCCGGTCTACCTGGGCTCAGCTGATCGAGCCATCCCACTGGCCGATAGCACCAGCGGGTGTGTCTGGAGGTAACTCAGTGTCTGGAGGTGAGCAAGCCATCAGCTGACTGTCTTATAAAAAAATATATATTCATAAAATATACAGGATCGCCACACTTTATACATTAGAAAGCGGAGGCAACAGTGAACAACATAGATGGAAAAACCTGGCCATTGTTGTTGTTTTGATTTTGTAAAAACAATGTGATCGGCGCCGATACCCGATCGGGACATCCCTAGTGTTGACTGTATTATTCAGTTTTGTATGTTTTAAAAACAAAAACATCTTAATAATTTACATTATGTAGGTCCACTTGCCATCGCTTTAAAAGGCTATTATAAAGATGTAAATTTAATCTTAATTAAAAATAAAGATTTTTTTTCGGTCAAATGTATAATTGTCTTTTGAAATATATCAACTGACATATAAATATTTATAAGATTCAGCAGCAAACTCCATATAAGTATGTCACTGTGTAGAAGAAGAATTAGAAACACATGGGGGACACTGTATCAAAGTTCATGACTCTACAGATTCCCCAGCAATGTGTAAGACTATGATGCAACTTGCTGCTCAAATCAGCAGATTGCTAATGAAAAACGGTACACCATGAGCTCAAGTGTTCCTTGTATTGTCCCTGACCTCATGTTCTTTGTTTCCTGCAGGTACAGCAAAACAATTACTGCACTTTTTATGATGACCAGAGGCAAAACTGGTCCCTGATGTTTGAATCAGAGAAAGCTTCATCGGACTTCTGTAAAGAGGTGAGTGGCACAAGATAGTGACTATTGTTTGTCCAGCAGAGTGAGTAACAAAGCAAACAGACTAGTGTTGTCAGGATACCAAAATCTTTGTTTCGGTACCAATACTAATATGAATGTCGATACTTTTCGATACTCTTCGGTACCTTTCCTAAGGAAAAGTCCTTTTGGATACAAACCTTTAGAACAATAAATAGTAGGGGTGTAACGGTACCAAAAACATCATGGTTCGGTAAGTACCTTGGTACGGACGTCATGGTTTGGTTGCTCAAATGTTTCACTAAGTTGGTGTTGTCTCGTGTTGTCTCCCTTTGCGAGGCAGACTTTGTCTTGGGCCAGCTGCGAATGTTGATACAGGTGTTGTCATACACACCACTTGTGCAATCTGTGCTCCAACAGGAACAAGAAAGGCGTTTGTGTGTATAAATGATTAAAATAAATTAACTAAATTAATAAATTGAATCCATTTCAAAGTACCAGTATTTTCCAAATGCAGTATAGTACCATTTGGAATACTCAGGACAGCGGTACTATTTTAGTACCGGTATACCGTGCAACACTAAAACAGGCTGTCTCTGATGACAAGTATCTAAAGCCCTGCACCTTCTGATCTGCATTAGACAGAAGCTTTTGCCAAATTGCACAAGTTATGCTGTTTATCAGATGAAGACTTCTTTCTTTTTTGTATGTATCAGTTGTGTTTGGCAAAAGCGAACAGCGTGGTCTCCTTAGATGCTGTTCTGATTCAGGACCTGAGTCTTGGCGAAGGCCAGGCAGTGGAGAATGGAGACTCTTTGGAGGTAGTGTACACAGGCTGGCTCCTGCAGAACCACACCATTGGACAGGTCAGACATTTCCACCATCTTTTCATTCTGTCTCCAGTTCCTGTGGATTTGACTCCTATGTTGGCACACAACTCATTGAATATCATTTCAGATGTTTGACTCCAACCAGAGCAAGGACAAGTTGCTACGACTGAAAATTGGAGCTGGAAAAGTGATCAAAGTGAGACAAAACATTTTTTTTTACTAAATAAGAATAGCAGCTTAAATGTTTTCTGTGCAACTTTTTACCATTGTTAACCCCTTCTTCTTTGCTAATGTGTGAACATATTGTAATGTAACTTAAAAAAAAGAGACTTTTCCTTTAGTTGCCTCTGGCAGCCTGTGGACTGACTTTCATGTAAAGGACGACTTTTTCCCAGAAAATCCAAAGGATGTGATGTGCCCTGTCTCCCTTCAGTACACTAACAGTTGCAAGAGGCCCCCAGGAAGCGCGCAGGGCTTTGAAGTCAATTTTCCTAGTGGCCAAACAGTGTAATTCAGGGTTTCCGCAGGTCATTAAAAAGCATTAAAAGTCATTAAATAGATTTTGCAAAAATTAAGGCATTAAATGGCATTAAAAAGCATTAAATTCGATGTCCAGAGGCATTAAAAATTGAATACATTTGATGGAAAAAAAAAACATTGTTATTCATGATTTATTTTGATTATATAAACATTTAATAATTTTGATTGGAAGTATAATGTGATGATTGACAGCAGAACCCTTTAATTGGCTCTTGTTTACGGCTGGTGCACGAAGTCACAACACTGGATGCTTGGAATGCAGCGTGCTGTGAGGGTGCTCATGCTGTGGCGAAAGAGAGGAGGGAATATTTGCAAATGTCGGAAAAATGGGAAAATGCAAGTTTCAGCAGAAGTGGTTGGATGAGGAACTATTCAGAAACTTTTTTTAAACTGTTGCCTTAAAACAATATAACTCAAGTAAAAGTAAAAAGTATTTTGCATTAAAACTACTCTGAAAAGTACAATTTATCCAAAGTTACTCAAGTAAATGTAACTGAGTAAATGTAACTAGTTACTACCCACCTCTGCTTGTGAGCCATTTCTAATTCACTATAGAGTGACAGTTAATGTATATTTAGATTTTCTCAAATATTCAAGATTAGCATTGTAAAATGCTTACAATTCTCTCTCTCTCTCTCTCTCTCTCTCTATATATATATATAATAAATGAAAAACTGTATCTGCAGTTGGACATGGGCATTAAATTTGTTTAAAGTGGCATTAAAAAGAGCATTAAAAAGCATTAAATTAGATTTGCTGATACCTGCAGAAACCCTGTAATTACACTGTCTCGTAATGCCCTGTGTCCCAAAAACACTTATATGGGGCCATTATGGTAGCAAAATAGCTTCAAATGTGTGTCTCAATCTGTGTGTGCGTAATCAGATTTGTACATGTGTAAAATAATTTGTAAAAGCGTGCTGAAGTTTGTGAATGCGTACAAAAATCTGCAAATGTGTATTTAGAATCTGTGTGTGCGTAATCAGATATGTAAATGTGTAAAAAAAAAATCTGTAAATCTGTACAACAATCTGCAAATGCGTACAGAGATCTGTAAATCTGTGCAATGATCTGCAAATGCGTACAGAGATCTGTAAATCTGTACAACAATCTGCAAATGCGTACAGAGATCTGTAAATCTGTACAACGATCTGTAAATGCGTATAGAGATCTGTAAATCTGTACAACGACCTGTAAATCTGTACAACGATCTGCAAATGCGTACAGAGATCTGTAAATCTGTACAATGATCTGTAAATGCGTACAACAATCTGTAAATCTGTACAACAATCTGCAAATGCGTACAGAGATCTGTAAATCTGTACAACGACCTGTAAATCTGTACAATGACCTGTAAATCTGTACATTGATCTGCAAATGTGTACAGAGATCTGTAAATCTGTACAACGATCTGTAAATGTGTACAGAGATCTGTAAATCTGTACAACGACCTGTAAATCTGTACAACGATCTGCAAATGCGTACAGAGATCTGCAAATCTGTACAACGATCTGTAAATGTGTACAACAAACTGTAAATCTGTACAACGATCTGCAAATGCGCACAGAGATCTGTAAATCTGTACAATGATCTGTAAATGCATACAGAGATCTGTAAATCTGTATGCAGATCTGCAAATGCGTACAGAGATCTGTAAATCTGTACAGTGATCTGTAAATGTGTACAACAATCTGTAAATCTGTACAACGATCTGCAAATGCGTACAGAGATCCTTAAAAAGATAGACAGGTTTGTAAATACGTATGTCTTCAGCTTTAACTCAATCGGGCCTCTCAATTAGCTCTCTTTGTACACATGATTTTTGCTACTCTTCTGCCAAGCTTGCAGCTTGAGCCTGTCAGCCTGTGCTCAGGGTGACACACAATTTGAGTTACAGACACAAATCTTCTCACGCATTAGCGGATCTCACACGGCAGAAGAATAGCAAAAATCAGGTGTACAAAGAGCCAATTGAGAGGTCCGACTGAGTTAAAGCTGAAGACATAGGTATTTACAAATCTGTCTACATTTTTATGGATCTCTGTACGCATTTGCAGATCTGTGTACAGATTTACAGATTGTTGTATACATTTACAGATCATTGTACAAATTTACAGATCGCAGTACACTTGCAAATCTGAATACAGATTTGTAGATTTTTTTTTTACACAATTACATATCTGGTTATGTACACACAGATTCTAAATACTCATTTGCAGATTTTTTTATGCATTCACAAACTTTATCACGCTTTTACAAATTATTTTATACATGTACAAATCTGATTACGCACACACAGGTTGAGATACGCATTTGCAGCTATTTTGCTACCATAATGGCCCCATACACTTCTTCTATGGTGACTTGCATGGCGAAAGAGACATCTGTAAATCAGCGGATACATTTTTTTGAGTATCACAACCCCTGTGAAATGGCTTGTTTCCCTATTGTGGTTTAATCCAGTCAGTCTTATAATATTCAGAAAGTCTAGAGGTGCATGATTCAATCATTCAATCATTGTATTCCCCAAAATTTAGATGTACATTTGAATTATTCTGGACTGTTAACCAGCAAATGCCATCTCTGCTCAGCACCCTTTTTAAATATTCAGAAAACTGTAAAATGAACTGTTCAAACTTCACATCATGTAAAAAAACATTGGCAATGGTAAATGACAACATCGTTACATCCGAAATTCCACACAGTACTGTCATTTTAGGATGTTAAGAATGCCAAAATGTTTTTCAGTTTTGGTGCATTAGTACTGTGACAGCTGTTTATGTCCAAGCTTCTCACTACTGGCTTCATGTACAGTGTATTCGCCTTCTTGTTGGCTCTGTAGTGCAGTTACTCTCCACTAGTTGATCTCATAGGGAAACAGTGTTTTGAAATAAACCAGCTTAGCTTTAAATAACCAGCCTTAACTGTTACTGCATGATGGCCATGATATTATGATTATTATGGTATATTGCCTGCATTTATTACTTCCTCTGTATAAGCAGGGCTGGGAGGAAGGGATGCTTGGGATGAAGAAGGCAGGCCGTCGTCTAATTGTCATCCCACCCAATCAAGCCTATGGATCAAAGGGAGTCCCCAACCGTGTCCCGGCTAACAGCACTCTTATTTTTGAAGCAGAGCTTCGACGGGTAACGGTCACTTAACAATTTTATACATCCATCTGCTTCTGTATTTGACCTTTTCTAGCTTGCCTGATTATTCTAATGTCACATGAATACTTAAGTTGTATCTGCATTTAAAAACCTGCAACTTCTTACTTCTTAACTTGCAGTTGCTTATAATGTTGGTGAAGTGAAGCTTTTCTGCTTGTTTGTGCTGTAGGTGAAGTTTTCCAAGGACAGTGGGTCTGTTAGTGCCAGTACCAGCTCCAGAGACTCTGCAGCTCCCTCCCCTGTTCCTTCTCCAGCCTCCAGTGTGGAGAATTTGGCTCCAGAGCCCCCAATACAGACGACCACCTCTGGTCCAGGCAGACCAGGGTGAGATTTAAGCCTCAGGATATAGTTAACGGCATTATCCCGAACTCTTTGGTCCCTTCTTGCCTAAATTTGAGTACTTATGTCAATTCTGGTACAATGAGAGCAAGTCTACTGGAGTCAAATTCCTTCTGTGTACACATGTAGTGCTGGGCGGTATGACCAAAAATTTATATCACGGTATTTTTCAAAATTGTATCGGTTTCACGGTATATGATGGTATTTTTTTTTTCATGCACGACTGGGTGTTAACCATGTTTTCTAATGATTTACAGAGGAATTGCTGCAGTAAATTGGCTTAGAATGGCCTATTTTCCTGTCATGAGGAGTGAATATTGTAGAAAAACATTAATGTCCACACTAGTATTAATACAGGTTTGCATGGCCTCACAAAATGATGCTGTTTACAAAGAGGTGGCACTCATGATTCTAATGAAGTGAAGGAATCAGAATGCATAACAGCGGTACCATGTCTTTGGCTAAGTGGATAGTGATAGCGTTGGTAATCTCAATCCACCGTTTGCTTTTCTTGTCGTAGGCAGTCCCCCTAGCAAACGCGTCTTTAAGTGACATCTGACTCGACTTTTCTCTTGCAGTGCTAACGTTATCTGCAGATGTGGAGGATGCAGATCTTAGTTTCATGCATTCTTGATATTCCAAGACATGTTTGTGGCTGAGGTGGTGAAGTAAATTGCTCGTGTTGTGTCCTGTGGCTACAACTTTAGTTCTACAACATTTGCAGAGAATTGTTGTTTGATTGACGTCGTTTTTTTTTTTTTTTTTAAAGCCAAAGAACTTCCAAACAACAGACACGGCTCCTCTTTTCGGTACAAATTCTTCTGTGTCATGTTCTCGTTCTGGAACTTCAGTTCCAGAACTTTCACTGTTTTTATCTATCTTCACTGCTCAACACGCCGTTGTGCCCTCACATACTTGTTTAGTGCAACTGCAAAACAGTCCCCTGTCAAACAGTGTCCTGTGGCGCTACGTTATCGTTATGTACGCTACATACTCACCGGTATTGGGGTATATGAAAAATTCATATCATAAGAAAAATAAACACCGGTATTCTGTATGAACTGGTATACTGCCCAGCACTATACACACGTACTCGCTGAATAAAGCTGATTCTGATGCTTAAGATCACTTGTCCTTTTTTTGTTTTTTTGCAGGGAACCACCACTTCGTGCAAAGTCAGACTCACTCAGTGAGCAGTTGGCAGTAAGCACCATCACTGCTTTTTCCTTATTACCAGCTTACTACAAAATTAAGTGTCTTATGTTATTTAGCACTGGTATTGAAAGAAGACTTCTTTTTCAAACTTCAGAATCCAGATGCCACAAAAGCCAAGCTGATTTCTCGCATGGCAAAGATGGGCCAGCCCATGTTGCCCTTCCTGACAGGAGTGGCCAGCCAGCCTGAATCCAGTGACTCTGAGCTTGAGGTTGGTAGGCAGAATCCTGGGGGAGGTTTTTCTGTGGGTGTTAAAGTGTGCCAATATTGTATATTTTTCCTATTGTCAACAACAAATTCCATGAAAAGGCCAAAACCAACAATGAGTGTATCAACTAATAAGCACTGTTTGTATATCATGTGTATGTTATATATCAGGGGTCATAAACTACATTTTTCCAAGGGACAGAATTTTGCTAAGCAGTCCGGCCTCTGCAGCTGACATGGTGGGTGTCGGACTTTCAAAAAAATATATATATATATTTTCATCTCAGTTATTTTTGGGGGGGGGGTTCAATAGAGGAAAGAAATGCCAGAAAACCAAAATGCATTGTTTTGTTCCTCATATTGAGTTGATTAGAGGTCCTATATAGTAAAATGGAAAAATGTCATGCTTTCAAGATCCCCTTCACTCAAAATGTGTTTTTCTTATGTTTATGTCCCTAAAATGTCTGACTTTGACTATACTGACTTGTATCTACACAAAGTTTGTCACTAGAAAGGTGTTTTACATTCCTCTACTGAAGGGGGGTGATGACTGTGCACGGATAACAAATGAAAAAATTTGCTTGGGTTTGGCCCACTTGACATGCTGCTGTGTTGTGCTATGGCCTGGAATTTGTTATTTATGTGACGCCTGAACGCAACACAGGCTCCGCTCCAACTGCGTGTGTATACATTGCTGTGCTGCGTTGCTGTGCGAGCAGCATGTTTGACTGTGCGTAACAGCAGTGTGTTGATGGTCTTTTACACACTATCCATAACAGGATAACAGGTAACACACTGCGTCAGACTCAGGTCAGGTTCGGACCCCGTGTGCACCCCCCTAATACAATGGTAGGGGAAACACTGTAAGATGTCTCAAGAAGACCTTAAGGGAATTTCCTTAGTTTGGCAGTAACATCCTCTTGGACTCATGGATGAACTGATAATTATTGTGGTCAAAGGTCATTCACATAACAACAAGTAAAAGATGATAAGTAAACTTATCATTCTGACACATCTGCCAGTCATGGATTTTTGTGCACAACAGACTCCTCATCTGAGTCTGGGTTTGACTAAGGCTCAAACACGAATGTCTGAGTTGCTACAATGTTTCCTGTAACCCTAAGGCCAGCTATCTTTATGTGCACTGCTTTTTCAGTTGTCAGTTGCAGCACTGGAGAAAGCGGAACACGGAAGTCAAACCTACCGCAAGCAGCTATGGTGGGCGGGGCAGAGGCCAGATCCATAATACCTCATTGAGGGAGAAAGAGGAGATGTGCTTCCAGCCCCTTTTAAGAGTTTTTTGTTTATTATTGCTTTTTATGTGGGGAAACCATTTTAAACAGAATATTAATCATAGCAAAGAACTGAAATGATTTTTGACGGGGAGTTAAAATTTTGTTGTAAGCCTGACAGCCTCACATTTCATGACTGAAACCCATACCTACCGTAAAACTTGGTGTATAAGTCACACTTTTTTCCCCTTTTTTTTCATCTAGAAAGTTGGGTGTGGGTTATAGACCAGTGCGACCTATAGACCAAGGTAAATGCTGACATAGGTAATTTGACCCACAAGATGGCGTTACGTTAGGCTGACCAAACGTCCTCTTTTGCCCGGACACGTCCACTTTTCACGTCCCGTCCAGGGCGTCCGGGGGTCTTTTATAAACTGATGATAATGTCCGGTTTTCCGTGTGTGTGTGTGTGTGTGTGTGTGTGTGTGTGTGTGTGTGTTAGAGTGCGGCACGGGCAGCATATTTCTGTCCGAACCCGATCTGAGCCCGACATTATTTAATGACCAAAGCACTGAGTTTGTGTCACACAGTGGTTACAGGCTATTTGACAGACAGGGCGTGCGCCGTGGGTGCTCAGCTGTGGAGAGGGAGACCTCCATGTTTGAGACGGGAGCGGAAGGCGGGAGGTCCGACGCTTCCAGCGAGAGGAGAGGGAGAAAAAAAAAAAAAAGATAAAATAGGAAAAACCTGTCTCCCTCTTTTATTTTATTTTCAGCGTTTAATCAAGGCGGAGGCAGGCGGCTGGAGGTCCGAGACTTCCAGCGAGGAGAGAGGTAGAAACAAACAGCCAATGTGTGTCTGTGTGTGTTATGTTCAGGTGTTGTCACGTAAATAACAGTGCCCAAGCAATAAACAGGACAGACAATAGGATTTTATTTATTTTTACACTACATTTTCACTGAAAGCTGACCAAATCCGACCCGAGCCCGAATACAATTTATAACTACATTTTTGACCAAACCCGGCCCGACCCGTCGGGTACCGTTGGGCTCAGATCGCCACACTCTAGTGTGTGTATGTGTCCCCTATCTATAGGGGCCTATCTGAATTTCTGTCTTTGAGAGATATTATTTTGTAATATAACTGAATTTTCTATCTATACATATAAATTTTAAATATATTAAAATTATAAGGCATCTTTGAGTAAACTGCGAGTATCATTTAAGTAGGCTATGTTGTGGCCGGCCTAGTGTCCTCTTTTTTTTGGAAATCAAAATATGGTCACCCTACGCTACGTAGTAATTTAAACTCATTCGTTTTTGGGATTTGAGTAAGCATGTATAGTTACAGCCCACACTGTAATAAGGTACTGTAATGCTGTCTTCTTAAAAAAGAAAAAAGAAGTTTAACGTTAATTTAAACTCATTTTTATGGCTCAGATGTTGTTATACCGTAATTTTACCTCCTGAAGAGGTTGTTTGGAAAATTGCAATCTGAAAAGTAACCAAAGCTGCTTAAGAGTTTATTGTGTTTTGAATGTGTTTCAAATTAAAAATAAAGGGAAACAGTGTAGGAATAACTTATATAACGTTTTTATTAACAAATAGTAATATAAAACCTTGTTTTCCCTGTTTGAGACCTTAAAAAATAGACTGCGACTTATATGCCAGTGTGACTTATATTCCGAGTTTTACGGTATGTGTTTAAAAAAAAACATTAGAATGAGAAACATGAACTCCTATTGCTACAGTCTGTACAAAAGCTCAGACAAATGAGGTTACAGTATTTATATATCAATTTTTTATTAACTGAATCTTCTTAAAGGGGCACTCTAGCGATTTTACAGGTTTACAAATCATAGGAGTATTAAAATACTGGAGTTCATCACTTGCATTGACTTGCCCCTGTCAAATGACAATCTCAACTCTGGTGTGACTGATTTTCTGCCACTATTGCATTGATCTACAGGACACCAGTGGCAGCAGAGCAAAGGATCAGCCTGCAGCTCCATCTCCAGTGCAGATCTCCGCTGCTGCTCTAGCTTCAGCACACAGTAAGCTTCTTCTACCTGTTCATATCTGCATTCCTCCTGTAGCTCAGCATTACAAAAACACAATTTCATATGATGGTGTACATCATATTGAGCTGTTTCATTTGTTTTTTTTCCTGCAGTACATCCTCATCTGCACGCTGCTCCACCTTCTGCCTTACTTCCTGTTATGACCACTGTTGCCCCACAGTCTGGGCTATCAGGCAGTATCCATGCCTTTCAGGTGAGATTTTAGTATATTTCCTACTGACTTATCATCAGTTAGTACATCATAGACAAACTTTGTCATTCAGTATCTCTTTACATCAGAGCATTGTGTTGTTTCATAGCCTTACTCGTACACACAGACCTCTGTGGCTCCATCTCAGCTGCAGCCTGTTGGCCAGGTCTTCCCTACACAAACTGTTCCATACATCGGTAAGAGTCACCAATTCAATTACAAGGAAGCCATAAGGATCAAACCAGTAGAGTGTGTATATAGAGGGTTCTAGAATGTTGTGATGTTTCTCAGTAAGGCTGTACCCTAAGTCCCTGAAACTGTTACCTTGAACTTAAGGGTTCATTTTATCATTTCATGTTGCAGCCTCATTAATCAAATATACTTACACAACCGCAAGACAGTTAAATGGAAAGCTCTGTGATTGTGTTGTTTTCACCAGGCTCCAGTGATGTGACTTCCTTCTTGATGACTGAGGCCCGACAACACAACACAGAGATCCGGTTAGCTGTTGGAAAAGTAGCAGATAAAGTGGATCAACTAGCCTCCAAGGTATGCTCGCTGTATTTGTTCATTATGAGGCTGTAATAGAAAGGAGATACAACTGGTTCTTGTCTTTTTATGCCTCCACACCAGCAATAGCCATGGCCAGAGGCATTATGTTGTCAAGTGGTCCCTCAGTCTGTCTGTCTGGCCCTCTGTCCGTCCCGTTCTTGTGAACACAATATCTCAAGAATACCTTGAGGGAATTTTTTCAAATTTGACACAAACATTTACTTGGACTCAAGAATGAACTAATTAGAATTTGGTAGTTTAAGGTCAAAGGTCAAGGTCACTGTGACCTCATAAAACATGTTGTTGGCCATAACCCAAAAATTCATAAGTCAAAATTTGACACAGATATGTGATATAATGATGAAGTGCTGACATTTCATACCGAGCTGGTTTGGCAAGTTTATCCGAGGTGTCCAATTTTCCGCCTCGTAGGGTAGTCATATTGGTGGAACCCTTTTAGTTTAAACACACCGAGGCAGCCTTCCGCAATGGAAGGGGCTGCTGAAGACTTGTGGGAGGAGCTGTTGATGGCGCCGCACATGCAAGCCACTGGCGGTGGATATACGGGATACAGCTGATAGCAGGAATTAGCGAGCAGCTAGTAGCAAGAGGGAAATGCAAACCTGACAGACCGAGATGAGCAAGATGAGCAACTGGGAGACAAGGAATCGCGCGCCGTCCTTGCCCTCGCAAATGAAGAGGCCATTAACCGCCAAATGACGGGGACGGTGAAGAACGGGCCGACTTATGAGAGAATCGCCGAAGGACTGACTAGCCGTGGCTTCCCTCCGATGTCACTGTTTACGTCACACGCCAAGCTACACATTTTGTTACTTGCTCACTCCCCCCATTGCCCCAAAAAAGGCGCATTCTGTATAAACAAAAGTAGGCCTCCTTTTGACTGATCGGGCTTTCCTGCAAATTTGCACAATTCCTATCTAAAAAGGGCTAGTGACACTAATCTTTGGTGTCGACCTTGAAACTGTGCTGATTGTATAGATCTTCTGTGCTGCTGGGAGAGAGATGTGTGTGACGCATCCACGTTTTCGTAGACAGGAATGTAAACTGTAAGACAAACTTGACTGGTGCATGGAGGCATACAACTGTGGGGCAGTAATTCTATTTGTTTTTACTTTAACAGATAGATGACCTCCAAAGGCAGGGAAATCTTTCCGTGAATGTTCCTAGTTTGTCGATGGAAACCTCAATGATCATGCACAACATCCAAAGAATTGTCCAGGTACACATCTGAATGGTACAGGGTCTTGAGTCTTTTTCCTCCGCCCTTTTATAACACAAATATTGATTCTCCTATCTCATCTTTTGGTGTATTGAGACTAATCATCAGAAATCAAACTGAGTTCTGAAAACACTTTATTTAACTCTCTTTTATTTTTAGGAAAATGAATGTTTAAAAAAGGAAGTCTTTGAGAAAAGCTCTCGCATTGAGGAGCAAAACCGTAAGATTGGGGAGCTCATCAACCAAAACCAGAGGTGAGTCAAAAAATGTCACAATTATAATAATAATAATAATAATAACTTTATTTGTATAGCACTTTTCAATATAAATATCAAAGTGCTTTACAGCATAAAATATCAGCACACACTCAATATCAACACAAAATACATACAAATTAAACATTACATCAACGTAGACATTACATCATAAAAGCCTTCCTGTAAAAGTGTCGTGAGGAGTGAGGTAAAACGAGGAACAGACTCTGAAAACCTGATTTCCTCAGGCAAATCGTTCCAGAGTCTAGGGGCCCTGATTGCAAAGGCCTAGATCTTGGAACAGCTAGCAGGGCCTTATCAGCGGATCTCAGACTGCGAGCTGGTTTGTGTGAGGATAAAAGGTCTGAAATATAGGAAGGGACAAGCCCAAGTCTGGCCTTAAAAACAAATAAAATATTTTTAAAATCAATACTAAAATGAACACGCAGCCAGTGCAGAGATGCCAAAACAGGGGTGATGTGGTCACATTTTTTAGACCTAGTTAAAAGCCGAGTTGCAGCGTTTTGTACTAACTGTAGATGGTGAAGTGATTTCTGGCTGAGACAGGTATATTAGCTATTACAATAGTCGAGGCATGAAGAAATAAAAGCATGGATGAGTTTCTCCAAATCTGTGGCTGAGATAAAAGACCTGACTTTGGCAATGTTTCTCAAATGATAAAAACATGTCTGGACCACTTTTTTTTTTACATGAAGTTCAAAGTTCAAGTCCTGGTCAAAAATGACGCCGAGGTTTCTGGCTGAGGGTTTTACAAGAGGTGTTAAATCGCCAAGGCTTTCCAAAATTAGTTTTCTTGTTGTGGATGGACCTGTAACAATGACATCGGATTTTGACTGATTGAGTTGGAGAAAATTGTCTGACATCCAGTATTTTATTTCTGTGATAAAGTTGTGGAGGGCTGCTATATTAGACTGATCACCGGCCTTGATTGGGATGTACAACTCTGTGTCGTCTGCATAACAATGAAAATGGACGTTGTATTTATGGATGATGTCACCTAGAGGGAGCATGTAAATGGAAAAGATAATAGGGCCCAGGATCGACTCCTGGGGGACACCATAGGAGACATTAGTGGGGGAAGAAACAGAGCCAGCTATAGATACAGTAGAGTATCTGTTAAAAAGGTAAGACCTGAACCAATTCAGGGCCACGTCAGTGATTCCTGCCCATTTCTGTAACCTGTCAATTAAGATATCAAGGTCTACCATGTCAAATGCGGTGCTAATGTCCAAGATAACTAAAATGGAACACTCGCTGGCATCTTGAGCCAACAGGAGATCATTGCAAACTTTAAGGAGAGCTCATTCTGTGCTATGAAGTGATCGAAAGCCGGACTGGAATTTTTCAAATAAGTTATTGACTGATAGATGATTTATTAATTGTTTGATACAGTTTTTTCTAGGATCTTTGATAAAAAAGGGGAGCTTTGAGACTGGTCTGTAGTTGTTCAGAATGGATGGGTCTAGATTGGGTTTTTTAAGCAGAGGTTCAATTAGAGCAGATTTAAAATAAGCAGGAACCACACCTGAGGTCAGAGAGTGATTGACAATAAATAAAATGAAGGGACCAACAGTGGTCATAATCTCCTTCAGTAGTCTGGTAGGGACCACATCCAAAGCAAGAGGAGGATTTCATGCGCATCACCATTGTGTTGAGATCAGTTAGTGACACTGAACTAAATGAGCAGAGGACTGACAGAGAGTAGGATTGGTGAGCTGGCGGTTCCAGGACAAGTGAATTGTGGGGTCGACTGCTGATGGTGTGAGATCTAATGTTTTCAATTTTTTCAGTGAAAAATTATGAAAATTGCTCACAGAGTTCAGGTGATGCATGTAAATTAATATTAGTGGGGGCGCCAACAATTCGGTTGAGTGTTTGAAACAGCACTTTAGAGTTTTGAGCATTCTGGGAGATCAAGTTGGGGAAAAACGTTGCTTGTGCGTCCTTAACTGCAGCATTGTAATTTTCATTAGGCTTTTCAAATGCTCATAGTGAACTTGAAGTTTGCAGGACTTCCATTTACGCTCTATTTTGCGTACCTCTCTTTTTAAGGAGCGGGTATGGACATTAAACCATGGAGAGACTGATTTTGGTTCTGGTTTTGACTGGGGCTACTGAGTCCATTGCATTCAGGCAGAGGTCATTGAAGGAGGTTGGTATCATGGGAGAGAGGTAGTTTGGAAGAGAGGCATGAAAAAGCATGTGAAAATTTAGCTGCTGTTGTTGAGTTCATAATGCGAGAGCGGGTGGGGGCAGGTGAGACTTTAGGCGAAGGAGAGGAGTACAAGTTTAAAACAATACTAAAATGATTGGATATACAGGTGTTAATAAGTTCCACATTATCAATCTTCAGACCATATGAAATAACAAGATCTAAGATATGGCCCTTCTCATGGGTGGGCCCTGTGGAATGTAAAACAAAATTAAACGATTCTAAAAGATTAAGAAATTCCCCCGCAAGAGCATCACCAGGACAACAAACATAATGTTGAAGTCACCAATATGCAGACCTGGTCATAATTAAGTAAAAGCAGAGAGAGCAGGTCAGAAAATTCAGAGACAAAAGTGCCAGTGGGCTTAGGATGGCGGTTAACTAAAAGGAATAAAATCGGCTGGTGATTATTAACACAAAATGTTAAGTTTTCGAAGGAGGAGAATTCCCCACAGGGAACAGGCTAAAAGAAATTGTCTCTGTAGATGACAGTGACCCCTCCGCTGCGGCCAGATAGCTGGGGCTTCAGCGCATATAAGAATGCTGGAGGTGTAGCTCCGGGAGTTTATCTCTGATTTTTGTGACGGTGGCTCCTGGAAAACAGTGGGAGGTGGAATTAAAAAAGCGAATGTTCCTGGTTATGGAGTCACCCACTATGGCGGTAGTTGGGGGGGAAAAGGGACGTGGACGAGGAGGCGAGCACTGCTGCTCTGTGGGGACTGTTGGCAGAGTGTGAGGTGGGGTCACAGCCTCAGCTGTGGCTGGGGGCTCACATGACCCTTTACGGCAGGGAAGACCACCGGAGCGTCTCACCCTGAGAGCAGCCTCCTTCACGATCTTGCGCCGGGAGGAGGAGGTCGCGGACCTGAACGAGGGTCCCGGGGCAGTCCCCCCGGGCTGCTGGCAGCAGATCAGTCAGAGGGCAAACAGGAGAGGAATGGACAGTCTGGAGCGGAGGGAATTCCTCAACACTCAAGACGCTATGTCTGTTCTCCAGTTGGAGCTCGCAAAGTGGAGCAGGTATCAGGCTGGACCTCTCTCACCTTTTACCATTTACTGTGGACCATGGCTCTTGGTTGGGAGTGGAGCTATTAGCTCTGAGCCTCGGATTAGGACTGAAGGTGAAAGTAGCCTTTGCACTGCTGTTCGCCCATTTTGGCTTGGCCTCCAGCAGCAGCCACGGGTCCTCCGAAGGGGGATGTGGAGCTGGAACTGATGAGGTCAGCCTGGATGTAGCTGCGGCAGCTGTATCATCAGTTCGGAGCTGAGGTTACCAGGGTTACCAGGGGGGCCAGCACCGATGGCAACTACATAGTTGTGGAGAGCTTCTTCATCCCTGATCCAATTATGATTGACAGTAGAGATGCACCAAAATGAAAATTTGTGGCTGAAGCCGAATAATACTAAACGTTTGGCCGAGTACCGAATACCGAATATCGTTGTTTAGTTTTTCATTAGTTTTTGCAGATGAACCCCCTCCAGATTAGTGTTGTCACGGTACCAAAATTGGGACCCACTGTTTGATACCAATGAAAATATCATGGTTCTGAGTAGTATCACGATATCACAGCAAAAATGAGGCAGATGTGCCTTTTGTCATTTATAAAAAGATAAATCACTTTTCTATAATACATCAATGATATTTCAATGGAATAAATTACTTATTGACTTATTCATACTTCAAAAACAGTGAATGAGTGATGAACATGGGGGGATCAAAATAAAATAAATAAATAAAATAAGAATCAACCAGCCACCCTCCTCCCCTTCATAAGTAAAGAAAAGTCCCTAAAGTGCGGTGAGGTTTGTGGGCCGTGAACGGCTCGTTTCTCCTCTGAGAAACCTCTGAGAGGTCCTCTGTGTTTGGCTGGCTCGGCTGTTTAGGTACTTCTGGGCAGTCCACACGCCAAGAAGAGGATATTATTGGAGCCGACTTCTCCTCGCCGGTAAGCTGATGGCCGCCGTATTTGACAGGAATACATTACTGTCTGTGTCTGTGACCCCCGTTCAACCCACAATCGGTGGGATTTGCCTCTCGTTTCTGCTGGTGGTTGAAATCTGTAGGCAGCTCGCACAGCGTGCTGAATGATTTGACGCCAGGGCCACACTGCCTGCGAAGCGCAGCGCACTGAAATTCTCGCGCGAGCCGGAGCACCTCCGTTCACATCAGATGCGCATTTCTCCACACCGGTCGTCAAGCGATTCTGCTCCCAGCTGTTGTTTTTCCATCATGGTTAACTGCCCGGCTTGACACATTTGCTCGCGGCTCGCGCAGAAAATAGACCAGACGCCGAATTGATCGCTGCAGGACCGGCGGTGGAGCTGCGCGGCACGGCCGGTGTGGATGACACAATCAGTTAACATGGGTGCCGAAAGGAAACTGGCTTCACTTCTCAGCGCTTCGAGGCTATTCGTGGCGCTTCCGCGGGCGGTGTGGCCCTGGCGTAAGCGTATTTTGCTCGCTCAAAAATATTTTTAGTCGCAAATGCAAGTGCGGTGACGGGCGGATCGCCACACTGCCGACATTTTAATCCGCCCGTCACAGCACGCTGTTTGATTGCGTTATCAAAACCGCGCTGTTATTATTCGGCCTTGCTTTTAACTTATTCTACCAAATACCGAATGTGTGTTTTTTTGCAATATTCGGCCAAATATATCCGGTTACCAAATATTCGGTGCATCCCTAATCGACAGAAGGCCAGGTCCCGTATTCACAAAGAATCCTAAGACTAAAAGTACCTCTTAGTGACGTCGTTCTAAGAAAAATCGTAGAATTCCTCAAATTCTAAGATTTTTCTTAGAATTTTCCCTTGGTAAGATAAAAGTTATTCACAAAGCATCTTAGGCCTTAAGAGAGCTCCTAAGGTGAAAAACTGTTAAGAGGAGGGAAGAGGGCTTTTAAGAAGCCTAAGAGTGTCTTAAACAGAGAAGATGGCGGAAAGACAGAGAGGAAGGAGAGATATTCTCCGTATATTGAACGACAGTGATTTGATAAGATGCTACCGGCTTGATGAGGCAGGGATAATGTTTGTGGTTGACCTCATCAGGGATGAGCTGCAATCTCCGCTCTCACTTTGGATTGCAGCACGTACCAGCGCTTCTCACACTCATCGCTTGTGCGTAAAAGGAGGGGGAACGACACATTGCTTTGTCGGGCAATGCGCTCCCAAGTCTGCCTCTTCCCTTGTGCCGTGATCCCGGGACCGAATTTCCCTCTTAAAACTCATTAGTTCTCCTTCACGAGCTGTACCAACAGCAGGCACTGCTCTTCTGTCCAGTTTCTCGCTCTTTTTTTCCTCCATTTCGTTCATTGTTTTGGTCATTCTGCCAAATCAAACCGCTTTTTACAAGGAAGCCAGCAATCACAGTAATTCTGAGGTTTCTACCGTTTTTTTTTTTTCCCGTTAAAGGGTTTTTTTTGGGGGAGTTTTTCCTTATCCGCTGTGAGGGTCATAAGGACAGAGGGATGTCGTATGCTGTAAAGCCCTGTGAGGCAAATTGTGATTTGTGATGTTGGGCTTTATAAATAAAATTGAGGGTTGAGGGTTGCCGGTTCGATCCCGGGCATGGGAGCCCTTCTGTGTGGAGTTTGCATGTTCTCCCCGTGTCAGCGTGGGTTCTCTCCGGGCACTCCGGCTTCCTCCCACAGTCCAAAGACATGCAGATTTGGGGACTAGGTTAATTGGTGACTCTAAATTGTCCGTAGGTGTGAATGTGAGCGTGAATGGTTGTTTGTCTCTATGTGTCAGCCCTGTGATAGTCTGGCGACCTGTCCAGGGTGTACCCTGCCTCTCGCCCGATGTAGCTGGGATAGGCTCCAGCCCCCCCGCGACCCTCAAGAGGATGAAGCGGTTAGAAGATGAATGAATGAATGAATTGAACTGAATTGAATTAATTGCTGACAGCTGAGTCTGTGTCCACCATTAATATCAAATAGATTAGGTAGTAAAATTAACAGCATGGCGAGTAAACATAACAATAAGCAAATCAATATAATAATCGGCATGTTAATGAGGTACGTTCAAACATTTTGAAGCTGTGTAACAATTAATTTAATTTTGGTGAGTTTCATCATCACATCATAAAATTATTTTCACGATTACACATTTCTTAATACAGTCTAAGTTCTATGATCGGTTGATTTCACTGTACATTCATTACTAGGAGCGCTTTTTTTTTGTTTTGTTTTTTTCTTTTTTCCTTTTTGTAACAACCAATCATAGCTTTTAGAAGACTGCATCACACCTAGCAATGGAGTCAACCACACCTCCTCACTAAGATAAAAGTTTCTGTCCCCTCCTTGCTCAGAGTTGCTCTCAGAAACTTCCTGAATCACTCTTAAGTTAAGATTCTTTGCTAGGAATTTTTAGGCTAAGCTAGGAGCTCTCTGAGAGGACTCTGAGAATCTTTGTGAATACGAGCCCAGAACATTATGTCCTACCTATATTTCCACTTGTGTCACTTGCAGTAGAAAAGCATGTGATCTCTTCCTCATGATAATGTGGAGCTCATATGTTTAAAACCGTATTCACAAAGCTTCCTAGTGCTAAGAGTTGCTCCTAATGACGAAATTCAAGGTTCCTACGCAAGTATGGAAAGTATGGAAAAGTATGGAAATAAATTTGATCAATTTCCAGGTATTAAAAAGTATGGAAAATGAAAAATAAAGTATGGAAAAATATTTATGTTTCCAGACTATTAGCTACCACTGTTCTAAAATACTGTTTTCTAAAATAGAAAATTAGGTATTTCCAAAAATAATTTAACTGACAGATGCCCTTAACGATTCATAATAAATCCTATTTTTGTCACGCTACATGATGGAACTGCATTGAGGAAGGGGAGAATAAAAATAAAACAGCTGTCGCAGGTAAAGCAACTCTAGTTGCAGGATGTGTGTCACTGCTCACCTGCCTTTCTCTCTCCCGTGGTCCGTCACTCCACTGTCTCCACTCTGATACTCGCTCTCCCCCGGTCGGCCTGTACTACGATGCACGTTTAACATAGCCAGGCTTTCTTTAGGTGTGCTGGCTTCACAGAACCTAACTGCGCCCATCCAGGATAACCAGTACTACAAAGCTGGTTATCAACTTGCTCTGTCATCTCTGTGTTTTCCAGCAATGAGCGCGTTCATGTGAAAGAGGCGGAGTTGACAAAGCAGCAAAAAGCACACACATCCATGAACAAAATTGTGCAGGTGCTGAGCTCAAAAATGTGGAAGGCTGAGCAGGTAAAGAAAAGGCTCGCACACTGCAGGGCTCCTCTTCAGAAAGAGGCGGAGTTGTTAATTAGGAGCGACATCATCATCATGAACTCATACTCATATGAGATGAAACGGTAGCCTATCTTTTGGAGCCAATTCATATTTTTTCATATTTATTAATTTTTTGGAAATGAAAATAATGCTGATAATAATGTTGATTAATTATTGGAAGTGGTAGATGATATATATTGCAGATAAATGATAATTTATTCTGATTGTTTTCAGTCAGCTCACAGCCCTCCTCCTCCCATGATTAAGGATAGAGTACAGCTGGGTCCGGGGCTGTCAGCTTTTTGTGTTGAAGGAGTGAGGAGTGAGACATTTTATCTACCGCTAAATTAACCTTTTTGTTTTGTTTTTTGTATGAAGTCAACCACGGAGATTATTTTTGTTTATGTAAATAAATTCATCACCCTTTTTGAACCTGGAAAGATCTCCGCGAGTGCTTATTATTTAGCGAGTCATAGACCTCCTCCTCAGAAGACTACTCTGCTAGTTTTACATTTTTTTTAACGCAAGAGTAGCCAGAACAAGTAGATAAAATCCACTGAAAGACTCGAAGGACAACAGAAAGTCAGAGGATCCAGCCGATCACTCCCTGTCTACAGACGAAGAAAGTCGGCGAGCCGTGAGTAAAATCAGCTGACCGGCTTTATGAATGAATGCACCGCTGCGCTATAAAGAAACAATCGAACACTGTGCAAAGAAAAGTTGTGGATTTTGGATGTGGATGGCAATACAACAGGATGTTGGAATGTTGTGTGGAGGATTTGAATGGAAATTGAAGGAACTTGTGTGAATATATGCAAAGATGCCTGGCACACCAGAGACCGCAGCTGACGCTGAGGACGTGTTGAAGTCGCGCATTGCTTCGCGCAGAGGTAGACTGGGAGCATGCACACCAAAGTGACTGATGATGGAAATGTTAATAAAGTCAATGATACATTTGAAGCGTTTAAAGGAGTCGTGGATGAATTCAAAAATGCTCATAAATCTGTGCAAGAGCTGCTATCAGAGGAGGAAAAGGAACATGATTACGATGACTGGTATGAACCCAGAATAACTAACCTGCATTATTTCATGAGAGATGTTGAAACATGGAAAAAGGAAATTGCACAATCAAAAGTTGGACCACTTGACAGCATATCAAATGTGTCTCAAAAATCAAAGTCTGGATCAAAAGCCTCAAGATCTTCCTCAGTCTCCTCAGAGTTAAAAAAGGCCAAAGCGGAACAGGCTGCTGCGATGGCTCGAGCTGCTGCATTGAAAGAAAAACACACCTTGCAACTGGAGGAAGCAAGACTGAAAGCAAAGATGGAGCAAATGGAGTTGGAAGCAGACCTCGCAGCATCAAATGCTAAAATAGAGGTCCTTCAAAGTGATGAGGTGGATCAGGAAGCTGCGGGTGATGGCATGACTGAGTATTATGACTCTCTACAGACCTTCACCTACAAGGAGCACCAACACAGCAGAGGATCAAAATAAACCTCAAAACAAGAATACAACCGAAAAACACAAGACCCACAGGGCAAATCATACTCAAAATCAAATAATAAATCACTCTGCACATAATGTGGTTGTTAATGCTGATCATGATAACTTGAATGTGGTTATTCAAAGACAAAGTGATATTGCAGAACTCATTGTCTCACAGCAAAAACTGTCTCTGTTACCTGCAAGAGAGATTTCTGTGTTTGATGGTAACCCGCTGGCATATCAATCTTTTATCCATGCATTTGAACACTTGATTGAAGACAAGACTAAGAATAATCAAGACAGACTTTACTATCTCGAGCAGTTCACCTCTGGTTTGCCAAGAGATTTGGTTCGCAGCTGCTTGCACATGGATGTGAGTAGGGGCTATAGTGAAGCAAGACGCCTCTTAAAAGAACACTTTGGGAATGAGATGAAAATTTCTGATGCTTACCTGGAAAAGGCCTTGAACTGGACAGCGATTAAAGCTGAGGATGAGAAAATGCTGCATGCATATGCGATGTATTTGAGAAGATGCTATAATGTAATGCAAGATTTACAGTATTTGGAAGAGCTTGATACCCCATCAAACCTAAGGCTAATTGCATCCAAACTACCCTACAAACTCCGGGAAAAGTGGCAAACCACAGCTTATGAGACACAACAGAGAAATGGCAGGAGAATCAGATTTCAAGATTTTGTGGATTTTGTGGAAAAACATGCCAAGATGCTTTTGGATCCGTTGTTTGGAGATATTCAAGACCAAATAACAACCAAAAGGTTAATCCCAAGGAGCAAAAGTGAGTAACAACAGCCTGTAATCATAGGCTACAACAGAATAAAATAAGACAGATAAAACAGATAAAAAATCCTTGTCAACAATTTTGCGAACATCAGCTTGTCTGATTTAACAGATGTAGAGACTAGAAATAATAATAATAATAATAATGATAATGATGATGATAATAATAATTTACAAATATTAAAAGCAGGCTAAGGCATATTTAAGAATTATTATGACTTAAGTACAGAGTATTTTTCGCTATTTAGTTTGATGACAGGATGAAATCGTTCTTAATATCACATACTGTAATGGAACTTTAAAATAATTCCACACTGTTTCTGCTACCAAACCAAAGAGTGTAAAAGTAGTTAATGACTGATGAGGTCTATCTGATCGAAATGTTACATTTATAATCACGGGAGCTAATTAACAATGTGGGTTATGTCTTTAGTTTTTATTTCCAGTTATCAGGTGTTATTTTGAGCTGCAGAGTATAAAATCATCCACATTGTCAGCTGTCACTCTGAGGATAAAATAAAGTTTACACCATTAAAATGCAGCTAAAATCATCATTAGGATATGTGTTTAGTGTGGTTATAAAGCATCTCTCGGTTTGTTAGAAACTGTTTCAAAATCAGAGTGGAAATAGAAAACTTGGAACAATAAAATATTAATACTGACCGATGAACATATAGCCTATATTTATTTTTATCTATTTATTTATTTATTAAATAAAATTTAAATTAAAATTTATTATTTTTTTTATCTATCTATCTATCTATATATATATATATATATATATATATATATATATGTATATATATATATATATATTTTTTTAACACTGTCACTTTGTTAGCAAACTGGGGACTTTTGCTCATGACATTTTCAGGCCTTTTTAGCTTGGTTAATGCATATTTTAGATATTTAGCTTACTGTGGCCAAAATTGTTTACAGAAACACCAAGTTCTTCATATATATTCATATATCTAGCCTCCTAAATTTGCTCCCAAAGTGCACCAGATTGATGTATTTTAACTTTAAAATAGTCAAACTTTTCTTCCGGGGGGGCATGCCCCCGGACGAAAAGTCCAGGGGCATGCCCCCCCGGAAGAAAGCCCCCTAGAAGTGCCCCCTAGAAGTGCCCCCTAGAAGTTCAGAGGCTCTCTCTTTTTTCACCATACCTGTGTTTGCATCACTGCATTATGGTACTTGGCTACAATCGGCTATTAAGAATAATTAAATATGATGTGAAATATGATACACTGATATATTTACTCAGATGTCGCATATTCTCTGAGAAAAAAAACAACAACCGAGAAGTCTGGAAATTTGGGTATGGAAAAGTATGGAATTTTGAAATTCCAAATGTGTAGGAACCCTGGAAATTCTAAGAAAATTCTTAGAACTGTGACGTTTTCTTAGAATTTCCCCCTGAAAGTTAAGACTAGGTCCTTGTAAAGATAAAAATTATTCACTAAGCCTCTTAGACCTTAAAAGAGCTCCTAAGTTGAAAAACTGTTAGGATTAGAGAGGAGGACTTTTAAGAGGCTTAAGAGTTTCTTAAGCAGAGGAGAAAATGGTGGAAAGACAAAGAGGTATGGGAAATATTCTCCGAACACTGGATGACAGTGAGTAAATGAAATGCTACAGGTTAGATAATGCAGGGATAATATTTGTGGTCGATTTCTGTAGGCATACACACATATTTCAAACCCAACACAGTAAGGCTGTAACAACAGAAATAAAATGATCACATCACTGAGATAGTTGGAAAAACTGGACAAATGCACCAATGCAGCAGTGATGCCTTGAGTCTGTCTCATCCTTCCATCAGCTGAGTGATCGCACTAACGATGGGAACACTTTCACAGTTAGTAGTTCATTTCATGTCCACTGGGTGTCCACACCTTGCAGGCTCACAAAGGGTGATAAATGTTTCTGTCCCTTACTTGCTTAGAGTTGCACTGAAAACTTTCCTAAATCACTCCTAGGTTAAGACTCCTTACTAAAATTGCTTAGGCTTAGTTAGGATCTCCCTGTGAGTATCTTAGAATGTTGTGAATACGGCCCCAGGATAGCAGCCAAAAAACACTCGTATTCTGTGCCCGATCAGGATGCTCAGAGCAAAGGATCCGCTGTCCGCTAGTTAGCTGTACACTGTGACAGGGAAGTGCAAATTCAACAAGATCTCAGGGCATTGCTAAAGCTGGTACAAGGCAATACATATGATGCTCTGTGTATTTTATACAAAAAGGTTTTTTATATTAGGCACAATGGGAATCAAGGCAGTGGAATCCTACATGTGGAGTTAGAAACACAAAATGGCCCAGAAAACCTTAACAATTGCCAGATATTTTCCTCAAAAAGTCGTGATTTATATTGTAACATCATGTTTGTGCGTGTGTGTCTTTCGGACCCGTGTGTTAATGACAAAAAGAGTGAAAAAAATTGCATTTCCCGTCATGGGGATTAATAAAGTATATAAAAAATTAAATAAATAAATAATAAACATTTGGGCAATATTGTCCACAACTTCAAGTAACTGATGTTGATCCATGTTTTGTTTTTTTTTTGTTTTTTTGTAAAATTGGTCTCAAATTTAATTCAGAGTGCCATTACAAATGTCTTAAATCTAACCTGCCTCATATTCAGTCAGTGTTGGGTTGTTACTCAAAACAGTGGTGTGTCACACATTACTTGTTAGTTATAACAACACTTCATTACATTACATTACATTGCATTACTTTACTTAATTACACTCTGTAGAATGTTCTTTGTTACATTACTTGTTAATCTTGAGTTACTTTGCAACATTGCCTGAAATGCATTGTTACATAAATGCAAGTTAACAATATTGTAACGTTAAACCTTCCATACGCCCACATAACAGCGCTAAGCAAGGATTGCAGAATGCAGCAGGCTATAACTGCCTCAAATGAAACTATATCAATATACAAAGAGGTCAGCCTTCCTAACTCCACATAGTATAATGTTAATTGTCTCAAAATAAAATATCAATAGGCCAAAATAAAATAGTATAGACACTAGCATTCTGAACATTATTAGATGATGGCAGACTTGAAAGCAAAAAAACAGGTTTAAATGGCATCTGATCAGTATTTAGTGGGCCAAACACACTCACCTGAGTTGCTCGCTCACCAAACCATGGCTTAATAGCAGATTAGTCTAGTTTGTTTGTTGTTTATCACTTAAACAGTGGTTATACATCATGAGGAGGAGTCTCTCAAATTGTTTGTCAGACAGCCTGTTCCTCATTGGAGTCAGCACAGACTAAAGGCTGAGGAGCCTCTCCATGGGCACACTGGACAGTGACACTGATGTTGGCATGTTTGACAATTTTTTTTCTTTCCATCCATTATATAGATAGTAAAGAAACTTGTGCAGCACAAGTAACTGTAATGAGATAACTGAATTTAAAACAGTAACATGTTACATTACTGCATTACTGACAAATGTAATGAGATTACAGTAATCTGTTAACCAACACTGCTTTTGTTTTAGTCCAATCCTGATGCCAGGAGAAACTAAAATGAGTGCATTAGAAAAAAAAAGAAAAAAAGCATTGTATCTGATAAGGATGATTAAAAACAATATAAGTGGCATTGCTTGGTACACTATCTGATCTTACATATTACTGTTTCAAGCAGGATAGGCAATGGACGGTGTCTTGCAAATAGTTTGAAAAGGCTGGGAATATTTCGGTTGTCAGTGTCTGTCACACAGTGATTTGATCTGGTTTGATTAACAGTAACAGCAGACCAAACTGACTGGTATATGTTAAAAAATTATCAAGATTTTGTTGTTAGCTTGTAGTACCCAAGATTAATGTGGTCATGCTGTGGTTGTCTAGGTACATGGAGCAGAGTAACCTGCTGCTAGAACAAAGGAACGACTCCCTCAAGACATCCAGTGAGCAAAACCAGGCCAGATTACTGCAGGCTGAGCAGGACAAGGTGAGGATTTGTCTTTAGCCCCTTTTCCACCGCAGGAACTTTTATCAATTACCCGGAATTTTGAAAAACCTCTGCGCGTTTCCACCGTAATTACCTGGGTAAAAAACTTTCCCTCAACCCCAAATTTACCCTGGAAAAAGTACCTAGTAGGGGGGTAGGACTTTTCAGATTACCCTGAATTCTTGAGGGGTGGGGCTGTTTGCTGAAGAACACTGATTGGTGGAACACACAATTGCAGTGTTCCGCACTTCTGGTACGGGCAGCCGCTTAAAACTTTATTTCATTTCTACAGGCTTCACTTCGTTTCTGTTTTGATTAAGGATGGGTACCGAAACCCAGTACTAAATTAGCCCCGGTGCTAAATTATTAAAGACTGTACTATTGATAAGCGCTAACGGTATTGGTTCTTTTGTGCCGGCGCTGATCTCCTCTACACACATGTTTTAGCGTATCTGGATCTGTGGTGGTGTTGCAATAGTGGCGCACCACGTTAATCGTGCACCTATTATTTATTTTCCCATGATGGAGCGGGTTCAAATCCTGTGAAAATGTTCTTTTTAACGTCTCAAAGGGCTGAACGGTTCTTTAATATGGCACATGTTTATTTAGACGGGCACCAAAGACGAAACTGTGTAGGCCTATTTAGAAAATTTATTAGAGATAGGAGTTAAATTGACAGGAAAAGCAACTTGGCCTCTTTCTGTTTTCATCATTCCGTCATAACAAGTGTGATTCAAACCGCGACTGAGTGTTGGTCCGTGACTGGGTTCCTCCAACAAAAGTCCAAAGACAGATCAGGTCAGCTATGTTTTGATATTGTTCTGAAAAATTGAATGAAGAGGCTTTCGCGAGGACAGCTACGAGTTCTCTTCCTGGTTGAAAACAGCTGTTGTCACCACGACAACCATAGACGCATTTGACTGAAAGTCGCCAGTTAACATAGTCGGGAGTAAATCCGAAACACAGCGGAAACAAAGTGAAGACAAATCGAAAATGACTCGAGTTGACGGCAGCTACACTCGTTAGTGTAAGTGAAATTAACCCTTAGCGAGTAAGAAGCCAGTAATTAATCAATACATGTGTTCAGCAGCTGAACATGTAGACAGTGATGTAGACAGTGATATTCAATATGCTCCGCCCACAGTCGCTCATACACCGACACCAACGTTACATCTTACGCAAGGACAGCACGCTAGTTCAGCTGATAGTGAATTGTTACTAATAAGCTCTAATGACAGCTGTCTGTATGTTGACTAACTTAGTTTGACACTTATCGTAAAATACTTTTAAACTGAGCTGTTGGCTGAGACAAACAGCCCCAACTCTCTCTACCCGCACGTAACCAGCCAAGCTGGCAGAACCAAATACAGGGCACACGTCGAATCATTTACGTCATCACGCTAATTTGAATAAATTTTCCGGAACTTGAAGTGAGGTGGAAACGCAAACCACACAGATTACCAGGAATTCTTTTACCCAGGTAAACAAATTCCTGGTAATAAAAGTTCCTGGAAATGTTGGTGGAAAAGGGGCTTTTGTAGGGAAAAGGTGAACAATTGAGACTGTAGATGGTGCCTTCAGAGTGCAACAAGCATTACTGTTTTTGCAGTGCTGACAGACGACACTGTTAGTAAGAAGATGTTTGATTTTGATGGACCTAAACCATCACATAAGAGATAGATACGACTTTATTGTCAGTCATGCATACACATAGAGACAGTGCATGTAAATGAAATTACGTTGCCTTAGCCCCTTTTACACTGGCTGATTGGGCTTTCCTGCAAATTTGCACAATTCCTATCTTAAAAGGGCTCTTGGCTCACATTTCCTGATAATTAAAAAAAGTGCACATACACCAGAGAATTGAGTATTTTAGGAGGAACTGTCTACATTGCATAGTTTGTCCACCAGAGAGCACTGACATGTTTATTTCCTAACTGGAACTTTCCTAACTGCATAATTGTAAAATGTCCTGCTTAATACATATCTTGGCCTTTAATAACCAAATTGACCTGGAGCATTATCATTTATTGGAGAAAAAAAAGATTAACGTTATTATTATTGGTCAGTATAATAGATTTTCTTACTTTTAATGACCAGTATTAGTATCAACCTCAAAATCCCAGGCAGTTCACTTGAAATGGTCCAAGACACAAGAGGCAACAATAGAATAGAATGCATGAAATAGTGAATACATTTCTACGTAGAATAGCGTTACCAGTATTATTTTGGCTTGACCATGCATTCAATAGGGTGTTAATTAGGTCTTTATTACTTAGGATTGCTGAGTAGATTTCATACTTACTTCCTCATAGAGAGTTCAGACCTGACATTGACATGCGTCTTGGGGGATTGGTTCACAAGTTGACAGCTCTATGTCTGTGTTCACTTTTGACATTACAAGGCGACTTCATATCCAACTCGAGTGACATTTCAAGTGTCTCGCCTTCCTCACGCTAAATGTAAATAAACATATACATAATTTTTGTTCGCAGAGACCAAATGCGTGGTTGTTTTTACCAGGCAGGAGGTTTATGGTGCTATATGCACACTTTAAGCCATTTATATTTAAAATGGGTAAAGTGATATTTCATTGCAGAGTTGCTCACAATGCGTAGATTTGCTCAGACCCTCCTTTCTCTGTCTCTGTCTTACTCTCTCTCTGTGTTCATCATAAGACAAACACACAGTGTGGTCCCTGCGCCTCCCCAGCGCTAGGACACTGCTGCTGCACGAGTGCGTGCTCTGTGCCGGCAACAGTTGGTGAGAGTTTGCCCACACATACAGTGACGGGGCTTATCATTAGCATCACACGGCTAACGTTACCTAATGGGTAACAGTTAGAGCCATTTCAGTGTCAGTGTGAGTTTGTAAGGACAGTTGAACAGGTGCTACTGTGTTAGCTTGTACTACCCAGGCAGATGTTGAACTAACCCAAGGGACTAAAGCAGCTCCAGGCATGGTCCTTCAGTGCTGTGTCTAGGAAGCAGCAGGTTTTGAGTATGCATTTGGTGTATTCACACCTACTTAGAGCTTTCCATTTGTTATCTGTTTGCCCTGGACGCATGTTCATACCAGGTGTTAAAGGGGTCTTGTCGTCACACTTTTTTGTAGCAGCATCCGCACGGATTAATCAATCAAAAACACAAGATGGAGCCAGCTCCTTTATGATATCAGATATTGTTAAATATTCTCAAGTTTCATTCGGTATTATCAAGTTTCTTTCATACTTTCAAGATTTCATTCCATATATTCAAACTTTAATTCCATATATTCAAGTTTAATTCCATGTATTCAGGGTTCATTTCATATATCCATAGTTTTATTCTATAAATTCACTTTTTTTCTATATATTTAACTTTCCCTCCATATGTTCAACTTTTATTCCATGTATGTAAACTTTTATTTTATATATTCAAGTTTCATTCCATAAAATAAAGTTTCATTCTGTATATTCAAGGTAAATTTCATATATTACTCTATACTCTTTCACTCTATATATTCAACTTTCCTTCCATTGTGGATAGAGATTTATTTTTTTCACCTAAATAAACTTAAAAAACCCATGGGTTTTTTAAAAAAATGTATTAATATAATTAATGTTTGAGAGTTAGTTTTCACAGGACAATGATAATTGGTAAATTCCTTTCCAAAACTGACTGAACACTGGTGTTCTATAGTGGTGATAAGTGGTAAATTTGGAATAGTAACATCAGGGCACATGCCTTTTTAATCCTCTATTCTGTGAATTCTGAATGTCACTACAGGATTTTGACTTCAGTAATACAACTTAATATTTACCTCTATTGGTGGATATTGGGTTGGTATATTTTTAGCCATTTACTGTCTTGTTTTCTGTTACAAATCTGATGCTAATGATTAGTGCTTCACTAACTGCCAACTGCTCTCTGCCTGGTTATTTGCGCTGCAGTGCTGCTCTGAGGAAAATCTAGCATTTACTGCTCTCTCTTCTCAGCATACACTGCCTCAGGACCTGGGCTTCGGGCAGGTGAGCTGGTTTTCTCTGTGTTCCGCTACCAGACTGGGGTCAAATGCTACCAGTAAAAGAGGAAAACTAGCGCAAATTTGCAAAAGTTGCCACCATGTACACACATGCATCCATTTGTTTATGCATTACCACACAACAGTTGTCACTAATACAATGATGCCTCACTACTACATCTGGTTCATGAGTTTTGAAAGGTGACACAGCAAAATAGTGTGTGGTGTTTGTATGAGCAAATCAACAGCTGTTTTGAGCAAACAAAGCAAAGACAACTCCTCAGTGAATGTGCCATTGACATTTTAAACTCTGGAAGAAAAACCTTCTCTTTCTGACCAAAGAAATAATCATTGTAAATAATTATTTTTCATTATTTTGCAAATATGTCTGTTTAGCGAGCACAACTAATAAGTCTCTGAATCAGTAAATGGTCAATTCCTGCACATTAAAACACATCCCTTTAACTGAATTTCACTATTTATTTCATTTGCACTATTCATTTCATTTGTGCAATAATCATTCACAGCATAATTAGTCATAATTGATCACTGCCCTTGTACTGAGGTAGCTGCTTGTGTGTTTTTCATATGTCTGCCTTTTCTAACTGTGATTTTGTTAATAACATTTAGTACTTAGATACTTTTTATAGTTTTTTTCTATTTTGTTTGTGTACATGTTTACACCAAGGGTCTGGGAGAAACGGTATTTCAGTCCCGTCTATGTCCTGTACATATAGCAGAACTGACAATAGAGTTGACTTTGACTCTGAAGTTGAAGGACAGTAAGTTTAGGCAATTACTGCAAGTGATTTAAAATTCACTTTGGATAAAATACTGAGACTTAACAGATGATCTAACAATCTGGTTTGTCCTGATCAAGCACCACTTCCAGACAGGCTACTTAAAATGTTATCATCATGTGGAACTACTATTTGACCCAGATCTGACTGCTGCCACTGCAGTCATTCTTTATATATCATACTTTATTGACAATTTAACTAATTTTTCTTTCTCCTTTTTCCCTTCTGTCTCATTTTCCATCAGCCATCATTTGCCATTTGTCTCTTACAGGTCCACAATGCTCACACTGCTAGCACCAGTAGCCACTCATCTAGACTGTCACTATGTTGTTACACTGTCTCTTGTATGGCCTAGGTTTTCACTGGTACATCCCCTCTTCTCTCCCCTCCCCATGTCCCTCTGCATCTCCATCAGGTTCGTCTGACGGAGGATCTGGCGTCGTCCACAGCCCAGCTGTCTGAACTGCAACTGAAAGCTACAGCTCATCAGCAGAAGGCCATTGAGCTGCAGAGTAAGCTTAGCTCAGTGCTGCAGGACAGTGAGAGGCAGTCCCAGCGCATCGTTGCCATGGAACCGCAGCTGGAAGGTTTGTATAGTAGTTTTTAGTTTTGTAACTACAATAATTCCCACCTTCATGGCAGTTATAATGTTCAGTTTTTGTTGAAACATATTTAGAGAGGGGTTTAAAGGAAGGAAGATTATGATGCATTCTAATCTTTTAATGTTTTGAGTCTACCCTCATTGATATTGATGGGGTAGACAAAACATTTGGAACACCTTCAAGTAAAATGCAGTCAAAATGAACAGCAGTGCAAATTCCAGCCTTCAAAGTGACCTTGAAGGTAAATTCACATCTCTTTAAAAGAGCTTCAAATAACAAACAGACATAATCAGCTGGCAACTGGGGTGTTTGTGGTTACACTTGTTTAGGTAGTCCTTTACTCTGTTCTACATATGTTCTTTAACCCTATGGGCCCGAACAACGTATAGTGTGTCCAAATTCACACCCGTTATTCTCTGTGGATTTTCTCTGCAACCGTTCGTCATAGTGAGAAGCCACGCATATCACGTGAAACAACGCAATCATAGCTTTCCGACAAGACCAAGCACTTGTCGGTAGTCCAATGTTTTCACAGTGGAAAAACAATGATAAAGTTACACTAAAATTATGTATAACAGAGCTTTCATACAGCTTTGCACACACATTACTCTTGGATGGATTACTCGCAAATGCAGGTTCGCACAGAAATGCCACGCATATCACATGAAAGTGCAGGAGCAGAGCTTTCCACTGATACCACACACATCATTGTGCTGTCATCCCATCACGCTATAAATACAGATCAAGTGTAAATAAAAACCTGATGAATTTCTTCACAATCCATTATACAGATCTTGTTATCAGTCACTTCATATAGTGAGGAATATCGTATCTTACCACGTCTTAGGCTTGCGTGTGTTTCTCCCTGTCTATCCACATTTGTAGTCCGGCTTTCAAGATGCAAATATCTCCATATTGTCCAGTTGACACTCCATCAAACTTTGTATGACAAGACCAGCGCCTTCACCTTTGCGCACCCAGAAAACTTTAGCCTAATTATGCATGCATGACAGGTCAGTAGTCACCATATACATTGAGGGAGACACATGCCCCCCCATCAATGCCCAAAATGCCCCCTCAGTATATAACGGAAACTGAAAAATAACAACAAACTTTGTTTACTGCAAACAAAGTGGCAAATATTATCTTGGAGGACATCATTGCACTTTGTTGACTATTTGTCTATGATCTTAGATGTAAATATTGCATGTTTCTTTCAGATAAAACACATTTTTGACTTGTGAATTTTTGAATGGAATTTCTTGCAATAATGAAAAAAATACTGGCAATCATGTCTGCCTGGCACAAACCACATGTTTTGGACAGCTGTGAAGTGACAGAATGTCCCACCATCATGGTTCTTATATTGCCAGATTCCAGAGAGTCTCCCCTCTTCATATATGGCAGAATATGTCATTTTCCAGCTTGCTATGGTGAGATACATGTAAAAATGTAATAATTTAGTCACATGGATTTTTTTTTTCATTAATATGAAAATTAATAGAAAATACAGGCACATAGGAGGACATGAAATGATGGCAAATCTGGTTAGCCCAGATTGTCCTGAAAAAACAAGATATAGCATGTGTATGTAACCTTTATAATGACTGTGATATGATCTTAAAAGTAAAGGCAGTAAAAATACCCCAAAAAGGCCTAGGGCCCATAGGGTTAATCTATCCTGATTTAATATGTTAGCTAGCTAAAACAATAAAATCAATAATAATAATAAATCAATACTCATGTAGTCGTAAGTAGTAAGACTATAAGCAGCACGCATCCAAGAAGATGCTACAAAAATCACTGACAGTGCAATATATGGTGAGACAAAACACCAAGCAGACAAAGCTCCTTCCAAAACAAGTGAATCTGGGGCTGCCTTTTGTTTTTGTTAATGTTACTGTTTACAAAGAGTAACCGTCAATTCCTGCAAGGTATACCTTTTAATAGACACTGGTCTGACAGGTGCAGTGGTGAGCACTGTCACTACACAGCAAGAGGATTCCTGGTTCGAACCCAGGATTGGGGATTCGGACCTAGCGTGGGGGAGCCCTTCTGTGCTGAGTTTGCATGTTCTCCCTGTGTCAGCGTGGCTTTTCTTCCGGCTTCCTCCCATAGTCCAAAGACATGCAGGTTAGGTTTACTGGTGACTCTAAATTGTCCTTCGCTGTGAATGTGAGTGTGAATGGTTGTCTGTCTCTATGTGTCAGCCCTGTGATAGTCTGGTGACCTGTCCAGGGTGTACCCCGCCTCTCGCCCAGTGTCAGCTGGGATAGGCTCCAGCACCCCCGCAACTTCTAATGGGATAAGCAGTTACAGAAAATGGATGAATAAATGGTCTAACAGTGCTGTGCATATGTGTTTCAGAGCTGAAGGAGGAAGCAGAGAGGGCCCAGGCTCAGTACCACTCAGAGAAGCAAAGACGCAAAGAATTGGAACTGAGAGTCAACAACATGGAGGAGGGACTGCAGGACCTCCAGACTGATAAAGAGAGCCTAGAACGAGTAAGCATACTTCAGAATCAGAATCAGAATCTCTTTATTGTCATTGTACGAGTACAACGAAATTGAGGTTGCAGCTCTCAGATTCAGTGCAATCAAAGTATAAGTTAAAAACAAGGCAGCAAAACAACAGCTATAAAAATATTATAAAAAGAAACTACAACACTATAACACTAACTGTACAAATCAAATTACAAAACAAATTCCACTAGTATACAGGTTTACACTATCATTGCAAGTAGAACCCAGTGAAAATACACAGGAATATTGCACAGACAGCATAATATTGCACAGATTGCTGTATATTGCACAGTAGAGTATTTAGTGGACATTCAGGTGTTTTCAGGATTGTGTGATAAGTTCATTGCGATGACAGCTGGGGGGTAGAAGCTGTTTTTCAGTCTGTTTGTTTTTGCTTTGATGGTCCTAAAGCGCCTTCCTGAGGGCAACAGTTCAAATAGGTGGTGACCAGGGTGGGATGGGTCTCTGAGGATGCTGTGGGCAGCGTGTATTGTAAATGTCCTCAAGAGATGGAAGAGGGCAGCCAATGAGCTTTTGGCACTGTTAATGACCCTCTGCAGCACCTTTCTGTCTGCTGCCGTGCAGCTGGCAAACCACAGCAAGATGCCGTGGCTCAGCACTGTCTCCACAGTGCAACGGCAGAAGGACACTAGCAGTTTCTGTGTTAAGTTATTCTTCCTGAGTATCCTAAGGGAATATAGTCTCTGTTGTGCCTTCTTCAGCAGTGCCGTGGTGTTTGTTGTCCATGACAGGTCCTCCTTTATGTGAGTGCCCAGGAACCTGAAGTCTGAGACCATTTCCACTCCATCCCCATTGATGACAATAGTCTGAATGTCAGATTCCCTCCTCCTGAAGTCGACTATCAGCTCTTTTGTCATGGAGGTGTTGAGGATGAGGTTGTTCATGGAGCACCATGCTGACAGCCTTTTCAACTCCTCCCTGCATGCAGTCTCATCTCCTCCTGAGATGAGCCCCACTATGGTGGTATCATCTGCAAACTTAATGATGGCCTTGTTGGAGTGGGTGGGGGTGCAGTCGTGGCTATAGAGGGTATAGAGCAGGGGACTCAACACGCAGCCCTGTGGGGAGCCATTGCTGATGCCGAGAGCTGAGGAGAGATGGGGTCCTACTCTCACCCTCTGGGAGTGGTCTGTCAGGAAGTTATTGATCCAGTTGCAGATGTGCTGTGAAAACCCCAAGTCCAATAGTTTGATAACCAGTATGCTTGGTATTATGGTGCAGAGCTAAAGTCTATGAAGAACAGCCTGGCATCCCTTGCTGTTCCACGTGAGTGAGTGTGGTGTGGAGAGCTGTGGCAATGGCGTCTTCTGTAGACCAATTTGCTCTGTATGCAAACTAGTAGGGATCAAAAGTGGGTGGCAGGCTTGTTATGATGCGACTCCAAACCAGTTTCTCAAAATACTTAATAATAATGGGTGTAAGTACCACTGGCCGGTAGTCGTTGGGGCTGCTGGCGTTGGTCCTCTTTGGTAGAGGAATGATTGTGGAGGACTTCAGGCAGGGTGGGATCGACCACTGGGATAGGGACTGGTTGAATAAGTTGGTGAACTCACCGGCCAGTTGGTCTGCACAGTCTCTCAGCACCCTCCCAGTCACACTGTGTGGTCCAACAGCTTTTCTGGGATTCACTGTGGCCGCCACACTCACCTCAAAACGGGCGAAGAAGTGATTCAGCTCCTAGTTAGGTTGCTGGACCTGTAGTTGGTGATGTTTTGGACCCCTTGCCACACCTGCCGTTTGTTGTAGCTGCTGAAGTGGTCCTCAGTCTTCCTCTTATATGCTGTCTTGGCCTCCCTAATGCCTCTACTTCATGTTTTTGCTCTTCTGTTAGTGAAAGGGGACAGACTTTGGTTCTCCACGGAGGGTGTGCACTTACTAGTGAACAGAGGTCACCCTGGAAACAAATATGTTAAACAACTTCTGATATTTCGAGAGAATTTGAAATGTGAGAAAATTGTAGTGTAAATGTTGACAAACAGTTGTTTCCCTTCCCTTTAAGACCCTTTCTGAAAGGAAGAAGAAGTGGCAGGCTGAGCGTCAACGTCGGGATGAGGAGATGGAGGAGCACCGTAAGAGCATCCAGCAGGAGTTAGACAAGCTCAGAGCTCAGCTTCGCAAGGCCAGGACCTGCACTGACAACGCTGCATCTGAACAGGTTGCATCTAGTGAAAGGGCTGTGCAACATATAATATACTGCAGGAATATAAATGATAACATGAAGGTGTCGTAACTTGAAATCTGTCTATCTGAGTTCCCTTGAATATATTCTGGATCAGTTAATAAAACACATTGTATGAAAGCGTTTACCTCAAGTGGCTACATTGCCAACATTGCTTTACATAAAACCACTACTGACATATACCGTGTATGTGTTGCAGTTGTCTCAGCTGCAGGCAGAGTTGGAGGAGGAATGGAAGGGGAAGTGTGAGCAGATGGTGGCCTCTGCTAAAGAGCAGCACACTAGAGAGCTGTCTGAACTAACAGATCAGAGAGATGCTCTGCAGGACAAGCTAACCCAGCTACAGGAAAAGGTAGACAAACTAGCTATAATAAAACACACATATTCAGTTTGATCACAAAGTTTTACATGGTGATTGTTGAAAAACTCCAATTTGCACATGATGGCCACATAATGACTCTGAAGAATTATACTATTGAAAATGTAGTTTAAAAAAAAAATTATGGCGAAAACATAGTTTCTTCCAACACTAGAATTAAGATAAAAATATTCACAAATGAAAAAACACTAATGGTCGGCGATAAGTAGTGTTTAGCTTTTGATTGAACACTAAATTAAAACCCTTGCCGCATACTGCAGCACAATCAAACAGATGTGCAACTCAGAGCATCAGAAGTGTCTTTGACACCAGACTCAGAGTGGACCGGTGGAACTGGAAAATACATATTTTACTTCAATAAAATCTATTTTATCATTATTTTGAGTCACATTGTTGAAATAATTTAGTCGTCTGTGTTCAAGCAGGATAATAGCAGGTCTCCATTGTGCGTCGGGCTTTCTATTTCCTTGTCTGAGATTTTTTCTTTTTTAATTACTACTTACGTTTTACAAGTGATTTCCCAAATTTGTTCTTGAGTTGTGATATGCCAATTGCTTTTGGCAAATCTGGCACTCTGCTTTCTGGGGGTTGTCGGGGCATATTTTAAAGTGCAACCACACATCTGATGACCTCTTGGACATGTCTGCTAGCTCTGAGTGCGCTCGTTGTCAGTATCGGACTGGTGGGGGTTAGTGTTGAATTTAAGGCCTCCCACCAAAAAAACGAGAAAAAAAGCGCAGAAGCTTCGAATTTTTTTTTTCACAATCGAATCCTGTGCCATTGAACGAAGCTTCAGATTTTTTGGGTCAGCCCTAAGTAGTTTAGCTAAAATAACAGCTAAAACAGCTAACCAATCAGCAATTTTTTTTAAAATAATCTAAGTAGCTAGTAATGTAGTTACATTTTTGTTGTAACTACTGTTATTGTTCAGAAAACATCAATTATTATCAGCTCTCAAAATAGAGAACTGAGCACTTTAAATTTTAGATGTACAAATGTCTTCTTTTCTTTTGTAATCCACATTTTTAAAGGGGGCTGCACTCATTTTCAAAATTCATACATATTATTCTTGTGGTCTAAGGCAAAAATATTAGTAAACATGAACTCTCTCCCAAATCCAGAAGCTAGAGTGGTAAAACTCAAACTTGTGATGTCACAGGGTATGAAGTCTGATTTTTTTCCCCTTCTTTTACACATGGAGTCACAATAACTGGAAACAAGTAAAAGTTGATTATATAGTATGATGGGCTCTCTTACTCTCAACAGTTTATGGCTCTGAAGCAGTCAAGAGAATCAGAAGAACAGACTTTGCTACAACACCACAGGCAGACTGAAGAGCTGCAAGTTCTTCAGGAAAAAGTAAGATGGATGACTAATTGTCACCTGTGCTTCTAATTCTACTAAATGGTCATCACTGGGAGAGATTGCATTAGTCAGAGATGTCATTTTCCAGGAACTTTGTAGAATATCACGTCTACACAACTGCCACTCATTCCTCAACATAATCCTTGTTTGCGGCTTGTAATGCCGTGACACACGCACACACACACACACACACACACACACACACACACACACACACACACACAAACACACACACGCACAGTCACTGTATGTTATTCTCTTTAAGCACACAGCTTTGGAGCAGCAAGACGCAGCTGTAAGGGAGAAACTGGAAAGAAGAGTGGCTGAACTGGAGAAGAAACTGGCAGAGCAGCAAAGTTCAGGAAACACTTCAGCAGAAGTGAGGAGTCATCCATGAACACACACACACACACTCATGCTTGCACAAAACAATAAACTAAGGCTGCAGCACATTTGTTCCCTCCTGTTTCCATCATTCCTGAGAAGACTATAACTTTGTCACTGCAAGTGACGGAATGAAAATTCAAAATGTTCAGCAGTAGCTTGTTACCACCTCCCGTAAAGGATGACTGAGCCTTCAGCTCCTCAACTCCCAGTTCCCAGCTTGCTTTTCACCACCCACAAACAGGAAGTACAAGCTACATGGGACACAATATGATGAATGCTTGCACATTTTAATTTAATTCACTCCAGCTGTCCTGCAGTAAACTCTGCCTTTGAGCTTGTTGTATTTTGTATTTTTTGAGACTGTTTCTTTTGATTTAGTTCATGTGGAATTTGAGGCTGTAATTTGTGCTAACAGTTTGATCTTACAACTTTCCTGCCCCATTACATATGCATACATATACATTATAGTATAAATGTATAAATGTAGGATTTATTTAAGTTCCACTGCATTGCACTGAATTAGGGTTGTGCAGGTGTTTTCATTTTTAGGTTATTCCAGGGTACCTCTTCATAGGGTTGGGTACCGAAACTCTGTACTTTTTGTACTTGGTACCCATTCACGTCGGTACTACCGAGTACCGATTCACTTAAAATGAAACGTGTCAAATTTCGGTACCTGAGGTGGAGGTGGAGCGAGAGCGCATGACTCGCACCTCAGACTCAGCAACAATGGCGACAAAAACAACGTGCAGGCAGAAGTTAATGTGCAGCACTGTTCCTAAATGTTCTCAATAAACTGTTGAAACTGAGAAGTTTAGACTATGGGCCCGAACGACTCACAGTGCATCCAAATTCACACCCCTTCTCTGTGGATTTTCTCCGCGACCGTGCATCATAGCGAGAAGCCAGTCAGTAATCCAATGTTTTCACAGCGAAAAATTACAATAAAATGATGTATAACAGAGCTTTCATACAGCTTTGCACACACATTAATCTTGGATGGATTACTCACGAACGCAGGCTCGCACAGAAATGCCACGCACATCACATGAAAGCGCAGGACCACACACATCATTGTGCTGTCATCCCATCACGCTCTAAATCCAGATCAATTGTCTACAAAATAAAAACTTGACGAATTTCTTCACATTATACAGATCTTGTTATCAATCACTTCATATAGTGAGGAATATCGTATCTTACCACGTCTTAGGCTTGCGTGTGTTTCTCCCTGTCTATCCACATTTGTAGTCCGGCTTTCAAGATGCAAATATCTCCATATTGTCCAGTTGACACTCCATCAAACTTTGTATGACAAGACCAGCCACTTCACCTTTGCGCACCCAGACAACTGCAGCCTAATGCATGCTGACAGGGCTGTAGTCACCATATAGCTACATTGAGGGGGACACGTGCCCCCCCATCAATGCCCAAAATGCCCCCCCAGTATATAACGGAAACTGAAAAATAACAACAAACTTTGTTTACTGCAAACAAAGTGGCAAATATTATCTTGGAGGACATCATTGCACTTTGTTGACTATTTGTCTATGATCTTAGATGTAAATATTGCATGTTTCTTTCAGATAAAACACATTTTTGCCTTGTGAATGAGTCAATGGAATTTCTTGCAATAATGAAAAAATACTGGCAAACATGTCCGCCTGACACAAACCACATGTTTTGGACAGCTGTGAAGTGACAGAATGTCCCACCATCATGGTTCTTATATTGCCAGATTCCAGAGAGTCTCCCCTCTTCATATATGGTAGAATATGTCTTTTTCCAACTTGCTATGCTGAGATACATGTAAAAATGTAAGAATTTAGGCACACAGATTTGTTTTTTTCATTGATATAAAAATTAATATAAAATACAGGCACACAGAAGAACATGAAATGATGGCAAATCTGGTTAGCCCAGATTGTCCTGAAAAAACAAGATATAGCATGTGTATGTAGACTTTATAATGACTGTGATATGAACTTAAAAGTAAAGGCAGTAAAAATACCCCAAAAAGGCCTAGGGCCCATAGGGTTAAAAAGTACCGAAATAAGGTACCATTTGGTACTGGTACTGAATTCCAGATACTGGTACCGATACCGTATCGGTTCAATTATGAACGGTACCCAACCCTACCTCTTCAACACTGTATTGTAACATAAAGATCTATAAATCTCTGAAAATCATTCTGTGTAATATTAATCGCTAGATGAACCTGTAAACAGCCACTTAATTATTTCAGTGCAAACACTTTAACAATGAATAGCTGTCAGTTTTTTCAGTCAGAGTTTAAGTTATTTATAAACAGGGTTCCAGTTTATTTGTTCAAGGTTTTTTTTTATTGGCCCAGACATAAGCATAGAATATTCGGGTTATAACATGATTAATGACTAGCGCTGCATATCATAGTTCACAGTTAAAGTACAACTTAAGCTTAGTTTTGATGGCTGATTTGTAGAATTTGATTTGTTGACTAAAGTTAAAGGCCTGTGCATGCATGGGATATTACTCAGCATTTTGGATGTGTGTTCTTGCAGGTGAAGCGTGTGATGAATGGAGTGTTTCATTCTCTGCGAGGGGAGTTTGACCTCAGTGAATCTTACAGTGGCCAGGCTGTGCTGGGGGTGATTGTAACTACCATTAAGGTAAGTGCATTTTAACACAGAAATGCAAAAGCAGCCTGTCTGTGGCAGTCTGGAATGTCAGGAAAGAAAATACATTCAATTAATGACACATTTTACAAAAGGACAAAATAATGGAAATGTATGAATGTAAAAAGGTGTCTTGTATCCACCTCACATATGACTAGTGGTGTATATTACAGTATGTATTCATGAACCCTGTGCTCTTCAGCTACAAGTATTCGCCTAGATATAGCACCTTTAAAATAAAGCTACAAAGTGTTTTACAATAAAACAAATATGAAAAGTAATTTCAGTCTAAACACCAGATACAGAACAAGATGAAATAATTTCAACAAATACCATCACTTAAGAAAAAGCCAGAAGATAAACTTCAATTAGAGGGCAAGATGAACTGAAACACCAAGTCCCTTTTGCTAACTAGGTGTGGCTATAAAGTTTGACAAATAAACAGAGATCTTAATTAGACGCTGGGTCTAGCTGCCATTTATGCTGTGAAACAGTTCACTTTTATACAAGTTATTTGGATGTATAAAGCCTCTTAAAGCCCAGAGGGTCATCGGCTACCTGCTTTAGCTTGTTCTAAGCTGCTTAGATCACACACACAAATATAAATGTACACATCATTAGCTTGGCTAAATCCTTTCCAATTCAGTTGCTCACTTCATTGCACGGACACCATGAGTACCAAAGTATAATTCATTCAGATAATCGGTGTGGTAAACAAGAGAGGAGAAAAAAGTGGTGACTCCCTTCCTCTGTAGCAGTCATAATGTGTGAATGTGTCCATTCCTCCAATTTTTATATTTTCTTTTTAAGGGTCTACCCATCAAAAGAGTCAAAAAAGTTTTTCATAAAAATTGATCCAAGTTGTGAATATTGTCATATGAAATCCATTGCTCACTGACTGCTTCGTTCATCAGACTAATGTAGGATTTTAACTAACGTGTTTGATATGCTTGCAACTAAATAAGTAAATCCTCTGTTTAATTCTAACACCTCTCCCACTCCTTTCCTCTTATTGCCATAAATGTTACCGGTATTTAAGGTACTTAGATACAGGGCATATATGTTTTGGTGACCTTTTTTTCCAGAATGTAACCCTGCAGCTGCTCAGTGGCACAGACAGCTCTTCACTGACATCGAGTGTGAAGGAAGAGGAAGCAGAGGAAGAGGAGGAAGAAGAAACTGATTATGTGAAACAAAGACAGGAGACTGTACAGAGTGCACATGTGAATGGTGACAGAGAAGTCAAAGAGGAAGAAAAGGAGGGAGAAGAACATAAGGCTTATTCAGATTCTCACAGAGTCAGTGAGACCCAGATGGATGAGGGAGTAGCAGCAGAGAAGGAGACAGAGACAGTAACAAAGACACAAAGTGAGGTAGAGGCATTGGAGGACACTGATCTCAATCCTGTTTCTCCATCTGAACTGAAAGTGGAAAAGACAGCAAAGTCTGAAGAAGAGCAGGAGCAGGCAGGATGCTCTGTTCCTGAAATCTCTCCAGAAGAAAAAGACACCAACAGGTCTACAGATCCAGATGATAAACCTGATGAGAGTTCATCACTGCAAGATGCACAAGAGACTGTATCAGAAAGAAATGCTGCAGTGAGCAGTGAGGTGGAGACAGAGAGTGTGGATGATGGTGAGCATGTAGGAGAAATGCATGCTGCCTCTCAGAAAGCCTTTGGACCTCCAGCTAACCCACCTCCACCACCAAATGCACTACCCAACAGCTCAGGAAAAGACACAAGGTGAGTCCTGCCACTAACAATTACTAAATCACATTATTCTTTGCCAATAATGGTGACGGTCAGCAAAATCTGAGAAATGTAGAGTCAGAGCAATGTCTGGCCTCCAGTAATTAACAAGAGCAGCCTCAGTGCTGTGTAAGATCCTGACCGAAAAACATCACAACTGTAATTTAGGGCCAGAAGGGTGGTAAGCTGGTGAAAAACAGCCATTTCAGTGGTTTTGCGTGGTTTTGTATGCAGATAAAGGAATACTTCTGTATACTAATACTGTGTTTGAGAGTGGTACTTGCCATAATATGGATAAGAACAGTAGTCAAATAGGGCTATTCACTGTATAGACCTTAGTTTGTACCAACCCTACCTCTGCACAACACAACTGAT